>NC_081432.1:55046178-56246178 GCF_949786415.1 Peromyscus eremicus | reverse complement strand
CACAGGTATCTGTGGGTATCGAGGAGAGCAGGGAGGCTTGGCTTCCTGGTTCTAGTCAGTCATTAACTCAGCAGGTGACTTTTCTACAGCGTGTGTGTGTGTGTGTGTGTGTGTGTGTGTGTGTGTGTGTGTGTGTGTGAGATACCCGTTCTCCAAAGCAGTCCCCTGGCTCAGCAACAAAGGGCTGTCATTCTCATTGACACACTAAGAAGGAAAACAGTTGTTATCCCCAGTTCCCACCCATCCAGGCATTCCTTTGCTAGAAAAGGGAAAGCCACAGATGTGTGCCCAGGCACAGGGCTCTCATCACCTAGGGTGAGGTCAACTTTTCTACTTGGTTCTTTTAGCCGGTGGGAGTCTAGAGGATCATCCTGTGACACACGCTTCTGAGGGACTGCGATGGAAACAGCGTTTTGAGCACACTGCAGAGGAAAGAGTCCCAGACTGCTATTCCTGCTCACTTCCCATTAAAGACACGGGGCTGTGCTTGGTTCCCGGTCCAGCCTGCCCAGTGAAGAGCGTCTAACAAAGGTTTGATGAGTGTCTGTGCTTACTGTGCCTCATGTTACCATTTTCTTGTCCTCTCTTGCAATTTTGGTTCCTTAACTGAATTTTCTACTTCTGTTTAAGGGACTGTCTTCAGAATGGGTTGATCTGCGCCTGTAATCCCAACATTTGGGAGGTGGAGGCAGGAGAATCAGGAGTTCAAGGTCATCCTCAGCAATATAGACTTTGATACCAGCCTGGGTCACACAAGACCCTGTCTTCAAAGGAAAAAAAAAAAAAAAGACAATTTCTATGCTGGCTGGCTTTTGTCAGCTAGACACAGACATAGACATACTATCTGGAAAGAGGGAACTTCAACTAAGAAAATGCCTCCCTATCATATCAGCCCATAGGCAAGTCTATAGGGCATTTTCTTGATTAATGATTGATGTGGGAGGGCCCAGCCTATTGGGAACAATGCCACCCCTGGGCTGAGGCTCCTGTGTTGTATTGGAAATCAGGCTGAGCAAGCCATGGGAGCAAGCTAGTCAGCAGCATATCTCCGTGGCCTCTGCTTCAATTCCTGCCTCCAGATTCCTGCCTTGACTTCCATTCATAAGGAGTATAAGCTGTAAGGTGAAATAAACCCTCTGCTCCCCAAACTGCTTTTGCTTGTCTGTGTTTATCACAGCAATAGAAACCTAACTTAGATAAATCTCCAACTAGCAACCCTGTTTTTTAATAAATCAACTCGTTATTTTCCCCAGTCAAAATAGTACCTCCTCTGAATTTCCCCATTTTATCCCTGTTTCTGAGGCTCTTTGGTTCAGCATTACACTTAATTTACAACTCAAAGTTTTTTCATGGTTTAATAAGTTTGATTATAAAAGCCTGTCCTATAGGTCTGTTCCTATATTGGTTTCATCTTTTCAACTTTGTAGTTGCCAACACTGAAACTGTGGTTCTTGCCTTAGCCCAGAGAGGGATAATTGGTAGTACAGGCTTATTAGATAAGATCCCTTTGAATGTATGTTAGTTACCTAGTCATACTAAAATATGAGGGAAAAAGCATCAGATTAGAACGAAATGCAAGAGAAGGAGAAGAACTAACAGGCCAGTGAGATGTCTCCATGGGGAAGGGCTGTTGCTTGTAATACCTAGTTTGATTGCCCAGACCCACGAGGCAGAAGGACAGGGCTGAGGCTCAAGCATTTTCCTTTGACCACTGCATAGACATTGTGGTTCAAAAACAGAGAACCTTACATAATGTAAACAAATAAATGAAAAATTTGAAAAGAAAATAAAAAGTTGAGCGTGGGGGTGTATAGCTTTAATTCCAGCAGTCGGGAGGCAGAGGGAGGTGGTTCTTTACAAGTTTGAGACCAGCCTGGTCTATGTAGTGAGTTCCACACCAGTTAGAGCCACATGGTGAAATCCTGTATTGAAATTAAAAAAAAAAAAAAAAAAAAAAACAACAACAAAACAAGCCAGGCAGTGGTGGTGCATGCCTTTAATCCTAGCACTCGAGAGGAAGAGGCAGGCAGAAATGGATCTCTGAGTTCTAGGGCAGGCAATATTACACAGAGAAACCCTGTCTCAAAAAGACAAAAACAAGTAAATAAAGGTGAAAGGAAAGAACTAAGTCCACCGTGTTACCATCTGAATTCAACAGACACACTGGGCCACACATATCCACACACATGCATCATGCACATACAATAATAGTAATACACAAAAAGTTAAAAAAATCACACCAGATCTTTTTATTTTAGTTTGTTTTTGTTTTACTCTATACTATTTAAAAATGCTCTTGTTTTGAATAACCAGTACATGTGTAAGGTTACAGGGCCCAATAGTTATAAATGAAAGGCTATGACATGAAAAGAACATATCCCTCTGCCCAGCCTCAGTTCCCTCTGGCTATGTCCACTGTGCTGGTACCTTAGATTTTCCTCCCCAAAGATGCAGTCTGCAACAGGAGTCCCAGGCACCTACTTCCTAAGCATTACCATGTTTAGCATCTCTCTCTGCCTCCTTCTGCATTTAGGAGGCTAGCAAGCTAAAAATACAAACCCAAGACAATATTAGAATCCAGATTCCTGGGAGGCAGAGGCAGGCAGATCTCTGAGTTGAGGCCAGACTGATCTACAGATTAAGAAAGTTCTAGGACAGTCAGAGCTACACAGGGAACACCCCCACCACCACCCCTACCACCACCACCACCCCACCACCACTGCCCAAAAACATCCAAATTCCTAGTGTGATTTAGTTTTCTCAGATGTGCTAGACTCACACTTGCTTTTGAAAGTGAGCTAAAAGAGGACAGTCAGGACAGAAGGCAGGAGCTCTATTGGTGTGGGTTACAACGGGGGTCACATGGTTCAACAGCATCTTTTTGTTTTGTTTTGGAGACAGGGTCTCCCGATGTTGGCCAGGTTGGCCTCAACTCAGAGGCTGTCCATCCCATCACCCACCCAGAGGTAGCATTTTGATAGTAGTGGAGGTGATGTGGCTGCTGCACACAGTTGCTCACCTCACAAGTTCAAGATTCCAGAGATTATAGCACAAGAGTCGACTCTCTGGTCACCTAGTTCCACACTGCATTGTTTGGAAGTGACTGTGGGCGGCTTAGCTAAGTTTGGTTAATTAGTCAGCCAACAGTTCCAAGGTCACTGAAACCAACTCTCTGCTTAGCCCAGAGTCCATTATGTGCTTTACAAGCGAACCTTGATAATGTTGGTCATGCCAAATGCATACACGTATTTGGCATGGCAGGCAGAAAATGCCTTCTCTTGTCTATATCCCAATCTCTGGAAGCTGAGAATATGATATGACACATTACATAGCCAATGGGAATTTAGGTGGAATTAATGTTGCTAACCTGAGCACCCTAGATTGTTGCAGGGGGCCTAGAATAATTGCCAGTGTCTTTAAAAGCAGCAGGAGGAATCTAGCATGATGGCAAGAGCCTGTAATACCACTCAGGAAGCTAAGGAGGTGAATAGTAAGTTTATCCAGGGGCTTGGGAGATGGCTCAGTCAGGAAAGTGCTCGATACACAAACATGAGGACCCGAGTTCAATCCCCGTCACTCACATCAAGAACCAGTGTGGTGTTGCACACTTGTAATCTCAACAGAGGGGAGGTAGACACAGAAGAAGGCCACCAAGGGACCCTGTTTTAAAAACCAAGATTGATGACTCCTGGGGAGTGATTGCTAATGCTGCCCTCTGCCTTCCACATGTGCGCGCGCGCGCGCATGCATGCATGCATACACACACACACACACACACACACACACACACACACACACACCATATTGAGATGAGGGCAAAGGGAGGCAGAGTCCTAGTCAGAGAAGGAGGGAAACTTGACAAGAGAGAGGTTAAGTTGTTGGTTCTAAGGATGCAGAAAGGGGACAGAAGCCAAGGAATGTGGGCAGGCTCCCCAGGATAAAAAGTGAAGTAAACTCCATTCAGAGTAAAGCTGAGTGTTGAGAGCATTTGGGGGACACATCCCATCCTTTCCAGATCAGTGAAGTTTTTACTATTCATATATTTATGGATTTTATGAAAAAAAATGTGGTGGTTCTAGGAATAATTGTATGGCTTAGAAAAGTAATGTGTGCAAGGTGACATATACTTGCCATGCCAGTATTTTGTAGGATGAGGCAGGGAGAGAAAATCCTGGAATACATAAATGAGAGAGTATAGCTGGGTGGTGGTGGTGCACGCCTTTAATCCCAGCACTTGGGAGGCAGAGCCAGGTGGATCTCTGTGAGTTCAAGGCCAGCCTGGTCTACAGAGTGAGTTCCAGGACAGGCATCAAAACGACACAGAGGAAACCCTGTCTCTTAAAAACCAAAAATAAATAAATAAATAAATAAATAAATAAATAATTAAAAAAATAAATAAATAAATAAATAAAAGAGTCTATCCAAGGGATAGACTGGAAAGTCAATGACTATACTTTGGTTTATGAGACAGGTCCTTGTCAATCATCACTGGAAAAACAAGGAAGCTCATAAAATTGGTAGCAATACTACAGGAGCACCCTAACCAGGCAAGGGCACTTGAAACCCGGATCCTAGTGATCCACGGACCACTGTCAGAAATGTGCATATGTGCAACATTGTAGAAGACACATTGCAAAGACTCCAGGAGCATTGGAGCAGGCAAGAGTAATCAGAAACTATGGTTTGCTCCATAAGGTCAGACCAAAATATTTGACTTCTAAAATTTATTCATTATTTTTATTTTTGTCTTATTCATTATTAGCGTGTAAAATGTGTATGTGCCTGATGCTGTGTGTATATGAGTACAGGTGCATGCTCACCACAGCACACACATGGGTGGGGCGGGGTCAGAGGACAACCTGTGGAGTCAGTTCTCTCCTTTCATCATATAGCGTCTGGAATTCAAACTCAGATTGTCAGCCTTGGTGGCAAGAACCTTTACCCACCAAGCCACGTCACCACCTGCTACTTGTTTATTTTGTGTATGTGGGTGCTCGTGTTCATGTGTGTGAGCGCAAGTGTGCCTGTGCACGGACACACATGGAAACCAGAGGTTTCTTGTTCAGTCACTTCTCGACCTCCGTTTTGGGCATGGAGCCTCTCACTCAACCTGGAGCTCAATGACTCAGCGATGCTAACTGGCCAGCCAGCCCAAGGGATCCTCCCGCCTCTACAGCCTCAACAGCGGGCTTACAGGCGTCACTGCTGAAGCATCTTTTTAATATGGGTGCCAAGGTTCCAAAATAGGATCCACATTGGTTACATGGTAAGCACTTTATCCTCTGAGCCATTTTCCAGGCCCGTACAATTTAAATAATAAAATTGGAATGATAATCTTAGCAACAAATTTGCCTTTATTCTAATGCAACAGGATTTTGATCTATGATACTGACATCCAGCAATGATCATTTTCTGCTAAAACTTGATTTTTAACACCCCATCTGGAATTTAGCCAAAGCGTGCATTTACTGTACTTACAATGCTCAGCCGGGCTACTTCTTTCCTGAAGATTTACGTATGTCAGGACCTGGCTAGGCAGGCAAAAGGAGGATAAACATCAGCTTAGAGTTAGACAAGACAGTTTACTATCTCTGTTACCTGACCTAGAGCTTGTTTTTCCGTTTTGACTCACTCTTTCTTGCAGGGGCAAGTCCCTTTTGTTATTCTACACATTTAAAGCAGTTTACATTCTGATGGCCAGTCATCAGCAAGAGGAGATGTCCAATACAATTATGTATTACACATTAAGAAATAGTGAGGCTGGGTGTGGGAGCTCATGCCTGTAATCCTAGCACTCAGGAGGCTGAAGGAAGGAGGAGTCCTGTGAATCCAAGGCCAGCCTGGGATATATAATGAGAACTATCTCAAGCAAACATTGTGTGTGTGTGTGTGTGTGTGTGTGTGTAGACTGGCTGTCCTGGAACTCGCTCTGTTGACCAGGCTGGCCACCATACACACACACACACACACACACACACACACACACACACACACACACACACACGAAATATTGAAACATAAACATAGGAATAGATATAATAAAGTCCAGAAACTGATCAGTTATGTGCAGAATTAGGAATATGATACAGTGATAATTTGTTTTATTCATTATTTTCTTTTAGGTGTATGAGTGTTTTGTCTATATGCATATATGTGCACTATGTGTGTGTTGGTGTCGTCAGAGGTCAGAAGAGGGTGTCAAGTTCCCTGGAACTGGGGTTGTAGATGCCTGTGAGCCCCCATGTTGTTGGTGGGAACTGAAACCAGGTTCTCATGTTGTTGCTAGGAACTGAAACCAGGTCCTCTGCAAGAGCAGCAAGTGCTCTTAAATGACTGAGCCATCTCTCCAGTTTCATGAAGTGATAAATAAATAGACATATATATATATATGTATATATATATAACATATACATATACATCTTCTCAAACATTATGAATCACTAGTCACTGAGAAGAGAATAAACCGACCAATGTACAATCTTAATCTATGTACTCTCAAATCAAATCTAACTTTACCTATAAAAAATGAACTGTATGTCCAGTTCCAGGGGATCTGGCACCCTCTTTTGGCCTCTGAGGCACCTGCACTCATACGCAGGTACCCGAATACTGACATGCTGAATGCACACATAATTCTAAAAAGGGGCAACTGAAGAGATGGCCAAATGGTTCAGAGTGCTTACTGTTCTTACAGAGTCCGTGAGTTAGGTTCCAACTGTTCCTGGTGGGCAGCTCGCAACTGCCTGTAACTTCAGCTGCAGGAGATCTGATGCCCTTTCCTGGCCTTCACAGACACCTGCTCCGGCCCCCCACATATACATACATGCACACATACACATACACATAAATAAAACAATTTTTAAAATAAAATCTTTGTTGCTGTTGCTGTTTGTTTGTTTGTGTGTTTGAGGTAGGGTTTTTCTGTGTTGCCCTGGCTGTTCTGGAACTAGCTGTGTAGACCAGGCTGACCTCAAACTCAGAGATTTCATGCCTCTGCCTCCCAAGTGCTGGGATTAAAGGCATGCGCCACCACTGCCCAGTAAAAAAAAACTTAAAAAGAGAGAGAGGGAAAATCTATCAAGCTATATACATATGACATACATACTTCTGTGGTTATATATTATACTATACAGGAAATATCTTTAAAATGAAAGATTTAAGAATAGATAAAAATTGCCTACAGGCACCACTTGGGAGGCAGAGACAGGTGGATCTCTATGAGTTTGAGGCCAGTCTGCTCTACAGAGCGAGTTCCAGGACAGCCAGGACTACACAGAGAAACCCTGTCTCCGAAAACAAAAACAAAACAAAACAAAATTGCCTATGGGGTAGCTATAAGCACATCTGTAAGTACATGCCTAGAATGCACAAGGCCCTGGGCACTACCCCAGCATGGCAAGAAGAAGCTAAGTGGAGAGTTTTATCTCAAAGTCTTGGGAGCTGGGGAGATTGGTCAGCAGTGGAAGTGCTTGTTGTGTAAGTTTGAGTTCAAATCCCCAGAAACCATGTAAGTGCCAGCCGTCCATGGCAGCCCACAAAGAAGTCTAGTGATCTGAAGGTAGAGACGGGATCCCTGGAACAAACTAGATAACTAGAGTGAGAGGCGTTGGTGAGCTCTGGGTTTGAGTGAGAAACTCAGCCTCAGTGGATAAGGTGTTGAACTACCAAGGATGACTCCAAATGTCAGCCTCTGAGCTCCACATGCATGTGTATGTACATATGCCCATACATAAGTGAACACACGCACACGTGCACACACACACTCATACTACACACATGAACACATGTGCAAAAAAAAAAGCTTCCAAGTCTTTGTAAAAGTATTGATAACATAGCTACATGCAACTTAATATTTTTTCTTTTTCTTTTTTGAGACAGGTTCTGTTGGGGATATTTGTAAACTGTATGAGGGTGTATTTGCTGTGATTGGTGTAATAAAAGCTGAACAGGCAATAGCTAGGCAGGAAGTATAGGTGGATTTTAGGGAAGAGAAAAGAAGAGGAGGAGATCACGGAGGGGTGAGAGAGATGCCAAGGAGACACGGAAGAAGCAGGATGGGTCGTACATGACAGAATACAGATGAGTAGAAATGGGATAATTTAAGTTACAAGAGCTAGAGGGACAAAGCTAAGCTAATCCTGAGCTTTCATCATTAATAAGAAGTCTCCATGTCGTTATTTGGGAGCTGGCTGGTGGGACAGAAAACGACTTATGACAAGGTTCTTCATGTAGCCCAGGTTAACCTCAAACTATAAAGCAAGGTTGGCTTTGTGCTCTGGATCCTGCTGCCTCTCTACCTCCCAAGGACTGGGATTAGAGCCCTGGACTACCATGCCAGGTTAAACTTTCTAAACAGCATAAAAACACCATTGACTGTCAAAAACCAAACAAACTAATCCCAAAAACTAGACATCAATCAAGTCATTCTTGACTGAATTCATCAGGTAGGGCCCCACCAGGAAAAGAAAGACTATTCTAAGTGTTTGCTGCAGAGACAATCCAATATAAGGATTGCCACCAGAAGAGACGGGAAGCCAGCAGGGAGCTCTAGTAAGTACAACAATGTGTAGCTCCATCCCACCGGAACCGGAAGGAAAAACTTAGATGTGCTATACCAGCAGCCAATGAAGAGATCAGCCAGCTGAGCCCAAACACCACAGGTTTCTTCAGGGAGCGTAAGTCAGAAGGACTGCACCATGGATGATGAAAGCAGCCTTGGGATAAAGAGAACTGCTCTGGCTTAAGTTCAATCCTGGAACCCACATGGTGGACAGAAAACCAGACTCCCCCTAATTGTCTTATGACCTCCACATGAATGCTGTCTGTCTGTCTGTCTGTCTGTCTCTCCCTCCCTCCCTCCCTCCCTCCCCTCCTCTCTCACACATACACACACACACACACACACACACACACACACACACACACAAATAAGTAAATGTAGAAAAGTAAGTTTCTTTGGAATGTCTAGAACATTGTCTTTTTTACCTATTTCTGGAGTGTGTTTGAATTTTGTTAAACAAGCAAATTACTTTTAAGATTTTATTTTTCCTTATGTATATGTCTGTGTGGAGGTATACGTGTGTGTGTGTGTGTGTGTGTGTGTGTGTGTGTGTGTGTGTGTCTGGGGAGGCCATGAGGGGGTGTTGGATCTCTAGGAGCTGGAGTTATAAGCCTTTGTGAGTCTCTAATGTGGGTGCTGCTAACTCAGCTCTACTCCTCTGGAAGACAGGAAGTGTTCCTTACTGCTGGAGTGTCTCTCTAGACCCGCATGAAGCAATTTTTGCATTATCAGGACAGTATGGAACTGAGCTATAGGGCTATGCGTTCATAACTGAGTGGTACAGTATGCAGATAGCATGCATGAGGTTCTAGTCTTGAGCCAAGGCTCCTCAAGGGGAAAAAAACCCAACCAAACAACCTAACAAAAAACCCACACTTTTCCTCTCCCCTAATGAATGAATGAATGATTAGAACTGATTTGCTCGCAGGCTTGTAGTTGACCGGCATTTCGCCCTCCCACACTAAATTTGTTTAAACTCAAATTCCTCTTTCTCAAGGTTCTTTCCCTAAAAATAAAGCTGTCCCCTTGTACTTTCAATTCCTGTCTCTTTGAAGAGTCAGCAAGGAAATCCCTTTCCCTTTCATTTTGATTTCAGAAACATGCCAATGGATACTTTCATTTGGGGAAGAGACATTGGTCTGGAGCTTATGTTAGACATGGAAAGTCCTTGCCGGCAATTTTTCATGAATCATGTCATTTCCTGGGTCCTTGGAAAAGTGCTGATGTGTGGAGTCTAGAAGACCAATCCTTCATTTCTTTGCCTGCTTGCGGTCTGAAACATCCAATGTGTCTCTGAACACCAACTTACTATTTTACATCTGGTTTTAGATTCAACCACACAAGCAGCGACTACTTCTCCAAACAGTAGGTCATGACTCTTTGATACGTTTTTGGGTATGAGGTTGTAATGTTGTAATAGGCAGGATTTCTTCATTCTTCGCTTTTTTTTTTTTTTTTAAACAGATGAGAAATAAGGTTTGAACAGGGTGGTGGTTCTATGGTAGATAAAGACACAAGTGTAAGCACAAATATGTGTTAGGGTGCACAGACAACAGGCTGTGGAAGCTCAGCTTTCCTCTGTGAGGACTGACTGCTCAGATGGGGAACACTGAGCAGTCAGACTCATCCAGCGCCTCACACAAAGGACATTTAACTTCCCTACTCCTTTGTACTCAGTAGCTCTTAGAAAAGTTTATGACCTAATAATAATAAGATATATCTATTCTGTATATGTTTCTTCCATTTTAAAAATATTTATTTGCTGGGCGATGGTGGTATATGCCTTTGTCCCAGTACTCGGGAGGCAGAGGCAGGCAGATCTCTAAGTTTGAGGCCAGCCTGGTCTACAGAGAGAGTTCCAGGACAGCCAGGCCTACACAGAGAAACCCTGTATCAAAAAACAAACAAACAAAAAATTTTTTATTTACTCACTTATTTACTGAGACAGAGTCTTACTACATAACACTGGCTGGCCTGGAATTCTCTCTGTAGTCTAGGCTGGCCTTGAACTTGAAGAGATCCACCTGCCTGTACCTCCCAATTGCTGGGATTAAAGGCTTTTTAAAAAATTCAAATTTATTTTATTGTATGTATATGATTGTTTTGCCTGAATGTATATTTGTGCTGCATGTCTGTGCCTGGTAGCCACAGAAGTCAGAAGAGGGTGTTGGATCCCCTGGAACTGGAGTTTCAGGTAGTTGTGAACCACCACGTGGGGGCTGGGAACTGAGCCTGTGTCCTCTGCAACAAGTGCTCGCTGTTTGTTTGTTTGTTTTGTTCTTCAAGACAGGGTCTCTGTGTAGCCCTGGCTTGTCCTGGAACTTGCTCTGTAGATCAGGCTGGCCTCAAACTCACAGAGATCAGCCTCCCTCTACCTCCAGAGTGCTGAGATTAATGGTGTGCGCCACCACCACCCAGGGTGCAACAAGTGCTCTTAGCTGCCCAGCCATCCCTACAACTTCTTTTGAGATTCATATTTTCTCCCTCCCTCCCTCCCTCCCTCCCTCTCTCCTTCTCTCTATTGACTAGGGCACTAGCCTACTTTGGTTGGCCTTAAACTTCTTATGTAACAGAGGATAATCTTCAATGTCTGAATCTTTTCCCTTCCATCTCCCAAGTCCTAGGTTAACAGGTATGTTGCTACCATTCTTGCTTTATGCAGTGTTGGGGAATGAACCCACTACCTTGGGCATGTTAGGCAGGCAATCTACCAGCTGAGCTATATTCCCAGTCCTTGGAATGATATTCCAAATAGAATATAAATATGTAAAAATTAATTTTTAAATGATTACTTAATTGCTTAACACATAATATTTCCACTGAAAATGATAATGGAACACAAACTGAGCATGAATCATAAGTAATCATAGCTTGGGCAACATCTCCACCAAGAATTTACTATTAAGTCTCATTCATTCATTAGAAAGGTTTGCGGTTGGACATGGTAGTGTGTGACTGTAATTCCAGCACTTGGAAGGAGGCTGAGGCAAGAGGATTGAGAATTTAAAGCTAGCCTAAGTTGTCTCACAAAAACAATGTTCGCTGTAACCACTGAAGAAATAATTCCTTGATCTGAAACCTTAAAGAGGTAAGGAAATAGTCTTTCATTCTTTCAAATGAAGGGATAGGTAGGTTGTAGGTTCTGGGAAAGACGCAGCGTAGTCCAGTGGTGTTCTCTGGAGAACTCTCCTCTACCTCTAGCGTCCAGGGTCCAGCAAACAAGAGAGAGTGGCTCATCTGGATCTCGGGTCTTCAGGGCCCTCTCTTGGCCCCACCTTGTAGGCATGATAGTTACCGAAGCCTCAATAGGGGTTGGAACTTCCAGACCAAAGCTGGAATGGCTACCCACTACAGTACAACTGCAGGAGAAATAATACATAGATAGCTTAAACATAAAAACGGGTGATAATTCAAAAGTCCAGGGTTATTTGAAACAGGAAAGTATTTTCTCTGTGGAAAATAGTAAATACGATTAACATTTTCCAGTAAGCCCTTTTAAGCCAAATAATAGCTGAATTATACATATAAATATTGATTAGATTCTGGGATACAGAAGAAACCTATCTTCACCTGTTCAGAGAGCTATGTTTTCCTTAAGTTGTGTGAGATTCCTATTCATATTCCCCTTCACTGTTTGATTTACGGCAGACATTTTTCTATAGTAATCCATAATCTAAAAAAGATTTTAGCCTCCCCTCCTGAAAGTACGGCCAGCATTTTCTTTAGTCATCTTGACACGGTACAAATTCTTATCCTAATAGTGAAGTGTTTCACTGAAGCTTGCCCAGTGATTAGGTAAAACCAAAACTTATTATAAGCCACAGTCATCCTAGGGTCCCCCTGCTAGGTAGCCTAGCTGAGGAGGCTTATAAAGTGTATCTGATGGCATCTGAGACTCCAAATGGCCAAAGTAAAAATAGCGTTTTCTCCTTCAGTGACCGATTTTAAGGCATAGATTGACATTATAAGCTATTATCTTGTAAAAGGTCAGTGACTTAGAGTGCTTGCAGTTGAGTTCATGGTTATTCTGTGAAAAAGAGAGCCACCTGGCTTGGCTAAGGTCAAGGGTGTTCTGTGAAAATGTATTTGGTAGTGAGAGAGAGTCAGAAGATGAAAAAAATGCCACTTAGGTAGAGTTTACTAAACTGGGGAAACCGGATTGGTGATCTAAAGGGAGTACTGAGAAGTTAGTGAGAACAGGTAGGGATGGAGGAAAGGAAAAGGGTAAGATAAGGCCCAAGAAACAGAGTTGTTGGGGGAAATGGTAAGTCCAAGTCAGAGACCCACTTCTGAGGAGGGAAGGAGGTGTGCTGGCTATTTCTGTCAACTGGACACGCTCTGTAGTCACCTGGGAAGGGGAAATCTCCATTGAGTAACTGTCTCCATCAGACTGGCCCCTGGACATGCCTGTGAGGCATTTTCTTTTTCTCCCTTCCTCTCCTCGTTTCTTTCTATCTGTTTGTCTATCTTTCCTCTTTCCCTCCTCCTCCTCCTCTTTTGCTTCTTCTTCTGTTTGTTTTTTGGGAGTCTCACTTCTGCAGCCCTGGCTGGCCTGGCACTCACTCTGGAGATTAGGCAGGCCACACACTCCTAGAGAAGTGCCTGCTTCTGTCTCTCATTAGGATTAGAGGTGTGTGCCACCATGTCCAACTGATTTCCTGACTAATGATTGATACAGGAGGGCCCGGTCCACGGTGAGAGGTGTTACCTCTGGGTTTCTCTGGGTGAGAAAGCAGGCTGAGCAAACCAGGGAAAAGTGAGACAGGAAATGACATTCTTCCAGGGTCTCTGCTTCAGGTCTTGCCTCCAGGTTCTAGCGCTGAGCTCCTGCCCTGGCTTCCCTTGATGACAGACTAGGACCTGTAAGTCAAATAAGCCCTTTCTTCCCCAAGTTGGATTCGGTCAGTGTTCTGTCATAATAGAAAGCAAAGTAGAACAGACGGCGTAGTTCATGTTCAAGGAGAAGCATTTCTGTAAGAAAGTAGATGGAGGTGTAGGGAGGCATTTAGGATGACTCAGGTTCCCTGGAAATAGGGTCAAAGTGGAGATAGAAGCCTCAAGGATAAGGAGGTTGAAGTGTCCTTGGAGGTCGAAGTGTTTCAGGTGAAGTAGCCCTGCCTTCCACAGATAGCCAGATGTGAGAAAAGACAGAGCAGGCATGGGCTGCCTGGAGGCTGGAGAGCCTGACTTAGGAGCCACATATAGAATGTGGTGTGGCTGTGGGAGTGGTGAGATGTGGCTGGAAACCAGCAGAATGGAATGTGAATGCTCAGGAATGAGCAGAGAGGAATGTCTTGGTTTATGAGCTTTTTCTGCTTTGGCAGGCATTTAATTCTTGGCATCAAAATAATGTCATTCAGTGCTCAGTATGACACACACACACACACACACACACACACACTCCCAGCTCTATCTATGCACACTAAATCACCAGCATTATACATGTACACTCACTCAATCTCCAGCACCATATCCCCCACATTCAATCTCCAGCACCACACACATACACACACACACACACACACACACACACACACACACACACACACACGGTTATGGGGAGATACTGATTCAAAGTTTCAGTGTCATATGAGAGATAAAATCTTCTCTTTCCTCTGCACAGTTGGGGAAGGGAGGATCTAAAATAAAGTTTTCACTTCTTGTTTTAGAAACAGATGATGGCTATCTGGGCAGAAACACATCGATATAATAATTTAATGAGAGCCTTTTAGCACCATATTAGGCCGGATGGTGGCCAGGAGATAATGAGCATGTATGGGATCTTCTGCTCAGAGTCTGCTGGGTTACTATTTTAAGAAGCCCTAGCATGTAATTGTCTCCTGAGTGTTGGGGTTACAAAAGTGGGCCACTATGTCTAGTTTGCGTTGGTAGTAGGAATCAAGCCCAGGGCTTCCTGCATGCCAGGCAAGCACACTGCTAACCGAGCTTCATCCCTAGTCCTCCTTTTCTGGCTTTTTAGACATGGCTTCATGTAGCCCAGGCTGGCCTCGAACTCACTAAATAACTGAGGATGAACTGGGACTCCTGATTCTCCTTTATCCATTTCCCAAGTGCTAGGATTCAGGCATTAGCTTCCATGCCTGGCTCTCTGGGTAATATATAAAAGTTCCCGAGTAATGGAAATACAAATTAGTAATATTACTCTCTTTTTAAAAATCTTCTCTGTAGTAGAGTGATTTGTGATATGTACAACTACTACCCTGATGTATGAACAATACAAAACAATAGTAGTCATTGTAAACAACTCAACCAATTCATGGGCTGATGAAATGGAAAGACAATTCTCAAAAGATTAAAGTACAATGGCTAACAAATACATGAAAATAGTTTCATCTCACTAGTCTTCAGAGAATGCAAGTTCACATGACACTGAGATTCCGTCTCAACCATCAGAATGGGCAGTCGTTAAGAAACTGAATAATAAGGCACCCAAGTCTGTAATCACAGGGTTCAGGAGACAGAGGTAGTAGGATGAGAAGTTCAACATCGTCTGTAGCTACAGAGTAAGTAGGAAGGCAGCCTGGGATGCATGAGAACCTGCTAGAAACAAAACAAAACAACTGGCAATAAAAAGGGAAACCTGTCTGGGCCTGGTGCTGCATGATTTACTCTTAGCTCTCAGGAGGGAGGCAGAGGCAGGCAAGTCTCTATGGATTTCAGGTCAGCCTGGTCTGTATAGTCAGTTCCAGGCCAGCCTCTGTAAAAGAAAGAAAAAAAAAAAACCAAAACAAAAACTGGGGGAATCCCCATACAATGTTGATGGGAATGAAGTAGTGTGGCTACTATGGAAATCAGCATGGAGGTTCCTCAAAATATTAAAACCAGATAGATACCATATGACAGAACTATGCCACTCAGGGAATTTACCCACAAGACTCAAAGCCACAGTGTCACAGAGTCACAAAAGTCACAGAGACACTTGCACTAGTCACAGTAGCTAAGTGATGAAACAAACCTGGGAGTCTAATATAGAAATGGATAAAACAGTGATATATATATATATATATATATATATATATATATATATATGTATATATGTACATACACACATATGCAATGAATATTTTAGTCATAAAGAAAAAAATAAAGTTAATTGTTATTTACAGGAAATAGATTCAACTGGATACAATACTAAGCAAAGTAAGTCAGTCTCTGAAAAACAGATATTGCATGTTTTCTCTCATTTGTGATTCACAGATTTTTTATAGAGATATGCAAAATTATGTACTATGGCATGAAGGTGAAGTGAAACTGTGGAGAGGAACAGATGAATTAAGGTGAAAGGGGACAGGAGGAAGAGGAGAGGGAGAAGGGTAGGGGGAAATAAAATGAAAAATATACTGCATACGTATATGAGAACGTCCTTATGTAATGTAGTACTATGTAGAACAATTTTACACGAATGAAAATACAAAACAAAGCAACCAGTACTCAGGAGGCAGAAAATTAATTTAATTTCTGTAAATTAAAGGCCAGTCTGGTCTATGACTCTGTCTCAAAAAAACAACCAAACCAAACAACAAATCAAAACAATAAATAAAACAAAACAATACAACAAACAACCAAACCAAACCAACAAAAGTGAAGGAGGAGGGGAGGGGGAGAGTTAACATTTTTTTGGTCTGTGCTATCTTGATTCTAAATACAGCCTTTTTTTTTTTTTTTTTTTGCGATAGGGAATTTCATTTAAACAACAGTGAATTAATTATACATGCAGGCAAAATACTCATACACACAAAAATAAATAAATCTTCAAAAAATAAAAAGAGTATTTCACAATCAACAGGGGCCAGTTTTAAGCATGGCATGGAGAGACCCTGTCTTAAAAACAACAACAACAACAAACAAAAAAGTGTAGAATGGTAGCATAAATGTGGAGTTCCAGCATTTGGGAGGAGAGGCAGGAAGATCACAAGTTGGAGACCAACCTGGGCTACAGAGTGAGACACTGTCACCAACAAACAGCTTTAACATTTGGGAGACTCATACTTCTTGAAAGAGACTCCTCTGGAAGCCTTTGAGGCACCTGTGACCTGCCTATGACACTAGAATCCAATCACCTGTAAACAGCATCATTAAAGAGATCCCTGAAGTAAGCAGAATGGTCATTTGTTTGAATGGGGCCATCATGATTTCGCTTTTATCTCTATTTTATTTTACTTTATTATTATTCATGAATGAAGGACAAGGTTTCAGAGCTGGGGATGAGCCGAGGGCTTGTGTATACTAGATAAGCAATCTACCACTGAGCTTCCCTACCAGCCCTAGAGTTGAAAACTTTTAAAAGAACTGCAACTGTGAAAATGCTTAGAGTGGTCCCATGTCTGAGCATATCCCCCAAATTGCTGGTGGAATAACAGGATCCTGTCACAGGCTGATGGATGGGACACCAGTTTGAGCAGAGGGTGCGGGAGGGGATGTAGGGGAAGAGGCTGGATGCCCATTTTTTTTTTTCATGAACTCATAGTATAGGCTTTGTGGTTAAGATAATAATTTCCTACAATTGTTTTCTAAAGAGGGATTTTTTTTTTTTTTTAAAGATTGGGGTGGTAGAAACTTAACTGTAGCAGAAATTAGCCAAGCCAAACAAGATTAAAACGGTGCTCAGGAAACCTAGTATTTTGAACCTAAGAACAGAGAAACAAAGAAGAATTAGTTTCTGGCAACTTTTGAGCTCAACAAGTACTTAAGAACAAACATTTAATTTTCTTTCTTTACTATACCGGTCCTTGTAAAGTAGTTTTAGCCAACAGGAAAATAATTGGTACATTTCAATGCAGTTATTTTCTATGTCCTAAGAAAACTTCAGAAAAACATGATGGTAGATAGGCATGAATTAGATTGGTCGGAAATTGTGTCAGTCACAGAGACTGTAACATTCTTGAAGTCAGATTAACATGCTCACTATATAGAAGAACAAAAGGGTAAATGTTCAGAATCCCTTGCCCTGGAATACAGAGCTGAGAATTGATGGACTAACATTTGCACACTCAGAAGTTTAGAAAGTACTTCATAAATTAATTAGGAACCTCTAAGTTCTAAGAATGGGACTCACATTGTCAGCTTTGGCAAGCTCCTTTACGCAAAGAACCATCTTGCTGGTTTTACACACATTTTTAAAGCTTAAAAAAAAAATTTCTGGGGCTAGGGAGATGGCTCAGCTGTTAAAGGCACTTGCTGCTCTTGGAGAGGACCTGGGTTTGGTTTCCAGCACCCACACTTGATGGTTCAAAAGGGCCTGTAACTCCAGCTCCAGGGGATTTATTGACCTTTTCTGGCCTCCACAGGCACTGGCACACATGTGGTACACAGACATGTAGGAACTCACACACACACACACACACACATACACCCACACACACACACCCATAAATACATTTCTGGCTTTCATGGTTTTATCTTTGGAAGACACTGCTACCTTTAGGATTGTGATAATTTTTCAGTTTTTCCGCTGCGCTGTCTTGCCCCTCTCCCCAAGACTTGTTCTGTTCATAACTTATTTTCCTTTAAGCTCTTATACACCTGACTTCTGTCGACTTCAGGCTATTATGTGTTTATGTTCTGCCTTTGGGTTAGAATGCAGAGTCACTGAAGAGAAGGGCTATGAATTTTTTATTTGTGTTGTTTGCTTGGTAGGAGACAACGAACATATTGCTCAATAAATATTCCTTGACTAAAACAAGGCAGTGTTCTGTACTTTCAATGCTATGCAGCTGGCATCTTGTTTACTTGTTCAAATTAAACGTTTTCCTTGTTTCTTCTTGGCTAGAACTAATTGTAAATGTTTTATCCACTGTGAGTCTTAACAATTCCTGTCTCAAAATCACCAAGGCAACCTTTTCAGAAGCAGCAAGATGCCCGAAGCAGGTATATACCAGCTAGTAAGAGTGGATATCTACAATGTTACTACTCTTGAGCCAGAGACTACGTTCTACACTGTAAAGATTTCTGTCAACACATTTAAGAGCTGAAGAGCCAGTCAGGTTCCTTTACTCAAGGACCTACAAAAAGTAAATGGCAGGGTTGGGTTTCCGAGACCCACTTCGGCCTGGTTCCAAAGGGCAAGGCAGTTTTAAGTGTCGCGTAGCTGCGAGAATTCAATGACATAATTTCTTGAAAAAGCCCTAGGCACAATAGTTGGCAGTCAACACATGTTGCTTCCACATATTTGTTCAGGAGTTGAAGTTGATTATTTCAAATAGGAGAGGAGAAAAAAAGAAAAAAAGAAAATTATGTTGAATTAATAAAATTTGACTATAATCGAAGAAAGCTCCTGTCTGATTACAATAATCCTAAACCAGCCTTCATACTGACTCTAGGAAAAAAAAAAATGTCTGGCAATGTTTCCAACCATGATGCCTAATTTAGAACAACTTCTATTTCAGAAGAGGGAGTAGGAAGTGGTCTTTGGCCAACAAGAGACTCAAGGAACACATAATGTATTGCTATGAAACAATTCATTTCGTGCCTCCCCCACCCCAAAGAGGAACAAAGGCCTTTGGCCCCCCGCAGGGAACTTTGCAGGTGACTGTGGGGTCCCCACATCTGCCGGGCCCGCCTTGAACTTGGCAATCAAAGCGTTCTCTCCTCTAGGTTCCCCCCGGCTCTTAGATCTCCCACAAGCTACATCTTTGCAGAAGAGAAAGTGGGGCAACCTAGGCTCCCTTTGCAGAACCCCTCCTTGGCATCGGCCTGGGACCCGACGCCACAGCCGTCCGGTCCGGTCGCGCGCGCCTCGGGAACACCACCGAGGGCCCGGCAGCCCGCCGCACCTGGAGGAGGGTGGCGCGCGCCCCCGCCGTGACGTCACCGCACCTGGCACCGGCGGCCGGAGCCCGGGTGGCGCGCGGGGGCCACGGGGGGCGTGGCCCGGGAAGGGAAGGGAAAAAAAAAAAAACCCAGACCATTCTCGCGAGATTTCGTCCCAGCCGGGTTCCCAACTCGGCCTCGCACCGGCTCCGTGGATCCCCAGCCGGGTCTCGAGCGTGGTGCGCTCGGCCTCCGAGGGAGCGGGTGCGGGGCGGGCTGCCCGGGAGAGATCCAGCCGGTGCCTCGGAGGCGGGCGGAAAGCGACCTCGGGGACGGCGGCTGAAGTGCGCAGCGTGCGCAGGCGCGGACGCCGCTCGCTCCCGCCTGCCCGCCCGTCCGCCCGCCCGCCTGCCTGCCGGGGCCGCGGCGGAGCGCGCCGCGGGCGGATGGAGGCGCCTCCCCGCCGCGCCTGAGCCGGTGCCCAGAAGAGGCCGCGGGGCCGCGCTCTCCCCGCCAGAGCCGCAGCATGGGTAAGCAGGGTCGTGCCGGCGCGGCGCGGCGCGGGGCGGGGAGGTTCGGGCGCTCCCGACGGCGGTCCTCTGCGGGGACAGCGGGGCTCGAACCCCTGACCGGCCGCCCCGCGCCCTGCCGGAGCCTCCGGCTTCGCTATGGGGGGTTGGGGTTGGGGGAGCGGGGGTGGGGGAGGGCGATCGCGAACTTGACAAAGTGGCGATCTGCACCTCCGAGGCTGGGTGCGGATTGGGTTTTTAAGGGAAAGAAGAAAAAAAAAAAAAGAAGCAGCACGCACAACTCCCACATCCATTATGCAGACACGGACATTTTTGTCATAGATAACTTGTTAGCCCAGAAAACCCTCACGTCTCCTGGTTGCAGTCGGCCGGGGCTGGCACTGATTTGTCCCTCCTCTCACCTTCCCCTTTTCGGGGGTTAGTTTTGGAAGGCGTCTTCCTGGCCGTCTCCCTCCCTGGTCAGGTGTGTTGGCATTTTATAGCAGCACACACCGAGAGTTTCCTCCTGCGAGGACCGCGTTGGGGGTTCGGTATTCGAGGGTTCCCAGTCCAACCCCTGGAGGAGCCGCTTCCTGTTGGAAGCGAGACTTCCTTCTCGGAGGGGAGAGAAGGTACAGGGAAGGCTACAAGGTTGCTTTCTGGGCGATCTTCGGCTTTGCTTTTGGCGTTAAGAGAAAGCTCGAGTGTGTTGCAGCGTTCTTTGAAAAGGAGTTTTGTTAAGGGGTGTAACCGTTCTTTGATAACGAAGTTGCGTCTGGGCTAGGAACTAACTCCCTCAGACGGTTACAAATGAAAATGGTTTTAATGTTTTTTTTTTTTTAAACTTTTACAACTATTAAAAATAGTTTTTTTTTTTTTCTTTTTAAAATCAAGTTTGGGCCCCCATCAGGCAAGAGTGTGTTCAGTAAGTTGTAAAACCAGAATTTGGTTTTGTGGTATAAATCAGAGAGACGTTATCACTTACTCTGTTGAGTCTTGGTGCTGCTTCAACCATTTCTGAAATTATTAATTCATGAAACTAGCGGATGATTTAGAAGCACGACGAAAACAGGAGCACTGCTGATGTGGCACCCTGTGCCCACACTTTGTTTTGTGGGAGACGAATTTAGCTAGTGTTTACAGACACTGACTATTCTGTTTTCTTAGAGTTTCTAATTTTATGCTCCCTCCGCTTCCCTCCTCCTTTGTGTACCTTTTATATACCAAGTGCTCCTCAACCCAGGAGTCAAGCGTTTGCTGTGAGGGACTTTCAGATGGATTCCTTTCCACTTGATTAGTCCAGTTTACGGGATAATTGCAGGCTTATTTAAGCATCAAAAGCTAGCTTAACTGATTTGGATGAAAAGCTAAAATTAGATATACAGTTCTTATCTGTCTTAAGTCAGGATGCAGAATGTAATTAAACATCTTTTGATGGTCTAGAATCATCATTTTGTGACTTTGACTTGCTTCAAGCCCCTTTAACCAGTCTTGTATAGCCTGTTGGGCCCAGTGCTAAAGAACCACCTTACTCCTTTGCACTTTCCAGTTATTTTAAGTATGCTTTCTCCTGTTTGTTATTGGATGGGCCTGAAACTGTGATTCATCTCTACTTTCACCTTCCCCTTTCTCTTTGTGGGTTTTTTGTTTTTTTTTTTTAATTGTGGAAGTCATATAAATTTGTGATTCGTATTAGGGGACAATCACAGGGTCCATTAACTTGAGTGGAAAGTCAGGTTCTTACAATGTAGCTCTGGCTGTCACTTTGTAGACCAGGCTGGGCTTGAACTCACAGAGATCCATCTGCCTCCCAAGTGCTGGGATTCAAGGTGTGAGCCATTACACCCAGCTAAAGTCTTTTCTTAAGGAAAGTATTTTACATTGTAATGCCTATATTTATTGTTCACAGGCCTTTTCTTTGTGATTTGCTTTGTCTATTTACGTGAGTTGCCAGAGTATCTTGGGAAAGTTAATTGTTTAGGATACTGTGCTAAATATGTGCTTTTAAGGTCTGTTATTTTGAGTGCTTGTCATTTTTTTATAGTATTTTTTGAAACATTTGCAGATGACTGTGAACTTAAAATGTGTTGGTTATGTAATCATTAAAATCCTCAAGCTCATGTAAGAGAATTTCTTCTAATATATAATTTGTTCAATTTGTTACCTGCCATTGCTTCCTCCCCTGCCCCCTTTTCATTTTTAAGACAAGATCTCACCTCCTCACCCTGTAGTCCAGGATTTGAACTTAGAGTGATCTTCCTGCCTCAGCCACCTGGCTGCTGCTGGCATTATAGGCCTTAGCTGTCACGTCCAGCCAGTTAGTTGTCTGTAGTTCCTGTAATTTATGGTGCAGCTCTATAGAGCTCTCTCTGCTCTCTCAGAGGACCCTGATTTGGTTCTTAGCATTCATATTGGATGGCTTACAATTGCTCTAACATACAAGGGATCTGATGATACCCTCTTCTGGTTTCTGAGGCACCCCCTCCCCCATGAGTGCCCTTACACACACACACACACACACACACACACACACACACACACACACACTTAAAAAAGGATGCAACCTAAAGTACTCAAATGTTTTATCTAATTTATTACAAAATAAAAATAAGTCTTCTATTTGTTTTGAGATGAACATGGATACTTAAGAGTAATGGTTCCTGAACTTAAGGGCTACACCTGGCTAGTTAAGAGAGTTTCTGAAGCCTACTTTGGAAGTAGAAGCAGGAATTGAAGAATTCAAGGCCAGCTTAGTTTACACAGCTCATTCAAGGCCATCTTGGGCTACATGTAACTGTCTAAAAAAGGGAAAAAGGGCTCTGGACGGGGACTTCCTGAGATTTTACCTACAAGCTTTGCAACTTAGGAAGTTAATTAGCCTGTCTGTGCTTCAGTTCCTTGATCTATAAACCGGTGAGAAGGACCAGTCACAGGTTATTAGGAGAAAGAATGAGCTAATAATGCGTAGACTATTGCAGGTGCTGACTTGTCTTTTCAAAAGATTTCTGCAGTTCTACTGATTTGTAAGTGAATTTTGATCTGTTAAAAGCAGAATATTGTCTTTCAAGGATCAGTAAGATGACTTTATGTTAACACAGAAATTGAATTCTGTATAGTATAACTTGACAAAAATTGTTTTTCAATATTAGATATATTGTGAGAAACTATTACTCGAAATGTTTGATTGAGAAAAACTTAATGATTTCTACTACTAGAGACATTTACGTTTTATGTGTGTTAATGTTTTTAGTTTCTACATTAAATGTAGGAGGAAATGCCTGTCAACTTCTAAGGTGCCTGAGTGAAGGAATTAGGAAAAAAAGGTTTTAGGGAATTAAGAAAGGCAACGCTTTTTTAAAAAACATTGATTTATTATGTATTTGGGTGCTTTGTCTGTGTGTACATCTGCACAACAGAAGAGGACATCAGATCCCATGGCACTACATTTATAGACGGTTGTGAGCCGCTCTGTAGGCCCTGGGAATTGAACTCAGGACCTCTGTTAGAGCAGTCAGTCCTCTTAACAGCTGAATCATCTCTGTAGCTTCAAATACTTTTTCCCCCCTTCAAAAATACAGATATGTCTGCATTTTGGAGGGAAATAAGACAAAATGAATTACACACACACGCACACACACACACACACACACACACACACGCACACACACACACACACACACACTGCTTGGTGAGAGAGAGAGAGAGAGAGAGAGAAAGAGAGAGAGAGAAGGTCAGAAACTTAAAGACTTAAGTTTCTCTTCATTTTAATTAAGAATTTTATTTTAAATTTTGTTTTACTGTTGTTTCAGGTTGCAACAAAATTTATGCCCATGAAAATAATTGAGTCTTTTATTGTCAGATAGAAAATGCATAGGTTTTGGATTGCTGTAATGACTAGTGTACAGATTGCTTGTGTTTGTATGTGAGTGTGTGTGTGCCCACAAGCTGTGTGTGAGGGTGTCCATGTACCTGTGTGTATATGGATTCCAGAAGAGGGTGTTCAGTGCTTTTTCAACCACTTTACCAATTCCTTTGAGGCAAGGTCTTACTCTGAACCCTGGGGATCGTGTTTTTCTGGCTAGGATTAAAGACATTAAGCTTCAGCAATTCTCCTGTCTCTGCCTCCTTGGGAGTTATGGATGCTTGTGGTGGCCCCAGTTTGCTATATGTGTGCTAGGATCTGAACTTCGTGCCTCATGATTGCAGAGCAAGTGTTTTTAACTGCTGAGCTATCTCTGTAGCCTCTGTGTACATACAGATGCCTTATCTTATACCCTCATAATTTCAGGGTTAAGTATTCAAGGTTGGTGATAGGCACCTGTTTTCTCGCCTATTTGCAAGTGGGTACAGGAGATGATCATGAATTCCAGGGGAGCTTGTGCTACATAGCAAAACTGTTTCAGAAATTTATGATTGGGAGAAGTACAGATAGATACTTTCATGAACTCACAGTGAACATCCTGCCTCACCATCCTGACTGTTGGGATTACAGGTGGGTGCCACCTTTCTTGGCTGAAGTTGTTTTAATAGAAAATTGCAGTTGGTTTAGATGATAAATGTACTTCTATAGTGAGTGATTTCCTTATTTTAGTTTGCAAATAACACTCACTTGTACAGATAATATTTATAAGTAAGTATCTTGTGATTTACCAAGCAGTTTCAAAGCATGAAAAAGAAAAGTTTTCTTTCAAAGATGAATCACAACAATCTAAGTCTACTCCTTAATTAGAATATGTTGTGTTCATGATCAGATTATTAAAACTTTTTAAAGTTTGAACACCTGTAATTCTGTAAAATTAATATCTACTGTATAGATTCAACGCAAATAAGTAGTAGTCAGGCAGGAAGTCTTTCTAGGTGAGGTAGGGGCCAGAACCTATGTTTGGGATGTCTAGGTGGAGGTTCATATGTGCCTACAGTCAGCATGTGAGCCATATGTATGTGGCAGAATGCAGTGTGTAGAAAGGTAGGTGGAGAAGATCAGATTAGTGTGGGAGTGAGGTGGTAGTTGGTGGCAGGCACTAGGTACAAGTTCAGACTGAATTCCTGGCTGAAGTGAGAGGAAATGGGGTTTGGCGGGGGACTCAGTGACCTAGCCACAGGGAAGTAAGACAAGGGCCAGTAATTTTCTTTTCCTTTTGTCTTTTTTTGGTTTTTTGAGACAGGGTTTCTCTGTGTACCCTTGCCTGTCCTGGAACTCAGAGATCTGCCTGCCTCTGCTCTCTAGCTCTCTTTTAGGAACAGGAGCCTGAGATTGTTTCAGATGAGTCTGAAAGTACCACTGACAATATGCTTGAGCCTCTCGGTTATGGATCTTATACTGCATAATGTGTCTTGAGATTAGTCAACAGTGGGGTTGAATGTATGAGTATAGTGATCATGCATAGCTTTGGGTTTTAAAGGGATCCTCTGCTTGTCAAAATGTTTGAGACATTCCTTTGTCACAGTGTAGCATCCCTTCTTATTTTGGTCCTAGTGATTTGATGTCCTGCTTTCTGACCCTCCCCCTTTGAAAATGGGTCCTATTATGCTCCCTAGGATGACCTCAAACTTCTGAATGCAAGCTGTCTGAACGTTCCAGATACCATATTGGATGTACTTTAGGTTATTCAAGATGATTCAATGTCCAGGTAATTTGTGTTCCAGGGGAGTGACTGTGGAGCATTTAATCATTAGGGATTTCAAGTAGAAAAATACTCTGAACTTTCATTGTAGTAACACACAGTTACCACCAATTTTCAAGAAAGGTGTAGGGGATGGGAATGTACTCAGCATTAAAGTACTTACCCAGCTTTGGTGGGCTGTGAATTTGTTATGCCCACCCAAAAGAGAAAGGTATTAATGCAGGGTCATATCAAGGGAAGGAGCTGCTGCTAAGAGATTAGTTAAGAAGTATTTGTTTCCTTTCTTTCTTTAAAATAAAGACAAAACAAAACTTTTCACAACCCCTGGATTCTGATATGAGTGTCCCTGTCTCTCCTGTTGTTCTGATGGCATAAATCCGTTGGTATGGCTTATTAGTGTTGTCCTAGAAACAGAATGTGACAGTAGGAATGAAACAACATGGACTTGATTAGAAACCCAAACCAGAGATTGTGGTGGCTCAAGGGGATAGGGCAGTGTTCTAGCATAAGAAGTGTTAAAATGCTGGGCGGTGGTGGCGCACGCCTTTAATCCCAGCACTCGGGAGGCAGATCCAGGAGGATCTCTGTGAGCTCGAGGCCAGCCTGGGCTATAGAGTGAGATCCAGGAAAGGTGCAAATCTACACAGAGAAACCCTGTCTCGAAACCCCCCCCCCCCAAAAAAAAAGTGTTAAAATGGAAAGAGAAGAAGACTATAGTAATTTTTGTGTTGGAAGGAAGTAGGATTTATTCATCTCATTAGTTTGATCAGTGATTAAGTGAGTGCTTGGGAGATGTGATTGTTTTCTGTTGCTGTGGCAAAAAAACCCTGAGATAATCAACTTAGGAGGAAAGGTTTACTTGGGCTCACAATACTGAATTTCAGTTTATAGTTTATAGTCTCTTGACTGTTGCTTTAGGACTGGTAGCGTCATTGTGAGAGCACGTTGAAGTCTGTTGTCTTCATGACTATGCTGATTATTTTTTTGTCAACTTGACACAAGCTAGGGTCGTCTTGGAAAAGAAACCGTAATCGAGACAATGCCTTCATCAGCTGGCCTGTAGGCAAGCCTGTGGTGCATTTTCTTGATAATGATTAATGTGAGAGGTTAGTCCAGTGTGGGCAGTGCCACCCCTTGGCTGGTGGTCTTCTGTGGTATAGAAAGTAGCTGAGCAAGCCATAGAGAATAAGACTGTAAGCATTGGTATTCCATGGCCTCTGCTTTAGTTTCTATCTCTAGGTTCCTGCCTTGAATTCCTGCTCTCACTCTCTTTCATGGTGGACTGTGATCAGTGAGTGTAAGCCAAATAAGCCCATTTGATCATGGTGTTTATCACAGCAATAGAAATCTAACTAAGAAATAATAGTTGGAAACCATGAAAGAGAGACAGGAAGCAGTGACCCTAAAGGACATGTATTTAACTCACTTCCTTCCATTAGGCTCCTCCTCCTCAAGTTGTCATCACAGTGTCCTCCCAGCCTCACATTTCAGGAACTGAACCAAGGGCTTCAGCACATGCTAAGGAAGTGCTTTGCCACTGTGGTCATTCAAATACTTGTCATGTACTCAGATTTCTCATCGTGTTGAAACAACTTTCAGTTTATTTAAAAATGTGTTTTCTTAGCTGATGTGGTGACCCACATCTGTAATACTAGCACTCAGGAGGTGAAGGCAGAAAGAGGATGAGGAGTTCAAGGTCATTCTTCTTGGTTGCATAGTATGATCAAGGCCAATTTGGAATACAAAGGATCCTGTCCTATCTCAAAAACAAAACAAAGGAAAGAAAGAAGCCTGGGGAGACAGTTTAGTTTGTAACCTGCTTGCAAAGCAAACTCATGAGGACATGAGTTTGGATGTCCAGCCTTATGTTAAAAACCAAAACAAACTGGTGCACCGTAAGCCTAGCACTGGTGAAGCATCCCTGTGCCCAGCAGAATTGGTGGAGTTCCAGGTTCACTGAAAGACCCTGTCTCAGAAAATAAGGTGGAGGACCTGTGAGGTGGCTCAGTAAGTAAAAGTATTTGTCACCAAGCCTGATGACCTAAGTTCAGTGCCAGGACTCACGTGGTGGAAGGAGAGCACTGACTTGGCAAGTTGTCCTCTATTTCCACAGGCACACTGGAACCCTCGTCGTCACCCCTTCCCCACACTAAATAAACGTAAGCCAGATGCGACACACCTTTAAACCCAGCACTCGGAGGCACAGGCAGGCCGATCTCTTGAGTTGAGGCCAGTTGGTCTACAGAGTTGAGCTTCAGGACAGCTGGAGCTACACAGAAACCTTGTCTCTAAAAATACATTGCCCCCTCCCCCAATAAGTAAATTTAACAACAATAAGAAAAAAGTGATTGAGCGCAAATGAGGAAGAACACTGGCATTGATCTCTGGTCTCCATATGCACACACACAAACATGCAAGCACACCACCAAAAATGTTCTCTTAAGATCAAGGTTTTGCAGTAGGCATTAATTAAGATTCCTTCTCTGCTATAGGAGATTGGATTCTGATGAGTATTTTGCCTTGCTGCTTAGTGTGTGTAATTACTTGTGCATGCACCATATAAAATGAGAATCTCTTTACTCAAATACTAATTAAGCTCCCCCCTCTTTCCTTCCATTCTTTCCTTTGAGATGGTCTCATTATGTAAGCCTGCCTACCCTCGTTGGTCTTGAACTCCCTGAGACCTGCTTGGCAGAGTGCTAGGCTTAGATAGAGGCTTGCACCACGTCTGCTTAAGCCGTTCTTGTTTTCTTAGTTTCATCATTGATATATATCTGTTGGGACTGGGCATCCCATGATCAAATTCTGCGTGGTCTGCATCTGCTGCAAAGATCAGCTTTGATGAGGGTTGAGAGCCAGCCACACTTACCAGGCAAAGATGGTTGGTGAACCTAGTGTGCATTTTTAGAACTTGAAGCTTATAGGTTGTGAACCTAATGGGAGAATCTATGAAAATACTTCTGAAGTATTTTTTGCTAGATATTTAACTGGTGCTGATTTATTATACTTAATAAATGCAATAGCCTTCAGGCTTATTTCATCTTGTTTTCTAAATAACGGTTTCTGGAAAGCATGTGACTTACTGGTGTATTAGAATTGATTTAACTTTTTTCCATTGGCACCTTCTATCCTCCTGAGGAATGTTTGTATGACCCCAGATATGTACACATATATAAAATAGGCATACAAATAGCCTGTGATGAAATACCATGACCAAAAGCAAGTTGTTACACTTCCACATCAATCACTAATTAAGAAAATACTCTACAGGCTTGCCTGTAGCCTAATCTTCTTATGGAGGCATTTTCTCAATTGGGGTTTCCTCCTTTCAGATGACTCTAGCTTGTGTCAAGTTGACATAAAATTAGCCAGCACATAAATCAAGCACTAGTGAAAATAATCAAAAGAAATTTATTTTAAAACATTTTTTCGGACACAAGCATATGATGGCACATGCTTGTAATCCCAGCTTTGGGAGGCAGAGACAGGTGGAGCTTTTAGCTGGAAGTTGGCCTGGTGTACTGAGAGAGTTTCAGGACATAATGAGACCTTGTCTCAGAACAAATGACATCCCCCCTCAAAAAAACAAAACAAAAAAACAACAAACAATTCTTTGGTGTGTATATGTATAACTTTACATTTATTAAAGGTGAAAGCAAATTTACATACTAATGATATAATTGTGCTTTTTAAAAATTAATTTTATTTATATGTATTAGTGTTTGCCTACATGTATTTCTATGTATTTTGTGTATACTTGGTGCCTAAGGAAGCCAAAAGAAAATGTCAGATCCCCTGGAACTCGAGTTGAAGAGTTATGAGCCACCCTGTGGGTGCTAGAATTGAACCCAGCCCCTTTGGAAGAGTAGCTGGTGTTCCTAACTGCTGAACCATTTCTCCAGCTCCCATGCACATGAATTAAATCTTGGTAGAATTTTTAATATGGCATGATATAGAACATCTTCATTTTACAGTTGATTGGTAGTTTGATTTTTTTTTTTTTTTTTTTTTTTTTTTTGTACGCTATTTCTTGCTGTAACCTTGGTTTGCCTGGAAGTGGCTTCGTAGGTTGAGTTGACTTTGAATTTGTAACAGTCATCTGGCCTCTGCCTCCTGAGTGCTGGAATTACAGGTCTGAACCACTATGCCTGGCTGATATTTGATCTTGTAATTGTCAGTGCTGGGAGATCACTTCATGTAAATATGTAGTATAAAATGGCAGAGGTGTTTAGAGACATGACAGAAATGGTTGGAAATTCCATCCTCATCCAAAGCCAATTTTTTTTTAAATGAAATGCAAGTTAACAGTTTAAAGAACACTTCTTAAGGTCAAACATTAAGTTCATTGATATACTTATTTGATACTTAATCACTGAGGAGTGATAGTAGGAAAATTGTAGGCAGAAGTTTCTGTTCTTCCAGAAACTTTCAAATGCCTGGCAGCTGCTTCCCAAGTTACCACATGGAGACTTAGGTTAATTATAAATGCTCAGCTGGTAGCTCAGGATTATTACTAACTAGCTCTTACACTTAAATTAACCCATAATTCTTATCTCTGTTTAGCCATGTGGCTTGGTACCATTTCTCAGTATGACATTCTTATCTTGCTTCCTCTAGTGACTGGTAACTCCTGACTCCACTCTTCTCCTTCCTGTCATCCTTAGTTTGGTCACTCTGCCTATACTTCCTGCCTGGCTACTGCCAATCAACATTTTATTAAACCAATTCCAGTGACAAATCTTCACAGTATACAAGAGGATTATTCCATAACATTTCCCCATTTTTGTCTAATTTAATGAAATGCAAATTAACAGCTTAAAGAACACTTTTTTTTTTCTTCTCAGAGACAGGGTTTCTCTGTGTAGTTTTGCGCTTTTCCTGGAACTCACTTGGTAGTCCAGGCTGGCCTCGAACTCACAGAGAGCCGCCTGGCTCTGCCTCCCGAGTGCTGGGATTAAAGGTGTGCGCCACCACCACCTGGCAAGAACACTTCTTCAGGTTAAACATTCAATCTATTGGTATAGTTATTTGATACTTATGCACTGAGGAGTGATAGTAGGAAAATAGTCTTTTGTTTTCTGTAATTAAACTGTCATGTTTCTATAAGGGACAGAAACCTTGTACAGTAAACACTGCAGTTCATAAAAATAACAGTGGTCCTGAGTCTGAGCAGTGTTCAGGTAGTGTTATTTAGCATTGCCTGGCATAGGGGCATGTGTAGTGCAAAGTGAACATGTTAGGTGTTCAGAACCAAGGCTTATTGAAGATGTGCCATATAGCAGGGGTGAGTGCCACCAGAAATGTCCTAGATTCATTGTGTTTGATTTTTGAATTAATCTTTGGTCATTGTGTTCAGAGACCTCTTGCTGTTGCCAGATATTTTTCAATGTGCACAGTCAATTATAAGAGGTTGTGAATCAACAGCTTAAGAAGCTTGATAATAGTATATTTAAAGCTTTTAAACAACATTTAGATTGCTATTTATAATTGTGTTTTGGCTTTGATAATACTGTATTTGGTAATACTTTGGAGTATAATTTTTTTTCTTCCCTCCCCAGGCTGTCCCAGAACTGACTCTGTAGCATAGCCCAGTCTTGCCTTAACATATGATGCTTCTGCCTCTGCCTTTCAAATGTTGGGATTACCATGTGCACTACCACCACCTGGGTGTCTGTCTGTCTGAGAAAGGGTCTTACTAAGAAGCCTTGGCTGGCCTGGAACTTGCTGGTCTCAAACTTATAGAGATCCACTCCTGTGGAGATGAGCTCCTAGCGCCAAGGTTTCAAACCATGTCCCACCATGCCTGCCAAGAAAGTACATTTAAAAAGCATTAGAGAGCCAGACATGGTAGTGTACTCTACAGTCCCAGCATTCAGAAGATAAGGCAGGAAGATTGTGGGTTTGACTTTAGCGTAGCCACATCACAAATTCCAGGTCAGACCTCTCTCAAAAGAAAGAAAAGAAGACCTAAGAGAAATATTTCAGTAACAACTGAACGTTGGTGAAAACCTCAAGGAAGCAATTTAGTTTGTAGGAATGTAGTAATGTTCTAAAAAATGACATGGGGAAGCATTTCATAGTCCTTCAGGTTTTTGTTTTGTCTGTTTGCTTATTTTGTGTGTGATCATGGGTACACATGTGCTGTGGTACATGTGTCATCAGGTCACAAGATACATGTGAACTCAGGTCACCATGCTTTTGAGGCAGGTGCTTTTTTAATCCATTGAGACATCTGGCTGGCCCAGGTTCATCAGATTTAAATATGCAAACTATTTTGTGGACCTTTGTGATGGGAATTGTTTTGAGAAAAGGACCTTTGTCTTCATGGATGTATGTATTTTTTTTTGAGACAGGTTCTTATGCTATTGCTTAGGCTGGCCTAGGTCTCACTCTAGTTCAGGCTGGCCTCCAGCTTTTCATAGTTCTCCCTTAGCCTCCCAAGTGCTGAGATTACAGGCATGACCCAACTCTACCACTTTTTTCACGGAATTTTTCAGTGAGGCCTGTAATCTGATAAGAATTCTGAAGAACTTTAAATAGTAGTTTGTGCTTTACAATTCCATCATTTTTAAAATTAATTTTTACTATGTGCTAGTTCTTTTTAACCAGTCATGTTACACTATTTTTTCCTCAGAGTAATAATAACTGTTATCCCACTAGTCAATGCTTTGGTTAAGTTCATCAAATATGATCTGAAACCTTTGTCTATGTCATTGCAAACAGAAGCACTCAAAAAATGGTGAATAAGGGGCTGAGGATGGAGCTCAGGTGCTAGAAGGTTCCAATCCCTACTGCATAAACAAGACAGGATGTCAAATGCCTGTAATCCCAGTCCTCAGGAGGTGAAAGCAGGAGAATCAGAAATTCACGGTCATTTTTTGCCCATGTAAAGAGTTCACAGCCGGTCTGGGCTACATGAGACTCTGAAAAAAGAAGTAGACGAAATGCTTGTACTCTAGATTCCCAGTGGGAAGAATGTGTATTGTGACTGGTGTTAACATTTAGCGATTGTTTATTAGATATTTCTATTTCAGGTATATTTTAAAGCTCTTTTCTAAGTATTGTTTAATTCTCACAAATCTATTCATTTTTGAGTATTGTTACTAATCTTTGAAAAGCATTTTTTACATTTATAAATGTGCATGTGTGTGGGAATGTGCATGTACCACAGTGTATGTGTGTAGGTTAGAGGACAACTTCCTGAAGTTGGTTTTGTCCTCCACTGGATGAGTCCTAGGGATGAACTCAGGTCATCAGATTTGGTGGCAGGCACTTATACCCATTGAGCCATTCTGCTGGCCTTGTTGTTATTCTTATAGTTGGGGAATCAACACTGGCAGTTTATTCAAGGCCAAGCCTTGAACCTAGGCAAGCCTGTTCACTGCTTGAACTCTCAGTGCTGTAGAGTAGAACAGCTTATTCTTTCCTTGGGAGCTATTTAGGCTACAGGTTGTAGACATTCTTGATCTTATCCTGCCCTATTTTTTCTTACATTCTTCCAGATTGTAACTTGTTTTGGAATTTCTTTTATTATCTCCTTCCCTCTCTTTCTTGGTGCTGAGAACTGAACCCCAGACATGTAGACACTGAATTATTATATCCCCAGCCTACTTAATCTTTATTTCAGACTCATCCAAGCAATACTGTAAAGTATAAACTTCAGGAGTTCAGACAGCTTTGTTTTTTCTTAGATGTATCTTAAGATGCTTAACCAGGTGAATATTTGCTGAATAAAGATTGAACATTATACATGTTTTATTACATATGAAAACTAAATTGACTGAAATCAAAGTTAACAAATTTGAAATGAGACTTTATTTAAAATTCCATGCAGTGTATTTCAGTTTAGTGCTACTCATAGCTGTTGATTATGTCAGGCATTATAAAACATGCTTCCTTGCTCTTTGAGTCTAAGAACGTAGTTTCTTTTTTAGTAAGTGTTTTTGGAGGATGCCTAGAAATATGAAGAGATTCAAATGATGGTTTCAGAAATTTTCATGATCCATACATCTGATGCTACAGGTGTTTGCATTTGTCTGTATAACTTAATTTTGTTTTTAAAATCTGTTGTAGAATGTATAATATTATTTTAAAGTGTGTTACTTTTGTTTATGTTGCATTTATTTAACTCTGTGAAGCTGTGTTACTGAGCCTGTCTAAAACACCTAACGGTCTAATAAAGACCTGAAAGGCCAATAGCACGTCAGGAGAAAGGATAGGTGGGACTGGCAGCCAGAGAGAATATATAGAAGGAGAAATCTGGGAGAAAAACAAAAGAGATGGAGGAGTGAAAGAAAAAGGAGCCAGAGAAGGAGGAGGACTCCAGTAGCCAACCACCCAGCTACACAGCAAGCCACAGAGTAAGAGTAAGATTTACAGAAGAGAATGTGAAAAGCCCAGAGGCAAAAGCTAGATGGGATAATTTAAAGTTAAGAAAATGCCAAGCTAAGGCAGGGTATTTATAAGTAAGAATAAGCCTTCATCTGTGATTTATCTGGGAGCTGGGTAGCCGGTCCCCAAAAGAGCAAAAGCAAACAGCATAAAAAAAAAAATCTATTTAGAAAATGAGTAAACTTTTATAGAAAGTTCCTATGTTGTGCTAATTTAATTTGTTTCTCTTTAGATGGTATTTTGCCAGTTTTCATTTGGAATATATGGTATTGCATTGAGCCTTTTTTTTTTTTTTGGAGACAGGGTTTCTCTGTGTAGCTTTGCACCTTTCCTGGAACTCACTCTATAGCCCAGGCTGGCCTCGAACTCACAGAGATCCACCTGGCACTGCCTCCTAAGTGCTGGGATTAAAGGTGTGTGCCATCACCACCTTGCGTTGAACTTTTAATCTCCACAAGAGTATTATAGCAAAAGTATTGATGATCTCAATCTTTAGAAATATAGAGATTGTTGCTTACCCGAGATTAGAGACAGGATGTGGGTTGTCAGGCTCAGACTTGCATCGGTCTGATTTGGAAGCATGATTTCTTAAACATTTAAAACAATTTTAGGAAAGGGAGAAAATGTTGAGTTAAGCAAAGAAAATAATAAGATTGAAACAACTACCTTATTATATGCAAATAAAGAAGTTAGCTAGGTACAATGGCACTCTGAAACCTGTGAATCCCAGCTACTCTGAAAACCTGGGAGACCAGGCTAGGCAACTGAATGAGTTCCTTTCTCAGAACAGAAACAGAAACAATCTAGACAAACTTAACTCTCCTAGAAATTGTGGATGGATACCATACATTGTCCAAGTGTTTGAGCAACTCCTTTTAAGATACTTGTAACAAATATGCTTCACATATGCTTCTGCATCACATATGCTTCTGTCTTAGCTTTCTGTTCCTGAGAAGAGATGCCATGACCATGACAACTCCTATAAAAGAAAGCATTTAATTTGGCTTGCTTAGAGTTTCAGAGGTTTGGTCCCATCATTGCCACGGCGGGGAGCATGGCAGTGTGCAGGCAGACATGGTGCTGGAGAAGTTGAGAGTTAGTTCTACATCTGGATCTACAGGCAACAGGAGGAGAGAGCCACTGGGCCTGGAATGTCAAAGCCCACCTCCAGTGACCAGTGACATGCTTCTTCCAGCAAATCAATACCTCCTAATCCTTATAGGTAGTGGCACTCTCTAATGACTAAGCATTCAAATCTGCGAGCCTATGGGGGCCATTCTTATTCAAACCACCACAGGTTCTTTATGTATTCATTAGGTTTTTTGTTTTTCCAGAGTTCTATACAACTTCAATGAACGTTTTTATATGGTATATTTTTGGTCTGACTTGAAAGATTAACACTCTTATTTCTAGTATTTTCTTGAAGTTAAGACTGGAATTGAAATTGAGGAATTAAGAGCTAGATGTGGTGTCTATACCTGTAATCTCAGTACTGGGGAGGTTGAGGCAAGATTGCTGTGAATTTGAGGCCAGCTTGGATTACAAAGCAAAACCCTGTGTGTATGGGGTTGGGATGGGTGGGGGTCTGTATAGGGTAGTGATAGTGGGAGGAGTAAGCAGAAGGAAATAAAAGAACCCTAAACAAACAAGGAATGTAGAACTTACTGAATATTCCAACTTGATTTTTCCTAGTATAGGTTTTGTGTGTTACTTTGGGAGAAGGAAATGATTATATACATATAATTTCTTTGCTTATAGTTGTAACTATAAGTAATTAGTCCTTGTAAGAACAAAGTAACTTTTTAAGTTACGAGGTTATCCTTTGTGGATATGACACCATTTGGTCTATAATATTAGAAGGAATAGAATACTATGAAAAAAATAATTGATGTAATTTCCTTCTGAGAAATGTGATCAGAGTATACATACTATGTACACCTTTACATACTACTTGGAAGGGGATGAGGAAAGTGTTTCAGTTTGAGTCTGAACTGTCCCCATAGGCTCATTTTGTTTGCTTGATCAGAGCTGGTGGAGCTTATTGAAACTAGGAGGTGAGGCTTGGTTGGAGGAAGTGGCACTGGGGTGGGTCCTTGAGTGTATCTTGTTCTTGGCATCTTCTTGTCTGTGTTCTGTATACTGTGATGTGAGCAGCTTTGCCATGTCTTCTCTAATATTGCTCACTGAATCTTATGAATGCTTTTGAAGACGTTTAGTTACAGCGATAGAAAAAGTAACCAGTTAATTCACAAGGTAGGTTTTATGTGCAGTTGTTTTGGTATCTTAAGAGTGATTAGAACTGGGGGATGTAGCTTAACTGTAGAATGCTTGCCTGTTAGGCATGAAATATCCTGTGTTCAATCCATAACACTAGATAAACCTTTAGGGTGTGGTGGTGCATACTTGGAATCCCAACTCTTGTCTCCTCCTTGCAACCTCAATACTGGAGGTGGAAGCTCACCTTGAATAAGGAGGATCCTGTATCTAAATAAATAAATAAATAAATAAATAAATAAATACACAACTAGAAGGTAGGCATAGTGGATCATATTTTTAGTACTAGCACTCGGGATTACTGGGAGTTTGAGAACAGCCAGGGTTACATAGTTTCAGGACAGTCTGAGCTGCAATATATGATTCAAAAACAGACAGATACACATACATACATACACACACACACACACACACACACACACACACACACCCCAAATAGAAGAAATACTAGATTTACCTATCTCTATTGAAAATATATAAGAAATGCTGCTTTTGTCATTTCTGTATTTAATAAATGATAACTGATAAAAGGGGCTTTAGGGATGATGCTCTGGCTTTTAATATTTTCACATGTATCTAATATCTAATTTTTTAGAATTTAATGAGATACAGTAACATTAAACAATACTAGTCACTTGTGTTTTATAGTTTTATTAAGGGGTACATATTTAGGCCTAGAAATAACACCATTGTTGTTGGGTTTTTCTTTTGCTTTTTTGGGGGCCCTGCCACCCAGCTCCCAGATAAATCACCCACAGAGGCTTATACTTAATTATAAATGCCTGGCCTTAGCTTGGCTTGTTTCTAGACAGCTTTCCTTAACTTTAAAAATTATTCCGTCTACCTTTTGCCTCTGGGCCTTTTCCCTTTCTTACTTTTGTATATCTTACTTTCACTCCTACTCTGTGTCTGGCTGTGTAGCTGGCCCCTGATGTCCTTCTCCTTCCCTGGCTCTTCTTTGATCTCTTCCTCCCATATTTCTCTTTCTCTCTGCCTGCCAGCCCCACCTATCCTTTCTCTTGCCTTGATGTTGGCCATTCAGCTTTTTATTAGACCATCAGGTATTTTAGACAGGCACAGTAACACAGCTTCACAGAGTTAAACAAATGCAACATAAACAAAAGTAACACACCTTAAAATAATATTCTACAACACACCATAGTTTTTAGTTTGAGGCTTGTGTTTTACCTGGTTTGGACTTCTAAACTTTTTAATGATTGCTCAAGCTGTAGGGTTCAGGTTCCTCTAGTATCTTAGTTTTATCTCTCTGCTTGTCTTTGAGTATCTCTAAATACTCAGATAGAATATACATCTTTTGATTCTTTCAGTTACAGTCTATTGTTACTGGAGTATCAGTGTAGCTATAAAAGGTGATGGAGGATAGTATTGTATGATCATAAAATTAAATTTCAGTCTTTCAGTGGGTGTAAGATGAAATCTACATTTTGCTGTTCTTTCAACTGTAGCTCACTACATTAGTGTCTTTTGTGGGGAGTGATATGAGAGGTGGGGTATCCTATAAGCTCCTTTTTCTGTATTATATTCATTAGTCTCTCTCTGTACACACACACACACACACACACACACACACACACACACACACACATGGAGGCTAAGGGCTGAGTGTTTTTCTCAATTGTTCTCTACCTTATTTTCTGAGATAGTTTTTCACAGAAACTTGCTCATTTGGCAGAGATCCTCCTGTTTTGGAGAGTAACTGTCCTGGGATAACATACCTATTTTTTTTAATGTGAATGCTGGGGATCCAAACACAAGTCCTTGTGCTTGGGCAGTAAGTGCCTTACTGACTGAATTGGTTACTGTACAAAGAAATGGGTTTCTCTGTGTGTGTGGTGGCTGTCTTCACCTGTTGTCTTCTTTTTAGACTGGTTAGTTGGATTCACTATTACTCATGTCTTTGCTTTCATAGTTTTTGGGACCCCCCCCCCTTTTTTTTTGAGATAGAGTGTCTCTGTGTAGCCCTGGCTATCCTGGAAAGCTATGTAAGTGCTTAAAGTGATTAAAGGCGTGTGCCACCACACCTGGCTATATTTTTGTTTTCTGTTTGTCTTCTTTATTTTCAATGTTTTCTTGGATTTGTCATATATTTGACAAATATTCACATAATTTTAAATTCAAAGCATTGCCAGTTTTATGAACTTGAAGACAAAACTTAGTTGCATATATTTTTAATTTTAGTTGTGTGTGTGGTGCATGTGGGATGTGGGTGTGGAAGTACTTGGGGGGGGGTGGTGAGAGGAGGATGTTAAGTGTCCTCTGTCATTCTCTATTCTCCAGACAAGATTTCTATCTGAACCTCGAAGTAGGTTGCCACACTGCTTTTTCATTTATTTTTTTAGTGTGGTTGCTGGAGATTAGAACTCAGGGCCTCCTCCTGAGCAACCCAGTGGAACATTTCTGCAGATGTAAATTTTATTTTTTAGTTTTGAAGTTATCAATTAGTTTTAGAAGTGGTTTAATCCTTTATGTCTTTCACTTGAATATATCAGTGAAAATTTCCCATAAACCATGCTCTTTCCCCATTTAGTCACAGAGCAATAATATTTAAGAAATAAACATTGATTTGTAATCTGTATGGACTCATGTTTTCTTATTTTATTTAAGGGGCTAGGGAGGTGGCTTAGTGGTTAAGAACACATACTGCTCACTCTGTTGTTCTACTGAGTTCAGTTCCCAGTGCCAGTGTTGGGCAGGTCTAAGCACCTGTAACCAGCTTCAGGGAGTTGGATGCACTTGTGCACATACCTACACACAGATACACAGAATTGAAAAGAATCTTAACAAAAAGAACAAATGGGTAAGTCAAATGTGTTGGCCCAGTCCTGTAATCCTAGAATTTGGGAGGTGGAGATTGGCCAATCAGAAGTTCAAATCATCATCAGCTTTGACTACTTAAGTTCTATTCCAGCCTGGGCTACCTGAGACTCCATGTCAAAAAACAAAACCTAACCAAGGCAAAAACTTCCAAAGTTACTGAGAATTAGTTATGTGAGTAGAATGTATTAATTAGCTTGTCAGAGGTTGCCCACTACTGTGAATAATCTATACATTTCACAGCCATCACTGTTTAAGAAACCAGGGTTCATCAAGAATACTTTCGCTGTTCTTTGTTTCCTTGCATTATTTATTTGTTCCTTGTACCTGTATTTGTTCATGAAATTTTTGTCCCAGGGAGAAAAATGCTTGAGTACTTAATATTTTGTCTTACAGAGAAACCTTGTCTTTTTTTGAGACAGGTCCTCTTTATGTAGGCCTGGCTGTTCTGGAACTCACTCTGTAGAGCAGGCTGGCCTTGAACTCATAGAGATCTGCCTCTGTCTCTGCCTCCCAAGTGGGATTAAAGGAGTGTGTGTGCCACCATGCCTGGCCTTCATTTTGTCTTCTGGAAATACTGGACTGATAATGAGTGTGAGCTCTCTTTTCTATAGAATTTAATGTTCTTATTCTCCACTCTACTTTCCATCTTTCTGGCGTTATGCAGAACAGTCTCCTATCTCAGTTACAGCTCCCTGAATTCTTTAAGCTTCCTCCTTGTGTTATTAGTTCTGCTGGCGCTCTTACTGTATCTTCACCTCCCGTAGAAGTTCTGTCTTAAGATTCATTTACAAACTAAATGAAAATGACTACACCGGGTGGTGGTGGTGCACGCCTTTAATCTCTGCGAGTTTGAGGCCAACCTGGTCTACAAAGCAAGTTCCAAGACAGCCAGAGCTGTGACACAGTGAAACCCTGTCTTGAGAAAAACAAAAACAAACAAAAAAATGACTTCACATAACAACTCTAGGGGATTTGCAGTTGGGCTTGGTTAGGGTAGCAGCTTGATAAATGTGCTCAGATTCCTGTCTTCTTCCCTGCCTTAATCATATTTTATGGTTTTCTTTATGTCAGACTGGAGCAGTGTTGGGTGTCACTTCTTGTATTTATTTTAGATAAGCTTTTACTGTGTAGTCCAGACTGGCCTCAAGGCCATTCTCCTCTTGCCTTAGTGTCCTGGGTGATAGATTTATAGGCACCTATCACCATGCTTGGCCCTTGTGTTTTGAATACATGCATGTTTGTGATTGAACCAGAGCCTCCTGCATAATAACCAGATACTACAACTGAGCTGTACGACTAGCTCTGTGTTTTTGCTTTTTAGGTCAAATGAGAAAGAAAGTCAGAATCCCGAGTGTGATTGGGTAGAATTAGAATGATTATGAACAAATTATCTCTATCTACACTTCTGCCTCTTACCAACAGCTTTGGATATCTCAGCTTTAATCAGTCTATTTCCCAGATGACTTGGTTATGCTTAGTACTTGAGAAGTACTGATCTAGACTAGTCAAGATCTAACCTGGGCTGGGAGAAGCTTTATTTGTAAAGCACAGGATTTCAGACATTGAACGAAACTAAGAATCTGTGAGAAATGGGAGGGGTGTGGTGGCTATTGATTTGATATGTGCTTTTTTTACTTTAATATTTTTGGTTGAAATATTTTTTTATTTTTCCTTATGGTTGCAGGCAGAAGAAAAGATAATGGCTATGGCTGGTAATCGGTGATCTTGTGTAGGGAATTGGTTCTGCTTTCGAAGATTGAACTTTATAAAATGTACCTATATGATGCCTGGGATCAGAAATCCTGTAGTTAGAGAATGCAGTCTTATTTCAGTGTGCTTTTGTTTTTCGTTTGTTCTCTAATATTGTTGATATATCTTAGTAGCTTTAAAACATTGTGTAGGGAGGGGCTAGAGAGCGGCTCAGTGGTTAAGAGCATGTACTGCTCTTGCACAGCAAATGAGTTCAGTTCCCAGTGCCCACATCCAGCAGCTCACAATCACATCACTCCTGCCCCAGAGGATCTGATACCCTCTTTTAGATAACATGGGCATGTGCACTTACATGTGTATCCTCTTCCTACCACATAATTAAAAAAAAATACATAGTTACCTGTTTCTGTGGTTTTAGAGCCTAGGCACAGTGTTGTCTAGGTCCTCTGTAAGGCTGCAGTGAAGATGTTCACAGGGTTGGGTTCTCACCAGGGGTTCTGTGGATAGATTGTTTCTGAACTCCTGTGAAGTGTGATCCTAATTAGTCTTATCAATAAAAACCAAGAGTCAGGTATCAGGTGAAAGCTGAAAGATCAGAAAAGCAGAAGAGCAGCCACAGTCATTTCCGGCTCTGCCCAGCCTTATCATTTTCTGTCTCCTTTCTGTACAGACCTCCAGACCTCTATGGTTAACTAGTGGCTAGATCTACCCTTTGATCTCCAGGGAAGCTTTATTTATCAGAACACAAACAAAATATCACACAACACCCCTGTGATTATTGCCATCATTCAGGACCTTTGCTTTAGTATAGTGTGGGCCTTAGCCAGAGGTCTCTCTTCATTGCTTGCTTGTGGCCCACCCTATTAACGTAGTGACTTGTGTCTTCAAAGCCAGTAAGTAAGAAGCAACATGGTCATTATGGTATTATTTTATTCCACACAGTCCATCCTCTTTGTTATCCTCTGTTGGTTACAAGTTGGTCATAGGTCACACTCAAGAACGAATTTTATAACAATGGAAATTTAAGGGTGGCTTTTTGTGGGAGTTCTTGGGACCACTTCACAGTTTGCCACAAAGTTGAACTGTAAGAATGCAATATATAATGAATATACATTATGTTTCTTTTGAGGCTTTCACTTAAACATGCACTATATTCTATATTTAGATGGTCAAGGACTTTGCTGATGTGATCAAATATTTAAACCACTGAGACAAGCCTTATATCTTTGCAGTATTAGTTGTTGCTACACAGATTCTGTAGCTGAAAGCTTGTTAATATGGTATTTAGTAATTTTGTGAATTAGATTTTAGACATTTGTTTTCTCCTTTTTTAGTTGACTATATTGTGGAGTATGACTATGATGCTGTACATGATGATGAATTAAGTATTCGAGTTGGGGAAATCATCAGAAATGTGAAAAAACTACAGGAAGAAGGGTGGTTAGAAGGAGAACTAAATGGGAGAAGAGGGATGTTCCCTGACAATTTTGTTAAGGTAAGTATTTTCACTTTAATTTCTTGCTTTTGCATCACAGAATTAACTATGTATGTCAAGAAATAAATACATATGTTTAAAATGAAAATTCTTTAAAACTTTCATTCTTGATATGTAGAAAAACACAGGTACAGATACATCTGTAATAGATTTTACTATTGATTGGAAGCCTGCTGTACAGTAATGCTGTGTGGATGTATATGTATCTTTATGCTTATTTATGCCTGTGTGCATGTATCTACCTGCCTCTCTTCTTTTTTTAAGTCATAGGTAATAGTTTTCAGTTGGGTTGCACTTTGAGGTGGTGCCTCAGAATTGTCTCACAAGTCTTCTGTTGATTTTTGTTGCTTTTTTCTCAGATTTATCAGATACATCTTTGCAAATATTTTCTCTAGCATATTTTCTTCTTCTCTTGGTGTATTCCCGCCTCCCCTTCCTCTTTGTGTGTGTGTAAAAAGTACACAGAATTGATTAGAGGGTATAGCACACTTGGAAGGGGTAAGAATGGACAGTGGCCAAGGAGACCATGTGTCCACCTACTTTTTAGGTAGGCTTTATGTCATATCTAAAGTTCTAGAGCAGACAGCTTTCCCAAGGAGTATTTTCTTGTTCAAGTGATTGACAGGTCCCGTTTGGATTGATTTTTTTTTTTTACTATGCAGCCCTGGCTGGCCTTGAAATCACAGATCTGTCTGCTTCTGCCTCCCTCCCTATTTCTAGGATTTAAAAGCATGCCACCATGCTTGGCTTAATTGACTCTTTGTATTTGAGACAAGATCCCACTATGTAGCTCTGGCTGACCTGGAACTCACTATGTAGATCAGGCTGGCCTTGAACTCACAGAGATCCATCTGCCCCTTTCTCCTGAGTGCTATAATGGATTGACACAGGAGGGGACAATGGTATGTCCTTATACATTACTAGAAAGCCTTCATTGAGATAGTAATCTCAGTACTTAGTTTTAGTGTTAGTTATCTATTAATAATTTTCTATGCAGTTCAGAATGTTCTGTTTTCACCAGGGGGCCACTGCTGTTTCAGAGCCTATTCATTTGACCAGTAATTATAGTACTGCAGTTTTGAGTTTTTGGTTTTGTTTGTTTTTTAATGTATAAGTAGGCCATAAGAGGGCACCAGATCTCGTTATAGATGGTTGTGAGCCACCATATTTTTGCTGGGAATTGAACTCAGGACCAGTGTAGTGCTCTGAACCTCTGAGCCATCTCTCTAGTCCCCGAGTTCTTGGTTTTATAGGCTGCTGATTATGAGGGAGTGATCCATCCTCAGTGACATCTAAACCTTCTAACTAGCTACAATCTTTCCTCAAGAGGTGAGACCCAGGCTAGTGAGATGGTTAAAGGTGCTTCTTAGAGAAGCCTGACAAAACCTAGGTTTGATCCTTGAACCCATGTAGAAAAGATGGATTAGGTTGCTTGTGTCTGTAATCCCAGCATACCAATAGGGAAATGGGATGTGGAGGTAGGGGAATTGCCTGGAAAGTTGTGGGCAGGCCAGGTAGTCTGTCAGAAACAAGAGAGACCCTATCTCAGCAAAGGGAAAAGAAAGAACTGACTCATGAAAGTTGTCTTCTGACCTCCACTCATGTGCTATGACATTATGCATGTGTGCACACACACTCTAATAATAATAATAGGATTAAAGGAATCGAGACCTCAAAATAACTGTGGAGATGTGAATCATCTTGATCTGGCGGCTTCTTGATGAAGTGAGGCATAGAAGAGTATAGAGATTTCAGTCTTGTTGACTTAGACCTTGAGTGACAATCAGGGTCGCATCCAGATATATGGAGTTAGACCACAACAAAGGAACTGAGATTTCAAGGTTTACCTGAGGCTTTATCCCATTTATGGTGATAATTGATTTGGAGGTCACCTCATTCAGGGACAACATCAGGGGCTCTGCTCTGAGAGTCTTTTGATCCTGAGGGCAGTAAGCCCTCTAGTATCCTGTCATGTTGAGGGCAAGGAGTCTTAGTAGTACACCTTTCTCTTCCAGTGATCTGGAAGTGTGAAACAATTATTTCACATTAATTTGTCTGTGTATCTCCTCTTAGAGGAGTCAGTGGGAGATCTTGTTAACCAGTAAAGCTACAAGAAGTTCTGTATGCCCATCACTCATATTCTCTCCCTATCTTGTATATTAACCTCCTTTTGTCCTACACTTTATTCCTTTTGTAGGTGCTGCTATAGGAAACAGAATTTGCTATCTTTTTTAGGTTATTGGTAGTGATCAGGTCTCACTGATAGTATTTGTAATTGAGTGCAAGAGCTGTCTCGGGAAAGAATTTTGCCTTTAAAGGAGTGGGAATTAGTTAGGAGTGTGCTTCTTAAGGCTTTCTATCTAGTTAGATTATATAAATCTGGGTGATATTCTTGAAAATTTAAATTTCATTCATTCGTTTGTTTGTTTGTTTATTTATTTTAACAGGGTTTCTCTGTGTAGTCCTAGCTGTCCTCGAACTCACTCTGTAGACTAGGGTGGCCTCGAACTCAGAGATCCACTTGCCTCTGCCTCCTGAGTGCTGGGATCAAAGGTCTGAGCCACCACTGCCCAACTTAAATTTTATTTTTATTTATGTCTGTTTGTGTGTGTATGCAGTGCCCATGGAGGCCAGAAGAGGGAGTTAGATCCCTGGGGAGCTGGCAGTTGATAGCCACCTGACTTGGGTACTAGGAACTAAAGTGAAGAGCAGGAAACATTTATATTGAGATATCTCTCCAGCCCTAAATCACAAGAGAGGTATAAAAGTCTCTCAGTAAGTTAACGTCTGTCAAGGCTTTGGGTTCAAATTTACCCAAATTATGAAGGATGCATCTGAGGGGAAATCAATAGGAACTGAAGAAGACAGCCTTCTGTTTGAGCCTTACCAAAATACAGTGAACAACTGGGGCTTTGCTGTTGCTTCTAAGTGTGGGAACCAGATATAGCGTGGAGTTCCCTGTTCTAGAGGTGCTCCTAGTGGTGGGAGTCAAGTTTTTTTCACCTTTATAATTTTTGTACATTGTAAAGGTACAATTGCCCCTCTCAGACATAGCCTCCTTTTTTGTTTTTTTCCTGTGATGCTCTGGAGAGAGATGGAGGAAACCTAAAAAGAAATAATTGCTTATCCTGGCTACAGTGTATTGAAGGCTAATGCCCACAAGGGACCTTTAAGCTAGTAATCATGAAAGATAGCTGGGTGGTGGTGGCACATGCCTTTAATCCCAGCACTCGGGAGGCAGAGCCAGGTGGGTCTCTGTGAGTTTGAGGCCAGCCTGGTCTACAGAGTGAGTTACAGTACAGGCAGAGCTACACAGAGAAACCCTGTCTTGAAAAACAGCAGCAACAACAACAAAAAGAAAAATATATGACTTAAAATTAAAAGAACTTACTGTTTGTGTCTTCTGTTAGTGCAGTAGGGACACCAAAATACATTTTATGAGTGTAGCTGTCCCTTTTGAAAAAGGCATCTGAGTTTGGTTATATGTATATAGGAGGTGACAGAAGTACCAGTGGACTAAGATTGAGTGACCTCACACGTATAGTCCTGAAAATAAGAAAGTGAGTCCTGTAGCTAAGAGGAGTGTATACATTGAGAAAACCTGTAAGTCTAACAGCAGGGAATCCCATGATCTCAACCCTCGTAGGGAAGTCTATGACTTAACTGTGATGAAGATGAAGAAATTCAGTTGCAACTTGATGAGAACATTAAAGTATGTATTGGGATCTTACCTTGGATTTTCCTTAGTTCCCTAGTCCCTGTGATCTCTGAAAGAAGTTAGACAAGACACATGTGATGGAGACAAAAGCTAAAGTGGATTGAAGCTTGACGTGCAGCTCTATAAAGGGGTGAGAGTAGGCCAGAGACCGTTGCTTAGTGAACGGCCACATCATCTGAGAGTTGCTCAAGCCAAGAACTTGAGTATTATCTTATCTAGTTGGAGCTGATGGATTTTCAAGACTCAATATTCTGAATATTTTCTGGATCTTTCAAACTTTGTCTGCTTTGTCATTGACTCAGGGAACATTGATCATCAGTTGCACCTACTTGCCATAAGCTTGTCGTCATACTGCACATGCTGATCTCCTGCATTGTGGAAATGTTTCCACACTGTCCCGCCATCTTTGTAGTGTGTTTCAGAGCCTTGTGTCATCAACCTCCCAGCCTCATTGTCCTTAGTCTTTAGGACTCTTAAGACCTCTTCATCTTCATGCTTCAGCTACATGTTGTGTCCCTTTGTTTCTCAGAAGCTTTGCTCTGCGTTGTCTTCCAATCATGTTGTTCATATTCTGTCTTTTGTGTTCCTTCCCTGTAGTATTAAGGCAACTCCACGTAGTTTTAAAGGGAGGTTTATTTTGTGAGGTAACTTACAAGTAAAGGGATAGGTTACAGGGTCCGGGAAAGGTGTAGCACAGTCCAGCGGTGTTCTCTGGAAAACTCTGTTCGGTCTACCTCTAGCATCCAGGATCCAGGAACCAAGAGAGCCGCACATCTGGATCTCAGGTCTTAAGGGCTCCTGTCTTGGCCCCGCCTTGTAGGTGTGACAGTTACCAAAGCCTCAATGGGGGTAGTACTTCCAGGTCAAATCTGGAACAGCTACCCACTACACTTCCCTGTGCCTTGCTGCCTGTTCCCCACTCATCTCAGAAGAAGGAGTCAGTTCTGTCCTCTTGCCCTGTGGATACTGCGAGTTAAACTTAGGTTGTCAGGCTTGGTGGCTGGTGCCTTTACCCACTGGGCCCTCTCTCACCAGCCCTGAGATCACTTTATGAAGTTATCCTGATTTGCCTTTCCACTGCTAAATTTATGTTAGGTTTAGTAACTTTGGGTGGTAGGACACAGGCTGAAGCCAGGACATGGACTGAGGCCACTTCCAGGACTACCTCTCATACTGAGCTTTTAATCATTGAACGTGTTATGACTTCATGCTTATGTGGTCTTTTGTTTCTTCTAGTAAAATTCCATACTCTTTCCCAAGATGATTCTTTTGGTTGTAGGAGACAGAGTTTCTTTGTGTAGCCCTGGCTGTTCTGAAACTTGCTCTGTTTACCAGGCTAGCCTTGAATTCAGAGATTCGCCTGCCTCTCCCTCCTGAGTTCTGGGATGAAAGGCATGCACCACCACTGCCCAACATAATGACTCATTTTATTAAACCTGTGAATTAGAGCAGGGATCTATTAAGTTAAAACCTGTAAGATAGAGGCTACATGTCATGTCATGGGTTTGTTCAAGAACCATGCTGTAAGGTTGCTAGCTATGATTTTTATGATTGGGTGGGGGAACATTTAGAGAATATTAAATGACGTGTAAAATATGTGAAAGTTAAAAGGAACATTACCCCCCCCCCCCCCCCCCCCCGTTTCTTTGGAAATAGGGTCTCATGTAGTCATGTTGGCCTTGAACCCACTATGACCTCTTGTAGTGGAAGAGGACCTCCAACTCCTGATTCTCTTGCTTCTAACTCCCGAGGGCTGGAATTGCAGGTTTGGACTACCATGCCCAACTTGTGTTCATGAACTCTTTTAGAATATGTCTGGGCCGGGCGGTGGTGGCGCACGCCTTTAATCCCAGCACTCGGGAGGCAGAGCCAGGCGGATCTCTGTGAGTTCGAGGCCAGCCTGGACTACCAAGTGAGTCCCAGGAAAGGCGCAAAACTACACAGAGAAACCCTGTCTCGAAAAACCAAAAAAAAAAAAAAAAAAAAAGAATATGTCTGGGCTTAGTTATTTAAGTATATGAGTGCATTTGAATTACATATAACAGAACTGATAGTGGAAAGAGATTGTATGGCCTAGTAGCCATAAATATTCAGTATATAGTGCTTTGTAGAAAGAAGTTGTGCACTCTTGATTAAAAGTATTGTGTTATTTGTTTATGTGTTTTAGGATTTTCTTGTGTATGTTAGTAAGGGTGGGGTGCAGCTCTCCTTTACCCTTTCTCCAGTTTCAGTAAGATGTAAACTTATACTATATCGTGCTTGGCAAATGATCTGCATTCTTCAGATACATTTGAGTACAACAAAAGCTTAAAAACAAATTAGGTCATGATTTATTTAGTAATCACTGTAGCTATGTCTTAGCATCTTACATTTAAGAAGCAAAAAGTAATGAGGCTAAGGTGGGAGGATTGCTGTGTGTTTTAGGCTAGCCTTGGCTACATATTAAGTTCCAGGCTAGCCTTAGTTACATTTAAAAAAATACAGAAATATGTTTAAGAATGTAAATTGGATAAGATATACTTAAGTTTTCTCTTTTACTGATTTCCCTTTTTATAGGAAATTAAGCGAGAGACAGAACCCAAGGATGACAATTTGCCCATCAAACGGGAGAGGCATGGAAATGTAGCGAGTCTTGTACAGCGAATCAGCACTTACGGACTTCCAGCTGGAGGAATTCAGCCACATCCACAAACCAAAGCTATTAAGAAGAGTATGTAAATAATTCCTTTCCTACTTAGTTGTGTCAAAATAGGATATTTATGACTGCTCATAAATTTAGAAAGATGAGTTCAGTCTTCTATAGCCAACTGCAGTAATTAAGTTATTCTCATATACTGATGATTGGCACACATAGTTTTTATGCTTGGTCATGTAGAACCAGTAACATTGATAATCCAGCATTAATAGCTGGTATCTATACACAGAAATTGTAAATGAAGATCTTGAGTTTATCTCTTACTGTCTCTGAATGATTAACATATTGATTGTATTTAATAGTACTTACTAGATGTTGAGGTATCTGCTAGTCTTAAATGTCTGATAGTGTTTTTCTTTTTCCCTTTTCTTTTGAAATGGGGTTTTGCTCAGTAGCTTTCGTTGACCGCAGATGTGATTCTCCTGCTGTGGAAAGTTTTTTGTCTGTAAATAAGTTAGGGAAAAAAATTGACCCTGAAAGAGTACCATATTTTATTGAAAAAAATTTTTTTATTCATTATGTGAGGACAGTGTTGTAGAGTTGGTTCTCTGCCAGCTTTATATGGGCTAGGCTTGAGCAACAAGTGCTATTACTCACTGAGTTATCTCCCCAGTCCTGCATATTTTGCTTTGTTTTATTTTTGAGATTGTAATTTAATTACAACATCTCTCCCCTTTTCTTGCTCAAACGCTCCTATATACCCTCCCCAATTCCTTCAAATTCATGGTCCCTTTTTTTATTAATTGTTATTGTATGCATGTATGCATTTGTTTATACATACATTTTCCTAAATAGAACCTGTGGAGTTCACATAATGCTACTTGTATGTATATTTTCAGGTCCAACCATTTGGTACTAGACAGCCAATGGTGTGCTCTACCCTGGGGTCAGGACCGTCTCTGCAGCCTCAGCATTACTCAGTTGCCTGCAGTCACTTGTGTAGGGTTGAGGCCTCACGGGCTTTTTCCCAACTAGTTTGGCATGTTTGTTGGTGCAGTCATTGTACAGCTCATGTTTAGTTGGTCATATTGGTGAGACTTTGTGGGTTATAGGTTCTAACATTACTAGGAAGCACAGTCTCACAGTGAACTTTGGCCTTTATAATCTTTTTGTACAATCCTTTGGCCTTTACAATCTTTTTGCCTTCTGTTCTGCAGTGTTTCCTGAGCCTTAGGCTCTGGAGTGTTTTATACATGAGTCCATTGGGGCTAGGCTCCACATCTGCATTTTGACTGGTTGTGGTTTTCTGTAATGGTCTCCATCGGTTGCAAAGAGAAGTTTCCTTGATGAAGGGTGAGGACTACACTTATCTGTGGGTATAAGGACAGATGTTTACAGATTGCTGTTAGAGATTGTGTTGATTTAGTAAATTAGTAGTTGTAGATCTCTTCCAATAACCATAATTTCATTAGTACTGAGTAGTTAGGTTTCCAGTACTAGGCATGGAATCCCTCTTGCCGAATAGGTCGTAAGTCCTTATAGAAAGCTGTTGGTTGCCACCAAGATATATGTGCCACTACTGTACCCATAAGGTATTGTAGAAATTGAATCTCTTTTATGGCCTCAGATCACTTAAATTTTACTTGATTTTTTTTTTTTTTACTTCATTTAAGATAATAGAGACAACAATTCCATTCTCAAAGATGAAGCATTAAACATGTGCAGACAGTTACAGTGTTTTTGACAATGATTCTAAATGTTTTAATATTAAAAAAAAACCTGTTAAACTCCTTGTGGAATAATTTAGTTTGATTTATTGAGAAATATGGGTATTTAAAAAAAACGCATATTCTTGCATATATCTGTCTGTCTGTCCGCGTGCGTGCGCTCGCATGCATGCACAACTGTGGTAGTTGGTTTTCTCTTTCTCCTAGATGGGTTCTGGGGATCAAGCTCAGGTTGTAAGACTTGGAGGGAAGTGCCTTTCCCTGCTGAGTCATTTTGCCAGCCCACAATTGTTTAATCGTACTTACCTGAGGTTATTGGGATTATACTAGCTTTGAAATTTTGGTCTATAACTCTCTTGTAGTATTAAGTGATTGACAATAACAAAGTTTCTCCTCTGAACTGTAAATATAAGGGTGTTAATGATTTTCATAAAGGCCTCTTATTGTCACAATATGTTATTTTCCACATAGCACTGGGCTACATCACAAAAAATTTTGTGAGCAAACAGGTTTTTTTTTTTTTTTTTTTTTTTAAAGACACAGTTTCTCTGTGAAGCCTTGGCTGTCCTGGAACTTGCTCTGTAGACCAGGCTGGCCTCAAACTCAGAGTTCTGCCTGCCTCTGCCTCCAAGTCCTTGAATTAAAAACATGTACCACCACTGCTAGCTAAACGAAGATACCTTGATACTAAGGTCAGTTAAAGTTTTTTTTTTTTTTAATACTTTGTGTCCCAGAAAAATGTGATATTCAAGTAATATTTGTGTATCACCTGTCCTGTTTTCATCTGGACAGTTTTAGCCATTTTAGTGGTCCTGGACTCTGAACTTCCTGGAGACTAGTGACAGTAGTAGAGATGTATAGCACAGAGCTATACCTTTGTGTGCAATTCCTGTGCTCCAAGAATTTCCAGACCAATGGAAGAGTTGTTAATGATCTCTGCCTATTATAAATGTCCTATGATTTAATTCTGTGGTGCTGTAAAGGGATGCATTTCTTCTTTTAGCACAGACTAGACAGAATTTCAAGGCTATGGATACTAAAACAGAGCACCCCCTTCTTTGTGTATATGTTCCTGAGCATGGGGTGGGGTGGTAGTTGGGTCCTTTCTTTTCCTGATTTTTTTCACCTAAGGATATTATAGGAGTAGGTCCCAGCTGGAGCTAGGCAAAGTTATTACTTTTCTGTTGTTGTGATTAAATATCACAATCAAAGACAACTTAAGAATGAGTTTATTTTGACTCGGAGTTCTAGAGGGATGAGACGTCATCTTAGCAAGGAGGCAGAGAAACAGGAACAGGAAGCTGAGAACTCACATCTTCAACTGCAGGCATAAAGCAGAGACAGTTAACTGGAATTAGGGTGAGCACCTGCCCCCCAACATGCTTCCTGCCACAGTAAGGCTGCACCTCCTACACCTACCCAATAGTACCACCTGCTGGAAACCAATCTTCAAATACTCCAGCCTATGGGGAGTAGTTCTCAGTCAAACTACAGTAGTTCCTCTCAGGTTTAGGATAAGTCGTGAGGGAAGGAGGACATACAACACAGGTGACATCTATGCCCAGACAGAGTCTTGGACACATGTGACCTACCAAAATTCAAGATAAAAAAGAAATCCAGGATAGACCCCTAGCAAATAACGATAGTGAATCAGTAATAAAATTTACCAACCAAGATAAAAGCCCAGGACCAGAAGATGCTGCACTGTTAAATATAACCAAACATTTAAAGAAATAACACCAAGCTGGGCGGTGGTGGCACACGCCTTTAATCCCAGCACTTGGGAGGCAGAGGCAGGTGGATCTCTGTGAGTTCAAGGCCAGCCTGGGCTACAGAGTGAGTTCCAGGAGAGGCGCAAAGCTACACAGAGAAACCCTGTCTCGAAAAACAAAAACAAAAACAACCCCCCCCCCCATTTCCTAAGCAATTCCATATAACTGAAAGGGAGGAAACCCTTCTAAACTCCTTCTGTGAGGGCAGCATTATTCTGGTTCCAAAACCCAATAGGAGCAAAACAAAGAAGAAAATATTCCCCACTGTCTTTGATGAATGCAAAAATACGCAAAATTCTAGCAAATTTGGCTTTATAGGTATACCACAAAGATCACGTGGCAGGTTTCCTTCCAGAGATGCAAAGGTGTTTTAACATATGCAAATCAATAAGCATAAATAGAATGAAAGACAAAAATCATATAATTATCTCAATAGATGGGAGAAGAAACATTTGCTAAAACTCAGCATCCCCTCATGGTCTGGACAAAGTAGGTACTGAAGACTCATACCACAGTGTGCTGCAGGCTATATACATAGTCAGTGTACTGAATGTGAAAAACTGAAAGCATTTCTGGTAAGGTCGGAAACAAGCCAAGGGGGATAAGACAGACTTTCATGGTCTTTAGTATATATAGGGATAGAAATGTAGCTAGAGCAATTACGTTAGAAAGAGAGAGAAATACTAGGCATATGAGCAGGAAAGGAGAACGTTAGATGATTATCCCTGCTTTCAGATTACGACTTAGAAAAATCTAGAGACCCACCAAGACAACATGCAAAAATTAGTAATCCTGTAATTCCAGTACTTGGGGGAGGTTCTGAAGAGTAAGGTTATCCTTGGCTGCAAAGCAAGTTTGAGGACATTGTAGGACATATGAGACCCTGCCAAGGCTGACAGCCTGAGCTTGCTATCCAGGACTCACAGTCGAAGGAGAGAACTTTTAACCTTCGTGTGCATGCCATAGTACCCCTCCATGCATAAAAAATAAGTCATTTTTAAAAATTAACAAAAAATTCTTAGTATTATCCTCAGAGAAATACAGAACTATATCATATCAGAGTGATTCAAAACTATAGCAAGATGCAATTTTATCTTATTTATAATGGCTGTTATGAAAAAACATGAAAATGTGGAAAAAAGGAGGACATGTCATTTTGAGAAACAGAGTGGCAGTTTCTCAAAAAACTAAAAATAATCCCAGCAGTGGAAGGCAGAAAACAGGATGATTCTAAGGTCAAGGTAAATCTGGATTTCAACCAGGACCCTGTTATAAACAACAAACAGTACCATAAATCTAGCTATACTCTTAGACAGCATATCTGAAAGAAATGAAGCAGTGTACAGAAATAGATACACTTGTGCTTGAGCAATACCATTCCCAGTAGCTAAGTTAGAGTATCAGGGTAAGTGCCTATCTACTTACAGTGGGATAAAGACAATAACACATTAACCATATAATAGTATACTTGGTCCAAAATAAGAATGAAATTTTGCCATATGTAGCAAAAGAGTCTTGGAAGTAGAATAGAGAAAGATTTATTGGGGTCTGGGGCTGGCATGGACATAATCAGTGTACATCTGTGAACATCACTGAATCCCACCAATGTGTGCAGTTATGATGCTAAGTTCAACATTTGAAAGAATAACATGTAAGAGTGGTGAGAGGCAAATGCCTGACTCTAAAATAGATTTCAGCTTCTTTAGTAACTCATTCTCTGACAGATGGAAACACATAGGTAGAAATACAATTTTACTTTAGGTTTTTGAATCGGTTTTATTTGGAGATGATCATATATAATACTACAGGTTTGTGTTTCCAAATCTTTCCAACTCTGGAGGGGAAAAAGACTGAGGTAGGAGGATGGCAAGTTCAGGGGCAGTCAGGTGGGATTTGAGAGGATGAAATAAAATGGTCAGTGAAAATATAGAAATGGTGCTTGGCAGGATAGCTGAGTGGGAAAGGTGCTTGCACCGAGCTTGAATTTAGAATTCAGATGCTTGTAGTTAGGACAATACTGTTTTATATTCAAAGTCTGTTTTCCAGATTAGTAGAAAAATACTACCTGGAAGCTTGTTAGAAATGCGCTATTGTATCAGGGGCTCTAAAATATTAGGGTTCCTACAGAAAACACTGTAACTGAGCAGTGAAAAATAGGGATTTATGATGTTTATGTAATGCTTAAAGATTATATAACCAGTAAGAAAGATATTTAAATAGTGCTTTGCCAGGCAAGTAAACATGACATACCTGCCTTTTGGTCTGCCTTGGTGTGCAGTGTTGAGTAGGAGAAAGACAGCTCTGCCTTCCTTCTCCAGCTCTGTCCCCTCCCCTTAGCTAACGTACACTGACTTACAGAAAGGTTGTGTAGTTGTCCAAAAACGGAAATATAAGCATTTACCTGGAGATACAGCCAGGTGTGATTTTTAGTGAAAAAGCTGACTTGATTATTTTTTTTTTAAGTTCAGAGGTGGGCTGTCCAACATCACTTTCAGTTTTTTTTATTACATTTGTTTACTTACATGTGTGACACATGTAGAGGCCACAAGAGTTTGTTCCTTCTTTCCACTGTGTCATTTCCAGGGATCAAACTCTGGTTGTCAGGCTTGGTGGCAAGTACTTGCTGAGCCATCATGCTAGTCCTCAGCATCATTGATTTTCAAAGAAAAAGGCAAGAAATTCAACCCTAAGGATGGACCCGTCTTCCAGGAGAAAGCAGGGCATTTGTATCTACTGCCCATAGCCATTAACGTCTAGCCTGAATTGAAGAAGGGGGAGATGTTGAGACAAGAGTTTACTCCAGTTTTCTTTTGTCCTGTCTTCAGGAAATCTATATGCTTCCACGTCTCTCTTCTGGCTTGTGACTGGATGATCTGTGCATTGATGACAGTAGGGTGTTGAAATTGTCCCTGCTGTTACATCAAATGAAGCCTATTTCATTTGATGCCCTCCTGGTTCTTACTGTTTGTTTGTTTAGTTTGAGACAGGATCTTAAGTACTCTAGCCTAACTTTGAACTCCTGATTCTGCCTCTAGTCAACCACCATACCTACCATAACTGTATGGCCTTCAGGGTTTCTGTTGACAAAGCTATCTTTAGTCCAATAGGATTAGTCTTAAGTATGATCTGGCATTTTCTCTTGTGGGTTTTAAGTCTTTCTGGTGCTGTCCTTTTGATAGGTTGTATACCATACATTGTAGAGAGGATCTTTTCTGGTTGCTGAGGGTTATATAACAATTCTGTTCCTGATTGTGCATGCCTTTCCAAAAATTAGGGAGATTTTCTGCTGTTTCATTTGGATTGCTTTGCCTTTTTTAAAATTTTGAGTGTATTGATGACATGCATGTTTGATTTTTTAATGATGTCCTCCAAATCTTTAATGTTCTTTTCGTTCTTCTTGATCCTCCTGCCTCTGCCTCCTTCAGCAAATCCTACCGGCGTGCGCCACCACAACTGGCACTTTTCATTTTTCTTTTTGTATTTTTATACAAATGTGTTACTTCCAAAAGGAGTTCTGTTGTAGAATATTAAGGTGTGCTACTTTAGTTTATGCTCTGGAACATTTGTTTAATGATGCAAAGATGTGTTACATTTGTTTAACTAAATAAAATTCACCTGCAGCCAGGAGGCTGCGTCAGCAACTAGCTGACAGAAAAATAGTAGGGAACGTCCCATAATGAGGCAGGAGAAAGGATAGGTGGGGCTGGCAGGCAGAAAGAAGAGATAGAAGGAGAGCCCTGGGAGGAAAGGAAGGAGGAATGAGAGAATGAGAGGAAGACTTAAGGGGCCAGCACCCAGCTACACAGCCAGACACAGTGAGAAGGAAAGAAAAGGTATGCAGGAATGGAGAAAGATAAAAGCCCTGAGGCACAAGATAGACAGGATAATTTAAGAAAAGCTGGCTAGAAACAAGCCAAGTGAAGGCCAGGCATTTATAATTGAGAATAAGCCTCCATGTATGATTTATTTTAGAGCTGGGTGGTGGGCCCCCAAAAGAGAAACAAACAAACAACAGCAGTCTTTAAACTCTGATATTTTTTTCTTTTGCTTAATTAAGTCTGCTGTGGAGGTTTTTGGATGAATTCTGTTTGATTTACTGAGCATCGTTTTCTGTATTTCCTATTATTTCTTTTTCAAAATCTCTTTTGAATTTCTCATTTATATGTTGCCTTGTTTTTCCAAAGTTTGCTTAATCATTCCATCTATATTCCTTTGGATCTCATTAAGCTTTAAAATAACAACAACAACAAAACACTATCTTAAATTCTTTATCTGGATTTTCAATTTGTTCAGTATATTTTGAATCTGTTATTGCAGAGTTTTTTTTTTTTTTAAAGAACGTGCTAAGTTACTTTGTCTTTTTCATGTTTTTTATTTATTTCTACTGAGATTTGCATGTCTGGTAAAATGAGTATCTCCTCTATTTCAGTGAAGGTAAATCTTAGGGATAATAGTTTGGTATGCAGAATCAAGTTTATTTCTAGCTGGTTACTATAATATTGTCACTTTACTCCTTAGAGTTTCTTTGGGTTTTATTATTGAGGTTGGGCATAACCCATGCTTAGTATTGGAGTTGGAGAGACCTACTTCTTCTGGTGACACAGGAGTAGAGGTACTGTGACAGTTCAGACCTTGTGTGGTAGAGTACATCCTGTGTAATAACTCTTACCTGCAATTGGAGAGGTAGTCCCTATTGGTAATGGAGGTTTCCTCAGGCACTGTTTATACTGTCCCTGTTATTTGAATATGCAGCTCTAGTAATCATGTAGGGTCCAAGCCATTTGTTCTTTGAGTAGACATTGGTTCAAGTCCAATGGTTTTCTGGGACGGTTGGAACAGAAATCAAAGTGCTCCCACTGTGCCACTGATATCCAGTCTTAACAGGAGTATGTGATTGTACAAGATATTATAGAGACTAATGCAGAGGACACATACGTAGTTATGATAGAAGCAGAAATGTTATTCTCTGTTTTGCTGCTGTAGACATGCTTGTCCAAGATTGGAGCCTCAGGTCCCCTCTCCCTGGTGTGCATGCTTGCTTGGGATGGGCTTTTCTGCCTCTGAAAAATCAGTTGTACTATCTACCAGCAGTATTGCAGGAGTGGTTGCAGTTGGAGCTGTGTAAAATTCCTTAGTTTTAGGTGCAGACAGAAATGAAGGAGAAAGAATACCACATCCAGACAATTTCTCCGCTGACTTTACTGTGAACCAGTGGGCAGCACTGTTACTGATGGTGCAGTGACATTGCTTGACACTGCCCCCGCACACCCATGTGGCTGGAGAAAACAGTCTTGGAGCTGCTCATCTTGTTAGAGACAGGAGCTTCTTATGTGGAACTGACAGCTGAGTGGATCTACTTGTGACTAACTACACCCTCATCTCAGTTCGTGGGCTCCCTAATCATTTGGTTTTCGTGGCTGACACCTTCACTCCACTCTGCATCCTTTATACCAGATTCTCAAAGTGTAGCTCTATTGGTGGGTTTGTATCAGTGTCTTTCTCCTGAGTCAGGTCTGACCCTCTGAAACATGGCAGTCCAGATTCAATCATCAATTCTCAAGAAGCCTCCGGGTTACAGCATCCTGGGGAGTTGCTGGGAGATGAAGTCCGTTTTCTAACACTGTACTACTGGATAGATTCAGGTTCTCTTTAGAATGTAAGCTTCCAGGGTTGTGAAACTTCCAAGGAGGTAGGACTGCCAGTGTCTGTGCTGAGCGTTTTTTGATTCTCTTTCACCTTTATCCCAGCAGAAGGGAAAGGTCCCAAGCTGCTGAGCTAGGGACATGGGTATTAGGATATTTTTTTCTCTTACTATTCAGCTGTCGCAAGGCTCTGGACTTTACAAGCTTTTGTTTTTCTGTGGTTGAATGCCAGTTTGTTATCTCAACATGAAGCTGTACATCTGTTACCTATTGGCAGCCTGCTTCCTCCCCCTTCTTTCCCTCCCCTCTTCCTTTAGTGGAAGGAGCAAGTGAGTGCTAGTGCTTCTGTTCAGCCATCTTACCTTCCTTTCAATAGTCACTTAAAAGCAGTACATTTTAAATATTCCTAGGCTGTGATAAGAAGTAATCTGAAAATTACCACTAGAGGGGCTTGCCTACAATACTTTTATTGTCAAAATGTCTTTGTAGTATTAAAAGTTGGTTGTGGATATTTTGCTTTTGTGTAATTGAAGGGATCAGGTGTATCCATGTTTTCTGTTACCAGAAGCCTTACACTTTATCTGGGGATGAACATATTATGTTGTAGAAGTGTTTAAAAATCACCCAGTGTTGTTTGTGATTATCTGTGTAAATACTCACGTTTGTTTATTTTTTCCTTTTATACTTCCTGTAACTATAATTGTGGTATATGAATAAAAGTGCTATTTAAAATAAATGATCTTTCTTAACATATTTTTTAAAATGGTTTCTTTTAGAGACGAAAAAACGTCAGTGTAAAGTTCTTTTTGACTACCTACCACAGAATGAGGACGAACTGGAACTGACAGTGGGGGATATCATTGATATTAACGAAGAGGTAAGAACCAGAAGGACTTTGTACATTCACAGTAGTCCAGCAGCTAGGTGGTGGAGCTTCTAGAAGAGGGCTTTGTCAGAATATTAACATTTATAAAAATTTATGCCAGTTTTCAATAAAATTGAAAGACACAGTCTTTTTTACTTGTCCTTGCTATATACTATTTGTGTGTTTGCCTTAAGGAATAAAAATAAACATTTTTTCAAGCTTAAAATTAATGTAATTTTGTATTGGCAAGATAGCTCACCCAAGCCTGGTTACCTGAGTTCCATCCTTGTAACTCATATAAAGGTGGAAAGAGAACTGACTACAAAGTTGCCCCCTGACCTCTGCATGCGCATTGCATGAGCACACCCATACTCACATCATGCTCACATACCATTATAATAATGCTAAAAAAGTAAAATTAATGTTATTTAAATAGCTCCAAATACCAGAGAGCCTTATCTTAATTCTCTGTTGGCACAAAACAGAAGCAGAAAAACATCCTTTTGAATGATATGGGAGTGCAATGCAGAAATTGTTTTAAAGTCTGTCTTGTCTGAATTGCTGTATTTAGATACTAGACAAGTATGCTTTTTTCACAGTTTCATACTTTAGACTAAGATATGAAAATATTTCTAATTTCTCACATCTGATTTTATCATTGAAGGAATATTAAAAGTTTTGCTGGGCAGTGAAGATGCTGTTTTAGAGAGTGCCTTGATATAATATATTGTAGCAGGAATTGATTTTGTGCCATAATTTCTCATTTATCACTGATGTCTATGATAACTTCTAGGATACCTAGACAGAAGGCAGTCTGATTTACTCTATCTGATGGTGACACAGTTAACATTTATTTAGATGTACTGTGCTAAGTTTCACATTTATTTCCTTTAAACTTTAAACAGTCTAACAGAAGGGAATATTTATCTTCATTTCTCAGAGGTAGAGATTGAGTCATAGAGAATCACATTGCTTATTGTTACTCATGACACATAAGAAGCTACCCTAAAATTAGTGGCAAAAACAACTGTCTTCTTGTGGGTTGTGTGGTTCAAGTATGCAGATAGAGCGCAAGAGGATTGGCTTGTCTCTTCTGTGATGTCTAGGGCCTCAACTGGAAAGTTCAGAAGTAAAGGACTGGTGAGAGCCTTTGTAAGAAAGCCCCTTTATTCATACCTGATGTCTGACAGCCTTGAAGACTAGAACTGCCACTTGGACAGCTGTTTAATTTCCTTTACATTTGGCTTGGATTTCTTACAAGGCAACTCCACGTTGTTAAAAAGGAGGTTTATTTTGGAGTAACTTACAGCCAATAAAGGGGTTGGTTACAGGATCCGAGAGAGGTGAGGTGAAGTCCAGTGGGGTTCTCTGGAGAACTCTGACCCAGTGTGTCTCCCAGCATCCAGGATCACCAGGCACCAAGAGAGCCAGCACATCCGGATCTCAGTCTTAAGGGCTCCTGTCTCAGCCCTGCCCCAGGGGTGCGTCATAGGTAGGCGTGCCAGTTACCAGAAGCCTCGCTAGGGGGTAGTACTTCCAGGTCAAAGCTGGAACAGCTACCCACTACAGTATCTGGGTAGTTGATCTTATAATCTGAAATGGTTGAGATTCTAAAACCTCTTGACTACTGATGTAATAATCAAAAAGCTTTGGATTTTAGGCAAAGTTAATAGAAAATTTATTCCACAGTCTGAAATTTGAAGCACATTTTGAGTAGAGGGTGCTTATTTTGATTTGCATAGCAATCTCACAATTCTAAGTGCAACTGTATCAGCAACATGGTGAAATGCCTTTTACAGTCTAGCCTTGGAAATGATAGCTACTTACAAACCACTTAGATGCTGTCAGGAGTGAAGGGTGAGAGCATAGAAATGATCAGTTCTTGATGATAATGGTGCCAAGACTACATTTGTGGTGTGAGATACATTATGAAGCCATCTTCACTTAACTTCATATGTGCCTGACATGCAGTGGCCTGAATTTGAATGTGTGTAGCTTGTTGTCTTGTTGTGCCTGTCTTGAACAGCTCCCCCTTGCCCAATGGAGGAGATGAACCCAGGGCTCTGTGCATAGTGGGCCCTTGTTTTTTTTGAACCAGGGTCTGACCACGTATTTTAGGTTGGTCTCAAACCTATAGTCCTCCTTTTCACCTCCTGAGCACTAGAATTACAGGCATGTGTCAGCAGGCTAGACTGTACAGTCTGTTTTCAAATGATTGTTTGCTTTTTGTTTGTTTGTTTCTTAGAGACAGGGTCTCATACCTCAGGCTGGCCTTAAAGGTGGTCCTCCTGCCTCAGCCACCTCAGTGCTGGGTATACAGGCATGGTCACCATGCCCAGTTCATTATTGCTGTGCTTGAATGTGTGTTCTTTACCATTCTTCTTCCCAAGAATTTGTTAATTAAACAACGTTTAACAAGTTGCTGATATTTGGAGTTTAAATAATACTGATGTTTTTTTCTTTGTGTCTGTTCCATTTTGTCATACTTAATTCCATAGCACACGTGGCTTCTATAATTTTCAATCCTGTAAACGGACATTTCCTATCCTGACCACCCGGTCCCAAATAACTGACTCAGAGGCTGAATATGAATTATAAATGATCAGCCAATAGCTCAGGCTTTTTACTAACTACCTCTTACATATTAAGTTAACCCATATTTCTTATTTATGCTCTGCCACATGGCAGTATGTTTATTAGCATAGCACTTTCATCTTCTCCCTCTGCATCTGGCTGGCGACTCCTCACTCTGCCATTCACTTTCTCATCATCCTTAGTTTGGTCATCCTGCCTATACTTCCTGCCTGGCTACTGGCCAATCAGCGTTTTATTAGACCAATTCCAATGACAAATTGTTACAGTGTACAAGAGGATTATTCCACAGCACAATCCTTTATCTTAGTTTTTTCTTCTCTTCCTTCCCACATTCTTTGAGGCAGGGTCTCCTTCTGTAGCCCACTTCCAGGAACTCACAATTTAGCTGGGTCTGGCTTACACTCAAAGCAACTCTCTTGCCCTACGTCTTGAGTGCTCTGGTCAGACACAAGCCATCATGCCCAGTTTCATATTGCCTTGAGTCTGCTAAAACCCCTGAGCTCTTCATGCTTGCTGCTCTACTTTGCTATCCCAAACATAATGTGTTAAAGATTAATTTATTTATTATGTATACAGTATTCTATCTGCATGTATGTCTCCAGGCCAGAAGAGGGCACCAGATCTCATTACAGATGGTTGTGAGCCACCATGTGGGTGCTGGGAATTGAATTCAGGACCTCTGGAAGAGCAGTCAGTGCTCTTAACCTCTGAGCCATCTCTCCAGCCCCTGTATCAAGCACTTTGTATTTCAGCTATGTTGTCTGTAACCATCATGTATTTTGATGTGACTATTCCCCCCCCCCCCCATGCTTTTTATCTTATTTAGGCTTAATGTTGAGCTTCTTGGTCATTTAGCTTTTAGGGGAGCAGATTCTGATACTTTCAGGCTTATGCTCCTATGTGCCTGTTGCACTTCGTTCCCACTTTGATTACAGCATTGATTTTTACATTTCATTATTAGTAGTTTTGGTTGTTTTGAGACAGGTACTCACTATGTAGTTTTAGCTAGTTTGGAACTAAAAAAGATTGGTTGGTCTCTTCTGAGTGCTGGGATTAAAGGTGTGTGCCACCATGCCTAGCAGTTACATTCTAATTATGTGCTTACTGCTTTCTTGGTTGTTTTCTTCAAGAGCAGGGATTGCTGTAGTCTAATATTCTCCCAATTTAGCTGTTTCAGCAAAGGCAACAAAGGGATTTCTCATATGCAAGATTCGACTCTTTTCCTAGCAAATAAATCATGGCTTGTACATAAAGAGTGCCTATTATAGAAATTATTTATTAAAAGTTGGTTTTCAGACTGGGCATAGTAATCTGGAGGCTGAGACAAGTGGTTCTTTGTGAATTTGAGACCAGCCTAATCTACTTAGTGAGTTCCAGGACAGCCAAAAAAGTATATGTGGAGAGAAGTTTGCTTTCAGTTGTAAGGTAGATAACATTGAAGATGATTTATGTAAATGATATATTTCTAGCTGGATGTAATGCTGATAAGTAAATGGTGACAGTCAGCAATGTACTCTTCAAAATATACTGTTACTCACTAAAACCCTTCAGCATCCACAGCAGAAACTATACATCTGAAAACAATTACTGAATATTGTTTAATAAATTGAGCAATCTTATTATTACTGAGTCTGAATGTTGTGTTAAAGATTTCTTCTTTTATTGTGCATTGGTGTTTTGCTTTCATGTATGTCTATGTGAGGGTGTCGGGTTCCTTGAAACTGGAGTTACAGACAGTTGTGAGCTGCCATGTGGCGCTGGGAATTGAACCTGGGTCCTCTGGAAGAGCAGCCAGTGCTCTTAATTGCTGAGCCATCTCTTCAGCCTCTGTTAAAGAATTCAATTCATGAGAATATTCTTTTTGGAGTAAGGTGCTTATTAGATGAATTTTGAAAGTGATTTTTTTTCAGGGTTGGAGAGATGGCTCAGTATTTGAGAGCACTGGCTGCTCTTCTGGAGGACCCCCCCGTTCACTTCCCAGCATTCACATGGCAGCTCACATGGTAACTCCAGTTCCAGGGGCTCTGACGCCTTCATATGGCCTCTGAGGCTACTACATGCATGTGGTGCATAACACTACATTCAGACAAATGCTCATGCACATAACATAAACAAAATAATAAAACCAAAATAATTTTTTCATACTTTGGTTAAAAATCACTGTTTAACTAAAAAGGAGAAATAAGATTTTATACCACTTAGGAAATTACATCCTTAGAAATGTTTTTACATTTATTATTAAATTTGTTTTTAATTATGTGTACGTATGTGTGCAAGTGCCTGCGGTGGGTAGAGGTTTGTGATTCCCCAGAGCTGGGGTGTTGTGAACTGTCTGACATGGGTGCTGGGAATTGAATTCTGATCCTCTTTTTTTTTTTTTTTTCCGAGACAGGGTTTCTCTGTGTAGCTTTGGCAACTTTCCTGGAACTCACTCTGAGCCCAGGCTGGCCTCGAACTCACAGAGATCCTCCTACCTTTGCCTCCTGAGTGCTAGGATTAAAGGCGCACACCACCACCACTACTCGGCTTTCCTCTTCATTCCTAACCCTTGAGAGTGTGTGTGTGTGTGTGTGCGCGTGCACGTGCGCGTGCATGCATGTGTTATGCTCATGCCATGGCACATGTATAGAGGTCGTTGAACAACTTCTGGGAGTCAGTTTTCTTTTCCTCTGTGGGCTTCATGGATCAACCTTAGGTAGTCAGGATTGGCAAGCACTCTTACCTGCTGAGTCAGTTCACTGGTCCGGGAAATTATATTCTTAGTTACTAAACTTTGTCCAAACAAAGATTTTTAAGTAAATAATGTATCTTATATTTATAAAACAAGGCTCAGTAATGTGTGGGTCAGGAGCTGTGTGCTTTCTCAGTTAGGCATTATACTGTGTCACTTTTGTAAAAAGTGTTTGCTTCATAGGTTGTAATTGATTGTCAGTTCTCATTGTGAACACTGCAAGTAATATGATTAATCCCATGCATGACTAACCGTATATTAATTTAGAAATATTAGACTTTAGCTACTTAAAATATATTCCCGACTTGCGTTTTCTTTCTTTTAAAAGTGCTTGTTTTGCATCATTTATTATTTGCTCGTTTATTTTTACAGCTCAGTTTTCCCATAGAGTGAAGGTTTTCACTTGACAGACTTTTATTACTTTTGTGCTGTGACCTTTTTCAGGTAGAGGAAGGCTGGTGGAGTGGAACCCTAAACAATAAGTTGGGACTTTTCCCCTCAAACTTTGTGAAAGAGTTAGAGCTCACGGATGATGGTGAAACTCATGAAGGTCAGGATGAATCAGGTAGGTGAAAGACTTACTGTGGCTTTATCTTTTGGAATTGTTTTTTTGAGTGCTTAATCAGTTTCAGTTCATCTAGTTTTAAAAAGCATATTATAATGGGAATAAAAGGGGAAAAATACCTGGTCAAATAGTTTATTCTTTTTCTTTCCCTGAGTTCTATTTTTATCCTATTGTTTATCTGTACTTTTTGAACTGCTGAATTTACAGATGGCCTAGCTTAGTAATTGAGAAAATTTAAAATAGCAATCTTACTTTTGTTTTCTATATTCATAAACCAGATTCTGTTTTCCCTACAGCCAAATGCCATTTAGTTGTTCTTGCTATTATTGTTATTTGGTCTTTTGAGGTAAGTTCTCTATATGTAGCTTTATCTGACATAGAACTCACTGTGTCGGCCAGGCTGGCTTTGAACATGTAGCAATCCTCCTGTTTCAGCCTCTCAAGTGCTAGGATTCCAAGTATGTGTCCTACCATGTGTAGCTTAATAAACTTTGATCTCTTGTCAATTGGAAACACAAATTCATCTTAATATGCTCTCCATTCAAGGAATTTAATTGAGGAAATATTAACCCAAGCTAGTTATAAATTAATACTATTTTTTAAAATTTAATACTATTTGCTGTGGTATTTAGGAAACTTACTTTAAAAGATTACTTAAATTTTCAAGTGCAGGTGGAACTATACATATAGTGAGGATTTTAAAAGTCATGCTTCTATTAGCGAGTAATACGTAGCCATTTTTTGGTTATATACATATATTCATAGATTTTAAGGAGTATTTTATAATCTGAAGGAGACCAGTTACTTTTTCTTTTCTTTTTAGGGTCAGTATAATGCTAGGGGGTGTGTATGTTACTTTTTTATGTGAGTTGTAGCAGAGAATATACACTATCTTTGCCTTTCTATAATTAGTTTGCAAACAGTAATGATTTTATCAAAAAGGTATTTATGCAGTTGCAGGGCGGTGTGTTGTTTTGAATTGTTATTTCCTTTGACTTTTGTCAATACTTTTTGTAGCTGGGGTTTTCCTGTGTTCCAGCCAGCCGGCAGTAGGGACAAATCTCTCCCACTCACGTCCCCCAAGTAAATACACAGAGGCTTATATTAATTAAAACTGCTCTGCCATTAGCTCAGGCCTACCACCGACTAGCTCTTACATTTAAACTCAGCCCATTTCTGTTGTTCTATATGTTGCCACGTGTTCCGTGGGTTTACCTGTGTGCCATTACAACTTTTAGTATTTTATATATGGATGAGCACATGATTTGAAGTGAAACAAAAGCTGTTAATGTGTAGAGAGTAGATTTCTGAGCTTTAGTGAACTGAATGATAAGAGACTTTTAGAGAAAATAAATCCAAATAATAATTAAAAATTTCATAGACTTAAGGTTGGAGAGATGGCTCAGCAGTTAAGAGCACATACTGCTCTTGCAGAGCACTTGAGTTAGTTTCCCAGCATGCTTGTTGGGCAGCTCACAACACCCTGTAACTCCAGCTTCAGGAGGATCTGGTTCCTTGGACACACACCCACATGTGCAAATAATTAAAATAAATCCTTACAAAATAAAAATAAAAATTTATCTATAGTAGCATTAAATGTAATTGATAAAAGAAGTCTAGAGTTCAGTTTTGAAATTATTCTTAAGTGTTGTGCTTTTAGCTTTACTGTTTCAGACTTTAAAAAGAAGTCCCTGCAACTTTTGTCATCATTCATAATTATGTGTTTATTTCTGCATATGAATTCAATGGTATCTTCCCTAACACTACAACTTAAGAAACTTGGAGCCTGGAGAGTGGGCAGTCTTTTTTTTTTCTTCTTTTTCTTTTTAATTTTTAATTAATTTATTTAATTTTTATGGGTGTTTTGCCTGCATGTATTGTGTATGCCACATGTGTGCCTGGTTCTCTCCGAGGCCAGAAGAAAGTTTTGGATCCCTCAAGACTCGAGTTAACAGACAGTTGTAAGCTTCCATTTGTGTGCTGGCAATCAAACCTAGGTTTTCTGATAGCAGCCAGTCTCTCCCCAGCCCAAGAAGGCAATCTTAGTGAATGGTAGAAAATACGAAGAAAATTAATTTTTGGGAGGAAAAGCTAGGCTTTTCAAATGGCAGAAAATGGCATGAGGTCATAGAGTGAAGTTCAGAAACATCTAGATACCTAGAAAGTCCTTATAACACCCTAGTTTCATTTGATTGATTTTCATTTTTATTTATTACAATTTTTTGTTTCTTTCTGTGTGTATGTATATCTGCATGTGAGTATGTGGATGCCCCCGGGGAGGCCAGAAAAGGATGATGGATCTCCTGAGCTGGAGTTACAGACAGTTGTGAGCTGACTGATAGGGGTGCTGGGAAGTGAATTCAGATCCTCTGGAAGAGCAGCAAAGTGCTCTTAACTACAGACCCATCTCTTCAGCCCCTAGCCTGTCATTTTATATCAGAGAAAACTGACACTGTTAGGATTATATGCTTTTATTTTTATTGAAGATCAGAATTTCTAAGAGTTCGATTGTTTGAATTCCATTGCTGAGTACTTTAATTTTAAAGTTTTGGCTTATAGGACCATCTTTTGAAGCTCTTTTTTTTTTTTTTTTTTCCCCTGAGAAAGGGTTTTGCTGTAGTCCAGGTTGGCCTCAAATTCAAGGTAATCTTCCTGCCTCAATCTCCCAGGTGCTAAGATTACAGGCATGTTCTAGAAATGTTTCTTTTTAACATGGGGAAACATAAAAATGAAGGACTTCTCATGCATCTTTTACCCAGATTTATCCAGTTAACAATTCACCATGTGCTAATGATTGTTCGTGTTCTCTCTATAGCTGTTTTTAAAATCTTGTTAATCTTTTAGATCAAGGATAGTCTCATAGTTACATTATCACCATCAAATCAAGACACTTTTTATAGATAATATCGTTTCACACATAGTTCATGTACAGACTTCTTTAATTGTTCTGCTATGCTTATATAACGATATTTTTTCTTCTGAACTCAGGACCACACATACGGTGTACTTTCTGTCTTTAGACCAGTTCCTTTAACTTCTGTCTGCTTTTCTGGGGATTGAGACTTTTGGAGAGTGTACACCAATTGCTTTGATTTTTTCTTGATTGGATTTAGTACATTGTTTTGTTTAGTATCGGGGGGACATAGGTTCTAGGGTTCCCCATAGATATCAAAATCAGAGGATACTACAGTTTCTTTTAAAATGGCATAGAATTTGCATATAATTTAGGCACATCTGATTGTGTTAAGTAATTTGCAGTTTTACTTATAATACCTAAAACAATGTAAATAGTTGTTACACTGTATTTATAAGGAAAAACAAGAAAAAGTTTGTAAAGATGCAGCTTTCATATACCCAACCACATTTCCACTTGGTTGAATCTAAATACAGAACACTTGGATATGGAACTTCCATGGCTGCTGTGACTTCATTGTGTCTTTGCTTGGAAGGCTCTTTGAAGTATTCTGATGGCCTCTTGTCTGATTTAGTATTCTCTTATTAATCACTTCATTATTGATGCCTTTTCTGACTGCTCTTGTATTAAAAAAAAGTCTCAACCACTTCTCTTTAATTATCTTCCCTTTGATTTCATTTTGAAGCAGGATTTACTATTCCTATTTACACACACACACACACACACACACACACACACACGCACGCACACACACACATTGGCAAACTACTTATTAGAATATATAAATTTTGTTCACTGCCAAATGCCTATTTTGTGGAATAGTGTGACATATTGATGTCCAATGAATGAAAGAATAGTACTTTTGGTATACAGAGAACTTTTCAGACAGTGTAGAAAGTGAAACCTTAACTGTTGAGGGTATTGGTAACACTAAGGGTGCTGATACTCCTGATTATCCACTGAGTAGTAAGATCACAGTTGGGTTTCTGTTGCTTTCTTTTATACTACTTAATGTGTAGAAGGCATGGACAGGAAATTAGGTACTAGACATTTCTTTGCATTGCAGCCCTGTGGTTTGCCTGTTGGATTTTAATTTCCCTGAGTCATGACTGAGGTTTCTGAGCAGTGATATGAGAGTTCATTTACATTTAAATGGAGGCATGGCATTAAATCTGAAATCTAATAATCATAGACTGAAGGGAAACCTGCAGGTAAAAACTGCTATTCACTTAACATCCATAGTTTACTTTTACTATATTGAGTGCTTGTTGTCCAACATTCTGTGCTAGATTCTGGGGATTCAGTGGTGAATAACCAAGACTCCCCCAACCCCAACCCCACTTTGAAGCTTTTGTTCCATTCAAAATAAAAGGCTATTTATTAAATAAGTCAAAGTTAATGTAATTTGACATGAAAAATATTTGTCACAAGAAACTTCAGAGTACTATAGATGTATGTAAGAGAGGGAAAAAACCTTTTGCAGAAGTCTCCAAATAAATAGACAGTGCCTCAGCAAATTTGAAGAGTGAAGAAAAACCATAGATTTTTCAAGATCCTGAAAGGCATTCAGTTCAGAGTGATTTTGGATTATATAGTTGAAGGTGGTGTTAAGGGTGGAGAAACTGTCAGGCTTGAGGCATTAAAAACACTAAATCACAGAGAAGGTTTGAAGGGGAGTGAAGTGATCAAAACTGTCTTTGTAAGCTGGCTTGTTTTGGTTGCAGTGTGCAGAGTGCATAGAGGAAGAATGGGTTGGCAGCACCGGGTGAGAGTATTTTGGTGATTTAGGTTGAGAGAGTAATCGTCTAAACTAGAAGAATGCTGTGGTGGTGGAGAGACATGGGAAGAACGGGAGTGCTGTGTAGGTTCTGTATCATAGAGGACCTAGTTATGATGGGGCACAGAGTGACTAGAAGAATGCTGTGGTGGTGGAGAGACATGGGAAGAACGGGAGTGCTGTGTAGGTTCTGTATCATAGAGGACCTAGTTACGATGGGGCACAGAGTGACTGAAGAAGAGTGGTCAGAGATTACCAGGTAGTCCTTGGGTTGATGCAGATAACTGTTTCTGGAGATAGGTTTAAGTTGGGAGAGATGGTGAATTTACTTTGAGATGTTGAGTTAGAGCACTGTTAGGGAATATGGGCCTATCCACATAAAGATAATCAAGATAATGTCTCTTCCTCTCTCTCCCTCCTTCCCTCCATTCCTTCACACGAATAGACACAAACACAAAGTGTGGGGCCATCTTGAAAAGCTTCTAGACTGCTGTTGTAAGATTAATGGTAGATTGGATTGTTTGATTGATTGCTGTATTTTCATCAGGTGTCTCTTTGGTATTACTTTTCCTCAGTACCCAGTATAATCCATGATTTCTTGGTTAATTTTTCAAACAAAGGATCACATTTGGATTTAAAACAATTTTTTTATGTCACTATGTGGAGGTACACATAAAGTAGCTTTTGTTGTGCAAATTTAATGAAAAAAGGGACAGATTTTAGGGTAAATAGTGATATAGATAGATAGATATAGATATGTATATATGTATACATATCTATATATATTTTCAATGACTATAAGTGTACATTCAAACTGCAGCAGAGGGGGATTTAATGAGCTATTAAAAGGAGATGCTAATAAACCAAGATGAGAAAGAGAGAGAAAAGGAATAAAAATAAAAACATTTATATTAATAAATGGTCTGAAAATTGAAAGGACAAGATTGCCAGACAGGTAAGTATACTATCAGAGCCTCAAAACATGTTATAAGAAAGATAGAACTTGGTATTCTGTGTAAGATATACTATATCTAGGATGGCTATATTAATATCAAAGGGTCCTTCAGGAAAAGAAATACTACTGTGAAGCTTCTTTATAGCAAAATGCTCTTTCATGAACTAACCCATGCCTGCAAATCCTAACACTAGTGCCCCAGGTGGTGATGAATCAGCCATCTCCTTGTAGGTCCCACCTCTTAGATGTTTCGTCACCTTTCTGTACCATTAACAAGCACATGAACCTTGAGGAGACAAACCATATCTAAGCTGTAGCATCTTGCTAAGAATCTTTTGTGTTAGTTTCCTGAATTTCCTTTTTTTCTTTTCTTTTTTTTAATTATTTAACTTTATTTCATGTGCATTGATGTGAGGGTGTCAGATGCCCTAGAACTGGAGTCACAGGCAGTTTTGAGCTGCCATGTGGGTGCTGAGAATTGAACCCGGGTCCTCTGGAAGAGCAGTTAGTGCTCTTAACTGCTGAGCCATCTCTCCAGCCCCCAGTTTCCTGAATTTCTTTGTCATAAAATTATAATTAGAATAGCTACTGTTTTATTCAACACAACAACAACAACCAATGTAAAGTACATCTTACTCTAGGATGTTTGAGCACTATGCTGTTTATCTTACTATCTTTGTTCTTTTTTTTTAGTATAAGATACAGATATTGTAGAAAGTGATGTAAAGATTTCTGTAATTTTGGGTGTCATTCTTCATAAACAAAATTCTTCTTTTAGAAATAGCCTTGACTGGCTCTACCTCACCTTTACTATCTCCGGGGAATGTGAGTGAAGCTGCTCCTGGATCAGTTACACAGCCAAAGAAAATTAGAGGGATTGGATTTGGAGATATTTTTAAAGAAGGCTCTGTGAAACTTAGGACAAGAACATCCAGTAGTGAAACAGAAGAGAAGAAACCAGAAAAGGTAGTGTACTGGTTCTCGGTTATTGTGGTACATACTGAGCAAAACTGACTTGGAGGGAGGAAAGTTTATTTGGCTCACATGTCCCACTCAGTCCATCATTGAGGGAAATCAGAGCAGGACTCAAGCAGGAATAGAGGCAGGAACCATGGAGTAATGCTGCTTACTGGCTTGCTCAGCTGGACTGGTCCTTCTCACATCAGTCAGCAATCAAGAAGATGCCTCACAGACATGAGCCACAGGCCAGGCTGATGAAAGCAATTCCTCAGTTGAGCTTCCCTCTTGGGTGATGCTAGTTTGTGTCAGGTTGACAAAAACTAATCATCACAGTGGTGATCATAGCTAACCATCACAGGTAGTAATAATGAATTTAACAGGTTAATTTTATTCGTTGTTTCATTTAGCACTTTAGGGGTAAGAGTATTGGCTTTCTGTTTGTTTATATGCTTTTTTGAGATAAGGATACCTTATGTAACCCAGGCTAGCCTGGACCTCAAGATCCCCCTGGTATCTCACCCCTCATCACTAAGCATTTTTTTTAAGTTGTAAAATTTAGAAGTCTGTTAATTTCCTTTTGGGGGTCATAGAGACTTAGGCATAAGAAGTTTATGGGAGGGGTTGGCGATTTAGCTCAGTGGTAGAGCGCCTAGTAAGTACAAGGCCCTGGGTTCAGTCCTCAGCTCTGGAAAAAAAGAAAAAAGAAAAAGAAAGAAAGGAAAAAATAAGAGGTTTATGGGAAATGTCTCTTGTAATTTGTAATGGTAATAATTATATTTCAGTGTTACAAACTTAGGGGCTTATTAATTGGTAAATCCAAGATAGACTTTTCTTATTGGCAACCTTAAGGTCTTGTAGTTATAACAGTGTAAATATAAAAGGGAGATATTTTCTTTTTGTCGTTTACAGCTAAAGATTTGTTATTTTTCTTTTAATTTAATAGATAGCTAAAAATGAACTATTAAAGTGAATTGAAAATGAAATACTAAATACCTAAGTGCTACTTAAATTTTCTCTGGATTCTCAACAGTAGCTAAATTTACTAACCTCACTTCTGAGTGTTTAATTTTATTAGCATTTTACTAGCATTTTCAAATGAAGTCAAGTGAACAATCCATAATTTATAAGATCTAATGAAAAGCTACAAACTAAGCCTTCAGATTTTTGTTTTGAGGGGAAATAATTACAGTCTTGAGCATTTCTTTGGAAATTTTTGTCTGGCCCAGTGTCTGTATTTTGGAGATACTGATTGAGTAATTGCTTCAGAAGAAATGAACTTTATCCTTATAGTTATCATCTTTTCTTAAAAAAAAGTTTTATTTTATGTGTATATGTGTGTAACATGTGCACACATGAACCTGAGAATATCAGAAGAGGGAGCTGGATCCTCTGAAACTGGAGTTTCATGTGCTTGATTGAGCTGTTGAGTGGGTGTTGGGGACCAAACCTGGGTCTTCTTTAAGAGCAGTAAGTTCTCTTATCTGCTGTGCCATTTCTCCAGGGCCTATAATTCTCATTTATATCTCCTTATCTCTTAAAGGTTTAAGATATTTTATTATTTATCCAATTCAGCTACATCTCATTTGGTTGGTGAAATGCATTGTTATTTCTCCCAAGATAGTGGTTTTTAGTAGTCTTCTTCTCTGCCAGGTTGCTACATATTTTCCTATTTAATTGTGAGTTAGATTCAGGAAAGAGCACCTCTGCTTCCTGCCCTTCCCTTTCCGATCTCTGAGACTCTTGGCATTATGATTTTAAAGTCTAGTCTAGTGTGATGACATGTATCTTTAAATCTAGCACTCGAGGCAGAGGCAGATGAATCTCTGTGAGTTAGAGAGAGGCCTGTCTGGTGTACATCTCAATTTCCAGGCCCCGTAGGGCTCCATAGTGAAATACTGTCTTGAGAGAGAGGGGGGGGAGGGGGGAGAGAGGGAGAGAGAGGGGGAGAGAGGGGGAGAGAGAGATTGAGATTGAGATTATAGGGTATAATGGATTAGATTCTTAGTTTTGTGAAATGGTGTTTTACAGCTTTTTGCTCTGTGAGGGATATTGGACTAAATGAACATGGGTCCCTTTAAGTTCTAAAAGTGTGTGATTGTACTAACTTATTTGATTAATGACATTACATTAGCATCCTGTCAGTCACAATTAATGATGTTTACTACTCAGTTATTAGTGAGAGTAGTCTCAGGGTCACATTATTTAATAAAGTAGGGAGCACTTGGTATGTTTTAGGTGATACCATATTGAAAGGTATGGTTAGAACTGGCAGAAATTAAAGTGAGTATTTCAGAAGACACAAAAACATAAAGATAGGTTAGTTATCAGTGTATTCAGTTTTTTAACCATTGAAGTCTAATGTCATGTTCTATGTACTGTTCTATTTGGGCAGAGGACTCAAGGAAACACTTGTTAAAGGTAGTTCAGGACCTACCATACTCTATGGAGAAATGTCTAAGCAGACTATGGAGTAGTTGTAACAGTACCTAAACATTTTCATTCCAATAGTAGTGAAGTACAAAGTTTTTAAAATTCCCTCTACTTCAGGGTTGTAATGTAGATGTAGTACTCATATATGAAACTCAAAAATATAGTATATACATGTAAGAAATTAAAATACATAAAATTAATTTTAAAATTCCCTCTAATTTTAAGGTTTAGTGTTGTTAAGAGTCCATTTTTATAGGTTGAGACGTGGGCTCCAGGACTGAAATCACTGCTTTGATGGATTAACTGCTTCCTAATGTAAAAAGGAAGAATGATAAATCCCTACTTGATGCAGAAAGTTGTAAGGATTAAGTTTCAATATATATAAAGTGATTATTACTTTTATTTGTTTTAGAAGTTCTATTATTAAATCATAATGTAGATACCAGAGTATATTATTTTTAGGTAGTTTTAAAAATTAGTGGCTATTGGGACTAGAGAGATGGCTTAGTGGCTAAGAGCACTGGCTGCTCTTCCAGAGGACCTGGGTTTGATTCCTAGCATCCACTTAGTGACCCAGAACCCTCTGTAACTGCAGTCGCATGGGATCCACTGCCCTCTTCTGGCCTCCATGGACACTATATACACTCAGTGCACAGGTATACATGCAGGCAAAACACCTGTACATGTAAGAAAAAAAAAATTAGTAGCTATCATTTGAGGAAATTTTGAGATTATTAATTTTTTATTGCTGATTTTTTAGTTATCTTACTAACCTTACTATAAGGACCATTGGGAGGGCTGGGAAAGTGTAAAGGAAAACTTGGTTTAATGGTATTGTTCTTGGGCTGGAGACACGACCCAGCAGTTAAGAATGCATATTGGTCTTGTAGAGGACCAGAGTTCAGTTCCCAATATCCTTGTCAGGTGACTCCAGCTCCAGGGATCAACACTATCTTTTGTCCTCTATGGGCCACTGAATTCATGTGAACATTCCCACATGTAGCCATATATATATATGCCATATGTATTTAAATTAAAGTAAAATCTTAAAAAACTTTTAGACATTTATTTTTTTGTGTGTGGATGTTTTGCCTGCATGTAACTGCATCTGTAACTGGAGTTACAGATGGTTGTGAGCCACCATGTGGGTTCTGGGAATTGAACCTGGCTCCTCTGGAAGAGCAGCAAGTGCTCTTAACCACTGAGCCATCTCCCTAGCCTGAAAAGTAAAGTTTAAAAAAACATATTTTTATTTTAACTCCAGCTAGTTGATACTGTCCTTTTCTCTTCTAGCCCTTAATCCTGCAGTCACTGGGATCCAGAAGCCCGAATGTGGAGGTGACAAAACCAGACACTGATGGCAAGATTAAAGGTGAGTTCTTTCTAAAGTAAACTACTCTAGTGTAAATATGCTTTTACATTGTTAACTCATTTGAGGGACTTTCATACTGTACTAATTCCCACAATATTAAATCCTACTGGATAAAAGCAAATGAGGTTGAGAATTCTGGCATGCTGTGTTCATTTAAGAATCTCTCTTAAGTTAAAACTATGTTTTGTGCATATCAGACACTGAATAATATTTGAGTGATAGGGAAATTTTTTTCTTAACATTGAGTATAAGTTTTAAAATTATTAGTTCAACCTTTAATAGCTTAGTGAGTATATTGCTTTACATAGAGATTTAATAAATATCTGCTGTGTTAATCAATTTGTATAAGTTACATTGTTTATATTCTTTATTTCAGCTAAGGAATACTGTAGAACATTATTTGCCTATGAAGGAACCAACGAAGATGAACTTACTTTTAAAGAAGGGGAGATAATCCATTTGATAAGTAAGGTAAGGTATTTTTTTAGTGAATCATCATTCATAGAAATATCTTTCAAAATTCTTGTATTGCCTATAGAATATTAGCTTCACATGGTCTTTGACATTATCTTTTTTGGGGGGTTCTGGGAACATGAATACAAGCTCTTCAAGTGATTTCTTTTTAAAGTTTTTATTGTCTGTATTGCTTGTAATATACTAAAAACCAGTAATACACGGGACTGGAGCGATGGCTTAACAGTTAAGAGCAGAGGACCTGTGTTCAGTTCCCAGCACCCACGTGGTTTCTTAGAGTCATTATAACTTTAGTTCCAAGGGATCATACACCCTCTTTTGACTTCTGCAAGCATCAGACATGCATGTGGTGCATATTCATACATGTAGCAAAATACTCAAGCTCTTAAATAATTCTTAAAAAGAAAAAGAAATGAGAGAAATGACCAGTGATTACATTGCTTATTTTTATTTCTTTGTTAACTCCAAGATTTGGACAACCTAAATGTTCTTAGTAAGTAAAAGGTCATGAGACTCGTCTTGCTGTGGGAAATGGTCTGAGAACAACTTGTAGGAGTTGTTTTCTCCTTCAACCCTGTGGGTCGCCGGGTGTGAACTCATGTTATAAAAGGCTTGATGGCAGGCACCTCTGCCTGCTGATCCGTATCACCAACCTTGGGACACCTAGCGTGAAGAAAGAAATAATTGTGTCAAGTAGAATAAATTCTAAGGCAAACAAACAAACAAACAAACCCAAAATCTCCTGAGTTTTAGGTCTGTTAGAATAATAATTACTTATGAGAGAGTAATAAATATTTGCTTGTCCTATAGCCTTGTGGAGTATTTTGATTTGAAGTTCATCTTACTGTTTTAAGTTACCTGTTAACCTTTGGCTTAGCATATGTGATTTTTTTTTTTAGAAATATATTTTATTGTGTACGTATTATGAATACCAGAAAAAGATAGCAAAAGGATTAAAGAAATGAGTAGATCCAGCATCTCATTAGCTACCCACGTGATAGATAGAACAGCTGCAGTCCTTATTTAATGTTACCCTCTATGTAATTTCAGTGTTCACAGAGTGTAGACTAGTCAAACTTAGTACTTCATGCAGGTGCTCATTCAAAGTGCTAATTTCTGAAGCTGCTAGAAAAGTGATTTTTTAGTATATGCATGTAAAATGTTAGGATAGTAAGAGTTTAGGAATTCTTCTATTTTTTTCCGTTTCTTCCTACCTGTTGTATTTTTCTCTTCTCTACATCCCCTGTTCCCATGAGAACATTTTTAACTTACAGATTACACGAAAATTGGTTTATTTTAAAACATTAAACCCAGTTTTTGTTGTTGTTGTTTGTTCTGTGTTTTTTTGTTTGTTTGTTTGTTTGTTTGGGTTTTTTTTTTTTTTTTTGGCAGGGTCTCACTCTGGCTAGCATGGAACTTGCCATGTAGACCAGGTTGGCCTCAAACTCACAGGTCTATGAATGTCAGGGATTTAAGGGTATGTAGCACTACACCTAGGTATTAAACCCAGTTTTCTAACTGCTGCTAAAAGTAGTGTGCAGGGAGTTTTTTTTTTTTTTTTTTTTTCTAGGAACATTTTACTATTTGTTGAGGTTGCCCACCCCGTCCGATGTCCTTTAAAGATAGTGAATTCATCCTAGCTCATTGTGAACTTTCCCCTCATATAATGATAACTACTAGCTCGTGCCTGCAGAGGTGGGGGCAGGAGGATGGTGAGTTTGAGGCAGCCTGTGCTACCTGGTAAGCCCCTCACCCCGGCCCCCCCCCCCAAAAAAAAAAAGAAAAGAAAATGTGAGGCTTCCATTAGTGTAACTATTTGGTTTGCGTTTCAGGAGACTGGAGAAGTAGGCTGGTGGAAGGGGGAGCTTAATGGCAAAGAAGGAGTGTTTCCAGATAACTTTGCTGTTCAGATAAGTGAGCTAGATAAAGACTTTCCGGTAAGAGTCTGCTTGCTTCTTAATGATGAGAATGCTTTAATGTTTGCAAGTGTTTTTTACATTTCTGAGTACATTTCATAGTTTTATAAAATTGTACATCTAAGTAAAATTTGATTTGCCGTGAAACATTATTTTATTTCAGTCTTATATTTTATTCTTGATATTGACTGTGTGTACTGAAAGCGAGCTATGACTTCTTTACCTTTTCTGATTACAGAAAAAAGAGCTGGCTTTATATAAGTTGAATAGATTCTTAATTTTCTGAATGAAATTTAATGTTAATGAAAAGTGTTAGTTTATTTTATGGTATTGTGAAGCCGAGTGCTTGCTTCCTCCTTATACATGTAATACTTCTGTATTAATTCTCAGATACTACTAGACACTTTTTTTGCCTTTTCATGCCTTGATACTTTCTCCATATGCAGGATTACCTGAGCTTACAAATTAGAAGGCAAAGCAGTTAGGTGTATGCAGCAAAATAGGCTGTATAAAATCTTCAGTTCAAGCCCATGCAGAGCATGCTAATCTTTGTAGTCTTTAATCAAGTTAATTATTGGCAATTACTTTATAGAAGCTTAAGGCTGTCTGAGTTCTTTCCTTTGCTGTATTGCATTCAGTTTTCATTGAGCTTTCAGTCTACTTTTATTCTTTCCTTAATGAGCACTGTTTCTTCTGCTTTTATTATATTACTTACTAGTTCTTCTTAATTTGGAGCAGCCATTTAAAAATGTTAGAAACTTTTTACACACTAAATTAAGTCTTAAAAGTGAATGAATGCTTAGAAATTGAGGGGAAAGAAGGCCTTTGCTTTTAACTGTATCTATGAGTTCTTTAGACTTAAGAATGAAAACTAGGTTTATCATTCACTTTATTTTTTAATTTCTCATATGTACTTTTAAGGTTTTTTTTCTTATTCTTCACAGTTTTGTACATGTAATGTACATTAATCATATTACCCTTCTCTCATCCTCTTTTATCATATACCCCTTCTCACCAAATCCTTTTTCTTTCCAAAAAGCCCCCCCCCTTTTTTAAAGATTTATTTATTTATTATGTATACAGCCTGTATGACTGCACTCCAGAAGAGGGCACCAGATCTCATTACAGATGGTTGTGAGCCACCATGTGGTTGCTGGGAGTTGAACTCAGGACCTCTGGAAGAGCAGTCAGTGCTCTTAACCTCTGAGCCATCTCTCCGTCCCCCAACAAGCCCTTTTATTTTCAGTTTTGTTTGTAATCAACTGTATTTAATTAGAGTTGACTGTGGATAGAGGTTTATTTACTTGAGCCTTGAGCAAGGGCAAATTATCTGTGGCTCCACCTCAGAGGAATGACACCTCATACCCAGGAGCCATTACTGCCTCTAGCTCTTCTGAGGGAGGGGAGACTTCTGAACCCTCCTCAAGGCATGACGGATGCAATGCTGATGGTCTGAGTCTTAGGCAAATAGCCACTGCTGCTGTGAGATCATGGATGCAATACCATGTCATATCTAAAAGCCAGCTCTTCACAGAACTCCTTCCCTCTTCTTGTCTCTCTCTTTTTTTTTTTTTTTTTGGTTTTTCGAGACAGGGTTTCTCTATGTAGCTTTGCGCCTTTCCTGGGACTCACTTGGTAGCCCAGGCTGGCCTCGAACTCACAGAGATCTGCCTGCCTCTGCCTCCCGAGTGCTGGGATTAAAGGTGTGCACCACCACCGCCCGGCTTCCTCTTCTTGTGTTTTATGTTCTTTCTTCACCCACTTTTGTGATGTTTCTGAGCCTTGGTGGGGATGATACACATGGACAACTTAGCGCTGAGTGCTGAAAAGTAGTTTATTCTTAGCATTTTATCCTGTCACAAGTCTCTGCATTATCTATAGCTTGAAAGCAGAAGCTGCTCTGATTAAGGCAGAGAGCAGCACTAATCTATGAGTATAACTAGAAACATTTAAAAGGTAGTCATGTCCATATCATGTCCACATAGAAAACATCAGTAGTAGTAGTAGTCGTGTGTGTGTGTGTGTGTGTGTGTGTGTGTGTGTGTGTGTGTGTGTCCGTATCCCCGGGACCTAGGACCTCTTACTCTGTGTGCTTTTGACCAGGTTTGTATTAGCAGCCATGAAATTCACGTAGAAGGTGCTTGGTACCTCCACACAGTCCTGCCACTAGTGCACCTGTGAGCACAAGGCCTTCCCTTCCCTCGTCTCGGTATCTATCCACTCTATTCCTCTACCGCTGAGCTGTGAAGAAGGGGCAAATTGACGTTCTAGAACTAATTCGATGAGGATGAAAACACTTTGCTCACTAAGATTCTTTCGCTTTACCCAATTAATTGATTTTTTTTTTTTTTAAGTATCTGACTGACTTTTGCTCCAGGAATCTGTTTGGATGTAATAATATCTTTTTCAGTGACCTTTCCTAGAGTTTTTAGGTTCTTAGTATTTTAGTATTCTAGGCAAGAATGAGATGAGAAACAATATAATTTAGATTAATTTATTTTAACTTTAAATAGCTAATCAATTTTAACTTTTTCTCCCCCCTCAGAAACCAAAGAAACCACCTCCTCCTGTAAAGGGTCCAGGTTTGTAAAAATAAATAAATAAATAAATAATGCATTGTTTAGTTTGTTACTTTTCATATTTTTAAGTTACAAAATAATATTTAGTTTAATGTAAACCATTGAATTTTATTGTTAGCAAAACCAATTAAAATGAATATTAAGATATTTTAGATCTATGAAAAAAATGTTTACATGCATTATTCATCATTTTTTAAAAGTATAAATGATATAAAATAAGGATCCTATTCAAGCATGATAGTAAACATCTGGAATCTCAGCACTTTTAGGATTATAAATTCAAGGCCAGCCTGCCTGTATAGTTAGACCCTGTCTCCAAAATAAAATAAGGATCCTAGAAATAATTTGGATACTTCAGTAGTAGGAATATTGAATTACTACAACTAATCAAGTTTAAACCTGTTTTATGATTGACTTGGCTGAAATATACTACTTAAAAATGTTTTTTAAAATATTATGTATATGGTTGTTTTGCCTGCATGCATGTCTGTGCACCAAGTGCATGCAGTGCCTCCAGATGCCAGAAGAGGGTACCAGATCCACCCTAGGCCCCAAGTTAAAGATTGTTTTAAGAGCTGCCACAGTGATACGAGAATTGAGCCCTGGGTCTTCTGGGGAACAGCCAGTTCTCTTAAGTGCTGAGTCATCAGTCCCTCACCTACTCTACTTTGTTTAATCAATCAATCAGTCAATATTTATTCATTCATCCATCCTTTGTCTGTCTGTCTATTTGAGACAAGGTTTCAGTATGTAGCTCTGGCTAGTCTGGAACTCATTATGTAGACCAGGCTGACTTAACTCAGATCTGCCTGCCTTTGCCTCCCCAATGTTGGGATTAAAGGTGTGTGCCATGACACCTGGCTCCATAGTCTTTTTTTTTTTTTTTTTTTTTTTGTATTTGTATTTATTTTGAACAAATGCTTCTTTATACAAAATATTCCTAGATACCTGAATACAGTTTGGAAGTTTTGTGCACTTCTTTTGTTTTGGAATCTTGCTTGATGTTGGTCTCTTGAGATGGGATCTTACTATGTAGCTGAAGGTGAACCCTGAGCTATAACTAGATAGCTCATGTTAGACTCAAACAAATGATCTGCCTCTACCTCCTGAGTGCTGCAATTTCAGGTGTGTTACGGTCATGCTATCCTTGTTGTATGGCTTTGCAGCTGAAATAAAATGTAATCTTATGGGTATAGATGCATTCATAAGTTAAACATGCCAAATCAAGGAACATTAAGGCTGTTAATCCAAGTACAGATGAAGAAATTAATTTGAATTCTGGTGTTTCATTTGAGTACCAGAAATTACTATCTTTTTGTTCTCTTCTTGTATATTATTTTTAAAAGTTAGTGTTCACTTTCTTCTTTACCTCCTAGCTCCAAAGCCTGACCTGTTAGCTGCAGAGAAGAAAGTTTTTCCTCTAAAGTCTGAAGAAAAAGGTGAGGCTGATTCCTCCCTTACCCAACAAGTCCTTTCTTTGATCGTCTCTTAAAGAAACATGACCACCACAATAGATCATTTATGTACTACTTACTTTACAATGTTAAAGAGTTTTCTAGGAATGAATATTGTGTCAAACTGATACGAAATTAAATCTTTCATCATACTGATAATTTATATTCATTAAAAAAGTAAATGAATCCTTCAGTAAGATGTAGTATTTAATTATTTCATATTATGTACAAAAAACTAGGTACCAAGTGAAAATAAATTTTAAAAAGTTTTTAGAATTTAACTATGAAGATTACTAGGTATTCTTTAATCTCATTATATGTGAACTTGGCAAGTTTTTCCTAGATACCATGTATTTTGTCAAAGCATTTTTAATTTAGTAAATTAAGACTGTTGTTTGAATCTTAGATGGTCTTTTAATAAAAAACCCAGAGCCAGATATCAGGGTGATAGTTGAAAGATCAGAGAAGCAGAACAGCCAGCCTGTGAAATCCTCAGCCTAAAGAGAGTGAGTTTCTGTTTCCTCATGCCTTATATACTTTTCTCTGCCCTGCCATAATACTTCCTGGGATTAAAGGCGTGTGTGTGTTTCCAAGCAAAGGCATGAGGTCTCAAGTGCTAGGATTAAAGGCACATGCCACCACTGCCTGACCTCTATGTCTAATCTAGTGACTGGCTCTGTCCTCTGATCCTAAGGCAAGTGTATTAGGGTACACAATATATCACCACACAAGACTTTTCCTGTACAAAAAGTTCTATGATGTCTGTCTCTAATAGATTGGGCACAAACTTGAGTTTTGCTTCAGGATGCTTTTATTTCTATGGCCAATGTTAAGAGTTTAGCCTATCATTGTCTCTTGCCTAAATTATTGTGTCTTTTTAACTGATTCCTACCACTTTAGCGCCTTGTCTGGCTTGTACTTCATAGCATATTCAGGGTCATCTATCTGTTTTCTTTCCTTCCTTCTTGTCTTTCTAGCACAGAATTTTTGAGTCACAGAAAGTTGACCAAGGCTAGCAGGATTGACTCAGTAGGTAAAAGTACATTGTTGCACAAACCTTGTGATCTGAGTTTGATTTCTGGAACCCACATCAAGGCTGTCTATGACCTCCACACGTGTGCTGTGGCATGTGCAACTTCCTATCATGCACACACATACTCAGAAGTAGTGAGAGGAATGAAAGGACAACTAAACCAAAAATATAAGTGCTCTTGCACATTTTCCTCCGCTAGAAATGTTCTGCATTGGAGTAATGTATTGGTTATGACTGGTGGTTATAATTATAATTGACATGCCATTATCTTAAGAGTTCATACAGTTGAGTTTACTGTGTGTTGAACATTCTGTTGGGTGGACAAATGCGTAGTGACATGTATCTGCTGTTCTGCCATCAGAATAATTTCATTGTCCTGAACATCTTCTCCTCTATCTCAGATTTCCTTCCATCCTAACCTTTGGCTGTCACTTTTTCCTCACCTGTTTCTGTACTTTTGCATTTCCCATTATTTGAAGTGTACGGCCATTTTTATTGGTTTCTTTGATTTACTATGTATATGAAAATCTACCCATAGTTTTTCATGACTTGGTATCTCATTTGCTTTTACTACTGTGTAGGCGGAAGTTTCTGTACTGCCTGGTCCTGCAGTCGTTCAGTCCCAAATAAACACACAGAGGCTTATATTCATTATAAACTGTTTGGCCTATTTCTCAGGTTTATAATTAACTAGCTCTTATGCTTAAATTAACCCATAATTCTTGTCTATGTTTAGCCATGTGACTTGGTACCTTTTCTCAGTCTAGCATTCTCATCTTAATTCCTCTGCATCTGACATGTGACTCCATCTTTGCCTTTCCTCTTCCCAGCCTTCTCCTAGTCCGGTCACCTCACCTACACTTCCTGCCTGGCTACTGGCCAATCAGCATTTTATTAAAACAATAGAAGTGACAAATCTTTACAATGTACAGAGCATTATCCCACAACATTTCCCCCTCTTTTTTTTTCAAAACAAAACTCCTGAGTCTAAACTCCTTTGTTCAGCTTTTTTCCTAACCATTATCCATAACAATTTATAACCAACATTCTAAACAAAGACAAACATCCATAATCCATTTTTTTGGGAATGTGAGTGTAGTTTTCTAGGCTACTTCCTGCTGATTAGGGTTGCTGGTAATTTTATGGGGACTCAAAGAAAATTTAGGATTATGGTCAAGTCCTGACTGGAGTAGTCTGTGAGGCTGGATCATCTCAGCCAGCAGTCTTGAAGCCTTTCTGGATGCAGAACTCAGAGGATGCAACAGAGACACTCTGAAATATTGGATCATCTGGGCCATCTGTTCCCATTGGAGATTTTTCAGGGGGTCTTGCTTGATCAAACCATTTTAGCCTGGAAACCATCCACAGGTTCTCATTTTCTGTGGAAACAAAAGCAGAACCTCTTTTCCAAAGCAACATATCCTTAAAGATACCTTTAAAATATACATATTGGCTTAACTTAGTAGCCCCTACAATCAAATGTCTCTCTGCAGTTAAAAATCGCAAAGACAACACAATAATATGCAGTATCCAGACTCTTTGTGTAATTTCCATCTTTACATGGTTTATTATATTTTTTAATGCTATATTTCTTTTTAAAGGACTTTTCTACCCTTTTTATTTTTCTCTCTCAAGCCCACGTATATTTTGAAACATACTGTAACCCGTTTAGAGTTTCTTCCATCTGAATCTTTTCTTATTGTGTACCTGTAATCCTTTTCTGATCAGGAGAGATTTTTAAACTCTTAAGCTGCATGGCTAGGACAAAAGTAGTGGCAGCCCTGGCTGCTGACTCTGTCTTGCTCAGCTTTTCAACATGGCACAGTAACCAACGAGTCGTGCTTACCTCCCCAATTCTGGGAAGCAGTATTAAGTAGTATGTCCATGCTTTTATACCTGTGGCTGTGCTCCCAAGCCTGCAGGCAGTGGCTAGGAGGAGCTTTTTGTATGGCAGCCTGTGAGAGACTGAAGGAGTCGGCTTGACCAGGGGTTGCATCTCTGTACCATGACCTTTAATGAGAGACACAAACTAGGAAGCTGCTCTTAGCTCCATTCTAGAATCTCTAATTAAATTCTCATAAGTTTTAGGTGGAAACTCTTGCCACCCTGCCTGGGCACCAAATGTAGCTGGAAGTTTCTCTGGATGAATCTCTCCCACCCATGGTCCCTCAGCCATTTATAAAATAATCACTCAGAGGCTTTAATATTAATTATAAACTGTATGGCCTGTGGCTTAAGCTCATTACTAACTAGCTCTTACAACAACTCAACCCATTCCTATTAATCTGTTTTTCCACTTGTCTTCGTGGCATTAACTGTTCTTTCATATCTTACTTCTCCTGGTGTTGGCTCAAAGCGGCTGCCGTGACTCCACCCTTCCTCATTTCCGTCTTCAGGTTGAATGTACCTTCTAACCTTATTCTACCTTGCCATTGACCATACAGCTTTATTTATCAACCAATGAGAGCAACACATATTCACAGCATGCAGAAAGATGTTCCACAGCACTACTGTTTCATTGTCTATGTATACTGAGGAGTATTTGGATTGTTTCTAAGTTTTTGTAGTTATAAGCAAAGCTGCTATAAACATGTATGCAGATTTTAGTTTATACATACATTTTAGTTCATTTAAATAAATACCAAGGATGAAATCGCTGGATCATTTGGTAAGGGTGTGTTTAGTTTTCTAAGCAACTGTCAAACTATTCCCAAAGTGGCTATGCTGTGTTGTATTCCTACTAACAGTGAAAGTTTGTTTCATATCCTTGGCAGCATGTAATGTTTTCTCTGCTTTGTGTTTGTATTCTGGTAGCTGTGTGATGGTATCTCATGGTTCCCACTTTCCTAATGACATCTGATATTGAACATCTTTTCATGTACTTGACAACTGGGTATCTTTGGTGATGTGTATGTTAGATCTTTTGTCTGTTTGTAGTTCATTTTTTTTTAAACTGAGTTTAAGAATTCTTTGTTGAGTAGCTGCCCTTTATCACATGTGTTTTTTGCAAACATTTTTTTTCCATTGTGTGGCTTATTTTTCTTGTAGAACAGAAATTTTATATGTTTGTTTTCCTTTTTTCTGAAGTTTTAGATTTTTTTTTCAAGAAAATGATTATTATGTGTGTATATACATGATTTGTGTGTCTAAGGATGTATATGTGAATACAGGACAACTTTTGAGAGTTATCTCCTTTCACCACGGGTGCAAGTCGTCATCATACCCAAGACCATTTTCATCTTTCCTGTGTTGCATTGTACGAAATTTTGTATTTTTGTCTTTACATTTAAGTCTATGATCTGTCTTGAGTTTTGTAGATTCTTATCTTAAAGGCACATTATAGGCAGTAGGAAAAAAGTCAGACAGAACCTCGTGCTCCTGCAGAGTTGAAGACACAGACATAGTCTTTTAGGATGTTAAGTCAGTTATGCCAGAGTACCCGAGTATGGGGTTCTGCACAAAGGGAGAATTTGGGTATTTGCTTTGGGATTACACACTTTGCCTGTATGCTGTGAATCTTGAGAGTTGCCAGGAAGAGGGGAGGTGGAGAATAAGTCATGCCATTTCAGTTCTATGTGGAGGTCAGAGGAACAGTGAGAAAGCCTAGAGTGTCAGGGGGAACATGCTTAGTTCAGAGCTGCAATCTGAGTTCAGAGGCTCCTGTGTCCCAGGGCAAAGGATTGCGCCAGAACACATGGTTAGACATAGGATAGGACAGTTTATTATGACAGGAGAAAGACTCCCAAGAATGGGAGTGGGTTAGAGGGAGGGCTAATCTAAGCAAAGAGCCCTATGTGCTATTTTCCATAAAATATTTTTCAGTGTTTTTTAGAAATTCAAGTTTAGCTAGCTGTTACAGCTCTATAAAGGGCTCGCTCTACTTGATTATGGAGAGAAACAGGAAGTTTTGTCTTTTTCTCCTGGTGGTATAGGATGTGATACATTACTATAGTTTGAGGCCATGTAAAAATAGACTTTTAGCCAGGCATGGTGGCACATGCCTACAATCCTAATAATAATACTAGGGAGGCAGAGGCAGAGGCAGGAAAATGGCTCCCTGCGAGCTCAAGTGCAGCCTGGTCTACATAGTGAGTTCCAGGACAGCCAAGGACTACTATTACTAGAGAGACCGTGTCTTAAAAAAACAAAACAAAGCAACACAACAGATTTTTGTCTTGAATAATGATCAGTACTTTAGCAGATTGCTATTTTTTCATAAACTGTAAGGGAGTAGTAATTTATATACATGGTAGAGCAGAGGCAGTTATACTTACTTGTCTTGATTTTACAAGTATTTGCCTGAATGTGTGTATGTGCACTGTATGCGTGCCTGGTACCAAGGAGACCAGAAGAGGGCATTAGATCCCTGGCATTAGAGGCACAAACAGTGAGTTATTATGTAGGTTCTAGGAACTGGACCTGGGTCCTCTGCAAGAGCAGCCCTTAACTACTGAGCCTTCTCTTCAGCCCCTATGTTTTATATTTTTGTTATTTTAAAGTGAAATTTGTAATTTTGAAGGAGGTGTGCTGTGTCTTGTGATATTGGTTCAAGTTTAATACTCACTAGTTTCTGACTAATGAAATTTCATAAAACTAGACTTTTATACACATTATTTTTGAAGACAAATAGTCATTCAGTGTTGGTCCTAAGTTTATTATTTTTCCATTGTGTCTGTCACACTCACTACTGTGTGGATCTGAACTGTGTAAGCACAGTTGTATATTAAGTATTTGTGCTTAGTACTTGAAAAGATAAGGAGATGCCTGGTGGTGACACATGCCTTTAATCCCAGCACTTGGGAGGCAGAGCCAGGCGGATCTCTCTGAGTTTGAGGCCAGCCTGGTCTATAGACCGAGATCCAGGACAGACACCAAAACTACACAGAGAAACCCTATCTCGGGGGGAAAAAAAAATCCCCAAAAGATAAGGAAGCAAATATGCTATATGTAGGAACATAAGTGTTTGGTGCCTTTTTGCTGGTGAAGTTGTTTTTAATGACTGGCATACAATTATTCATAATACTGTTACTTAAGCATTTTTGTATCTAATAAGAAATATCTATTTCATTAAAATAGCGTTACCACCCCTAATAGTAAGCAAAGGTTACTGGAAGCATAAGAAAAAGCACATGTATTTGTAACCAAGTTTTTATTTATTTATTTATTTTTAAGTTTTAAACATTTAAAAAAAAGATTTATTTACTTTTGTATACAGTATTTTGTCCGCATGTGTCCCTGCAGGCCAGAAGAGGACACCAGATCTCATTACAGATGGTTGTGAGCCACCATGTGTTTTCTGGGAATTGAACTCAGGACCTCTAGAAGAGTAGTAGGTGCTCTTAATGGTTGAGCATCTCTCCAGACCTGTAATCAGGTTTTTAATGAGTTTTGGCTCCACTGGGTAATTTTTAAAAGATTCTTAGACACGTTAAAGTTCAACCTTCAAACAACATATGCTTATTCACGTAGAACATGAAGGTTAATAATTTTTGCCTCAAAAAAAAAAAAACAAAAACAAAAACCCTAAATAGTTTTGATTGTTAATAAGTATTTTTTTAATCATCAGATGAAAAATCACTGCTGGAACAGAAACCTTCTAAACCAGCTGCTCCTCAAGTCCCACCCAAAAAGCCCACTCCACCTACCAAAGCCAATAATTTATTGCGGTCTCCTGGAACAGTGTACCCAAAGCGACCAGACAAACCAGTTCCTCCTCCACCTCCAGCAGCCAAGTAAGTCTAACCTGCTTTATTACACGTCGATTACTTCCTTAACCTCAAGGGCTCTATTGCCTTTCCTAGTTTAAATGTCCGTTTTCCATAGAGTTACTTCTTTGTAGACTATTAATTCTTTAAATGTTAATCTAATATTCAGAATCAATGAATTCACTTAAACTCTTCTTGCATTTCTGAATTTGGTGTGACCAGTTTTAGGATTAGAAGCCTGTGTTCATACATAGCTTTACAGAACAGAAGGAAACTAGTACTGTGTCACACAAAATCTTTAATGCCATTCAGTCACTATTTAAAAGTTCTATTTTACCTTCAAGTGATTTTTGCATGTTTGTTTTTCTCATTTCAGAATTAATGGAGAAGTTTCTACAATTTCTTCCAAGATTGAAACTGAGCCAGTATCAAAACCAAAGCTAGATCCTGAGCAATTGCCAGTTAGGCCAAAGTCAGTAGACTTTGATGTCTTTTCAGTCAGAAACTCTAAAGAAACAGGTAAGCCAAAATATACAAGATACTGCTTTAAAAAGGAGTCAGAATGGATTTTAGAAACTTAAGATTTGTATGTGCAACTTGCAGAAAGAAATAATGGCTATTAGTTGAAATGGGCTTAAAATTTGGCAGCTAGAGTAGAAAAATGAGGATATTAGGTGGGCAGAATGTAGTTGTGTCTGAGCAGAGATTTCTTAATGTTGAGAAAGGAGTGAACAAGACTGACATGCTTAGTACTTCAGTATGTCTTTATAATGTAATGACCATTACTCCTAAAGTAGACTTGAGTACATTTTGGTTTTAAAAGTTTGAAAATGAAGGGCCACAGAGATGGCTCAATGGTTATGAGTACTGGCTGTTCCTCCAGAGGACTTGGGTTCCTTTCCTTGAAACCACGTGGCAGCTCCTAACAGCCTGTAACTCCAGGTGACAGAAGCCCTCTTCTGGCCACCATCTGTACCTACATGCATGCTTTTTAAAAACGTAAGACTAGGATGACATAACTTTCAGTGCTAGCAATAATTTGTATTTTATAAAACAAAAATCTTTGTCTTCATCTGGAGACACTTTTTATGTACAAGAAAATATTTTTATTATTATTTATCAGCTGGCTTCACCTTTGCTAAATAGTGTTTCTTAAGATTTAGAACTTTTTTTTTACCATCTTGTGTTATACATACATACTTTTTCCTGGTTCTTTATATAGTTGAAAGGTGGAAAGCTGGAATCACAAACATCTTGGTGAACTTCTACCCGTTAAGAGCATTAGATAGTCATTACTTTATGGTAATGGATATTATTTTGCATTCCTTTTTAGTTTCTACATTTTTCGAAGGACTTTTTTTTTATGTATATTCTCTTTTTACTTTTATTGTAGCCCTAGGAAATAGGTGCTGTTTCCCCCATTTTATATGTAAACAGGTACAGACACATCAATATGCACATCACGAGTGCAAGAATGCTGAAGTCCTTGCATGTAGATAAATGCTCTGATGTAGTTTAGAAAATTTTAGTGTCATAAAAGCGTTTCTGGCTTCAGTGCTAACATATTTACGTTTAAGCTTCAGTGGTAATTATACTTAGACTTGCCATGATTTTATAAAATATTCTGTTGAATTTTAAGTCTTAAAAATATAATCCTGTTTTTCTTCTGTCTTTTCAGTTTATCAATGTAAAGTCTCATCTAATTTAAATATTTTGTAAACCTCTTTGTCATATTTGCACCCTTCTCTGGATGGTGCTACATTCATTACTAAATATTTGGGAATTGTGATGCTAATTATAGCTTAGAAAAGTTCACTAAAATAGAATCTTTGTGTCTTATTTGTAAAAATTGCCCTTATTTACTACTAAATGAAAAATGGAAAATGATTTAAAATATCCACTATTTTTATAGATGTTAGTAGTAAAATGATAACATTTTCACAACTCATGTTTTTATGTTGACTCAAAATATAATCAGACATATGTTTTCAAAAGTAATAGTTGAAGAAAATCTAGCTATTTATACAAATTTAATGCTTTAAATAAAAGCATCTGTTGGTATTACCTTTCAAATTACCCCAATTTTTTTGTGATCTTTATCACAGAAGTCTTAAATTTGATAGCTATCTTTGGGAATTGAAGTTTTTTTTTTTTTTTTAAATATTGCTTTGTATCACTCTTGAATATCTGTTCTATTTGGTTTTAAGGTAGTAGAAGTTTTACAACACTTTAGATGAAATAAGCTTTTGCTTTCTTAAAAAAACTTGTTATTATTTTCAATTATATGTATGTTTGTGTGTCTGTGTGTGCATGCATATGTGAATTCAGGTTCCTATAGAGGCAAGACACATCAGATCCCCATGGAGGTGAAGTTACTGGTAGTTTGTGAGCGACTTCACGTAGTTGCTGGAAACGAAACTTTGGTCCTCTCCAAGAGCATTGTGCACTCTATGTTGTTGATTGAGATAAGGTCTCTCTATGTAGCCCTGGCTGTCTTGTAACTTGCTATGTGGACCAAGTTACGTAGTTGGCCTCGACCTCCCAGAGATCCACCTGCCTTTGCCTCCAGAATGCGGGGGTTAAAGGCATGTGCCACCATGCCTAGCCTCAGTACAGCTCTTAAGTTGAGCCATCTCACCAAGCCTTCAAGTTTTCCCCTTTTTTTCTATTTTCTCTCTAGATGTACATCCATACACAGTTTTGGTTTCTTGTTTTTTTTTTTTTTTTTTTTTTTTTTTTTCCTAAAACATTTGTAGAAACAGTTCATTTAACAATTTTATACTCCTGGTTGGAAAGTAAAACCACATGTTTGTCTTATATCTGTGGTGGTTGTTTACTCTTCATATAATAGCCCTCATGGAATAGAGTTTGAAAAGTTACAGTTTTTGGTTTAAGGTTTTTTTTTTCTTCTTTAATAAGTGAAGAATAGTTTAGAGGTGCTGAGATTGTCACAGGGCAGGAAAATTAGCAGTGAACTTTCAAGCAGCTGTCCTTCATTCTTTTTACTTAATTTGGTGGTGTACCACACTTATGCTCCGTCTTCAGTAATTATAAATTTTGGGAATTAAGTACAAATTCTTTACTGAGCAGTTGTTACATCCTTAGCAGAATGCTAGACACAGGTTCTTTTCTAGAATAGAGATGTCATGGCTGGCAGCAAATAGCTTCTCTTATAAACATCATTTCAAACAAAATCAGTTTCATACACTGTCTGTGTGTATAATTTTAAATAGATTTTTAAAGATAATTTGATAATATTTTAGTGCACATTTGTTTTGACTCTGACTTCTACCTGTACCTTGAAGCCAGCTATGAAATTTCCCACTGATAGAGTCCTGTTGCCACTCGAAGGCTTGATTTTTGAGCACTTTCAATCTGTCCTTATAATATACAAGTGTTCTACCTCTCCTGTGTTTTGGGTTGAGTACAACCTCAGATTTGGCATTTGGCTAGAGCCTAGTTTGTAAGTCTCAGAAAATGTAAAATAGGGGTTGGAGAGGTGGCTCAGTGGTTAAAAGATAACAGTATTGATCTTGTTCTCAGCACCCACATTGGACAGCTCACAACTCCTGTAACTCCAGATCCTGGGGATAGGAAACCCTCTTCTGGCCTCCCTGAGCACCTGTATTCATGTGCACAGAGCCCCCACACAGACACATTCATGTAATTAAAAATAAAATATATGCCCTTTTTTTCTTCATGTGCACAGAGCCCCTCCATAGACACATTCATGTAATTAAAAATAAAATATATGTCCTTTTTTTTCTTCTTTTTTTTTTTTTTTTTCCCAGAGCTGAGGACCGAACCCAGGGCCTTGCGCTTGCTAGGCAAGCACTCTACCACTGAGCTAAATCCCCAGCCTCTATATGTCTTTTTTAAAAAAGGAAATGTAAAAGAATATACATGGAAACGTTACTGAGTCCATTATGTTTTAAATAATTTTACATAAAATAGTATAGTAGAAACCACATTGACTTTGGTGTTAAAACTATGGTTTTTATTCATTATGCAGGTTTATTCCTTGGATCATTTTTTTGCTTAACTTGTGACCAAATGAACCTCTTTATCCTCTGTCCTCCCGGAACACTGGATGTGGAGGATGCTGGGAATGTTTTGTTTCTTTAGCCCCTCCATTGTTAAATCCATCTCATTCTGTTTCTGCTTTGATCTATGAAGGACATGATTTCCTTATCTCATTTTCACAAACAGTTTCCTGTTTATAGAGCTACAAATAAACATTGATGTATATATGTAAATACAGATACTTTTTTAAAAAGTACAAGAAAGTTATTCCTAGAATATTCGTTTTTTTTTACTTTCTTTTTTTCTTTTAATGGTATGAAGTAATTTCAGTTTCCTCACCAGTGTGTTCATATATAGTAGTGCTACAGATTGTAGAGCTGTTAGGAACCGTGCTTTAATTTATTTTTCCTTTTCAAATATTTCATCAAAAATTAGTTTTAAGGAAAATTTCATTGCCATTACCAATTAATTATCAGTGACAGTCACATTTCTAAAATAACAATTTTTTAAGAAGCAAAAGTACTTTTCAAATTAGTTTTAGGACAGTAGGTAGGAAATTTACACCAGGCAGTGGTGGTTCATGCCTTTAATCCCAGCACTTGGGAGGCAGAGGCAGGTGGATTTCTTTGAGCTCAAGGCCATCCTGGTCTACAGAGTGAGTTCCAGCACAACTAGTGCTACACAGAGAAACCCTGTCTCAGAAAACCAAACAGAAAGAATTTACCAGTAGCTTTGCAATTACATTGAGAGGTTCAAATGAAGTGTCCTTTGATATAAGCATAGTAACTATTGTGATTATTTTTTCTTGGATAAATTCATTTAAAATTAAAAGTAAATTCTTATAAAAAACCTATATATCCATGGTATTGTTGAATAAATTATTCTTTCTCTTGCCTTTATAGCTGGTTTACTTTTCTTTGAATTGCTTTTGTAATATTTACTCATGTATTTCAGGAATAATTTATGATGGAACTTTTCAAATAAGGCTACTATTAAGTATTAAACATATACAGTGAGATTTGTATCCAAATTAGGAACAAAACAGTGTTCCTATTCCTAGTAATTATTCTTTTGCTTAAATCATAGAGAACTAGCATTAAGGCCTTAGTATCTCTCTTTTCTCTCTCTCTCTCTCTCTCTCTCTCTATATATATATATATATATATATATATATATATATACACACACACACACACACACACACACACACACACACACACTTGACTGAAAGATGGTGTTGTTTTGGTTACAACTATCTTATGAGATATTATAACATTGACTTGTACCCTTGGCCTTTTACAGTAATAAACTGTCCTTTTAGAAACTGTCTTGGTATTGTTCAGTGAGTAATATAATGTGGCTTAAAAGTGTTATTGTATATTGAAATTAATAGTAATTGAAAATTTTCATTTTGAAAGACAAAGGGATAAATCTAAAATAAGTACACATTTTGTGTAAGTTCAGATAACCTTGGTTGCTAGACATTGAAATGCTTCTATTCATCTACAACTGTTCTTTTTTTCCTGCTTTGTAAAATAATTTTTTTGGTTTAGTCTTTTTTCTAGACATTCCTATCCTTGACTTTTCTTTCCAGATTTTGTTTCCTAGCCTGTTTGCCATGTTTCCTCCCTTCTTACGTGTCAGGAAATTATCCTACCCTTCTCCATTTTGGTAAGATAACAATTTATAAAAGAAATCAAAGTAGTATATTCAATATAAGTAGGTGGTGCACATCAATCTTTTTTTTTGTAATTCTGCGAGAAGTGTACGTGTTTGTTTGTCTATTTATTCTAACCCTTTTGGTTTTCCATTTTAAAATAAATTGAAGTTCATTTTTGAAAACCTTTCTTGATTATAATTTAAAATATTCTTTTGATAATATAGCTCCAAAAAGTTGGCAACCATACGAATCATATTTTCTCCCACAATTGATATATCACTTGACTCTTAAAAACCTGTCCATGTCTCCTTAGGACATACAGAAGTGTTAAGTGACTGTCAGAGTGACAGATGTGATTGTTAGAGTTGATGCTTTTATACCATTCTTACAGTGTAAATCCATTGTTAATTAACCTTAGATCACTTATAAAGGGTTAGGTGTATCATAAATCTAAAATGTGCACTATTTTCTTTTATTTGATGTCTTAAATGGAGAACCTGAGAGAGTTTTAGAATGGTAAAGTTGTCTTGGTTTTGTAACCTTAAATTGGATGTATGAAGGCATTTTATATGAGTGTGCTATACTTTGTAAACCTACATTTAAAAAAAAATCTACCCTTTCTGTTTCATTTTTCTTTAATTTCTTCCATTTTTTTTCTGTTTTGTTTCTCTTTTTTTTCTGCAAGTTATTTAAATATGCATTTGAAAATTATTGCTTTGGTCATAATGATAGAGTTTTCCCATAGGTCACTAATGGACATTTATCAGTTTAACATATTTTTATACAAATTTTTTAATATATTTATGAACAGAATGAGATATACTTAACATTTAAACCAAACCTTTTAGATTATGTAATTCATTTTCCACTAATGTTGCCCATTTCTTCCTATGGTTTGCTATATTTTATAATTAAAATTATCAAAAGACCAGAAAATTAAACTAATTTTTTTTTATTATAGCATCTGTTTTGATGTATTTGTCCAGGTAGAACACACAAAGTAATCTATAAAAAACTTAATAATCAAACATTAGTTTGAGTTATGCATTGTGCATTTCCAAAGTGATAACTCTTTTTACCTTGTATTCTACATCTGTTAAATGAAAATTCTGTAGATTGAGTATAAAGTTTGATGAAAACTTTTGAGATTGGCAATGAGGAGTGTGTTTAGGTCTTTTATAAAGAAACAACAAATCATTGAATTTGGATATGTAAGTGTCTGATAAGTTTTATAACTGTCAGACATATGGTAATGAGAAAGATGGATCTCGTGGAAGATTGGGATATTTTGGCTGTGGTTAGTATTCCTAGTTTCTTATCTTAACTACAGGAAATTAGACTGATCAGGACAGTATCAGGAATTTACAAAAGATTTGGTGCCATATTGTAGACATCTGAGCTTCAGAGTAATAACTTGTTTGAGGTTTTCTGGCTACTCTAGAAAACTCCAGGCAGTATATACCATTGTTCAAAGGGTATGAGTTATCATATATGTCTTATATGCCCTTGAACACAAATTATTTGGTCAAGGATCAACTAGCCTTTGATTGATAGCAGAGAAACAAATTAGTGGTCTATGTAGCATTTACACTTGGTACCTTATTTGCCTAAGATTTAAACTAGCTTATGATTCTTATGTCTAAGCTTTGACATTTGTATATGTTCACGTAATTAAATCATAATTTCACTTTACATTGAGAATAAATAGAAAGCAACAGGGTATCAGGTACCGTTTAGTCCTTCAAATTTGTTATTAGTTCACAGTGTGAAGTTTAAAATACTGTACATGTAAAATTTCTCTAAGTTGTAATTAATTGAGAATTTAAATAGATTTTTAAAAATGTAAGAACCTCAAATGACAACTTTTTATTCTACATGGTACAGAATTCTTCCTATAAGAACATTTTGTTGAGTATGACTGTTGGAAAGAGGTCTTACATGGCTAAAAAGGTCTTACTATATATGGTAGAAAAATTGATTTTTTTTTTTTAAGAGCATGGGTATTGTTTTCCAAATGCATATATAAAGCACTGATCAATTTGTGAGCTTTCAACTTAGTGGTGACTTTTAATTCATAGTGTAAGAAACCAAAAATACTTTTTTTTTTTTTTTTTTTTTTTTTGCCTTTTAGAAGGAACAACTCTCTTAGTTGGTAATACTTGTTTTTATTCTCTAGATATTGTAAATTTTGATGACATAGCTTCCTCAGAGAACTTGTTGCATCTCACTGCAAATAGACCCAAGATGCCTGGAAGAAGATTGCCTGGCCGCTTCAATGGTGGACATTCTGTGAGTTTCTCTTACTTTAGGAAACCAGAAGATTAAGAAAGTGCTAAGTCCCCTTTAAGATGAAAATGAGTGGATTTATAACCACACCTCATTTTAAAACTCTGGAAGAAAGCTTTATGATTCTTTATAAAAGAAAATACAGGAAAAGAGAGATGTTCAGTTCAATAAGGTCTTGTATGAAAGGTTTCAGAATCAGAAAATGGAGTTGTCTTGAGACCACAGTCACAGACGCAGGGACTTTGTTTAGTTAGCACCGCAGGGTCAGTGATGAGAACTGAGCAGCAGATCCAGACTTCAGGGACGGAGGGACAGTATTTGTTCTCATAGCTGAGTAACTCCTTTCCATGTTTCTGTTTGTTGTTTGGAATGCAAATCTACTTCAGTGTTACTGTATTAGTTCATCAGCACAATGTAGCTTTAAAATTACCTCAGTGGAAAAAGCTTTTGTTTCTATAAGTAAAGCTGGTTTTGCCCTTCAGATATGCAAAAGTGCTATTCAGTCTGAAGTTCTGTGACTTATGATCCCCAGCCATGAGCGTGGGAACAGCAGTAACTAGGTGGTAGGAGTGTTGGCTTTATTGTACACATGCTTATTGAATTTCCCTTTTATGAAATCTCTGTTTTAATTTTTTTTTAATGCTAAACATGTAGCCAACTCAAAGCCCAGAAAAAACCTTGAAGGTACCAAAAGAAGAAGATAGTGGCAACCTAAAGCTGTTGGAGCTTAAAAAGGATACGAGCTACTCTTCAAAGGTAGACCCATTGTGGCCTAAGAGTCATTTGATTTTTAAGATGTGTTGTAGCCATCAATCAAGAAATTTAAGGCGTCCTTTTAGAAAGATTATTTTCTCTCTTTTGTCAAGAAGTAAAGTAATTCTCACTGAAGTCACATCAGCTCTTTTAATAATAGAAGCACTTACGTTATTTTAAAGAATGTGTTATACGTTTCATATTTCTAAGGCATAGATCTGTACATTGTTTCATTTTCTTATTAAACATACACTCTGGAGTTAGGTCACATAAAATGATTTGGGGGGTGGGACCTGTTTTGTTTGTTTTGAGGTAGGGTCTCTAAGTGGCCCTGACTGGTCTGTACCTTCATATGTTTACCAGGCTCCTTCAAACTTGTGTTGATCCTTCTGCCTCCACCTCCATAGGCATGTATGACCCTGCTCAACTCCCAAAAAATTTCAGCCTAATTATTTATGAGGGTTAACAGGTTGGAAATCATGATTTGTTCACTCATTCTTTAGTTTGCTTCTTGACACTCTCTTAAGTATTCCGTATATACTGGAATTATTGACAGAGTAGATGGACCTGTCTATTACATGGTGATGTTTCTTTTCTAAAGTTAATCATTTTTATTAATTCAAGGTTAGTTATTACTCATTTTCATTCCAGAATATTTGAACACTTCTTGAATTATCAAATAGATTTAATCTGATTCTCTGTATTGTCAACAGTCTCTTGAAACATTTCTAAAAGGACTGATTTTAGTGAAATCCTCAAGTAGTTTATGGACTTAACTAAATTTTTCATAATTACTTTTAAATGAGGCTTTGGATATTTATGACAATGAAGATTGAAACAGTACCTTAGTGTTAATAGAGTTTTTCTTGTCAATGCCCCACTAGGCAGATTGTCCACTAGATAAGCCAGTGGGTGTCTCCTACCTTTAGACAAATCAAACCACTAGTGATTGCAGATGATTCTCTATTGAATCCCCCAGCAATGAATCCCAAATTGCTTTTGGAATTTCAGAGTTTTACTATTTTTTTTATGTTTTTATTCTTTGAGAATTTCATACAGTATATTTTGATCATATTTTTGTCCCTCCTCCAACTCTTCCCAGACACACCCACATCCACCTCCTTTCCCACCAAATTCACATTTTTTTCTATCTTAACGAAACCCAACCTACAAGAAAATAAGGAGTCCAGTTTGTGTTGGCCAGCTATGCCTGAGCATGGGCCCTGCACTGGGGTGTGGTCAGTATACACTTAGCTTCGCTTCATTGAAGAAAACGGATTTTCTCTTCTCCTAGCATCTATGAATTGCAGTCAACTTCTTTGCCAGGGGTGGGACTATATGTCCACTTCCCTCTCTGAGCTGGGAGTTTGTCTGGCTGGAGCTTGTGCAGGTCCTGTGCATGGTCTCCAGTCTCTGAGCTCATATGTGCATCTGCCCTTCGTGTCCTTTGAAGTCATCCACCACCCCTGGCTCTTATCATCTTTGTACCTCTTACTCTACTTAGAGTCCTGAACTAAGGCAAGGAGTGTGACTCAGACATCCCATTTAGGACTGAGTACTCCACAGTCTCTTGTTCTCTGCACATTGTCCAGTTGTGGGTCTCTGTCTTAATTACCATTTACTACAAGAAGCTTGTCTAATGAGTTTTGAGTGATGCACTAATCAGAAATTCTGGTTGGAACTTATAGTTCAGGCTATAAGCAGTCCCACATCCAGTGCAGTGGGTCCCATTTATCTTGAAGCATAGTTGAATATCCTTTTTCTAAAATGTTTGAAGTCAGTATTTTGGAAAAATTTCAAATATGTGACTATATATATTTTAGGGCTGGGATTCAAGATTAAACATAAAATTCATTTGTTTTGCGTATCATTCCTTGCCCACATTTAAGCATGCCTGCAGTTTCAAACGAAGTCTGGTGTAGAATTTTTTTGTTTTTGTTTTTCGAGACAGGGTTTCTCTGTGTAGTTTTGGTGCCTGTCCTGGATCTTGCTCTGTAGACCAGGCTGGCCTCAAACTCACAGAGATGCTCCTGGCTCTGCCTCCCGAGTGCTGGGATTAAAGGCGTGTGTCACCACCACCAGGCCCTGGTATAGAACTTTTAAGGTTAGGGATTTTCAGATTAGGAATGCTTAATATATACTACATTAATTGTTTGTATTCTTGTAAAATATTGTGATCTGTGAATGTAGTTTAGAGTGCTTGCCTAGCATGCACAAAGCCCTGGGTTTAATCCCTAGTACTGTATAAACTGTAATCTCAATTCTTGGAAGGTGGGGGGCAGGAGGATTGGAAGTTTAATATATGAGGATCTGGAGTTATAAGCCAGCCTGGACTACATGTGGATCTGTGTTAAAAATGAAAACCAGAACAAAACATAATCTTCTAAATTTAAATATAATATTAAATATAAACATAAGCATAATGAGAAAAATTTTCTGTTTTGCAGCCATCTCTTTCAACACCTTCAAGTGCTTCTAAAGTAAATACATCTGCTTTCCTAACTTCATTAGAACTCAAAGCTAAAGCAGAAGCAGATGATGGGAAAAAAAGTTCCCTGGAAGAACTTAAAGCCCAGATTATTGAATTACTGTGTATTGTAGATGCATTGAAAAAGGATCATGGGTAAGTGACTTACTTTCTCCTAAGCACCCCCATAACATATACAAAGACTTCTTTTAGGCGTTGTCAGTTGAAAGTCTAGTCTCCTAAGTGTACAAGTACATGTGTTTCAAAGACATTTCTATTATAGCACTTTCAGCAAAAGCTTCCTGGGAGAACTTGTTCCAGTGGCTCAGTTCTAGAAGGTCAGTATGTACCTGTGTGCTTAAGCAGGAGCTGGCCAGACACAGGTATTAGTCTTGAAAATCCTGAGAAAACTGCATTGGCATTTTGGGTAGGATCCAGATCCTCATACTTACCTCTCAGAAGACTTTGACCCCTGTTTCTGCTAGGCTTACATTAGATAGTTACAAAATGAGTGGGTCCCAACCCACAAGAGATCTCTAAAGCCCTCCTGTAACTCTGAAGTACCTGTTGTTGTTCATGCAGTGTTATGGATCGAGTCCAGAGTGTTGTGCTAATGCACTCTACTACGATTGACCTATGTCCACAACCCGGAAAGTTTTTGATATGGCATATAGTAAGACATGCCTCATCAAAAGTTTTAGATCTACAAGAAGTTCAAAAGATAACCTGTTGTAGACCCCTCCCCTTTTAATGAGGAAATCAGGATGTAGAAATAAAGCTATTTACGTAATAATTGCACAGTTCTTCAATGGCAGAGCCAAAACTCAACCTTGTTTCTTTGATTGGTTTACAGATCTTTGGATCTATTGATATTTTAACCATAATCTTGCAAGTTCCATGGATAAATCAGATGAAAAGATCAACTAATCTAATTAAACAGAGGATGAGCCTGCTTATCCCATCTCATCTGTATACCTACCTTCCCCAAAGGATTTCTTAGAATAGGATAAAATTCATGCTTAGACTCTGAGTCATATTTAACAATTTCTCTCTTAATTTGCATTCTGTATGAAAAGTGGTATTAACAATGTAAAGTAGGGTCTGATATGGTGATGAATGCCTTTAATCCCAACACTCTGGAGGCAAATTTAGAGTTCAAGGCCAGCTTAGTCGACACAGTGAGTTCCAAGTTAGCCCAGGGCTGTGTAGACTCTATATCAACTAACAAAATAAAAGTAAATTGAAAATTAAAAATAACAAATGGGGACAAAAACTTGGTCTAGGATAACTACTGAAATATATTATCTATTGAATATAATGTGATTATAGAATTTGTCAATTAATATGCCAGGTGTTTCTTGAGAATTTGTCATTTGATATGCCAGGTCTTTCTTGAGTCCTTTGGTTGATCTGTTTGAGAAAAAAAATTCACGAATTCTGCACTACACAAGGTAGAAGCTGTATACTCATTCCTCTGTAAATGTTGAATACTTCCCACCAGTTATAAAATTCTCCTGACTTTTAAATTTTGTTGTTTTATACATTGGATACTAAGTGTACTCCTTTGAGACAGTGTATCACCTAGCCACATCTGGCCTTGTACTTTCAAATTTATTATTACCTTGAACTATTGATCCTCCTGTCTCATTGTCCCAAGTGCTGGAATTACAGATGTGTGCCACCACACCTAGCCCAGGTTTAGGATTTTTAATGAAGTAGCACTTGCATACATAAATTGCCTGTAGGTTCTCCTAAATTATCAGGAGAATGAGTACAGTAGTTTTGATTCATTATGTACAATTACATATTTTAGAAATTTTTCCAAAGATTATTTTCAATATCCCAAATTTCTCTGGAAAAATGAAGGTAGACAGCAGGGATTTTTTTGTTGTTGTTGTTTTGTTTTGTTAAATCTAAAATCAGAGAGCAACAAGAGAATAAGTAAATGATACATATTGGTATACTAATTGAGAGATGTACAGTGTGTAAGTGATGATGAATGATTTGGCTCCATGAAATGAACTTCAGTCAGTCCATGAAATGGAAGATGGGAACAAATTAGAAATATACATACATTGTTACTCCTTGTATGTAACATTAAAAGAACATGAAACCAAGGGGGGAAAATAATGTTTTAAGATATATTTGGGGCCAATAGATGACTCCATAATGTTATCTTCTGCTTTCTGTGGGGAGGGTGAGGGAGTGTCTTAGTTAGGTTTCTATTGCTGTGTGGAGGCACCATGACCACGGCAACACTGATAAAGAAAACATTTAATTGAGGGGCTTGCTTACAGTTCAGAGGTTCATTCCATCACGGTGGGGAGGATGGTGGCATGTAGGCGGCAGACGTGGTGATGAAGCTGAGAGTCCTACATCTTGACTCAGAGGCAATAGGAAGTCACACTGAGTGAAGCTTGAGAAAAAGACCTTGAAGCCTATTCCCACATTGACACACTTCCAGCAGAAGGTATGTCCCAGATTAAAGGTGTGCCCTCCAGCCTCAGGGTCTGGATTAAAGGCATGTGTCATCCAGCCTCTTCCAACAAGACCACACTTCCTCCAACAAGGCCACACCTCCTAATAGTGCCACTCCCTGTGAGCTTGTGGGATCCAAATACATTCATACTGCCACGGGGAGAGGAAGAAAGGAAGGTAGAATGAGAGAATGTGAGCATGCAACATCTGTAATTATAGATGGCTGTGCGCTACCGTGTGGGATCTGGGAATTGAACACCCACTTCTTTATTTTGTATGGTGTTGGGGTGTGTGTGTGTGTGTGTGTGTGTGTGTGTGTGTGTGTGTACTTGGATCATGTCTACCTCTCAGTACTACTTTGTAAGTCATTATCCTTCATGTTTTTGTCTCGACTACCTGCCCTCTTATTGACTTGTTTTTAATAACCCGCTGAGTCCAGTTGGTGCACAGGTGAAGGGGTTATCCACTGGAGCACAGGCAAGCTATCAGGCTAAAACCCTGAAGAAAGCGGATGCTTCTCTTAGCAGCATCAACTGCCAGTAGCTCCTGAGCTGCTTCCTCAGTGAGCTGGAATGTTACCTGAGAAAGACAAACCCTTGCTTTTTTTGGTGACAAGGACACCCACCCATGTTATCCTCAAATTTATTACATAGTAAAGGATGACCTTGAACTTATGATCTTGCCATTATCTCCCATGGTTGGAGATTAAACTGCCAGGCCCAGGTTTTTATGTCTTCTATAAGATTTTTTTTTTCAGTAGATTTTGAAATTTTATTCTGTTTATTTTTCTTTTATGGATGTTTTGTTTGCATGTATGTCTGTGTATCATGTGTGTGCCTGGTATCTGTGGAGGCCAAAAGAGAGTATTGGATCCTCTGGGACAGGAGCTACAAACAGTTGTGAGCCACTATGTGGGTGCTGAGAACTGAACTTAGCCCTCTAGAAGAGCAGCCAGTGCTCTTAATACCTGAGCCACCTCTCCAGCCCCTTTTGTAGACATTTGTAAGCCATTTATCTATGTTGCTCTTTAGGAGAATTTATCTAGGAAATGTTGAAAGGCAAAAAAATACTATACATGTCAATTTAGAAATTTGCAATACTAACCTAGTGATATTATTAGTATGTGAATTCCCCTTTCTTATTTTCTGTGACCCCAGAACAACTAACGAATAAAACACCAAATATTTAAATATCAAATAACAGTTTAAAGTGAAAAAATTCAGGTACCACCCTTCATCTAATTTGAGTCAGCTTACTCCATGACCTCTGGATGAATTCCTACTTCTAAGTAAACTACTTACACTGCTTCCAAAAAGAAAGGAAGTAAGAAAAATAAAAGTAAAATTGAACAGCTTGGATATATTTTAAAAGTTTCTGGGAAAAAAAAAAAAACACAATACAAAATAAACACTTACAGAATTACCGTGTAGACATGGTCCAAAATATATACTTAAAGAATGATGGTGTAGGCCGGGTAGTGGTGGCGCATGTCTTTAATCCTAGCACTCAAGAGGCAGAGCCAGGGGAATCTCTGTGAGTTCGAGGCCAGCCTGGTCTACAGAGTGAGATCCAGGACAGGCACCAAAATTACACAGAGAAACCCTGTCTCAAAAAAAAAACAAAAAAAACAAAAAACTAAAAACAAAACAAAAAATGATTATGTATAGATTAGAATTGAAAAAGTGACAGCGTGAGTTAAAGAATACAGATTATTGGCTGGAATATTTTGGTTTGGGGAATTTAATGTAATATTAAATTGAAAACAATAGAGAGGAACTTGAAGTCCATTATCTTACCAGATAAATTGTAATTTGCCTTGTAATTAACCTAGTGATAGTCATTTTGGCATTTGTTTTGAGTTCTGGAGTGTCCAGCCTGTAAAATGTGTGATAGGTGATTATGGAGAACTGCTTTTAAAAGCCATGTGTTATTTCACTATTTGTCCCTAGCTGTTTTAGAATTTATTTATTTATTAATTCATTTGTTTGTTTATTTGTTTTGGGGTTTTTTAAGACAGATCTTTCTATGTAGCCTTGGCTGCCCTAGAACTTGCTCTGTAGACCAGGCTGGCCTCAAACTCAGAGGCTCACCTACCTGCCTCTGCTACTACCACTGCCTGGCTTACTTTCTTTATCTTAGATACATTTGTCACTCTTTTGGTGAGTTTTTTTTCTTTTTTTTTTTTAACTATTTAACTTTTTATTGATTCTTTGTGGATTTCACATTATACATCTCAACCCCACTCATCTCCCTATCCCTTCATATCTGCCCTCTATCCTTGCAATCCCCCCAAGATAAAACAAAATAAAATTTAAAAGAAAAGAAAAGCAAAATCTCATCATGGAAGCTGTAGTGTGACACAGTGAGTCACACAGTGTGCCATTAGTCCATACATCTTTACTTGCAAGTGTTCATTGCAGTGAGTCATTGGGCTGGTTTGAGGCCTCTGGGTTTTGCCACCTGGGTGCTGGAAACCAAACCCAAGTCTTCTGTAAATGCAGTAAGTACTCTTAACCACTAAGCTATTTCTCAAGCTCCAACCCCCCATTTTAGCTCTTTTTAATGTCCCACTCCACCCCCATACTCCCAGAAACCTTTGCAATAGTAAGTTGTTTTTTTTTTTTTGTTTTGTTTTGTTTTTTTTGTTTTTTGTTTTTTGTTTTTTTTTTTTTTTTGAGACAGGGTTTCTCTGTGTAGCTTTGCGCCTTTTCCTGGATCTCGCTCTGTAGACCAGGCTGGCCTCGAACTCACAAAGATTCATCTGCCTCTGCCTCCCGAGTGCTGGGATTAAAGGCATGCGCCACCACCGCCCGGCTTGCAATAGTAAGTTTTTAATGACTTCTTTGAATGGTCTTCAGTGTTATTTATATGGGGAGGAAAAAATAATACCAAAGACATTTATTTTTATTATTATGTGTGTTTCTGTTTGTGGTTATGTGCATATTAGTGTATTCCTACAAAGTCCAGAGGAGGATATCAGATTCTGCTGGAACTGAAGTTAGGAGTGGTTGTAAGCCACCTCATGTCAGTGCTAGAACTAAACTCAGATCCTCTGAAAGAGCAGAAAGTGCTGTTTTTGTTTGTTTGTTTTTAATCTTGCATTGAACAATTCAAACTAAAGAATTTGAAAATTTTCTAAATGAACATGGACATTCTTCCTAGGAACTTTTTTGTTGGGGTGCTGTGTGTGTGTGTGTGTGTAAGTAAGTTAAAGCTCCAGTTAACATCAGTGAAATAGACTGTTTAACTGTAAAACTGAACAGTAAACTTTGCCTTTAGGGAAGAACTGGAAAAGCTACGCAAAGAATTAGAAGAAGAGAAGGCCATGCGGAATAATCTAGAGGTAATGCATTTCCAGTTTTAGAAAATGGGAGCTTTTGCTTTTCCCTCTCAGCACTGCGTGGTTGGCCCTGCTACAAATTATGCTCTCCTACCCCAATTGAACACTGCACCATCCCTTAGTAGCAATTTCTTAACCCTAAATTTCTTGTTGACTCTATAACATTGTTTTACTCTTGCAGCTAGAAAGATTTTTTTTCTTGCTGTTTTCAGAATCACACGTTGGGGCCTTGTGCTTGCCGAGGAAAGGTTTGGGGCCTGAGTTGTAGTCCCAGCACAGTAATTGTCCTTGTGGAGCACCTGGTATCTACTGGGTCTGAGTAAATTAGTGCTGTTGTTTTCCTTGGTCTCCAATTCCTTGAGCTTTGTGTTTCTCCTCCCTCCCTCCCTCCCTCCCGTTTCCCTTCTCCTCCCCTCCCACCTCCCTCTCTCTTCTTGCCTTGAGGGGCAAGCAGGTCGTGGTGCTCACTTCCACTTGTCCCTGAAGAGGTTACATTATCTTTTTTCTAGGGATAGCTGGAAGTTACACATAGTTTCTTCATCTTAACTTTTCTCCGTGTTCTGCCTTTTTGGAGCCTTCTCTTCCTTCGTCATTGCCACTGTCCCCCTCTTCTACCTTGCTTCGTTACCAACCTTCATTGTCTTCTCAGAGAATCAGAAAGTATGTTTTCGAAACTTCCTGACTTACAAGGGCTACCCCTCAGCTACGTATCCAGTAGGCTTAGATACTGCTGGAAACTGCACGGGGCTGTGAGGATTTTTGATCCTACTGCAGAGGTGAAACAGGGTTTAGAATGATGGGACGTAGCTAGAGTCATGCTCTTCCTTCTGCGCCCTGTGGGAATCTGTATCCTGCAGAGCTCTCCGTGATCAGTGTACATTGTTGGTTACCACAACTCCATTGATATCTGACAGGTCTCCTTTGGCGTCTTTGTTCTCTGTAGGAAAATATTCACTCCTCCTGCACCCCTATCTTTAAAGACAAAGCCTTTCTCCATCATCCAGCTGCCCCCTTGATCTGCTGTAGTTTTCATTTTTTTTATTGGGTTCATTTGCCACAAGACAGACATAGCTCTCACTCTGCCCCCTAAAAATGTCCTACGTTTCCCATCTCGGATTCTTTACCTTGAAATCAGTCTTTTTTTCTGTTTGATTTCTTGAGACAGGCTGGCCCTAAACCCACTGCAGCATTCCTGCCCCAGCCTCCTGAGTACTGGGACTACAAACATGGGTCACTACATCCAGCCTCAAACCCGTGTATTTTAGGTTATGCCTGCTGATGGCAGATCTGGGTCTCTTCTTCAGCTTCTGTAGCATGTCACAATGTTACCATTCCCACCTCTTAAAGGTTTTCTAGGTTCAGTGGTCCTGCTTTCTCTCCACTTTCTTTTTCCTTTTCCTTTCGAGAGATTTTTCCTTGCATGTGTTCCTGTGTAAAGGGTGTATGTGTGTGTCTGTTTTTCTTCCAGTGCTTACTTCAGATGCTTGTGTCACTTAACATTGTTGTTCTGGCTAAAAGAAATACATTACTTTTTTCTTATTTCTTGCTGTTTAGGAACTCGCATTGCTATGTTTTCTACTGACGCTCTTATTCAACTATATTATTTTTTTGCACTCTGGGAAATTAGATTTTGATGTTGAAATCAGAATTCAGAGGCTGGAAAGTATGGTCATGTGGTATAGATGTATAACTTAAACCTTACTAAAGGTATTTTATGTTGTACATTTATGTTTTGTATTTAGGTGGAAATCGCAAAGCTGAAGAAAGCTGTTCTGTCTTCTTGAGGTGGTGTGGACCCAGTGTTCTTAATGCTCCAGGGATTTAGGAGCAACACTGTGAACTGAGCTGACTTGTTAAGACAACAGATGTGGTGTTGTGATGAAGAAATGAGAGGACATGAACTAATATCTATTGAAAAGTTAGGGGGTGACACTTTTTATATATATATATATATATATATTTTGTTTTGCCAATATGGAAAAAAAAGAGGCCTTATTTCTTACTGTGCTGGGAGAGCAAACATTTCTGTTGTTTGCTTGAAAATACTACTGAATCTGTATAAAAAGGAATGAAAGTTCACAATAGTTTTTTTTATTGAGACTTGTATTATTTTTAAAGAGTTCTATACTATAAATATCGTATTATCTTTACAAATAAGCTGTAAGATAAACTTTTTGAGATGGACGGGTTAGCTTTATAGTAACTAGAGCCACTGCTTTCCTGTGATACATATGGACATAAACTTGTATACATACTCTGCATAACACACACACACACACACACACACACACACACTTTTAGCTTCTTACACTGTTGTGCCTGTTTGTCTGCAGTGCTGTTTGTATATTTGGTGATAAAGTGGGAGTTCCTAGTTACCAGGTTCCTCACCCATGCAGAATTAATCATTAATGAAATAATAAAAATAAATTAAACTTCTAGAGTGTTCTATAATGCTCATACTATAGGATTCATTAAAGGAAGTTAGTTAAAATATACTGGATTAAGCTTTGGAAAAATAGGAGCCTTGTTCTCAATTCATGTGGCCTAAGGACTCGAAAAATGTCATGCTAAATTTGTGCCTAAACACATGTAAAATATGTAAACACCAGCCTCATTGCTGTATTCTTACGCTCATTCTACAGTCCTGAATATTACTTATTTCATATAATTTTCACTAATGATAATCTTAGGAAACAAAGCCTCTAAACCCAGATCTTTTCAAAATTTCAGAATGAGGGTCCATATTGGGAAAGCTATTGTGAAAACACTCAGGTTTTATAGACATAATTTATCTAATAGAACAAACTAACTCCTAGAGATATTTTGGACTGTTACTTATGTAAAATGTTAAAAGAGTGTTAGTATTTCACAAATGGTAATGTTATAGGTTATGTAAATCAAATATAATTGGCCATATTGAAGATCATTTCAGGATGGATGCTTAGCCATTCTTCAGCATCACAAATCAACAATTGAATATCTTGGATCAGATCAACCACATTCAGGGTGGTATGCTTCAGACCAGGCAAATATTTAAAAATGTTGTATCTGTAGGGCAACATGTCTAAAAATAAAGAGGTTAATTTTAAAATGGGAAATGTTTTTATTTGTTAAAAATCAAAAGTTAGATTTTAAGGTTTACTTTAGTAAATGAATGTCAGATTGAAGGTATCATGCTTCTTTAAAAAAAAAAAAAAACCCAATACTTTTTCTTTACATTTTAATCTTAAAATAGAAAAATCTTTTAGAATAAGACTTCTTGTGTTGCTTCAAATAAAAGAGAACTGAAGTAGAAAATAATAGAATTGCCAACACAAAGTTACACTTGATTAACTTCTGGGGACAGCATTAATTGTATATCAAGTGTGCATTTTAGCTTTTTTGAATGTTTGACAAAGGGTCTTATGTATCCCGGGCTGGACTTGACCTTGTTATGTAGCAAAGATATCTTAAACTTCTGATTCCCCTGCTTCTGCCTCCCAAGTGCTAAGATGCCAGACATGCCCCTGTGTCTATCCATTTTAACCATTTCAAGTCTAAGCTCATCTCATGAGAGGTGATGGATGAACAAAATTGTTCCATTTTATCTTTAAGTGATTAGTTAAATGAATTACTTCTTGTTAATAAGTTAGCTCTTAATGACAGTCTTCAGATGAAAGTAAACTATTCCATCCTAGAAATCATCCTTCACCTTCCCCAATGGAGATTAATCTCCACCCACACTGCTGGGTGGGAAAGGCTCCAACAGTTCAAGGTGTGTTATTGAAGGTTATTTTAATAGAAAAGTAACATAAATATTCGACAGTAGGCGAGTGACTAATGTATGCTTTCTGGACAAATATATAGCTCATAGATGCCAATTAAAATGTAAAAAAAAAATGGGAAAATAATTCTAATAGAAAAACACATAACAGAAAACTGAATTCATGTGATGTAAACATGATTAAGGAAAATAGAAGCACAACACTTATTGTATATTCAATGTATATTCATGTGCAATTTGGTTCCTTTCTGAACTATTATGTATCATTGATCTTGGCCCTGGCAATACATATATTTTAATACTTGTAAACTATTAAAAAGGTTTATTGGAGTCATGCATGGTGACAATATGCCTGTAGCTTGGAGACTAAGGAAGGAAAATCATGAGTTTGAGACCAGCCTGTGCTGCATAAGGACCCTATGTCCACAAGAAAGGAAACACTCTTCTTTGACGGTGGTGGTGGGTATTTTGCACTAATTCTTTCAGTCAGAACGGCAGTGGGTGCTGCAGTACATGCTTTTGCCTTCTCAGTCAGAATGGAGAAGTCATACTGGCTTTTTTTTTTTCCTTCTGTATGTCTGTTCTTCTGCCTTTAACAAAATTCAGAAAAAACAAGCAAGCTTGAACTTATTTAAAGGGAAAAATGATTCCTTTAAAGTAGTAATTTGCCAGTATTTGCCCTTGATATGGGAACTTTTACTTATTCCTAATGTCACAAAATGATAGTAATAGTAACTTCTATTTTGATGTAACTTCTCCCCACATATTAGTATAAAAGACAGCATTGAATCTGTCATTGCCAAATTACTAGTGGATGTATAGTTCAGTTTTGCTGTTCTTTGAAACACAATACTACTAAGTTTCTAATGGAATTTCAATGTTATTTTGGTGTGTTTATGACCACTACGCCTATTTCTTATTAAAAAGCTGTTACCTCTAAAGAACTGTGCAGGATTTCACTGAAAAGTCTGAAGATGCAAAGAGAGAATGGCCTCGTTTAACAGACAACATTTTTTTTTTTAACACTCCTTACTGTGATCAGACAAGAAAAATGTTCCAAGTGCGCTGTACGTTTTTTGATGAATGTTTTAGGCTTGCATTGAAACTTGAAATGTATGAGCAGAATGAGACAATCTTTACAATCAGAATTGAGAAGTGTTACAGTTGAATGGCCTTATGCTGTAGCAATAAAATGACCAAGTGCAATGACTTTAATAAAATCATCTTTCAAAAGTTGCTGCTATGAATATTTTTAGTTACAAAATTCTATCCTTGTTTAGCCTACCTGCCTTCAGTGACTATTAATGTGATGCAGTTGATGTTTTGACAATCTAACATTCCAAAATCCATATATATGTGTGTGTATATATGTGTGTGTATATACACACATCTATATATACACACACATATATATATGGAATCTCAGAATAGTATACTAATTTTTTTACAGGTGCTGTTAAAAGAAAGGAAATGAAAGAAAGCATGCTTTTCCCTCAAAAAGAAAAACTACTAATAAAAAAGAATTGTATTGGTACTGTGTCGGTCTCTATTGGTTTTTGTTTATCTTAGTTAACTTTTCTCCTGTTGTGATTAGCACCATGACCAAGGCTGCTTAGACGTGACAGCATTTGGCTCATGATTTCATAGAGTCGAGTCTGATGGCAAGACAAAGGTATGGCATAGGAACAGCTGAGCTCACATCCTGATCTACAGCAGGAGGCTGAGAGAAGCACACCCCAGGGACCCTCAGAGACCACCCATTGTGACACAAATCTATCAAGACCACATCTCCTAGTTCTTGCCAAAACAGTCAAGCAGCTGGGGACCACACATTCAAATATGAGCCTATGGGAGCCATTCTTATTCAGACCACCATGTTGTTCATCATGTGCTGTGTTTTAAGGGTGATGAGTGTTAATTGTATTACTTTGAATTTTCAAAAAAAAAAAAAATTGCCAAAGTTACGGCATTGCAAGTTCTGGCTGGCTGGATTTACTGAACCAATGAGTAGCTGTTTCATGTGAAACTACTTAGATAGTTCCTACTTCACAGGATGGGGGGAGAATTTGAGCTTCTGTGTAGTGCCTGGTAGAGTGCCTGGTGCAGAGTTAGACTAAGAAAAAAAAAAAAACGGAAGTTGCCATCTTACTCTTCAGAAGCATTTTACAGTGTTGGTGTGATGCAGATGAGGTAAGGTGGACAGACTTCTTCCTCTGGTTTTGAATACAGCCTTCCTATCTGGAGATGGGAGTAGGGTTTTCCCCCCTCTGTCGGTTCCCTTTATTCCTCTGAATAGTTCCTTTTTCTGTTTATACACATTCCACACATCCGTAGTTTCATGTCCTACACATGTACGCAAGATACACAAATGCACATAATTTTAAAATCTAAATGACATGTTTAGAGATAAAATGTCTTTCTAGGTCTACCTGCCTTTGCTTAGCATGACTTCCATTTTCCTGCAGCTGTCACTGTCACTCTGTAGCTGCCTGTTTTCTGTGGTGTGTATGCCATGAATGTTTATGAAGTTAGGAGCCCCAACACTGCACAAGTAGTATCCCACTTGTAACTTCTTGACGAATTGTTCACTTTATTGGTAAGTTTATGTCTTCTGATTTTGTCTGAAGTCTGTGTTACCATACACCATAGCTACCCAGCTCATATTGAGCTTCCATTCACTTGCTAGGTCGTCTTCTAGTCTTTAGGATGTCTTTTACCCATCAGCTGTGTTCCTGGGAGACAGCGGAGAGCTGGACTTAGTTTTTCACCCCGTCAGCCAGTCTGTTATTGGTGAGTTGAAGATGCATGGAGTGTAGCTAGAGTTTTCCTGCCTGGCCCATGGTCAGGACAAATCTCTCTCACCCACCAGTCCTGCAGCCGCTCTGAGCCAACCAAGTAAACACACAGAGACTTATATTGCTGACAAACTGTATGGCCATGGCAGGCTTATTGCTAACTGTTCTTATATCTTAAATTAACCCCTTTCTATTAGTCTAAAAGTTGCCATGTGACTTGTGGCTTACCAATGCCTTACAACTCACTTTTCATGGCAGCAGCTGGCAGCGTCTTCCCCCCTCAGCCTTCCACCTCCCAGCATTCTCCTCTCTGCTTGTCCCGCCTATACTTCATGCCTGGCTACTGGCCCTTCAGTGTTTTATTTATCAACCAATCAGAGCAACACATTTAACATACAGAACATCCCACAGTACTTCCCCTTTTCTGTTTTTCAAAAAGGAAGGTTTTAACTTTCACATAGTAAAATTACAGATAACCAAACAATTATCAAGCAAGAATTACAGTTACAATATCTAGTCTATTTATAATAACTAGTCTATTTGTATTTGGCAAAATTAAAGAAGATATCCTATCTTATATTTGTGAGTCTAAGGTTTCATATCTAACTTATCTTTTATCATAACTAAGGAAAATTGTAACTCTAGTCTTCAACTACATCAAAGACCCCAGAAGGATATAATATTACCTGAGAAACGGGAGAAGGATGCAAGGTAGAGACAGCTGGCAGCCTGGACAGTCACCTAATGTTCCTTAGTAAAGTTGGGGCATCTGTCTTCAGCCCACAGGCCTAGAGTCTCTCAGTCATTTCTCTCTGTGTCCTTTAGAAAGTCTGGCAGTTTCCTCTGCAAAGCAGGAACCTGAAGAACCATTTCGTCAAGCAAAGTTCAGTGGTTACCTTTCTATGGGTCCTGTGTGTCCAGTTGATCAAGCAGTCCAGGCAAGAACAGTTTCTTGCCCAAATGGCTATTTTGGCCAAGGTGAAGATAAACTCCATATGGAGTGTCTTTGATGCCCATCCTCCTCTCTGAAGTAAATCCAATGCTGCCAGGAGCAGACATGTCTCACTGTCCAGAAAGTCTAAATTTTTAAAACATTTTAAATGCCATATTCTGTAGATCTTTAAAGTATTTGAAGATTACTTATCTGAAATATATCTATGTATACCTAAAAAACTTAACTAACATGTTACAAGTTTGACTATCATAGAAGACTAATTATTAATCTATTTCTTAATTATCCATTACAATCCAAATGAGTTATATAAACATAATACCTAAACAAGAGTAAAAATGTACATTCAGTATAACAAAATTAACTTTAAATTTGTATCAATAAACTAAAATCTACAGCAATGTAAAACATTTCTAAACAAGTTGCTCTTTAAAAATAGGTTCATTAATCTACCCTTTCATCCTATTATATCTATATCATAACCCCTTTTCTTCTTTAGAAAGAGATCATATTTATAATCAACCTGATTTAAATAAAAAAATTTTTTTCTGTCCCACACCAGAGGACTCTTTTGATATGGGACAAAAGAATCTTTCAACTATTTTTTTTTTTTTTTAAGGAATATGATTGGGTTTAGAGAAAGAGTGAGCCAATTCCATCTCCAAAGCCAGCTTGGTATATTTGGGAATTTGGTCGTAGCTTCTCTTACTACTTCCTGTTGGAGGGGGGCGCTGTATCTTATGGGAACACAAAGAAAATTTTAGGATTATGGAGTAGTACGTGAGGGTGTATCGTCTGAGCTAGTTGCCTTGAAACTGTTCTGGATGTTGGATCATCTGGGCTAATGGTGTCATCGGAGACTTTTCCGGGGTTCTTGGCTGGTTAAATATGATGTATCTTAATCTGGAACAAATCCATAGCCTCTGGCTTTCTGTGGAAACAAAAGCAGAGCCTCCTTTCCAAAGCAACATATCCTTACATCCAAATTTTGAAGTCAAGGTACCTTTAAAATACACATTTTGGCTTAACTCAACAGCTTTTTATTGAAATATGCTTACTACGTTTTAAAATTTTGTAGATGGTTTTTCTGCTTGGTTGAACTATTGTTGATCTTTTTTCGTTTCATTTTAGGGTTTTCTTGGTTTAATGTGTTGGATATAATCGATTACTTCCTAGCTCTACTTTACCTATGACTCTCAAGAAATTTATTTGTTCCTGTGTTCTCACAATTGAAACTGTCTTCTCTGTGTGATATTCCTTTAAATCTCTTATGACTGTGCCCATAGACATGTAGTCTGGGCTTGTGGTTAAATGTCCTTATTTCTCCATCAACTTTAAAAAGATAGCTTTACTGGACACAGTACTATTGGTTTGCTTTCCGACCTTGGAGTGTATCATTACATGCTTTTCTGTCATTTAGGTTGCTGGCAGTAGATCTCACAGTATTCTGATGTTTTCTGCCATTGTAGGGGAGTTGGCATTTCCCTCTTACAGTTTTTAATGTTGTTTCTTCACTTTTTATTTTTTATTTTTTTATTTTTTATTTATTTATTTATTTATTTTCCGAGACAGGGTTTCTCTGTGTAGTTTTGCGCCTTTCCTGTAACTCGCTTTGGAGACCAGGCTGGCCTCGAACTCACAGAGATCCGCCTGGCTCTGCCTCCCGAGTGCTGGGATTAAAGGTGTGCGCCACCCCGCCCGGCCACTTTTTATTTTTGATATCTCTTTTGTAATGTGTCATGGAGAAATTCTTTGCATATTTCCTTTTTTTTTTTTTTTGGTTTTTCGAGACAGGGTTTCTCTGTGTAGCTTTGCATCTTTCCTGGATCTTGCTCTCTAGACCAGGCTGACCTCAAACTCACAAAGATCTGCCTGCCGCCTGCCTCTGCCTCCCGAGTACTGGGATTAAAGGTGTGCACCACCACTGCCCGGCTGCATATTTCTTTTACTACTTATGTTTGAATGTCTATTTCTCAGGATTCATTAAAAAAAATTTTTTTTTCTACAATTCCATTGAGTGGATTTTCCATCCTTTGAATTGCCTCCTTCTAACATCTAACATCATTCTTAGGCTTGAGGCTTGGTCTCTGCTTGGGCATTGGAGTCATGCTCACTTAGTATATTTTTTTCTTGCTGATTTTTGGATATCTATTTATCGACGTTATTCTCTATCCTTGATACTTCAGCTTGCTGAATCTTCATTGTGGTGGACCACAGATGCTTCCTAGTGAGAACTTACTCAGGGTCAGAGAATCAGATCTTGCTTTACCCAGCAGACCTGCACAATGGGATGATTTGACCACAGGCGTGGTTACCAGGTGTTTGGAAGCATCTACACTTGGCTGTACAGTGTGGTTTGATCTTGCAAGAAGGAGGTCTTTTGCCTCTCCCCTTGGCATATTATAAAAAGTCCTTTTGAATAAAGCTCCAGGCAGCTGGGTATTGACCCAGGACCCTCCTGAAGCTATCCTGTGTCTGCCTTTCTCCGCATCGTCTAGGTCTATCTTTCTACCTATTATTTCCTCATTCCTCTCTCTTCCACCCAAGAACCCTTTGAAAGGTGGGAGCAGGTTGGAGCTGGACTCCAGCAGACTCCTGCACTTAATGATGCTTTCTACTTAAATTATTAATTGAGGGTCTCATCTTAATATATCTATTTTTAAATTTAAAATTCTCAGACCCTGCTGAAATTTTCTTTCATATTGATGACTTTCCTCTCCAGGGCCTGGACTGAATACACGTGCTTTATTGTGTCCTTTTTCAGGCTATTGCTCATTTTCACCGATGACCTTTTAAAGTCCTTATCTGGCATTTTACCTATTTCAGTCTTTGAGTTTAGTAGTCTTGCTGCCTTTTTATTTTTTTTTCATGTTCCTAGCACAATTTATTATTATATTGCAGTTTATACTGCTGTTGACTTGGATCTCTTATCCAGTTTTAAATTAATTGAGATTAATTTAAACAAACACTTTAAACTTAATAAGAACAATTAAACTTAATAAACTAGTCTTATATTTATCTAATTTGTTTTGAACTCTCTTGAGAAAATCTTGGGCTTTTATTTTATTTTGTGTTTAGTTTTGTTTACTGCTTACTCTCTTCCCTCCATACAATTCTGTTCTGTTTATTTTTCAGCCTTGTTTCTCCTCCCAGTCTCTTTTTCCTTCATCACATCCATTTTCTGCAAAAGCAGCCTTAGTTAAAATCTCATGTGTCCTAGGAGAAAAACTTGGCAAGTAAATGACACCAAGACACATCTGACCCTCGACAACTGAAAACTTTAGTTAGCTGCACCACGAAGGAAGAGGAAGTGTGTTTAAAGCTGTGCCACTGAAACAGGCTCAGAGACGTTAAGCGGCTTGGCCAAGGCCACACAGCTAATAATAATGGGTGGAACTACAGTAGCTCTGAGGCCCTGAGCTGGCTTTGAAGCCTGCGCTCCTGGTCAGACATGTCATCGAAGGGAGCAGAATGGGGACTCCAGATTTCTTCCGCTTTTGCTCTTCATGATCTTGTACAAACTCTGAGCATCAAGTTCTTGCACTGGTAAGAGAACCTCTGGATGGCATGCCCACACATAGAGCAGCATTAGGGGGCACTTTTATCTTTCAGAGCACATCTTTGTAAGCTCAAATGATTTTCATGTTCTGCTCAGTCTCTAAAAGGAAATTAAATGAACGCTAGATGGCAGTCAAGGCTCCATGTTTTAGGTGTGTCTTGTGGGAACCATGTACTTGTACATAAAAGTCATGGAGGGCTCCATGTACTGATTACCCAGAACTGGACACAGTCTTTGCATTCCTTCAGCCTGACCACCTCCTCAAGCAGAAATTTAACTGCCAGAGACATGGGATTGAGAACCTTTGAATCAGAACAACATGGCTTTGAAAACTGGCTCTCAAAATTAGTAGCTTTACATGTCTGGAAATCACTCAAATCACGTCATTGTCTTATCATCAAGATATACATGGAAAAATTCCTGCTGTAACTTAAAGCCATTCCTTCTTGTCATGCAGTGGGATGGAGTACGGAGGCCAGCCACAGAGCCATCTGGCTGTCCTGTCAGTGCAGTTGCATGTTGATGGTGAGGTGCCTTCGACCCCAGGCTGCTGCAGAGACAGTCCTTCCAGTGCACTTCCACAGCTACCAAGAGTAAATACATCTCTTCTACAATTCCGTATGAAATAACCTCACAATAAGGCATGCTGTATCTTCTTGGTAAGTTTCTGGATAGGGCATATTCTGTTTTTCTGTTCCTTTCTTCTCCTGGAAACCTCCAGTAATCCATAGAGCATACTACAGTCTAGGGAGGGTGGCTCGTGGAGACTGTGGTAGCAGGACAGTGCCAGGAGAAGCTCATTTATTTGCTGATTTGATTCAAAGTGGGAAATAATTTTCATTTCCAAGAGGACATAAGCACTTGGGAGGCAGAGGCAAGAAGTGAGTTAGAGGTCAACCCCTAGGCTAGTCGGGGCTATGTAGTGAAACCCTGTCCCAGAGGAAAAGTAAAAGTAAAAAGAAATCCCCCAGACCCTGTAGTCCATCTTGTGGTCATGATATAAGCACAGGGTCACAGAAAAACAGATCTCCCCTAGAGATGACATGTTCATCTAAGAGAACCCAGATGCGCTGTATGCTGTGTAGGAGGACCCGGAAAGGTGAGGTGACATCACAGGGTTTTCCACGGTCACTTCGCAGAAGTACACATCTTGGAACAGTGAAAGCTCCCACATGTATCAGTTGGCACTGGCGTGGAGCTTACACAGGGCATCACACCAGAGATTCTTGATGATGTTTCTGGGATGTTGTGATAATTCATCTTCAGTGTCAACTTCAAGGGACTTCGAACTGCCTAGCAGACACCTCTGGCACGAATGTGAGGCTGTTTCCGGAGATGCCTCACTGAGGAGAGAAGACTCACCAAGTGTGGACAGTACCGTTCCAGTGACTGGGGTCCCAGGAGGAACACAATGAGGACAGGGAGCTGAATGGCAGCATCCATCTCTGTCTGCTTCCTAACTGTGTATATGATACTGTCACCATGTTTTCCTTGCCGTGATGGCCTGGACCCTCCCACCAGGAGCCCAAATAAACCTTTCTTTCCTTAGATTCCTCTTTTTGTGTATTTTGTCATAGCCCAGAGATGTAAATGGGATTGTTTCTTTAGTCTTACCAAGATAATCAACAGTGCTATGGAGGAAAACTAGAAACAGAAAAATGAAATAAAAATAATGTGCTTTTGTTTTAGTTCACTACACACATTTCTAGTGCTTTTTCATTCCACCAATGATTATCCAAATAACTCGGACCATTTATACTTCCCTCACCCCAGACAACATCTCTCTATGTTGCCTAGGCTGTTTCAAATTTATGATGCTCTTGCCTTGGCCTCTCAAGTACCAGGATTACAGACATTACCACTACGTGTTACATCTTTTGCTTTCTCTCTCTCTCTCCCTCTTTTTTTTTTTTTTTTTTTTTTTTTTTTTTTGGTTTTTCAAGACAGGGTTTCTCTGTGTAGCTTTGCGCCTTTCCTGGAACTCACTTGGTAGCCCAGGCTGGCCTTGAACTCACAGAGATCCGCCTGGCTCTGCCTCCCGAGTGCTGGGATTAAAGGCGTGCGCCACCACCGCCCGGCTTTTTTTTTTTTTAAGACATGGTCTCACATAGATCAGGCTGGCCTCAAATTTACAATGTAGTCGAAAATGACCTTAAACTTCTGATACTCCTGACCCCATGTCCCAAGTTCTGGGATTATAACTGTGGGCCTCCCACGCTTGGTTTATCTAGTACTGAGAACTCCAGGCTTCATGCATGCTAGGCAAGCACTCTACCAACTGAGCTACCTAGCCTCACATCATTCTCCTAAGACTTATCTCAGTCTGCACCTGCCATGAATAGGCCAACTCTAGGGTTCCCAGACAATGAGTTCACCCTGGTATGAATGATAACTTTCTACTGTAGAGAACACTCATTCAAATTACGGTGAACCAGGGAAGGGAAGAGAAATTGAGACCAGAGGACACTGAAATTAGGTAACACCCTCCTCTCCACCTGGGTGTATTGTCCTAACTGGAGCTTTTCTTGCCTTTTGTCTTTCTGTAGGATGAGGATTTTTTTTTCTTTCATGAAGCAGTGGTCCCTCAAGCTGGGGATCCTACATGCCTGGCACTTCCTGTCTGTTCTCCACCAACTCTTTCAGACTTCCTTCTGTTGTGTTTGTCTTTCTCAAGGCGTGTATGCTCAAAGCTATCCTAGCAGTACTTGGTAGTGGAAGAAGCCCAGTAGTAATGCTAACAATGGAAGCAATAGCAGTGATAGCAATGATAGCTAACGTTTATCAAGGACTTACAATGTCAGGCTATAGTCCTCTTTGTCCTGCTGTAACAGACTACAGGCATCTGGATTATTTGTGAAGAACAGAAATTTATTTCTCCCATATGAGTCAAAGACAGGCACCTGAAGGGGCAGAGCAGGGAAGAACAAATTGCTGAGAGCTGCATAAATCTCTTTTTTTAAAAAAAATATTTTATGTTTATTTATGTGTATATCTCTCTGTGTGTATATGCACATGAATACAATGCCCAAGGAGGCCAGAAGAGGGCACCAGATTCCCTGGTGATGGGGCTAACCTGGATGCGTAGGTCCTCTGCAAAAACAGCATGTGCTCTTAACCATTGAGCCATGTCCCCAACCCCTAGACAGTCTGTTTTGTAAGAGCCTTAATAGTGCTCAGGAATGAGCACTTCTTACAGACCTCACATCACATCTCAATGCCATCACATTTCAATCCCTGAATTTTGGAAGCAACACACCCAAGTGACAACATGCACACTGATTGATTTAAAATGTCCATGTAAAGCAGGCACTCATACCAAATCTTGTATTTAACTGGATGCAACTAAAATCTAAGACAGTGTTTTTCTCATAATCTTGTTAAGTTAGGAGACAGTCTTCAAGTATTCCATCAGGGAAGGAATCAAGGAATAAACCTGCTATATATTCACAGTCAGACATCCTTAGCATGTAGTTTTGTTTTTGTGTTTAAAGAAAGATACTGTATCTCCATCCCAAGTAGAAAAAGGAGAAGGGTACGTAGCAAAGACACATGCCTGCCAAGGATGCTTGTTCTCAGTTTGTAGAATCAAGGCTTGGGCCTAGACAGGCTCAGCCATCCACCCTCAATATGCTGATTAAGAAGATAGTTGTATTAATGAAAAGCAGAGAGATTTATTCAATATGGCCATGTTGGAAAGATGAATAAATAAAAAGGTTCAATGACCCCAAGTCTCTATTTAGGGTCCTGATATGAGATTTATGTTTAAATAGAAGGCTTAATTAAACAATCCTAGTTAAGGTCTCACCCATCACTATTGTCTGGGTTCCAGTCTCTCCAGCAAGGTGTTCTGATAGAGTGCCAGGACTGTGTGAAATCTATTCTCAAGAGACAACCGCCCTATGACTGGCATGGGACCCCAGCCTTTCCCTTTCCCTGCATGAAACACCTGGGGGAAATTCCAGTTCTTTAGGTTCCACTCTTTCACTAGTCTGACAGAAGGAGGAACACAAATGCCTATATTTAGGACATTTCCTCTGGCCAGGAAAGTTACATGCTTTTTTGATCCCACTTATTTAATGAGAAAATACTGATTTCCTCCTAAGGTCCCTTTAACTGACATTTCATTGGTAACAACTTGATTATAATCCCAGCCCTATTGCACAAGTCTGTAGGAAGCTTCATATTTCCATGGAAAGCATCCCTGTCCTGAAAAAAGTCAAGGATCAGAAACGATGACGATGACGATGATGATGATGATAATAATAATAATAGAATTGATGGACAAATAATGCCATCTGCCATCTTCCCCATTTATGGAGGAAAAAGAAGATAAGCAATTTCCATGGGTAAGTGATCGATGGGTTACCTTTTCCTGGGGAAATACGGACAAATGTCTATTTAACCCAGATAAGGCACCAATAATGACAGACTGAAGTAATGACTCTACCCAAACCCAACTTTGTAAGACAATGATCTTGCTGAGCTTACTTATGAGAATGTGGGTGACCCCAAACAACTTCATTACTGCAAAGTCCCAAGTCTTTATGGATGACAATTTCATGGAAGCCACATCATCCCTGCATATACCTATGGACAGTGTTGCTGGTCTGAGAGACTCTTTTCTCTAGAAGTGCTGACTGTTTGTACAACTGGGGAGGAGCCTTTTTACATCTTCTAAGTTTCAGGAACTTCCTGGGTTTTATTTATTTCCTGAGTCTTATGCATTTCCTTCCTCTCTTAAGGAGGGAGTGCTTCAATCTGAAGGAAATTCTACACTACAGGAATGAATAGGAATAAGTTTGTCTCTTAGAAAAATCAAGTTCTGGTGCAGTGGGTCTTCAGACTTTGGGAACATCCGAACACCCTCAGAAAATGTACCCAAGAACACATAAAAACAGTTCCACATGCAATGTTCCAGTTTCATGGATCTCTAGAGTATATTAATTGACCTCTTTTATAATAAAAGGAACAAATAGTAACCAAGCCATTACTTCTGTTTTAAGTAGAGTTGTGTAAGAGACAACCCATGTAAGAAGGGGTCCCCAGACAATGCAAAGGTTTCCTTAGAGTGAATTTATTTATCATTGGATAGGGAGGTAGAGTTTGAGACTTGATGGCTTCTAATTTGACCTTGTGTTTATCCTCTCAATTGGTTTCATCACATCTTTGGGTATGTTTATTCAGTTGGAAAATTAGAAACTTGAGTTGTAAGAGCTAGTGCAACCCTAATATTACTATATACGTATATTTATGTACACTTGATGTCTCTGTATACACACACACACACACAAACACATATACACACATATACATTATCTTATGGTTACCTTGGTTGTTGGTGTAAAAACAATCATTGGTTGTAACTTCCCTGTGGACTAAAGCAGTCTGTTGTTTAGTTTTACAGAGATGACCATAGTCAACAAGTGTGATTCACCAACTCCTGAAAAGCTTTTGCCTTAGCTAAAACACAAAGGCTCCCAATACCACAAACAGAATAAAGATACTGGGAGGTGCCACTGGAAAGGAGAAGGATTGAGAATGACAGGTGAATGTGGAAAACCACAAGGAATGATCTGCAAGAACAAGTCCTTTGATGATGAGGTGGCCTACAGGAGGATTGCTGATATGTTGACTAGGAAACACCCCACACCAAGACAATGACCCATTGCACCACGCACACCAACAAGTGGAGTCTTAAAGATAGCCTATTAGTAAAGTTCTGGGGCAGAGAATTCCATTATAAGAGAAAATTGATGTTTCTGTGCTGATCATATTTAAGCCTAAAATGTTACTTAATGACTAAGCTGGGAAATGAAGTTACTGACTGCTGAAATGATGGAAGGTAGGTGGTGGGCAAAGGAGAGGGAAAGCGACTTGGACCTAAGGGTAAGCTTTAGAACTTGAGAAAGTTTTCATTCTGATGCCTGTGGGTATTGATGTCAGGCATCTTTCCCTGTTGTAATGGGAAATAAGAGACAAAGCCAGGAAAAGAGATGAGCCATTTGTTCTCCAGAAAGTATTTGTTCCTGGAATATCAAAACAACAAACAAAGTTTTACAAGGAAAATAGCTTTTTCATTGAGATTCAGCTGAGACCATTACCAAATCCTGTCCATCTATCCAAATATGTCATTAACTCTGCCCAACACCAAGCAGTTGCCCGGTTTCCAAAGCCTCCAACACTGTGCCATGACTGTTTCCTTCTGACTTCCGTCTTCTGGAACTTTCTCTCTATGAAGGTGGAGTTGGCTCCTACTATCCACAGTAGGTTTAGTTGACCTAGCTTTACATAGCAATGTTTTTTTCTTACAAATAATTGTGTGTGTGTGTGTGTGTGTGTGTGTGTGTGTGTGTGTGTAGGTCAGGGGTTGATGTTGGAGGTTTTCTCAATTGCTTTTCACTTTATTTTTTTGAGGTATATTCTTTCCCTGAACTGGGGGCTTGCTGATTGAGTTAGGCTGGCTAGCAAGCCCCGGGCATCTTCCTGTCTCTGTTCCTCGGCACTAGGATTACAGGTGCATGCCGTTGTGTCTGGCATTGCTGCATGCATTCTGGGGATGGAACTTGAGTCCTTATGCTTATGCAGCAAGCACTTTTCTGGCTGGAACATTTCCCTAACCACCGAGAAATAGGTTTTTCTGTTGTTTTTCTTTGTTTGTTTTGTTTTATTGTTGTCTGGTAGCTGATATGTCAAGAAATACTGCTCTCGTGTGCAAAACTAAGTATACCTCGTCTTGTTAGAAACAAATCCCTTGTAGTGTATCAAATTACCTTTACATTTTGAAGACTGGATTGACTGTTAAGATTATTTTCAAAAGATTTTATTTTAATTTTTAATTATGTGTATGTATGGGTGTCTGTGTGGGGCTATCTGTACATGATTGCATTTATTCATGGAGCCAGAAGAGGGCATCAGACACCCTTGAGCTGCAGTTTTAGGTGCTAGTGAATCTACCTGCCATGGGTGCTGGGAAACGAACTCTGGTCCTCTGCAAAAGCTTGTGTAGAGTCATCTCTCCAGGCCGTGAGGATTTTTTTTTCAAGAATTCTTTGTTTTTACCTTTGAAAATTCAAAACATTCACTGAAACCTTCTTTTCCATACCTGTCCCCACTTAGCTCTTTCCCACCTTCACATCACCCTCACTGGGAAGCAGAAGCGAGTGGACAGAAACCAGTGGATTCTGAAGCTACGTTCTTCAAGGAGAGTAGAAGGAACTGTGGCCTTAAACTCATTCCAAATGTCTTTTGTGTGAATGGCTCCTGATTTCCTTAGGGACAGGGCAGGTGTAGGATGTGAACAGACACCCTTCACCCAAGTAAGCGTGTGGCTGGTTACACACTCGGACAGAGGAGTTGAAGGAAGCAAGCAGGGTGTGACAGTTTAGGGTAATGAACCTCCCAGAGGCTGCCTCTGATGCCAAGGCTGCTGATGTCCAGATGGAGAAACTTTTGGTGCTAGCAGGCTTGGGGAGATTTCTGGAAGTTTCTAGAGGCATCCTTATCGCACTAGACACTGTCAGCTGCTCAAGGTAGGCAGATGTGAGCCTCACCATCTGTAAAGGGAAAGGCTTGTCTGTCCCAGTTCCTCAGGGTGAAGTTGGACACTGAGCTCTTAGAGAAAAGCATGTGTTTCCTTGAATTGGTGCACTTCGTCTTGGAGGGAAACTCCTGAAGACACAGGATGTTGTAAATCAGCAGTTTTCAACGTGCGGTTCGAGACTCCCTGTTTCACAGACCAAATATTTACATTACAACTCATAACAGTAGTGAAATTACAGTTATGAAGTAGCAACAAAATATTTTTTTTTTTTTTTTTTTTTTTTTTTTTTTTTTTTTTTTTGGTTTTTCGAGACAGGGTTTCTCTGTGTAGCTTTGCGCCTTTCCTGGAACTCACTTGGTAGCCCAGGCTGGCCTCGAACTCACAGAGATCTGCCTGGCTCTGCCTCCTGAGTGCTGGGATTAAAGGCGTGCGCCACCACTGCCCGGCGACAAAATAATTTTATGGTTGGTGTGTGTCACAACTCTGAGGGGAAAGGTTTCCCTTATATAATTATTACAGCTCTGAAAGGAAAGATACCTAGGCAGTTGGGAGCCAAGGAATACTACAAAGTCACACCACACAACAAACCTCACACAAGAGATTTATGGGTAGAGACACACGAGGGTGGCTGCCTCTACTTGTGTGAGAAGCAGCAAAGAACCGAGCAGGAGGCAGGCTTTATATAGGGTTTCTGGGGTGAGGGTCGGGGTAGAAGAGATTTCCATGGTGGGGATTGGTGGAATTTCAAGCTCAGGGACTGATGGGTTTTGGTAGGTTTTGAAACCCAGAAGTGGGCTCTGACCTTTTACCCTATATGGGGATCACTGTTGGTTACGCACCGGCACTCATGGCGGTGATGCCAAGGGAAGAGAGTGCTGGTCGGAAGAATCACAAGCCATGGTTATCTTTTTAGAGCTTTATTGGGAGGGGGAGAGGGTGAGGGGGAGAGAGAGAGAGAGAGAGAGAGAGAGAGAGAGAGAGAGAGAGAGAGAGAACAGATGAAAGGAGAGAGAGCAGAAAGAGAAAGGGGAATGCACAGAGGGCCTGCCCGCTTTTTAGGCTGGGATGCCATTGCAGGCTGGTGAAGTAATTAAGGACAGAATCCTTATAGTCACCACAACATGAGGAACTGTATTAAAGAGTTGCAGCATTAGAAGGTTGAGGACCACTGTTCTAAACAGAGATAAAACTTTCCATCCTGCAGGGAAGCAGGTTAAGACTCAGAAAATCTTTTTTTTTCCCCCGAGATAGGGTTTCTCTGTGTAGCTTTGGAGCCTGTCCTGGAACTGGCTTTGTAGACCAGACTGGCATCGAACTCACAGAGATCTGCCTGCCTGTACCTCCCAAGTGCTGGGATTAAAGGCGTGCACCACTACCGCCCAGCTAAGACTCAGAAAATCTTAAAGAGAATTTTATTAAAACCTAGGAAGTAAGCAACTCAGAAACCCCAGGAAGTCCCTAAAACTGACTAGATTCACTAACCCCCTCCCAGTCCAAGCTTATAGAAGCAGTAAGGACTGCCTGGGGAGAGACATTTTCAGACCAGGTGAGCTGCCTGGAAGAAGCACAGTCCAACCAGGCTTGCCTAGAAGAGATCCTTTCACTATTTGCTGAGCTGCCGGCAAGCTTCAGGTTTCCAGCTTTCATAAGCTAACACCCATGCTGGGGTGGCCCTTCAGTGATGCAAATGCCTTTGAGTCTGTCTGCTTCTCTGAGCAACCCCACCCCCATCCTTGTTGGCTAATTACCCAGGTGGTGGGGGTGGCTTTTCCTGCTGCAAGCAGAGACTCCCTTTGTAGGCCCTGTCCCTGGGTTCTAGCCCCCAGCTTCCACCCCTAGACTACTCTGGCAACCAGGTCTGACCTCTCTTGAGTAGTGAGGCACATGAGGGGCTAGCTTCCCGTCACCCCAGGAGCTTCAGTGGCTAGACTCTGCCTCTGAAAAACTCCAACCACCAAGCCTCCATGGCTGAGAAGCTCCAATGCATAGTCCCCACCTCCCTTGACCCCCAACTTCTCTAATGGTCTTAACAGCCATTCCGAGCCCCTTCAGGTGGAGAGTAGCCAGGCTTTGCCCTACAGAAAAAAAAAAATCCACTAATCCCTGATCTTGCCCCAAGACCAGGCCATATAATTCCTCCAATTGTAGGCCATCTTGGTAATCTCTGCCCACCCCCTCAAGACCCCTGTATAAATCCTGTTTTCTGCTCAGTTCTCTGCTGTTTCTCTCTCAAACAGAGGTAGCCACCCTCCTTGGTTTTTCCCTTCCAATAAATCTTTTGTGTAAGATTTGTTGTGTGGTGTGTTATTCATTAAGCGGCACTGTTTACAGTGTGAGAAACGCCATGAGGTAAACAAAGCCCACTATAAGAGTTTATTAGGGGCTGGAGAGATGGCTCAGAGGTTAAGAGCACTGACTGCTCTTCCAGAGGTCCTGAGTTCAATTCCCAGCAACCACATGGTGGCTCACAACCATCTGTAATGAGATCTGGTGCCCTCTTCTGGCCTGCAGTCATACATGCTGTATACATAATAAATAAATAAATCTTTAAAAAAAAAAAAAAAGAGTTTATTAGGGGAAGGGGAACAGAAGGAGGTGCTTAGGTCTATGAGAATGGTCATGCAAGGAGAAAGAGGAAGGGTATGTGGGGCTAGGTTTTATAGATTTCCCCTCCCATGCGCATATGGGTTTATGTAGCTACACCACACATGCGCATAGATTACGTGATCACACTGCATGTGCATGGATTATATAGGATGTAAGGCCCCGGAATGACTAAGCATCTTGCCAGCGCATGCACAGTCATGGGGCAGCGGCTAGGAATTCTAACAGGGTGACTTTGTGGTATTCCTTGGCTCCCAGGTGCCAGGATACCTTTCCCATCCCAGCTATAACACTTACAATCCTCCTGTTAGTGACCCCAGGAAACTCACTGGTTCACCAAGTTAGGCTTTGATGGTCTCCTAACTTTGTTCTGCCATTGACTCCCTATCTGAAGCGAGTAGACGTTTCTTTACACCTCCCCAGGACTGGCATCACACACTAGCATGGCAAAGCTCTCAACCAAAGTGAAGGGGAACCAGGGTGTGAACCACCCTCCAGCAAAAAGAAAGAATCCAAGTCCTGTGACAGCCAGCCCTGCCCCAGCTGTCGGCCATGGAGTATATGAAGGAAAGCCAACAATACTGCAGGTGGCCGAGGACATGGACCTTTGGAGACTTGTGCACAGCTTGCTGTGCTGTGTTGCCGACTAATGACCTTACTCTGTCAGGGCGTGAAGTTCCCCTGACGCTTCACAAGAAGTGATGGTATGCTCTACTCTGATCCTGTCAGCTACAAGCTGGCCTGCCAGGGCACAAGGCAGCTGTACCCAGAAACCATAGCTGCCATCCAGAGCAAAGGCCTGGCAAGCAGGCAAGGCTAAGGAGTCGATGCTTAGGATTTATTGCATAGATACCCTGATGCTGTGTATCTGGCCCTTGCTCTGAGACTATCCCGACATGTGGACAGCCAAAGAAGCATCATTACCTATCGGAGGACCAGACAGTGTAGCCACTGCCCAAATGCCAAACCTCTCATGCAGAGGACCTGATGATTAATGGCAGGAAGCTCAATAACATGAGAATTGGAGTCCTGGAATATAAGTGACAGCGGCTGAATGGTGCCAGAAGTGACAGATGCAACAGTTGGGCCAGTAACTGCATCAGTGGCAGGTTCTGGTAGAGAGCATCATGGGAATGCTGGCCAGCGCTGTGGGGGTACCTGATGTGGTACCTGTTGTGTTCATGCATGATCACTCTTGACAGAGCAGCCAACTGGAACCAGGCTGAAGTGGGTAGACCTATTTGTGGGGAGCAGATGAAGTCCTGAATGAATGTCCCCATGCCTCAGACCCATGGGAATAGGCAAAGCCTTCCCCCGGTCAGGCTCAGAGGACTAGCACATCCTTCCTCTGGAGGAGAATGGATGTTGCTAACGACTGACTTTAGCTAACAAAAAGGTGTATGCAGAAACTGTGAACCTCAGCTTTCTCCTCCCTGAGGACAGCAACAGCAACATGGGAGCTACCCCCTGCAGAGCCCACCTATCCAGACCCGCTAGCCTGCCCCTCATTTATCTGTGTAGAACAAACCTGCCTTTTTGTTCAGCTGTGGTCAATAAACACGTCTCCTCACCCAGCATTGTATAATTAAACACCCCAAGTTTCTGAGCTGCTGGTGAGTCTCTATCAGAGGGCCCACCCGATCACAGCCTTTCTGTACCTGTGTCTGTGTGTCTGTCCTTTCTTCATTCCCCTAGCTCCCTAGTCAGGCCCCAAGCCATGCAGATAGAGGCACCTACTTTTGAGGGTCCAGCCTGGCTGGGGAGATGGCTCAGCTGATAAACTACTGAATAAGCCTGAGGACCTGAGTTTGGAGCCCCAGTACCCAAATAAAAAGCTTGGTGTGGTGGAGCACACTGACATCCCAGAGTTGAGGGGGCTGAGATGGGAAGATCTCAGAGGTTTGCTGGTCAACTAGTCTAGAGATACATACATTTAAATCTAGAGTCTGAATATGAGAGAGAGAAACAACAGCCATGTTACTTACAGTCAACAGCCCTCAGAGGCAGCCCAACATGTAGATGACTTATCTTGCAATTCTCTTTCTGTGGCATTCGGTGGCTCATGGAGATATGGGGAAGGCATTTCTTCCTGGTTTGCGTTTAAAAAGTGAGATTGACAGGTTTGAGAGCAACTTTAAGATTAGCAACAGCTTTCAATAACTAAGGGGCCTATTTTCATTCCCTTGGGGGCCATATGATCGATATCTCATTCTCAAGAGCTGCCTCCTAGCTCCTCACTCCTGAAGAGTTCCATCCAGAGTTCAGTTAGCACCACCAGAAGGGCTCCTGTACGCTGAGTTCTCAGGAAACAATGCATGGCTCAGAGTTTCTTTGTCAATCACTTTTGCTGATAGGTGTTTAGTATGGAGCGCTCACAAGATACATCTTAGATGAGGGGATATTATAGTTTGAATAATTGTCTCCCAAGGGCCCATGCATTACAGGCTTGTTGATCTGTGGCACCATGGGAAGGTAGTGGAATTTAAAACTTGGGACCTAGTGAGAGGATGTTAGACTACTGGGGACATTACCTTGAAAGGGGTTGTGCTGGATAGTTTTATGTCAACTTGACAAAAGCCACCTGAAAAAAGGAAGCCTCAATTAAAAAAATGCCTTGCTGGGCGGTGGTGGCGCACGCCTTTAATCCCAGCACTCAGGAGGCAGAGCCAGGCGGATCTCTGTGAATTTGAGGTCAGCCTGGGCTACCAAGTGAGTTCCAGGAAAGGCACAAAGCTACACAGAGAAACCCTGTCTCAAACAACAACAACAACAACAACAAAAACAACAAAAAAAAAAAAAAAAAAAAAGAAAGAAAGAAAATGCCTTCGTAAGATCTGGCTGTAGGCAAGCATACAGGGTTCATTGTCAGGGAAGCCCAGCCCATGGTGGGTGGTGCCATCCCTGGAGTGGTGGTCCTGGGTTCTACAAAAAAGCAGGCTGAGGAAGCCATGAGGAGCAAGCCAATAAGCGTTACCCCTTCATGACCTCTGTATCAGCTCCTGCCTCCAGGTTCCTGTCCTGCTTGAGTTCCCGCCCTCACTGCTTTTGATGATGAACGGTTATATGGAACTGTGAGTGAAATAAACCTTCTTCTTCCCAAGTTGCTTTGGTCATGGTTTTCATCACAGCAATAGTAACCCTGCCTAAGGCAGGGGTTTGGGGATTCTGTCCAGGGCTCTCTCTTTCTCTGTCTTCTTTCTGGATAAAGTGAGAACAGCTTTCACTATGATATGCCTTTCTCTCTTTGCCACAGACCCTGGACTTAATGGGCTGACAGACCATGGATGGAAACCTGTAAAGCTGTGAGCCAAAGTCAACCTTCCCTCCTTCTGCATCCATTGAGTCCAGCCATTTATCACAGCGACACAAAGAGAACCAGCAAGTGGCTGTTGAAGAAAGACCAGACAGCATGGGTCTTCACTCTTCAAATTACTGCTGGATGCCGGAGAACGACCGTTCGCTCAGTAACAGACAGCATACAGGGTGTGGGCCTGTAAGATTATAATGGAGATCTTCATTTACCATGGTCTCCTATTCCTTGTTCTCCCTCTCTGTTGTTGATCCAGCTGGGATCTCCCACTCACCCAAGTTCTCTTTCCCTCGACCCTCGCCCTTCACTACCCCCACTCATGTCCAGGCTGTTCATGTAGATCTCATTCCATTTCTCTGTCATTGGGCGATCCCTGTGTCTTTCTTGGGGTCCTGTTTTCCAGGTAGCCTCCCTGGTGATGTGAGTAGCAGTCCAGTCATCCTTGTTCCACATCTAGTATCCTGCTATGAGTGAGTACATACCATGTTTGTCTTTCTGAGTCTGGGATACCTCACTCAGGATGATTTTTTTCTAGATCCATCCATTTGTCTGCAAACCTCATGATGTCATTGTTTTTCTCTGCTGAGTAGTATTCCATTGTGTATATGTACCACATTTTGTTTATCCATTCTTCAGTTGAAGGGCATCTAGGTTGTTTCCATGTTCTGGCTATTACAAACAATGCTGATACGAACATAGCTGAACAAGACCACATGAGAATAGGAAGAAACAAAGTGCTAGAGAGGCCCACAGAAATCCACAAAGATACCCCCACAACAGACTGCTGGCAATGGTCGAGAGACAGTCCGAACTGACCTACTCTGGTGATGGGATGGCCAAACACCCTAATTGTCGTGCTAGAAACCTCATCCAACTACTGAGGGATCTGGATGCAGAGATCCATGGCTAGGCCCCAGGTGGATCTCTGGGAGTCCAATTAGCGAGAATGAGGAGGGTTTATATGAGCGAGAATTGTTGAGACCAAGGTCGGATAAAGCACAGAGACAAATAGCCAAACAAATGGAAACACATGAACTATGAACCAATGGCTGAGGGGTCACCAACTGGATCAGGCCCTCTGAGTGGGTGAGACAGTTGATTGGCCTGATCTGTTTGGGAGGCATCCAGGCAGTGGCACCGGGTCCTGTGCTCATTGCATGAGTCGGCTGTTTGAAACCTGGGGCCTATGCAGGGTCCCTTGGCTCGGCCTGGGAGGAGGGGACTGGACCTACCTGGACTGAGTCTACCAGGTTGATCTCAGTCTGTGGGGAAGGCTTTGCCCTGGAGGAGATGGGAATGGGGGGCGGGCTGGGGGGAAGGTGAGGGGGGCGGGAGGGAGGAGAACAAGGGAATCTGTGGCTGATATGTAGAACTGAATTCTATTGCAAAATAAAAATTTTAAAAAAAAAAGATTATAATGGAGATGAAAATGTCCTATGATCTAGTGACGTGGCTTTTGTAATGTAGTCCAGCACATCGCTTACGTGTTTGTGGTAACGAGGCTGTAGAAATCCTACTGCAGCCTGGTTGTATGAAGCGTAGTGCTCACAGCTGTGGACTGCAGAACCCCTTTCCTATTTCTTTCCAAGACACATGTAGCCCAGGCTGTCCTCAAACTCACTATGGGCTGAGGATGGGCTTTGTGCTTCCATCTACTTGCCAAGTGCTGGAATTGGTAAATACTAATTCTCTGTCTGTCTGTCTGTCTGTCTCTCTCTCTCTCTCTGTGTATGTGTGTGTGTGTATGTGTGTTTAGAAGTCAATGTCAGGTTTCTTCTTCAATCACTTCTTCACCCTATTATTTTGAGACAGGGTCCCTAGCCTGGCAGACCAAGAAGCCCAGAGAGCCTCTGGTCTCTGCCTCCCGAGAACTTGGATTTGGGTGTATCCCACCACCTGTAGCTTTTTAATTTGGGTCCTCAGGTTTGTGCCACATTTACCCACCGAGCCATCTCCTTAGCCCAGGGCACACCTATCTTAATGTCAGCTCTCACATTTATAACACTACTATGTTTATTATTATTTAGAATATACTCTTTGTACTTTAAAAAAATTCCTATAGGATAGCACAGACTGTAGGCTCTGGCAGCAGCCACACACACATACTTTGCAGTGACCACATCTCTTGCCTGCATCAGTAGACCATATGGAGGGACTGGCCTGCATCAATGCAGGCTATGTGAGCACACACTGCAGCATAACACAATTACGAAGTTACAGTGCTCTTCTCGGAACACATTACCATCATGTGAGGCCTGATGGACATGAGGAAAGTAAGTGAAATGTTATAGAGAAAGACTTGATGTCCCTTAGATAGGATCGGTTCCACTATTTCAAGCATAAGTAACAGAAAACTTGACAATGGCCTAAGCTCACAAGGCATCAGTGTTTTATTTTAACAGCTTAGAAGCTGATGATCCCAGGGGAGATTCCAGAAATTAGTGGTGCTGTCAAGGACCAAGGAGTTTTCCAACTTCCTAACGCCCTACACCTCGAGCCCCTGGACCAACATATTGGTGTTCTCAACCTTGTTACATTATGGTTGCAAAATGGCTGTCCTAGCTGCATGCACTACATCCTCCTCCCATAATTTCCAAGCTCAGAAGGAAGGAAGGAAGGTAGGGAAATGGAGACAAAGTGGCTGTTTTTCTAGTGTACCTAGAAAAATATTTTCATCTTGCAGGCAAATATCTTTCTTAGAACACCACTTATTCCTCAGAAGATTTCCTAAAACTTATTAGACAAAAATGGTCATCAGCCTATGTCTAGTCCAGTGAGCAGCAAAGAGGAGCTGCCACAATTGGTTAAAAGTCATCAGGAGTAATCAAATACAGGAGGAAGAAGAAGAGGAGGAGGAGGAGGAGGAAGAGGAAGAGGAAGGAAGAAAGAAGGAAGGAGGAAGAAGGAGAAGGAAGGAGAAGAAGAAAAGGAGAAAGCAGTATGGTGTGGGGTAGTCAATGGTGACAGCTCTGTCATGGAATGTGTGTTTGGTGAGTTGAAATCACATGGTAAGGTGGAGCCAGCCTTGCGTGCTTTGGGATGCAAAGGGAGAAGCCAGCCAGGGAGGTCGGTCACGGAAAGCCTGACAGGAGGAGACACTCAGGACACAGGTGAGTCAGCCAGGTGTGAAGCTGTGGGTGGGGATGGGTGGAGGCTGTTCAGGCTACAATGAACGCCAACAGAAAGGCCACGGGTGGGGACCAGCGTGTGAGGCTGGAGCAGGATGAACAGGATGGGGTAGGTTGCCACTTTGGTAGAGATGACTTGTGGGGGAGGAGGATGATTTGTGGGAGCAGAGATCAGATTTCAGCATTAGAAAATCAGTGATAAGGGGAACTATGCAGAAGTAGAGTGCTGGATTCGCCTGGGCTTTGGATGAAGCTTCCTCTAGAAAGCGTTGAGTTGAACCCTGCAGAGTCAGCCACAGAAGAGGGGCTGAAGGACAGCATCAGCACCGGATAGCACAGACCAAAGCTTGGAGCCTCAACACAAGATAGCCTTCAGCAGGCTGGAGATGGCTCAGCTGTTAAAGGCTAGGCTCACAAACAAAAAAGCTTTCAGCAAGGCGCTGCCGGAGTATCGCCTGTGAGTCAGAGCATGCCTTCTGCTGCAGCTGGAGCCTTGGTTTTGTTTAGTGAAGGCCAGTCCCCACCTTCATAAAAGTTGGAAGTCCCAGTTCTGCTAATGAGAGTTGAGTTGATTTTGTTCCAGAATGCTCTGCAAGAACATTTCCATTTTTTTAAAATTTAATTTATTTTTTTTTTACATTCTTGGTCTTAGTAGATGCTTAAAAGTTTGATGAGCAAAATAAACTGTTAATGAAAACTATGCTTTGATTATTGAATCCCTCCAGGCCTGGACAGACCCTGGATGGTCCCTGGGGCAACACTAGCCCAAGCCAGCTTCCGGTCACCCCTCCCTGCTCTGCAATCACAATGACTCTCTCAGGTCATGGCAGAGAAACGCTCAGATGTGTTTTATGCTCATGTGTTTTCTTCCCCCAAGACTGTGAACTCTGGGAGTAAAGAAAGCCTCTTTATATGTATATATTCACACATGCATACACTGGTTTCGATCACATCTCCCCATTCCTCCTTGCCTCCTGCACCTTCCCTATCTCTGCCCTCAACTTTTTTCTCCTAACTTCACCTATTGTTTTTTTCCCTTTTTTTATTATTAAGATTTTTTTCTATTCACTTTACATACCAACACAGATTTCCCCCTCTTCCCATCCCCCAGCCTTCCCCCCCAACACCTCCCCCCCATCCCCACCCGCTATTGTTTTTTAAAACCCACTGAATCCACTTGTGCTTCCTGTATGTGCCCGGAAGTAGGACCATCTGTTGGAGCATCCCTGAAGAAAACGGATTCTCCCTCCCAGCCATCAGTTGCTAAGAGTGCCTCACTTAGGGATGGAGCTTCATAAGCCCTTCCAAAGGGGCATCTTTAAATTAGTCTGCATATCCACAGCTATCTGATGTGCTGGAAATCGTTCATATTGAGAAAGAAACTAGGATTCATGTATCTGTGATGTTTCTTTGGTTGTAATAAGTATGACACACTAGTATGAGCTGTGCAGATATGAGATGGAGATAAATGAGAGATCTTGTACTTCTAAGTTAAAACTAGTATGAGCTGTGCAGATATGAGATGGAGATAAATGAGAGATCTTGTACTTCTAAGTTAAAACTCTCAAATTAAATTTTATATTCTCAGGTCAGTTTCAGTGGGAACCTGTAGTGGGTAGCCATCCCAGCTTTGATCTGGAAGTTCCAACCCCCATGAGACTTTGGCAACTGTCATGCCTCCAAGGCCGGGCCAAGGGAGGCACCTGGAGACCTGAGATCTGGATGGGCGAGCGCTCTCTCTGTTCCTGGACCCTTGACGGTGGAGATTGACCGAGCAGAGCTCCAGAGAACACCGCTGGACTGCGATACACCTTCCCCAGACCCCGCGACCTACCTATCCCTTCATTTGTAAGTTACCCACTAAATAAATCTTCCTATTAACTACGTGGAGTGGCCTTAATAATTTCACCAATAGGAACCTAACATTCTAAAAATAAAATTCGCCAGAAAATAGAATTTTCCCATTTGAGGTACTTGACAAGATTTCCAGATGGGAGTGTTTACCCCAAAGAGGATTCTGAAATCTAGAGTTTGTGAAAATAAAAACCCCATCAGCACCTGCTGACTCCCCCTTCCCTCTCTGATCACCCTCTAGAATATCAAGAATAGTCCAGGCCACAGAGGGAAGACTGGAGTCCCGAGGGGTTGGAGGGTTAGAACTAACGTGTGTACACTGGTCAGCTTTTTGTCACTGTGACACAGGCCTGGGTCCGCTGGGAAGGGGGAACCTCAACTGAGAAATCACATTGGTCTGTAGGCTAGTCTGTGGGGGCATTTTCTTCATTATTGATTGATGACAAGGGCCTAGTGCACTGTGGATGGTCCCACCCTGGGGCAGATGTTCCTAGACTGTGTAAGAAAGTAGACTGAGCAAGCCACAGCGAGCAAGCCAGTAGGTAGCATTCCTCCATGCCCTCTGCTTCAATTCCTGCCTCCAGGTTTCTGCCCTGACATCCGTTCCTGACGGATGATTGACTATAAGCTATAAGGGGAAATAAACCCTCTCTTCTCCAAGCTGCTTTTGCTCATGATGTTTATCATGGCAATGGAAAGTTAACTAGGACAGCATGCCTCTCACAATACTGCAAGAACTATCCTGGGAGTGTTTAAAAAGAAAAGGACACAGTCTACATAATCATGAATGCAGCTTTCCAAACATGAGTGAAAATTAAAAAGGCCCTGAATACTTAAAACCAAGTCTGCCCCCCCCAAAAAAACCAAACAACCCCCCCAAAAACTTGGAAAGGATTTTTAGTTGCTATAAATTTCAGAAATGTACAATTCTATTGTTTTTAGTGTCCATGTGTTTGTATCAGTCAGTATAGGCTAGGTTCTGCTGTAGTAAAAACTAGCTCCCAGATACCAGTGACTAAGAAAAACAGCAACCTTTTCTTATGCCCACTGCCAGTCACCAAGGGCCTGCTTATCAGTTACGTGCAACCCAGGCCGATGGAGGAGCTGGCCTTCTGAATTGCTGGCCACCGTAGTGGAACTGTCTGTACCCATATCCATGAAGGAGTTCAGAATTATACTACCACTTGGTCCTGAAAGTAGAATAACCGTAGTGCATCCAAAGTCAGCCAGCTACATACAGTCCCTGTGTGGACAACTTGCAGTTTCTATCTCTGACTCTCAGGCTCAGGCAAACTTGCTAGGTAAGAAGGTATGGCCAAGTAGCATGGATCCTGTGTTGCCACCACCACCACCACAGCCCTGGGCACCTTGTCAAAGGCAGAGACTTTACCTTTGGAGAGAGAGTGTATGTGTGTCCCTGGGCCCTTGACTCATCCACTCTCCAGCTCTGTGCCCTCCCACTGCAGATGCTGTCTGTCAGGCAGGACCTGTCTGTCAGGCTGGGGCTCCTCTGCACATGGGGCAGCTGGCTGTGGGAGGCCAGAGCCCAGCACAGCTGCCTCAGTCTCTGGAGCGGCATTCAGGGCAGAAGTGACTACTTAAGAGATACAGGAGCCTAGCTGCTGATCTGAAGAGAGATATGACGAAGGAAAGGCACTGATGCCCCTCTCTCCAGCTACCAGGGAAGAGGGCAGGTGTCCCCGAGAGTCTTGTTCACCAGCCACGGTGAGTACTCCTGCATCCTCTTCCTTCCAATGACCTCCTGTGCTGAGGAATTTCAGAAATGAGCTAATTATGACAGCATGGCTAGGAGGCGTTAGTTATTTGGGCCTCAATTAATAACACGGACAGGGAATAAGTACCAAGAAGAATTTGGTGACTTAGAAGCCCTAGTCAAGAAGAACTCCAGTCTTGGGTGACAATATTTTTACTTCCATCTTTGGTTCTGTACTCTGTTGACCTCATCTAAATTTTGAAACACAGGAAATCAGAATGTCTGAACAAACTGATTCCACTCAACCCCCCTGGTGAGTGCCACATGGTTAAACACAGATGGTCATGAAACTTTTGCTGTTTTCTCCCATTAGACGCTGTGATATTTAATACTTAGTTTTATTGTGGAAGTCTCGCCAACTTCAAAAATCTCCTTGATACCAGAGGAGAATTTTTATACCTTCTCAAAAAACCTTGGAGTACCCTCAGCTAATGGAGGCATGGACATCTTCTGGTCCTACACTTCCGCCGAGCAAGTCTGAGCTTGAAGGGGGGGGGTTCTTTTGGTTTAGAAGAGTGTCTTCAAGACCCCCTTCACTTCTCTTCTTTCACCATGTGGGTCCCAGAACCGAACTCAGATGGTCCTGTCGGCAAGTGTCTTTATTCACTGAACCATCTTGCCTGCCCTCTACATTTTCATGTTACTTCTTAAAACCCTGTTGTGGTTGATCCTTCGCTTTGGGCTTTCCTTTCCCGGGAGGAGTCTTTGTCAGTTGAGTGCAATTTTAAGAGCTTAACTTTCATTCAAAATGTTTACTCTTTGAATTTTGACAAAATGTTTGTTCCCCCATTGGGAAAAGCTTATTGGCTGAAAAGGGAAGCTGACATTTATCTCATTATTTTGGGCTTATTTCATTGACTCTTTCAGTGTTGATCTGAATTTGCATTTCTATTTTAGAAATACTTTAGTAGCTCAGATGAGTGGTCTTCAGTACACTCAGTTGGTTAGCCTTACTGGATGAAAGCCTTGCATTGTGTGTGTGTGTGTGTGTGTGTGTGTGTGTGTGAGAGAGAGAGAGAGAGAGAGAGAGAGAGAGAGAGAGAGAGAGAGAGAGAGAGAGAGAGAGAGCGCTCAAGTGGGTATACATCTGTATGTGGCTTGTTTATTCACATATGTGTACATTCATGTGGAGGCCAGGGTTTGACACTGGGTGTCTCCCATTGCTCTTCACCTTATATTTTGAGACAAGGTCTCTCCATACTGGAGCCCCGGGAGTCCCCTTGTCTCTGGCCCTGAGCACTGAGGCTACAGGTGCTCACTCCTGTTCCCAGTTTTCTTTCATGGGTGCTGGGAAGACAACTCTGGTCCAAGCACCTTCCTGACTGACAGTTCCCAGCCCCCAAGGGCTTGGTTTGGAGTCTTTACGGATTGTATTCCAAGATCAGATGCACCACGTCCCTTTCTGGCCATGTTTGCAGAATACAGAGTTAGAGCATCACTGTGTGTTTGCTGGATGAATGGGAATTGGTAACCAGGAGTCAGGACTGGTCCTTCTAAATTTGGATACGGGGGAGGGAGCACAGGGATTGAGGGTGGAAGCAGTTTTCCCTGGGTCTAAGGGGTAATGGGGGTAGCGTGTCTGCAGAGAATTTACGAGTGTGTTTCAAACGACTGTCTGTTTTTCTTTCTTTGTTTAATCCTCAGTAAATTCTGGAAATTCTAGACCATTAAGTGATAATGTGCTTCTCCTAGTGAGGCAGGCCACTCCCACTGCCACCACTGTCCCTTGGTACTGTCTCTGACTGAGATGTGATTGAACTCAACAGTGGACAATAGCCCTAACTTCTCTTAGGTGCTTATGAAACCCTACAGTTTAGTGGGTGATCCTGGGAATATATAGAAATTGTTATTTCTAATTATTTCTTTTAACAGAGTAGCCAGTAAATAGCCATAAGTAGACAGGAAAACCCCTGATTTTATTTTTAAATTGTGTTTACCTGTTTATCTATGTGTATGGGTATTTCTGCCTGCACGCATGTCTGTGCACTGTGTGCCTGGTGCCTGTAGTGGATAGAAGAGGGTGTTGGATCCCTTAGAACTGAAGTTACAGATGGTTGTTAACTGCCATGTGGGTGCTGGGATTCGAACCCGAGTCCTGTCAAAGAAGAGCCAGTGTTTTTAACTACCGAGTCCCCTCTCCTGCCCTGATTTTATTTTTATAAAAGGTGTAGACTCTTACTGCCTCTGCATACTATTTCTAAGTCTTTTAAATGCAGCAAGCAAACTCCTGTGCCACTCTAGCTTGAGTGTCCCCAAGGGACTGCCTCACATTACTTGGGCATTTGGAGGGTCCAGGGCATGAGAGACAGTGAGTGGTCCAGCTCTCGGTTTTCACTTTTGTTTGCCTGTGGCATCTTCTTGATTTGTTCTTCCTTTCCTTCAGTGGGTGGGTTGTTCTCAAGGATTTGTTAATATCAATCCCGGCGTTTCCCCTCGATTTCACATGTTAATATCAGTTGGGAGTTGCTGAATGTCAGCTCTTCCTTGAAAATGCTAACGATGAGCACAGTGACGGTGTAGCACACACAGGAGGAGTAGCACACACAGAGGAGGTGTAGCACACACACAGAGGAGGAGTAGCACACACAGAGGAGGTGTAGCACACACACAGAGGAGGAGTAGCACACACAGAGGAGGAGTAGCACACAGAGGAGGAGTAGCACACACAGAGGAGGTGTAGCATACACACAGAGGAGGTGTAGCACACACACAGAGGAGGTGTAGCACACACAGAGGCGTCCTCACACTTCCACGCCAGTTTGTCAGTAGTCATAAAATGGTGCAGAATGCAGATGTTCTAGCTTCCTTTCTGTTACTGTGATAAAACACCAACCAGAACCACCTTGGGGAAAAGGGGGTTGTTGGTTTGCCGGTTATGTACCGTCCATCACCGAAGCAAGTCTAGACAAGTTTCTAAGCAGAACCTGAAGTAGACAGCAGGAAGGAACATTGGTTACTGGCCTGCTATCCCCGGCTTGCTCAGCTTCTCTTCTCGTTCAGTCCACAGGGGGCTGGGTCTTCATGCACCAGTTAGCAACTAAGAAAATGCCTCACAGACATGTCCACGGGCCGGGCCAATCTGATGGAGGCGATTTTTTAACAGAGATTCCCTTCTTCCCAGGTAACTGTAGTTGATGTCAAAACCACAAGACAACTAACAAGAGAGTTTAATGGAAAATACTGGTGTCTGAAGCGTACTTCCAGAAATTCTCATTGAATTCAGGCCCCAGACAATGGTATTTTCACAGAAATTCCTCTTGGAGTCCTGTTGGGCAGTTAAATCAGGAATTACTACTTTGAGCTGCCATTGTTTTCTCCTTTTCTGGTTAAGGGAGGGAGCCTAACTCTTTCTTCCTGTTTAGGTTTTAAAATTCTTGTGCCGGGGGCTTAGGGCCCAGTGAGGTCAGCTGCTTTCCCTTAGTTCAAAGAGTTGGGTCAAGCCTATTAGTGTTCAGGTGGCTGCACCCATAATAAACACTGAAAGGGCGGGCAAATTCCAGACACGTTTGCTTGAGATGTGAACGTGCCTAGGCAGGTAATTAGTTGCCATAATGATAATATAATAACAACAACAGCAATAATAATACCACCAGGAGTCTAACCTATGCTACCATCACAAAGGCAAAGCAAGCCCTGAGCAGCTAGGGGGTCTAACCTAATCTACCATCACAAAGGCAAAGTAATCCCTGAGCAGCTAAACTTGAGATCACCTGATTGTTGACCAATCAAATCCTTATTTATTATTGAGACTATTTTTTTCCAATTATATCTTTGCTTGGAAAGATTGGGATGGTGTGAATTAATTCATTTTTATCATGAGGAAAGTTTTGTAGCAGAAAACTTTTAAACAGATTTGGTGACAAACCTAAACTCTATCCATATCAGAATGGTCCATCCAGACTGCTGTTTGTAGAATAAAGTATGTAAGCAAGCACTATACAGTGACCTGCTTAGCATAACATCCCAGCTGTAGCAGGTATAAAGTCTGCCCCAGGACAGGGTTTAAAACAATCACATTTCAGGCTGGCGAGTTGGGTCAATGGGTAAAGGTCCTTGCTGCCAAGCCCGATGATCTGAGTTCAATCTCTAGGCCCCACATGTTAGGAGAGAACCAACTCCTACAAACTGTCTTCTGAACACACACACACACACACACACACACACACACACACACACACAGAGAGAGAGAGAGAGAGAGAGAGAGAGAGAGAGAGAGAGAGAGAGAGAGAGAGAACACAAGACGGGTGAATTCATAAAAATTGACAACTCCAACTTGTAAATAGATTAAAAAATTGTTTTCACTTCAATAGTTTCATTTTGTAAAGGAAGAAATAGTTATTTCTTACCAATGAGTAAAGAGGTGAGGGTGTATACTGTGTAAAGATTTTAATGCAATGCTTTTATGAACATATGTAGGTTAAAAAAAATCATTGTTCTTTTGGCCAACTATTATGTGTTTATATGTATTTTCATGACAGTTATACTATAATTGTGCACTTAAAAATGAATTTGTTTTTATTTATGTGTATGTCTGTGTCTGTGTGAATATATGCTATGTATATGCTGGTACTCTTGGAGTTGGATGATGTCACTGGACCATAGGGAACTGGAGTTATAGGCATTGTGGGCTGCATGATGTAGGTGCTGGGAACTGAACTCAGAGCCTCCACAAGAGCAGTATATGCTCTTACCTGTTGAACTGTCTCTGCAGACCCTCATTGTGAGTTTTCACGTTGAGCTTTTCTGAGTCCTTATGTGCACGAGGTCTTGGAACCCTTTTGCTGAAGTACAGAGCATCCTGTGATCATAACATGGCGACTAAAATTGGAGTAACAAGAGTGATTCAGGAAAAAATTACATAATGAAGACACATAAATCAAGCCAAGTGCTTCTCAAATATTATCTTAATTTCCCCATTACCTGTTCCTAGATTTGTTTCTTCTCTATTTCCCCTCTTGATGGATGGCACCAAAATTACTGACTCTAAGTACATAAATACTATCCATGACTTTCCCTTCCCTAAATATAAAGCAAAGCAGAAAAATACAATTATATAATATACTATATTTTCTTTTGAAAGTATTAAAGGGATTTCTGTGTTTCAAATTGTCTTACAAGAAACGTTAGTTTCCAAACAATCATCCTAATATTCAAGAGAGGAGTTATAAAATGTAAAATACAATGAAGGTAAAATGATATTTAAAAGTCTAGTTTTGAGACAGTGTCTCCGCATGTAAGCCTGGCTAGCTTGGAACTTGCTGTGTAGATCAGGCTGTCCTCAAATTCCCAGAGACCTCCCTACTTCTGCCTTCTGATGGTTGGGATTAAAGGTGCACTTCACCATGACCACTAGAATCTCCTATTTTTCACATGTTGCTAAAGCAGAATTTTGAGAAATAAAACGACAGATTCTACCATCCTCTAGAAAAAAAAAATCTGTTGTCAAAAATAATTTCCATGGAGACTGATTCTGGATGTCTGACATTTGCCCGTTTGGGATATAAATCATCTTTTCTCCCATTCTCTTCTTCCAAGTGAGTATGTGTGTAAGTGAGTGTGTGAATGTGTATGAGAATGTATGTGTGTATGTGTGTGTGCATGTGAGAGTGTGTGTGTGTTTCAGAATTACATCATCTCTGCAAAAGTCCTCACAGAGGCACCCAGAAGTGTACTTTACTAATTTCCTAGATGTCTCTCTATCTAATCAAGTTGATAGTCAAGATTAATTGTTACAGATACTGTCTTTCTGTCTGTGTTTCTCCTTTATCAGCACGAGCTGTTGAGTTGCCTCAAATGTTCCTTAGGTTGATTCTTATTATTAGTGTCACTTGGCTTCAATTCATTTATGAAGCCCAAGAGGTTCTTTTGACTTTGGAAGTATTTTTCTTTTTGAGACAGGGTTTCAAGTAGCCCAAGCTGGACTCAAATGCTATGTAGATAAGCATTTGACCTTGAATTTCTGATCTTTCCACCTTCCATGTGTTAGGATTACAGACATGTGCCATGATGTCTGGTTAATGTGATTCTGGGGATCAAACCCATGGCAAGCATTCTACCAGATGAGCCACATCCCCAGGCCAACTTCCCAAGTTTTATCATAATTTCCTATTTTATATTTTCTTCTTTGAACTGATGTATAATTAAAACACATTTCCATATCAGATTCTTCTGTACATGAAGCTAATTGTGAAGAATTTCCATATGAGTGTGTATGTGTGTGCGTGTTTGTGTGTGTGTGTGTGTGTGTGTGTGCACGCACACGCGTGCACGAACATGTATGTGTGCATATGGAGGCCAGAGGTCTTATCAGGCGTCTTCCTCTGTGACTCCCTACCTTACTTTTGAGACAGGGTCTCTTCCTAAACTTGGAGTTTGCAGTTTCCCTGAGACTGATTGGGCAGCAAGCCCCAGGGATCCACATGTCCCTGTCCTCCAAGCTCATGCCTGCAACCATGATTACCTGGGTACTGGAGATCCAAACCCAGAATCTCCAGCACCAATGTAATCTCCCACCAACAAATACGACTGGAAGAACTCCACTGAAAACAGAGACAAGAGAGTCTGAGGAAGTCAGCGTCTTAGGAAGAGCAGGATTGGGAAGACTGGTGACATCTTTGATGAGTGATAGGGAACAAATCCACTCATCTGGTCCAGCTCTCTGACACTGAACTTTTGTTAAACGTAGTGTCAGAGTTTCCTTTAATTCCATGCATTGCATGTGCAAATACGTTAAGGCTCTGTTTTCTGTTTTCATCTGGGGATAGGCCTGGAGTCCTTATTTCTACCAGATGAGGAAGTCTCATGGTCCCATTTCGAGATGCATCCCGAATGTCTAGTTTAAAAATTCTTCAGTCGGATGGTGCTGCAGTTTGAAGAGCCCTCCAAAACTCACACGGAACTAATCTTTGAAGTGTGTGGCAGAGCCTCAGGACTGGACTAAGACCTTTGCTTTGGAGTCTCTCTTTCCCATCTCCCCTGTGCTTGCCTCTCTGCTAAGCTGTGGGAACGCACGAAGCATCAGTCCTCAGGGCAGGCTTCCGACGGGTATATTCTGGGCTTGGGGACACGTCAGGAGTTTCTGTCTAATCTATGGCTCGTTAAAAAGGAGTGAAAAATAAAGTAATTTTTATTACTTTATCAAAGGAATTGTACTTTTCTATGGCATTCTACTCCATTTCAGAATGCTTTTTAAAAAAAGATTTATTTATTTATTATGCATACAGTATTTTGCCGACGTGTATAGCCACACGCTAGATGAGGGCACCAGATCTCATTATAGATGGTTGTGAGCCACCGTATGGTTGATGGGAATTGAACTCAGGACCTCCAGAAGAGCAGCCAGGGCTCTTAACCTTTGAGCCATCTCTCCAGGCCCCCATTTCAGAATTCTTAATTAAAAAATTCACATGTTTATTTACTTGGTGTGGAGGTCAGAGGACACCTTGTACAAGTCAGTTTTTTTTTTTTCTTTCCACCATTTGATCGGGTCAGGAAAATTATATTTGGGTTCTCGTGTTTGTATAGCTGACTCAGCTATTACCCCAGCCCCAAATTTCGCATGGTATTAGTCTCGGTGTTTGTAGAGTCTGGATGACGGTAAGTTGTCTTTGGTGTTTTGTGGTGACTCATGAGGTAGATGGTTCTCAGGACACACCTTGGCCAGCACCTGACGTAGATGCCATGTGCACATGCTCACCCTGAGTGCTGTGTCCACCTTAGGCTGAGTGTTCATCTGCTTCCAGCACAGCTTGAGACCTGAATGTGTGAAGAGGAAAGAGCTCAGTTTAACAATGGTGAAGACCAGTCATTCTTGATATGTTGCAACCCTTTAATACAGTTTCCCTAATCATAAAATTATTTCATTGCTACTTCATAACTATAATTTTGCTACTGTTATAAATTGTAATGTAAATATCTGATATGCAGGATATCTGATATACAACCGCTGTGGGGGTGGAGACCCACAAGTTGAGAGCCATTGGTTTAGAGGAACTGGCTCTGAACAACCTATGAGAATGACTTGAACTTTAGCAAACTGGGCTTCTGGGGAAACTGAGGGCTCACCCACATGTAAGTAGGCAGCTCTGTGCGTCTGTTTTGGGCCATGAACAGTCATCCTTGCTTCTGATGGTTTCTTCTGTTCATGTGACACAGTCATCCTTGCTTCTGATGGTTTCTCCTGTTCTGCTGCTGGAGGGACTGCCTCAGAAAATCCCTGTTGGAATGTCCAAGAATCTGGAAGACAGACCCCACAAAACTGTTGTTATTTGTTGCTTTACTAGTAAGGACAACCAGAACTCTCCATTTCCAACAAGGGCAGAGAAGGAGGCAAGCACAGAACAGTGCAGAGTTAACCCTGCATGACCATGAGATTCACATCTGTGGATTTAACTATGGCCACACACGCACACGCATACGCATACTGCACCTGTATCAAATACGTACAGACTTTCTTGTCATTCTATCAAAAAAATACAGTATAGGGGCTGGAGAGATGGCTCAGAGGTTGAGAGCACTGACTGTTCTTCCAGAGGTCCTGAGTTCAATTCCCAGCAATCACACAGTGGCTCACAACCATCTGTAATGAGATCTAGTTCCCTCTTCTGGCCTGCAGGCATACATGCAGGCAGAACACTGTATACATAATAAATAAATAAATCTTAAAAAATACAGTATAACAATACTATTTACTTAGTACTTACATTGTGTTACTTCTTCCTTCTGATACATATGTTGTATTCGATGCTGCTGTTTTTTTCTTCTCCTTTCCTTCCTTCTCCTCCTCCTGCTTTTTTGACACACTGTGCAGTACAGGCTGACCTTGAACTCCTGCCTTAGCCTCTGGAACCACTGAGATTTCAGGCAGGCACCATCACCCCTAAGCAGGGTTTTATTCTTTTGTCCAGCAGCACTCACATACATCCTCCTGATGACTTCATCCAGAGCCAGAAATGAGACTGTAGTTTTCTCTCCTCCTCACAGCCTATTCTCTGAGCCATGCTCACAAGCTCAGCAAGCCTGAACCTTGCTTTCTGATCAAAACTGCTTCATCTCCTGCTTCCCTGTATTGTGTTAGACATTAGAGAACATCTGGAGATGATTAAGGGTGGATATGGGGAGGTCGTATGCAATTTATGAACAAGCCTTGAACATTCCCAAATATCGGTATACAAGGAAGGACCTGGTGCCAATCCCTCTTGGGCACCAAAGGATGACCTCAGTTAGGAGCCACGGATCAGGAGTTGCAAGAAGAATTTGAATTTTCCAATAACTTGAAATTCGACCTTGGGAAAGCCATTTACCATCTGAACCACAGTTCCTCTTAGGTAAAAGAGAGTTGTGGCATCTACCGGTGTAGTCCATAAATTTGTTACAGCATCGAGATGAAAGTTCTATGTGAAATCTGTGTAAAGACCAGCTCTTTGATGTTTGTTTTAGAACAGTGGCATGGTAAAAATCTGGAAAAATTGCAGACTTGGGTTCAAATCCCAGATGTGGGGCCCGGCACCTGTGAGATGAGGAGAACCAGCTTTAGCAACAGCTCTTTAATTAGGAAGCTTGAAGTCCTTTCAGATGCTCAGGGTTATTTGAAAGCACTAGAAGAGCTAATGCATAGATTCAGACAGTAAAGAGACAATAAGAACTTCTATGTGTTTCTCCCCTCATCTCCCATAATGACAGCATCCATCAGGATGCATCCATCCATCATTGGCCAAGGTTAAAACAGTAGGATGCTGGCTAACGACAGATGCCACCGAACCTTCCAGCTGAGACCATCTGAAATGCATACCCATAGTCTGCTTGGAAGCCTTATAGTCTGTTGGTGAATCTTCTTTGACATATAATAACTCATTACAAAACCCTAAATATGTAGGCAGTGAGGAATGTTTCCACTTAAAACAAGTCTGTCACCAGCTTTGTCTGTGAATGACAAAGTCAAACTGTTAAACTCTGTGTGGAGTTTTGTTCACTTTTATACTCGATATGATTTGTGACTGCTGTTCTAGTACTTTCTTAATCAGAATAGATAGAGGAATTCAAGCTGCTGAAAATATTTTTCTCTTCTCAAAATTGCACTGTAAAAATGCATTATTGCATGTGTATTTTCAATTAAACACATAGTGTTTCCAGAGCAACCATACACTCCACATATCCCAGCACACTGCCAACATGGTTACTTTGTGCATACTTTGTCTTAGTGAGTGAGCTGTGCTGTGGACAGTCACCCCTGTGCTTTGGGGTGAAGCATTTTGGTATTAGATATAGGGAGGGATATTTAAAAGTTAAATTGCCAGCAAAGATGAGGATCATTTTGTGGAATCTGGAAATTTGGAATGCCTCTGCACATTGAGCACATGTACTTTGCCCCCAGTGTAGCTGTTCTCTAGGGAGAAAGCCCTTGTTTGTAATCCCAGGCCCTGGGTCAGGCACCAGGTACCCCATCATACTTTGGCTTTCTTGAGGAGGGTGAGGGAAAAGTCTTTGTTAGTTAATTAATGCTTATGGTTTGTGTATGTATCTGCCTACTACACACCATGGCTTTTGAAGAGAATGCAGAGCTTAAGGCCCTGGGTCTGGGGGATGCACTGAATATTAGAGTCATGCCTCTGGACTGCAGCTAGACCTTCCTACTGCTTCGGAACCTCCTGCTTTCATGTCACTGAAAAGGAGCTAATGAGTGCAGCTTAATAACTGTGAACCCACTGGGCAGAAAAACTTTTCCCACAAATCCACAGTAAAACACACTGATCTGCTTAATGAGCAACTGGTTCTACAAGCCAAATCCAAGAAAGGGTGAAGTTTAGGAAATAGCTTTAGCCTTGAGAAAAAAGGCAAACAAACAAACAAACAAACACAACACATGAGGCATTGTGTTCTGAAACTTGGGGAAAGAGTATTCCAGAGTCTGGTTCTATGCATGACAAGCTACTCTTGGGTACTAAAGATGGTGTTAGAAGGTTCTGGGTCTCTGTAGCAACAGAACTATCAAATAGGCCACCCTGCAAAATCTGATGAAGGCCTAGTGAGGAATGTTTCCACTTAAAACATTTTGTGATTATTTTATCATGCATAGAAACGTATGTTTCATAATAACCAAAGCTATTTTTATAAACATTACACTAACTCTAATTCTTTAAAAGTTAAAGCAAACCATGTGGGTGGCACCCAACTTTACTTCCAGTACTTAGGAGGCAGAAGCAGGAGGATCTTTGAGTTTGAGGCCAGCCTGGTCTACATAGAGACTTCTAGGACAGCAAGGGCTGTGTAGAGAGCCCCTTTCTCTAAATAAAAAAAATTAAAGCAAAATGATATATAATCAAGGGTTTTATGGATAGTACACAACAATTATAGGCAAATCAAACAATTTCCATCTTGATTTGTAGAATTAAATTGTCATTTTGTAAAAACAAAAGTCTACTTAAGCTTTTGGATTGAGTAATGTCTCCTTTTTTCCTTCCTTCCCCCCTCCCTCCCTCCCTCCCTCCCTCCCTCCCTCCCTCCCTCCCTCCCTCCCTCCCTCTTTCTTTCTTTCTTTCTTTCTTTCTTTCTTTCTTTCTTTCTTTCTTTCTTTCTTTCTTTCTTTCTTCATTCCTTCCTTTCTCCTTTCTTTCTTTCTTTCTTTCTTTCTTTCTTTCTTTCTTTCTTTCTTTCTTTCTTTCTTTCTTTCTTCTTTCTTCCAAGACAGGGCCCAGCTATGCAGTTTAGGCTGGCCTTGAACTCCCAGTGATCTTCCTCAATTGCTCTTTACATTATTATTATTATTAATAATAATTGTGTGTATGTGTATGCAAGTGTGTGTGGGTGCCTGTGCTCTGGAGCTGGAGTTACAGGCAGTTGTGAGTGGCACAGTCTGGGTACTGGGAACCCAACTCCCATCCTCTGGAAGAACATCAAGTGCTCTTAACTTCTGAGTCATCTTTTCAGTCCCTCTGTTTTATTTTTTGGAGCTCTCTTACTCAGTATGGAACTTGACAGTTTGCCAAGTCTGGCTGTCCAGGGAACCCCAGAGACCCTTCTGCCTTTGCCTACCCAGTGCTGAGGTTAGAGGAACCTGAAGTACTCATGGTTTTTATCTGGGCGCTGGAGATTGAACTCAGCTGCTCCTGTTTGCACAACAGACATCTCACTGACTTAGCCATCTCCCAGTCTCTTAAGGGATTTCTGTTTGGGTGGAGTGGTTATTGTGGTTATTGCCGCGCGCGCATGTGTGTGTGTGTGTGTGTGTGTGTGTGTGTGTGTGTGTGTGAGAGAGAGAGAGAGAGAGAGAGAGAGAGAGAGAGAGAGAGAGAGAGAGAGAGAGAGGCTAAAGATTGAACCTGCAGCCTTGCAAATATGCTACTACTATCCTATATCCCATACTGATGACAAAATTTAAAGAGAAAGTTAATTCAGAAATATTTAGCTTTCCTTTTAGGTTTTCTCAGAATTATGGCAACAAACTCATCCACAGCTTTAATGTTTCTGTTATACTAAGTGTGCTCATTATAATGATGGCCTTGGTGATAGTCTGACAGATCACTAGCATGCTTTTCATAGGGAGCCATTATCTAATTGAGTGCCTTAGGATGAAATAAAAGATGTAAAAATAACTGTGAGTTTATTGGTAATTATGTGCCCCTTTGCATTACTATTTAAAAGCAATGGGCAGTATGTTTGTCCTTTTGTGTGAGGGCCATAAATGTACTAATAGAATGCTGAAAGATGTGCTGTAAATATTGTTATTGGAATTTTTAGTGGAATTCCTGCTAGATTAATCTTTCAGTGCAGAAAATAAGAATTTAAAGATCAATATAATTTCATCATTTAAGTTATGACATTATTGTATATGATGCATGTTTGGGTGAAAGAATTCTTTTTGGCTAAAAATGGTCAAGTAGCAAAAGATCAACCATTATGACAGTCCCAGAGCTTTCTAATAACAACAAAGTCTTCTGAAGTTTATTCTATCAATACCCTATCATCTATCTACGTATCTATCTATATATCTATCTATGTATCTATCACCTATGTATGTATGTATCCTATCTACTTATCTATTGAACTTCCATCTGTCTATCATCTACAATCGTCTATCATCTATCTATCTATCAAGTCAACCTATAATCTATTATCTACAACTATCTATCGATCTATCTATCTATCATCTGCCTGTCCATCTGTGTATCATCTATTTATCTATTGCCCATCTACCTACCTATCTATCATTTACCTATGTATCTACCAACTATCTATCATGGTAGTAGTGGCACATGCTTTTGGGTACATGTTGAATCTTATTTTTTAAAAGCTTTATATGAACATGTATTAATTATGCATAATAATGGATTTGTACATGCAATTTTCATTCATGCATACAGTGAATTCTGATCATGCAAATCCTTTTATCTAGGAGTGCAGACATCTAACATCTTTCAATTACTATCTCACTCAGGACGAAAATAGCAAGATTTAACTTTAACGTTAATATTCTCAGGTGAATCCTTGAATCTATTCCATCCTTTGTATCCCTTATGCATTTTGTCAGATCTCCCCCCCCCATTTCCTTCTTTCTTTCCTCTCTTCCTGTCCTCCTCATCCTTTCTCTTCCTCTGTTGGGTATATTACTGAGTGTATCGAATGCCTGTCACATCCCAACATTGCTGGCAATGGCAAGCGATCACTCTGCTTTTGTTGTCATTTCTGTTAGACATAACGAGAGCATATCATTGCAGAAATCACTGTTTACTCAGGGAGACACACCTCTCGGGGTTGAGATGGAGAGAGATAAGAGGATAAGCCCAGCACTTATTCTTCAAAGGTGTTTCTAGGCCAAGCTTATCCACAAGAATCCCTGCGCATCTTCTGTAGCCACCTACACAGTTCTCAGCTCTGTTCTAACCCCGGCATAGCTGTCATTCCCACTGCCCGAACACAGGCTGTTATTTGTTAGAGCCAGAAGGCCAGGGGAAATCCATCAAGCAGCTTTGTTTAGCGGGATTCCCATGTGAGGTGTGCCATACAAATCAACAAGAGAGAGCAGAGAGCAGGACTGGGCTTCCACCTGGAGCCTCCCAGCAATGACCGTGGTCGGACACGGGGCGTGTGTGTGTGTGTGTGTGTGTGTGTGTGTGTGTGTGTGTGTGTGTGTGTGTTTTACTGCTGGCCAGAGAGAGCTGCGTAGACAGCACTGAAGACGGAGTCCGGTCTCAAGGGGAAACTGTGCCTGCAGAGGCATGGTGCTATAAGAGCTTCAGATTGGAGACGTTTCGCCTTTTCATTTATCTTGACAGAAGCAAGAATATCAGCTGTGTGGAAGACAATGATGCCCGCACTTTGGTTGTACGGCTTGGTGCTTCTTTTGCCTACAGAGTCCTGCAGGATATTATGCCAGGTAAAAATGGGGAAAGAGTGGCCGATGAGTTGGTGGAGAGAAGAAGCAGACAAAGAATTCCTCAGTTACCAGCTCTGTTACCTGAGAGCTGAAGTATAAGGGGAGGGTGGTGATGGGGTGGGCCAGCACAACCTGAAGAAATGAGAATAGGGGCTGGAGAGATGGCTCAGTGGTTAAGAGCACTAGCTGCTCTTCCAGAGGTCCTGAGTTCAATTCCCAGCAACTGCATGGTGGCTCACAACCACCTGTAATGAGATCTGGTACCACATTCTGGCCTGCAGGGACACATGCAGGCAGAACACTGTATGCATAATAAATAAATCTTTAAAAAAAAATTAAAAAAAAAGAAATGATAGTGACCCGTGACAGAGAAGACGCCTTTGCTATGAATTTGTCTCACATTAATTTCCATTAATCAGATCTGAAATACAACAAAACTGAGACGATTCAAGGATAATCACCCCACTCCCCCTGTTCTTGGGCACTGACTCTTTCACTTGAATCTAGGGTGCTGCTGTTTCCTGAGGGCCTTGAATAGTAGAGGTAGGGAAAGCTGCCGCAGTGACTAGGAGATACTAGAGACATTTAGTGGACAGGACCTCAAAACGATTTGGCATAATGTGGTACCGTGCCATTCAAAGTGGCAATAACATTTTCTTTTAGCAACCTGGCAGAAGAACAAGGGTGGAGTTTATAGCAAATCACCCTTTTAACTTTTGGAGGGGCAGTGAGCCCTGCCGCTCTTCATGGTATATTTTCCCTCATACCATATTTTAATTTTCCTCTTATTTATTTAAAATAAGGTGTGAAGGAATATAGGGAGAGAGACGATTTTAAAATATTTTGAGAATTTTGGGAAAAGAGTACTATTATTTGACCCTAAGACCTGGGAGGTCACCCTAGAACTAACTGGCAAAGCTCTGATCCCTTACTTCATAGACAGAGAGACTGAGGTCAGTGATGAAGGATGTGCTTCACATGAGATAAGGTGAACAAGAGACTCCTTAGGCAAGAATGATTTTGGAAGTTCTTGTCATGAGTTTTCCAAACAATATTCTCCATCTAATTAGTTTACCCTTCTTCTTTGTGACTCCCCTTCACCCCAACACTGAACTGAAATCCGATTTCTGAGAGAAATTCTAGGTGCTTTGGGATGACATTTTGCTGGGGGCATTCTGATGCCCACAGCTTGGTACTATCTTTTGTTTTCTCATCTACAATTTTCAGTAAAATGTGGGGTAGGCAGAGCAGGGGAAAAAGTTACTCTTGTTATTGTTGGGGCTCACCCTACCAGGAACATCCTATCCTTTTCTTCCCGTTGGACAAATTTCTGGTTCTCGAGCTGCCAGGGGCTGCCCCTCCCCTGACTTACCTACGCACTGGGAAGCTCTGCAGTTTAAGCGGGTTGCAGGCAAGCGTCTGCCTTTTTGTGTAGGATGAGGTTGAGGAATGTTAACATTTGAAGCTAAAGTCACCCACTTTGGATGCTACCCAGACATGAACTGACCAGAGGAACCGGACATGATGTACCTCAGAAAACGAACTGGGCTGAACAAATCAGGTCTTTCCTGTAAGAAAATAGACTTTCCAGAACTTCTTGTCAACAGCATCCCATGTCCTCCTCCACACCTAATTAGTCAACTGCACCATCTCTGGACTTTGTTTAGTGACCAGGGATCCTCCACAGCTGTTGACTTTGGTATACTGCAGAACATGGCCATGTCAGTATGGGTTTTGGGTGACTTGAGCATCCTTTACTTCCTGCCTTACATCCCCTATGCCTATTGAACCTGAACATGATCTGATGCCTGACCTTTGGTAGAGATGTACTGAAGGAATTAGGAGAACAAATTCTAATCTCAGGAATAAAAGGAGTTCCCTGCATGGCCTTCTTCAGGTCACCTTATCTATGACAGCCTCTGCGTTCTCATTTGTAAAATAAGGAGATTAGATGGTGTAGACGAATTTCTAAACAGTCTTATTACATGAGAAACACAGAACCAAAGAATCAAATACAGAGGTACTAGCTCAAGAGATCAGAGCAATAGCTGTGACTAGCCTTAGCTTACCACCAGCAGTAGCTTCCACAGAGAGCTTCTTCCCATCTAACTTGTCTTTTTATTGCCTTGCTGCTCTGCCTTGTCATTGGCTCTAAGCCCAGCCACATGACTTCCTTGTCACTGCCTGTCTATACCGACCTCCAGATCTCTATGGTTGATACTGGAATTAAAGGTTCATGTCACCATGCTTGGCTGTGTCCTTGACCACACAGAGACTCTGCCTGCCATGTGATCGGATTAAGGGCATGGGCTACCACCGCCCGACTTCTGTTTATGGCTCGCTGACCTCTGATCTCCAGGCAAATTTTATTTATTGACATACAAATAAAATATCACATTTCAGCACAAATAAAGTATCACCACAAGATGGACTATCAACACAGTCTTCAAGATCTCTAGAAATATTATTGTAGTCTTATGGTTTAGTGGAAGCAACGCGGCTTGTTGACTGAGACCCTAGGGATTTGGTCGCATGAATAAAAATGAATAAAAAAATAAAAATCATACACTGGTGAGTCCAAGGGCATTCTGTTTCATGAATTCCTCAGCGACACCTCCTCAGTGATAGAGAGACCTCAATTCAGAGTTTCCATAGTTTTATTTGATAGAAAAACAGGGAATATTCAGTATTATTTTTGATAACAGAGAGAAAAATAATATTGTTAATAGGAAAATAAAATGAGTATCATATGTCAGCCAAACGACAATGCTCAGAAATCTTATTTCTTCCTCAATAGCTAGAATCTTGGAATAAGGTTGGAGCCATGGATAATGCTCTTTTCAACCACTAGAGGGCACTTATTTTGCTCAGAAATGGGAATATTGAATTTGCCTCCTTTCCTATACACGTTAACATACGCATGCCTGTGTTTGTGAGTGTACCATGCATACCAATATGTCATTACACAAGTGTACATATGTACAAGACCCTTACATAGAGGGGTAAAGGGAGACAACACACAATCATGTTTCTAAGGAACTTAAAATTCAATTGAGAACATAACATGGAAAAGATTATCCAGGTAGCAGGCAGGTGAGTGGAGGCTAGGCAGTGTTGTATGGTAGTGTGGATAACAAGTCCTTCTAAGGCAGAGGGAGAGTTAGAGCATCTAGAACTCCATCAGAAAAGACAGCGTGAAAGGGCGAAACATGAGCTCGATGTAATCACTATTCAGTATCAGAATAATCCCAGCAGTCAAACCATAAACAGATCTCACACTTTTGAGGGTGGCCCTAAGGGTTTCTAATGTGTCAACTCATTTGTTCCCCCACAAAAGCAGTACTGTCTATTCTGCTTACAGACAGGGAAATGGAGGCACAGAGAGGTGAACGTTCCCTCCTAAGGACTTGAGCCCAGGTGGGCTGGTGGGCTTTCCCTAGACCATTTTCTCAGGATAGCCAGATATGCATGGGTGGGTGGGGTGGGGGCCACTCCCTTAAAGAAGAGTAGCATAAAATACAAAATGAATGTGAGTATTTTCTTAGAATGAGAAAAGGAATCAAAATAAATTTCAAACAGAGTTGGTTAAAGGATTTATATCCAGTAAATACTCAACATTATTTAGTAGTGCATTCAGCAAAAATAATACTACTTATAATTTCTTCTATATAGATAATAAAAAGATCATTCTATCATTTTAAAAATCTTACTTTAAACATTTATCTTATGTATATGGGTGTTTTGTGTGCGTGTATATTTATGCACCATGTGTGTGCCTGGTGCCCTAGGAGGCCCTGGAGCTGTAGTTACGGAAGGCTGTGAGCTGCCATGTGGGTCCTGGGAGCTGGACCCGGGTCCTCTGGAAGAACAGCTAGTGCTGTTCTAGACGCTGAGCCGTCTCTCCAGCTCGCCATTCTTCCCTTTTGCATTGTCCTACACTTCCTCTTATTGCAGCTAGTTTGAAATAACACTTTTTAGTTTTCCCACTTGTTATTAGCAGTTTTATGTAAATATGTAGGATTGCTATGAAAGTTGGGAAAACTTCAAGTTTCTTTCCAAAGAGCTGCAGGATGTCAGGGCACTCAACATTTGTTGTTGTGCTGTTCTGTGGCCACCTGTAGAATAATTTTGAATTAATGACCCGCAAGGGTTGATGTTCTTGTAATTTAAAAGTGACTGCAAACTATATAAATGTATCCTATTAAATCCAAAGAAATGTGGTCCTCGCTCAACTCCTTGTCTGGATTTCATTAATAAATGTACCACTCTAGTGATACCCCAAACAGGACAGAGTGTGAAGGGGGAGGGGTGAGACAGAGTGACAAAAATTGATACTCTCAATAGATGGAAGGTAGTTAGAATATTTTGTCTTTGAAAATACGATAAATATGATCACATGAACATGTGATCATGTGGCATGACCTTCTCCCAGGATTCAGTGGGGCCCATACAAGTGAAGTAAGTCTTCATGAACTTCCTAGCAAACTTCCCTCTGTCCAAAATGTAGTTTATGTGCAGACTATAGACTGTAATGATAGAGAATTATGACTGGGAGGAGAGGACAATCCCACTGCCTGGCACTGGGGAGGAAAAGTAGAAGGAAATGTCATTGGGCCATACCCAACAGCTGGACTTTCAGTGACTGTGTTTACATCATGGCTGACTCGGATATGGTTGTTTGTCTGTGATTAAAATGAACCAGTGGTATCACCTGTTGACATTTGGTTTTGCTGAGAATTTTGATTGTCTCTTTTCAGGCCACCAGCAAAAGCAAGGAGAAGGTGATGTCCAGGCCACATGGTATGTTGGCAGCAGTTACCAGTCACACAGAAGTTTGATCATCAGTTGTGAGAGCAGGCAACTCTCAGCCCTTTGGCTCATGGCGTGAGAGATGAGACACCTTGATAGATTACATTTGTACTTTGATTATTTAAATGTAAATCCATTGTGTCTTTAGCCCCAGACATATTCATATCTTCCCAACATCCTCTGTTCCACCTAGTCTCAGACTTCTTTGCTGTGATTCTCATTGAGCTAATTCAAACCAGGGCAGTGACTAGAATGGGTCTCATTGACCATGGAGCTTGCTATAAAGTTCTGGACCAGGAAGCTTCTTTGGGAACATCAAAGGGAATAGATTCCAAACAAGAGCTGACCTGGGTATCTCTAGGACTCTGAGGAGATCTTTAGGGGGCTCTGTGGGCATGGGGGAGGGTGACTAAGTAAGGTAACGCATGGGTTCATCCCTCTTATTTAATGGGAGGAGTTTATATTAGTCAGTTTTATACATTGGAATTTGGAGTGTGGTTCTGTCAGAAGGAACAGGATCCTGTTTCAGAATTATGCTATGTCTGCTAACCCATTTTCAATCATCTTCAATCTTACTGAGAAAAGATATCCATGTCTACAGCATTGACGTCCCTTTGCCACAGTGACACCTTACTGAATGGCTGAACAGCCATGACCTCAGACCTTTCTATCTGATATGGATGCCTTTTATTTTCCCAGATGTATGTGATGGTGTCTGTAAGGACAACACTGCCCCCTGCTTTCAATCTTGCCCTCCAGAAAGTGAGGGCAACGTGAAATTTGCCTGTAAGGCCAAGAAATGGCACAAAGTCACTGAAACCTGCCACACCCTTAATGCCATCAGCATCTTTGAGGTAATGCCCTTTCTCCTGTATCAGGATTCTCACACAGGCTCTATGAATAAACTTCAGGTGATCATATTGCCCACTTAGGGGAAAAGAGAGGCTTCCACGGTAGCAATAGGTTGTTTTTCCATGAATACATAAATACCTACCTATCTCCTCTCTCTTCACTTGGTGCATCTGAAAGTTTGTGTAGTATATCCTGCATCCTGAATGACATGAAGGAACCTGGTCACTTAGGCAAAGCAAGGAAAAGCATCTAGAATTGTCACGACCAAGTTCTTCATCTTTGCCCTCAGCCATTGAAATAACCCAAAGCTTTGATACTCATAGTGTACTTCGCTGGCTAGTAATATCTCCCCAAACTTGTTAGACCCGTGAAATTTGGGCTGCACCTCACACTTTGCTAGGTGAGAAGCTATAGTCCCATCAGGACCTTCATATGATGTGGGTGCCTGGAAAGGCCTCAGCTTTCCTGGAGCTGGAGTTGCGGGAAGCTGTGAGTCACCTGATGTGGGTTCTGGGAACTGACTCTTGAGTCCTCTGCAAGAACAGGACCCACTCTTAGCTGCTGAACTATCTCTCCAGCTCCTGCTATTTAAAAAACAAAACACGGTGTCTCTTGGCTCACCTCTTGAGAATGTAAAGATAAGTTAAATGGCAATAAGAATCCATATAAATATATAAACTATACATTAAATGTACATACACAGGAAGTGTCTAAAGAAAACAGTTGCAGTTTCAGAAGACAGGGCTAGAGAGCCACCAGTTGGGAAATTCAGTCTTATATTTTGCTTTATACAACTTGGTGTTGGTCAAGTTATTCCACTCTAGATACTACTTTGAAAATGGAACATGAAAGCATATTACGTGATATACAATTGTATAGTAGGGCTCTTCTAAATTCTAGCAAAAGTACTTTTGTATTTAATACAAACTAATAAAGGATTTTTTTTTACTTTGGTCCTGTTTCAGGAGGGTGTGGAATTATTTTCCAATGTTCAATCATCGGAATCAACTATAGCTCTCCATGAGTCTCACAGACAATCTCAAACCATAACAGATATGTTGATGGAAAAATGTCCAAAGGATTTGTCTTGCGTCATCAGAAACATTCAGAAGTCTCCCCGAATACCAGGAAACATTGCTGTGGTGGTAGAGCTCTTGCACAACATCTCGACAGCTCTAACCAGAGAGGTCAATGAGGAAAAGATGAAGGTACGTGACCTTGCAGATCAGTGTTCTCTCTTTGAGGAAGGAATTTAGATTAGTTGGAATACCCTCTGAGCTTCCCAGGGATTGGGAACCACATTTTCCTCCTCAATATTTCCAATGTCCCACATAAAAAGTGCTTAATGAATCTTATAGAGGGAAGAATAGTAAACAAAAGAATAAAATAAACATGTCAGGTCAAGACACGTTAGTAGAGAGAGCTTACTTGGTTCTGTGGTACTCATCTCAGTCTTTTTTATATTTCCCCGGGGTCTGGGTCTGTGATGGGTTGAGTCTGGGAGGGGCTGAGTCCATAAGAGGTTGAGCTTCTGAAGGGTTGGTTTTATGGGGGGTAGAATCTGTGAAGGTCCAAGGCTGTGAGGGATTGATTCTATGATTGCTTGAGCCTTTAAAGGCCTGGTTCTTGGGGGAGTTGAACCTGTGAGGTTATGAGTCTGTTGGGGGCCAGAGTCGACTCTGCTTTCCTAAAGGATATTTAAGCTACTGAAATTATTGAAGAAACACTGTGGGTCATGGACAAAGGAAGACTTACGCTCATTTGTGAGTTAGAACAAGTCGTTAAAATGGGAAGCAAAATATATGGCCCAACCTTTGAACTACAGAAATGTGAAATGGAATTGGATTCATTTCTTCATGGTTTTGATGCTTGAAGTAGACAGTAGTGAATGGTGATTCAACCTCTGTGGTCAAGTTCTAGTTTTCAGCATATTTCTATATAGGGTCCTGTGGCACAGCTGGGACTAACAGATACCAGCTACATTGTGGGTACTCTGAAAGGGCAATTGAATGATGGGTTTTGCCCAGGTATACAGTTGGTAGAAATGGGCATGTAAAGGCTGTGTACCTGTAGGTCTCATGGGAAGGCATTGAACAAATAAGAGGAAAACAAGGCAAGGAATTCCTTTACAGATAGATCCTCTAAATGGTATCCAATGGTGTGTGTGTAGGGGGGGCATGTGTGTGTACATGTATGGGTGAGTACTCGTGTGTGTAGGTGTTCATGTGTTGTAGGTCAGAGAGTGATGTCAAATGTCTTTCTCAGTTTCTTTCCCCATTATTTTTTGAGACAGAGTCTCTTGCTGATCCTGGAGATTATTGATTCGGTTATATTGACTAGCCGAACGGGGTTCAGAGATTCATCTGTCTCTGCCTCCCTAGTGCTGGGATTACGAATGTGCCATAGTGTCCATCTTTAACATGGTGCTGGGGATCCGAACTTGGGTTCAGATTGGGTTGAATGGCAAGCACTTTAGTGACTGAGCTGTTTCTGGGTCCCTGTCCAATCTTCTGATGTTGTGATATGGTACTATCATCTACAAATGTGTTGGGCTGCATTATTACCGATTATGGGATGCATGCAGTGTGTGAGTTGGACATGGCTGCAAGTAAACTTAATCTTTACTGTGCAAGCAAGTCACCAGGGGTTCAATTAAGATACTGAATATGATTCACTGAGTTTAGGGTACATGTGAGATTCTGCAATCCAAAGAGGTCTCTGGGAGTGCCTATGCTACTGGTTAGCAGGCCACACTTTGTAAAAGTAAGTCTTTTATGTATTGGGAGTTTCAAAGGGTGGCTCACGACTAATGCCAGTTCTTCTTTGACAGAGTTACAGCGCCATGGCTAACCATATTCTTAACAGCAAAAGTATATCAAATTGGACCTTCATCCAAGACAGAAACAGCAGCTGTGTCTTGCTTCAATCGATCAATTCATTTGCAAGCAAGCTATTTGTGAAGGAACATCCCATCAACATATCACATGTCTTCATTCATACCATGGGTACCATCATGTCCAGGGACAGCCTTGGGAAGAATTTCACTTTCTCAATGCGCATTAATGATACAAGTGATGAAGTCATTGGGAGGGTACTGCTCACAACTGAAGAGCTTCAGAAGGTTCCTTCTCCTTCCCAGGTCATCAGCATTGCGTTTCCAACTCTTGGGGCCATCCTGGAAGCCAGTCTTTTGGAAAACATGACCGTGAATGGGCTTGTCCTGTCTGTCATTTTGCCTAAGGAGCTTAAAAAAATCTCGCTGATGTTTGAAAAAATCAGCAAGGCAGAAGGGAGGAAGTCCCAGTGCGTGGGCTGGCACTCCCTGGAGAGCAGATGGGACCAGCAAGCTTGTCAGCTGATGCGAGAAAACTCCCAGCAAGCTGTTTGCAGGTGCTGGCCTAGCAAGTCATTCACCTCTTTCTCCATTCTCATGTCACCCGACACCTTGGAGAACCCGGTTCTAATTTACATCACATACATAGGCCTGGGCATTTCCATCTGCAGCCTGATCATCTGCCTGTCCATTGAGGCCTTAGTCTGGAGTCAAGTAACGAAGACAGAGATCTCATATTTACGTCACCTGTGTATTGCTAACATTGCAGCCACCTTGCTGATGGCTGATGTGTGGTTCATTGTGGCTTCCTTCCTCAGTGGCCCAGTATCCCACCACAATGGATGTGTGGCTGCAACATTTTTTGTTCACTTCTTCTATCTGGCTGTGTTTTTCTGGATGCTTGCCAAGGCTCTCCTGATTCTCTATGGAATTCTGATCGTGTTCCATACACTGCCCAAGTCATTCCTGGTGGCCTCCCTCTTCTTAGTGGGCTATGGGTGCCCTTTGGTGATTGCTGTTATCACATTGGCTGTGACAGAGCCTAGAAAAGGCTACCTCCGGCCTGAGGCCTGCTGGCTTAACTGGGACATGACCAAGGCTCTCCTGGCCTTTGTGGTCCCAGCTCTGGCCATCGTAGTAGTAAACCTGATCACAGTCATGCTGGTTGTCATCAAGACCCAGAGAGCTGCCATTGGGAGTTCCATGTTCCAGGAAGTAAGAGCCATTGTGAGGATCTGTAAGAACATTGCCATCCTCACACCACTGCTGGGGCTGACCTGGGGGTTCGGAATAGCCACAGTCGTCGATGGTCACTCCCTGGCCTTCCACATTATCTTCTCCTTACTCAACGCATTACAGGTAAGTCCGGATGCTGTGGTAGAATCTGAAGCGAGACAGTATGTGCAGCTGTTTTGTGATCAGGAACATGTGGCACCATGTTTCATGCAGAAGTCAATGAAATAGAGATTCATTTTTGTTTCAGAAAGGCCTGGATTTGAATTCTGACTCTCGTATTCACTAAGAATATGTAGCATGATCTTTGCATGTCTAGTTTTTGCGAGCATGTTTTTCTCATACAAAAAGAGAGTATAATGCCGCCACTTTCTAGAGGTGCTCAGAAAATGAAATAAATGATGAATTTGAAAGCAACAAGTTCAAATACTAAAATTAGTTACCAAAGACCATAAATACCTGTTAATAGGCTGAGGTTTTTTTTTTTTTTTTTTTTTTTTTTTTTTTTTTTTTTTTTAGATGTATCTTAGGCTAGCCTCGAACTCACTATGATCTTAAATTTCTGATCTTCTTACCTCCATCTCCCAGGTACTGGGATTACAGGTGTGCACCACCATGCATCATTTATGGGGTCCTGGACCTTGAACCCAGGACTTCATGCATGCTAGGCAAATACTCTACCAAGTGAGCTGTATCATTAAGCCCTGAGTTGTTACTATTTAGAAAGCAAGCAATCCCCTCTTCTAAAATTTAGTCTTAGACTGGAGGTGTTACACTTTTTACACTTGCTAGGTTGTCTGCTACTTAGACTTTTTAGATAGCAGTGTGGGCCATCTTATTTGAACAAGGCGAGTTATACAAAGAAGCTTTAAAGGTCGTTCCTTTTCACACTTCTCACACTCGTACGGGTTAAGCAATGTTCACAGTTTCATGTGTATCCTTGGCAAATTCTTTCTGTATGCTTATACAAATATATGCTTAATATGAGAATTGAAAACTTACATGTATTCTTATGTACCTGTTAGGCAAACATGCCTCCAACATTCCGTTTTAGATGGTGTTGGAGGTCAAACTCAGGGTTCTGTAGGCTGTGCTTTGCCCGCTGAATGACATCATAGCTACGATGCAACTTTCCTTCTCACTTAAAATTGTATCTTAGTCTTCCACTGGTCTAGTGTATAGGGTCTATTCAATGTCTAGGTAATGTTTTCTATTTAACATTTTCCTTCTTGAATGAAATTATGTACATTAAATATAAAGATTGCAATGAATTAAAATGAAAGCTTCTAGTTTCCTGAAGAAATGAAGCTAAACATTGTTCTGGGGGTGTGTGGAGTAGACAGTGAAAGTATTTTCAAATACGTGGTAGCAGGACTTTGAATCAAGTATCTACTCATTTTTCTCTTTCAAAATGTGACTATAAATGATTCACTTTATATAATAAACATTTTGATGCCTTGAAGAACACTGTTAACAGTACTAGGGCGAGTGTAACATTTTAAATCTTGGCTATTTTCTATATTTCTATGAAAAGTGTTACGGCAGTTTAGATTTATAGCAATGTCAGTAATTTTCAATTCATTATACATCTTTACAAAGCTGGTCATCGATGGGACTAAGGTAAGACTCCAGGGTTTCTAACTTTCATCTCAGTGAATCTCCAGGCTACTCTTCATAAACCCTTAATAAATACCTGTCTCATGCCACAGCAATGCCTTTCCTTATTCCCCTCAGGCTAGCTGACTTGTGACTCTTGTTTTGGATTAGACTGTGAGCACCTGAGTTTGGATACTGCAGGCATTTTCACTTATAATAGGATCAACTTGAAACTCGGGTTGTTTTTTGTCTTTACTCCTGGCAAGGAGAAGGATGAAGTCATTGGGATGCCAGTACCTATGAGGTAGTGGGCAGCTGCCAACTAGTGTGAGTGAGGGCTAGACACTGGAACAGGAGAAGGCAGAGCTATACTGGCTTGTACTGGCTCATGGAAGTTTTTTTTTTTTTTTTTTTTTTTTTTTTTTGTGAGCTGGTTATAGACACAGCCATCAGTAAAATTCAGTGACACCGATTCACAGGGACATGAGTTAGATTAAAAATAACAGTCATGTATCCCCCAAACTTCTTTGTTTGTCTGTTTTGATACACTCTCTGCCTGTCTCTGTAGCAGGGCATCCTTGGGATGCTCAGTGAGGGAGGAAAGGGAGCAGAGCCATGGGTCCTCTGAGGTCAGATACAATCAACGGGATGAGAAGCAGCAGCAGAGATGGGCTTAAGGTGAGGGGCAGCTGAGGCCGACTGAGCAAAAGCAGGATTCTGAAACAGGCAGAAGGCATAAGATGCAGGAAGCAAGCCCTTCTAAAGCGGTTCCGATGCTAGTCCTACAGAAATGATCGGGAGCCTAGCCAGCCCCTCCAAGGTTGAAGTATTAGTGTGGAGTCAGTGGCTGCCTCGGGTGTCACAGTGGCTGCTGCCTCTTACCTCTCCCGTGTTCTCTGAGAGCTATTGTGGGCTGGGTGGGATTTTGAGACACCCTCAGCTCCCAAAGCCATAGTAGGAGAATAAAGCATAATAGACTAAAACCTGAGAGAAGACGCTTACCTGCTTACATTGTGCTTTGTCCCCCGAAAGAGATGGGGAGAATCTGCTCCTGCTGATTTTTTTAAAAAAAGATTTATTCTTTCATCTATTCTCTGTTAGATATTGAACTCTGTGAGTAAACTTCCTACAAGGTGACATAAACCAATGAAAAGTGATTTCGATGGAATACTTTAATGTTGCATATTTGTGGTTATATAGACTCAGGTTGGGTAATAAAATTATTAGGCTGGGGATATAGTTTAGTGGTAGAGTCTTTGCCTGACATGTCCAAAGCCCCTAGTTCAATCCCCAGTACCCCTTCCACACAAAGAGACCACAAAAAGTTATTAAATATATGCACATCAGATTATAGAATCAACATACATTGGTTCTGTGCCTAGGAGTGTGAGAACCAGTAAAATGGCACAGTAGGTGAAAGAGCTTGATGCGCAAGCCTGACAACCTGAGCTCCATCCTGGAACACATGGAAAAAGCCAGATACATTGGTGAGCATCTGTTACCCAGAACTCCTCCCAGAAGATGGGAGATCAACTGGAGAATTGGCTCATGGACCAGCTAGTATGGAGTGTGCAGCATGGCAGAAATAAGAGAGACCCTGACTCAACAGTGTGGACAGCCAAAACTGACCCCTGAAAGCAAGTCTCTGACTTCTACATGTGTGCCGTGGTACCCATCCACACATCCACCCACAGTTATACATACATAAACTACACACATAAAGTCAATCATAAGTAAAATTAAACAATTGTAAGCATTTCTAAAAGAAGAGTTTACATAAACATACAGTTTGATAAAATCTCCATGCGGACCAGGCTTGGGTATTTTTGGACTGTCTGCATGGGAAAGTGCATTTCAGTACGTTAGAGGAAGGAATGAACTGCCTGGCTTCATACTGGTCCCTGTCATCTTCCATCTGTCAGCCGCATTTTCATCAAATTGTGGTAGCAATAGGCTGTTGTTCTCACTGCATCTTTATGTGGCATCTGCATTCCTCTGACTGGGCTCACATTGAGTTGGGAAACCAGAGTGATGTAGCAAGGGGGTGCCTACAGGGAAGGCCAGCTTCTCGCCTTCCCTGTCCATCCAGCACTCAAGCCATTCAGCATCCAAGAAGTGAGTCTAAGGGATGCTGCTGTCTACAGCCTTTTAAAAGTTGTGCTTCTGAACTTCCTTTTTCTCATCAGAAGAATGGGGCTGTTCCTTAAAATTTCCTTCCTCCAGGGAGGTTTTGTGTTGTTACTAGTGGAAAAGTGAAATTATGAAAACAAAACCTCAAATGGATTGTAGCTCTGGAGGATGGTCTTTGTTTCACAGATGGGGTCTTCCTCTGCATGGATGATGTGAGGGGTTATGGGCAACCAAGTGTGCCTGCTTTTCTTTGTGCTGTGGAAGTATGTTTTATTAATTACTGTTCAGGGACTGCAAGCCTGCACTCCTATACATCTTTTTTTCAATCATTATATCCTGAGGGCAACAGTTCCTGAGAAATGAAAAGCATTTTCACGGCACTCATGAATAGAAGTTTCTAAGATGTGCCTGCATAAAGCAAGGGTTTGTTCTGTGTCTATAGTGGCCAGAACTCTTGGTTGAATAATTTTTTTAGACAATATCTGTTGAACAAATGAGTAGGCCATGAGTAGGCTCTGCGGCCTTAGACTAGGGGATGAGAAGAATAGATAGTGTTCTTTCCTTATGGCCAGAATAGTAGTGATGTGATGAATGCTACACTTGTTATTCTTACCATCACTGTATTGTAAATGGATCTTCTTCTCCCTTCATCTTTCCCAGGGCTTCTTCATCCTGGTGTTTGGAACAATCCTGGATCCAAAGGTACTGTATGTGAACCATTCTTGGCTTTCCTGTGTTGAGTACTTGACCTGAAATGCTGACTTGTGAAGAACACTTATTGAACTTTGACCTCAGTCATCTGTGCAGTCACCTGAAACAGAACATCAGTCTTCTTATTTTAAAATTGTTTTGAGATTTTATTTATTTTTGTATGTATGAGTGTTTGCCTGAAACAATGTCTGTGTACCAAGTGTTATATAGTGCCTGCAGAGCCCAGAAGAAAGTGTTAGATCACCTGGAACTAGAGTGACAGAAGATTGTGAGCTGCCATATAGGTGCTGGGAATTGAACCCTGGTCCTCTGGAAGAGCAGCCAGTGCTCTTAACCTCTGAGCCATCTCTCCAGCCCCATCACTGTTCTTTTAATGCAGGTGATTGTTATCATCATCCTTCAAGCTTTTTTGAGGATACACATTTTATGGACTATAACTCTAAACCTGAAAACAATCCAGGAGATTTCTATTCTCTGTCTTGTAGATGAGAAAAGGGAGACTCAGGATGAAGAAACAGCTTGCTCTAGATCCCACTCTGATTTCTTATGGCAGAAACAGAATTATTTTTTTATTAAGAAAATTGTTTCATTCCTTTTACACAACAATCAAAGATCCCCCTCTTCCCTCCTTCTGCCCCCCAGCCTCCCCCTCCCAACCTACCCTCCACTCCTCCCCACCAGAATGAAAGGCCTCCCATGGGGAGGCACATCCCATAGAGGCAAGCCAAGCCCTTTCCCCTGCCTCAAGGCTGCAGGAGGTGTCCCATCATAGGTAGTGGGCTCCAAAAAGTCCACTCATACACCAGGGATGGATTCTGATCCTACTGCCATGGGGCCCCCCAAGCAGATCAAGCTACATAATTGTCTCACCACGAAGAGGGCCTAGTCCAATCCCATGCAGGCTCCACAGCCAGAAACGGAATTTTTAGCTAAATCTCACAGTGTTATTTTGGGAGGATGCCTCTTGGATTTGAAGGACGTATGTCAGGAATAGCCCCTAGTGCACCACAGAACTGCTCAATGAGGGACACCGAGGGGTTCAGTTCCCAGCACTCACTTGGTGGCTCACATCCCAGTCATCCCAGTTCTAGGGAATCTGACCTCCAGGGGCAGTGCATGCACATGGTACAAAGACATACATGCAGGCAAAAAATCCATGTCCATAAAGTAGAAAGTTTAAAAAAAAAGGCTAAAAAATAATGGAAAAGGAGCAACACCAAAACAAAATTGAAAGCACAACACCCACCTTCACTTTAGCGTATTATATTTTGAAAGTATTGATGTTATTGAAGTTAACATCGAAGGTTTGTGAGAGGAATTTCAAAAATGTCCTTTCATTGTCTTACCAAGATGCCAAGCCAACCTAAAAGTCACTCAGAGGTGAAACAGAGTTATACTTGATATTTCTATATGTAGACGGTCTCAGGCTTACAATATTCCAACTCACAAACCTTTGAGTTTACTATTGTGCGAAACGGTACTCTTTCAGGAGAAACACCATTTTAGGCTGAGCTCTTTTCCTGGGCTAGCATCTCGCATCATGGTACTCTCTCCCCAGACTGAGCAGTGGTAGTAAGCTACAGCTTTGAGTCAGCCATGAGCTTGCAATGGTAAACAGCCAACACTCCATGGTGTCATGAAGCTGTGGTGTTCAGTAGGTAGGTACACCAAGTGCAATTTTGGCTTAAGATATTTTCAGTTTACAATGGGCATGTTTTGATGCATCTCCCCCTTTGCAAGGAGCAGCTATGCTAACCATACTTCACAGTGCTTGGGAGTTCCAGATTTTAAAAGAAGAAGCTGTAAAGCAACTTGATAAGTGAAAACACGCAGGAAGCATTTGCAATACCCCACAGTCATAATTGCCGGGGTTGTGCGTCTGGTAACTGTGACACCATAACTAGCACACAGAGTCAAATAACGACAGCACCTTTGCTCTGTGTGCCAGAGTTAGATACGAAGAATTCCAAGCTATGCAGTCTCTGTCAAGATCAGAATCTCTTCATTAAAATTAAAATGTAAAAGACAAATTCAGGAAATGTCATGGGACCAGACATGATGAATAGATGCAAAGGAATAAGGAGTCCTGAAAATCCTAACATCAATTGAAAACTGAGCACGTCTTCCAAAATGCACTTACTATTAACATTTAAAGTGAATACTATGCACATTATGAAATTCAGGATTTTAAAAAGGATCAGAGCAGGAAATGTCAATAGAAGTGCCAGCCTGGCTTCAAAGATCCCAGTGGATGCCAGGAGCACCTCCCTCCCTTACATACTGCAGCAAGGACTTTGCATCTTTAGGGAGAGGTGAAGGCTCCCTGAGCTGGAGGGCTTTCACCGGCATTAGTGTGGAGACAATGTATGCAGGGCCTTGGAAAGAAACATTTTCCATGGCAGAAGGGAGAAAGGAAAGGAAACAGAAGAGGGCTGGGGAGGGAGTCAGGACGGGCTACAGTTGATGGACCTGAATCCCAGGCCTGGATATTTATCTGTGCAGCAGACTGAGTTTAGATGTTATTTAATCTTGGAGTGTCAGGGAACAATCATATCTGCCTTTCAGGATTATTTTCTTCGTAAAATGGGATGACAGATAAGAAAGACACTGTAAAACATAAAAATCATCACCATCATCACCATCATATCATCATCATCATCATCATCATCATCATCATCATCACCATCATCATTTCCTTAGTTCTGGACCCAATGTTACCTTGTATCTCCTTTATAGAAGGTTTGAGTAAAATGAGATGTGATGAATTACTTTAATGGTTCAAAAAAAAAATAATGCCAAAGCTGTAATTGGAATCCACGAGCTTGTGCAAGCTTGCTTCTTAGCCACTGGGTCCATCCATGTTTAAGACCACAGACACGTGTGTGCTCCAGAGGCTGCCCCTCCTCTGTACCTCCTCATCTCCCTGATTTTCTCCAGCTCACTGCACCATGTGACAAATCCTGCCAAAAGGACCCAGCTGGCCACTGGTTTCCTTGCCACGGTATTTGCCACATCCAAGCATATTGTTAACTTCTTATAAGTGTTTAATTATTAACCCATTTTGTTTAATTTCCAGATAAGAGAAGCCTTAAAGAGTCGAGTAGCATCTGCCAAATGGATCTCCAGAGTATCAGAGGTGAACGCTTTGTTTTTTTCATTTGACAAGGTAGCAGTGTAAAACCTTTTGGTGTGGATTTTTCCTGGGTTCAGAATCATTATAGAGTATGATGTCCAAATATGAAGATGAAAGTCAGTTTAAATGTATAACGAGGGGGTGACAAGGTGGCAGGTGTTGTAGGTATGAAATAGGAAGCGGGTGAGTAGAAGGAGAAATGAGACAGGAAACCATGAACTAGGAAAGCGGGTGATTAGAAGGAGAAGTGAAAGGAGATGAGTGATCTCAGGCTCCCAGGACAGTCTGTTGGTCCCCTCTGATATTATTCAGTTGGCCACACACAAAGTATGAAAGTTCCAGGGAAGCACACACTGAAACCCTATACAAAGGACTTCCCAGGAGCTTGATTACCAAGGAAGCAGTTTCCATGGTTACCAGAGTGGCATAGGCACAGGGCCAGTTCAGGGATGTGGCGGAGGTGCTCCAGTCATCATGTGGGGACTGGACTGTGATGTGCCTTTACCTTATCCTCTCTTTGTATAATTTACAAACTTCATGGTGATGCAAGGCTGTTGTGAGGGAAGAACTGGAGATGTTTACACGTCAGCAAAAGGGACTCAGGGTTGACCTAAGGAACGTACCCAACCACAGAAGGTGATCTGTGGCTTTGGTTCATCACCCGCCACTCCTTGGCCTCGTAGAGCTGTGTGCCTAGGCACCCATGGCTGAGTGCATCATTTTTCATTTCCATATCTATCTTCCCACCCCATTTCCTCCTGCTTATCTCCACCCCCACCTTCTTTTCCTATCCTCTTCCTCTTCAATCACTTTCTTAGTTTTTCCTGGGAGATTACTGTCTTTATATTCTCTCCCATCTTAAAGAAAAGGGCAAATTTACTGAGAACAGACGTTTCCTCCAAGAAGGCTACACCTCCTAATCCCCTCAAATAGTGCCACTCCCTGGTGACCAAGTATTCCAATCTGTGAGCCTATGGGGGCCATTCTCATTCAAACCACTACAGGCTCTCTTCTCTGACTTGGCCTGATTATTTCAACTCTCTTCAAAGCAGTGGCCTTGGTCCTTTCCATGTGTGGTTTTAGAATGATCTATTCAGGCCACCGTAGGGAAATTCTGGCCTTTGGTGCCTAAGAAAAACAGTCATTTTTCTCCACCTCTCTTGTTTTACACAAGTCAGAAAGACACCTAGCCCTTCTTTATTGTTGATGGTCCGAGTCAATGGTTTTTGATGTTGGCTGTATCTTAGAAACATCTTGGGAGCTTAAAAAACAAAAACAAAACCAAAAACAAACAAAAAACCCCACACCAAACCACAATCCAGGCATCACCCAGAAATTAGACCAGAAACTCTCGAGGCTTGAGCCTAAGCACTTATTTTAAGCTCTACAGTGATTCTGCCCTGTGGCCAGGGTTAAGAGCCTCTGGTCTAAGTACAACATATATTTACCCTTCATTTTGCATTTTTTTCCTTCATTCTGCTCAGCAGCTCTAGGCCATTGCCCGTCATTAGCTTTAACACCCTTACCTGAGTACAGAAGTGGAGTTACCATCCACTTGTCTGTTCTGCTTTGAGGGCCTCTAATCCCTGGTAGCAATCTTTTACAGTGCAGATTGAGCTCACCTTTTATGGTACCCGTCTGGACAGGACCAGTCCCACTTCTCCAACACCTAAGACAACATACATTCTTGTGTTCATTTTGTAGCTGACAAGATGCGCTAGCCTGTGCTCGGGTAGCCACAGATCTGGCAATGTGCAAATGTCTTGACTCTTTAGACAACTCATGTCTAAAACATACCCAAAAGATCCTTTGGCACATGAGCATCACAAAGGTGTAGGGGGGACTTTAATGTTGAGGATTTGAGTAGAACAGGTGTTCAGAAGCCGAGTGCAGGACACCAGGCTCCTTTCCTCTCTCCACCCTCTATCCCCTCTACACTCCCTTCCCCTAACCCTCTCTTTTCTTTCCCCTCTTCCTCGTCCTTCTTCTTTGGAATTCTCTAGGGCCAGGTTATGGTAGAGAAGGACCCCCTAGACAAGCCCGTCACTATGTTGCTAGTTTTCATATAAACAGAAAAGGAGGAGGTGGTGTGAAAGGGTAAAATAGCTTCTCATGCCTCAGATTCTCTGGGCACCTAGAATGACCGTGATCATTGCAGACTGACTGGTGATGATAAATGCAATCATATTTTGTCTTCAACAGGACCTCTCTTCTGAATTCTCTTGCCACCCTACCAAAGGGCCAAGCTAACCAACCAGGATACATCCCTAACATGGGAGGTGAGTATGCAGTAAGAGAGTCTCTAAGTGAGCTTTGAGCTTATGGCATTTCTTTGATTTTAATTAGAAATAAATTCTCTTTTTCTTGTCTTGGTAAGGCACATTCTTGGATTGCTAAAATTTTTGTCCCATAAAACAATAAGTCATATCTGAGAAGGCTTATGACCTGGCCTGGGTGTGCTTAGGGGGGGCTGAGGAAGGATCCTCTCTCTTCTGGATCCCTCTGCCCCATCTCTTCTCGTGTTTTCTAATGTCAGGACTTCTTGCATCAGCAATGTCACCAAATCTTCTACTTTTCCTTTCCCTAGTCTTAAAAGGTCAAGAAATTATGACTGACAATATGGGGGAGAGGCCTCAGGGTGGGGATGAAGAAGCTGGACAGAGTAATAGGGAACTAGATTTAGAGGAACAAGCCATAGAGAAATTAATTTAGAGCCATATAGAGGGACACGGTAACTCAGGTTGGGAAGAGACCCAACCAGCTACAGAGTGCTCTAGAACAACAGGGTGGAAGACAGAGACAAACACACAAACATACCGAAGCACCCACATCCCTGGGAAGACTCACAGAGATGGGAAGTATATGTGAGAGGTATATGAGGAACTCAGAGAAATGAACAATGACGCAGAAAGGATGATGTACACACAGACCAGGACTCACACAGAGTGCAGAGAAACAGAGAGATGCAGAGCGAGGCACTGTGGTATGTAAAGTGAGTCTCCCTTCAACACATCCAGGCTCCAGCAGCCTTTGTGGCCTTGACCTTGTAGAGAGACGTGGTTCTTTTCTGAGAGGAGTTATACTTCAAAGGAAATGGGTTCTGCTGTGTTTAACACATGCATCTGTAATCCCAGCGCCTGGGAGGGGGAGGCAGGAGGATCACGACTGTGACATCATCCTCAGTTACATAAAAGGTCTGAGGCTAACCTGTGCTACCTGAGATCTTGTCTCACCTCATTCCTGAAATGAAGTGGTTCATGTTAGAGAAAGACAAGGCTTGCAACTCAGCACCTTGGGGAATAGAACAAGACAATTTCCTGGGTTCCAAAGAGCCTTATAGGAAGAGACTGTCCGCTGGGCAGCTGCACTCTACCGAAGGGGCTTGTACAGAGCAGACTCAGCGTGCAAGTGTGAAGCATCCGTGTCTTGCTACTTGTATGTTTAAGCTGTGATTTTCTGTTTTTGACAAGGTTGCTCATTCCTGGAATGGCAGTGCCTGAGGAAGCATGCACTTAACTCCTGTCCTCTTGCCACTGGGTACTTTGAAGGAAGCCTCCCACACTTCAGAGCTGATGGAGGAGGGGGGTGACATGTGGAAAGCATGAAGGCCCTTTTATTGAAGCTGTTCCGTGCTTCTAAACACATCTTGCCCACCAACTGCAAACCTGTATATGACACACTAAGCATCTGCAAGGGACAAGAAGACAAAGTGGGGCACAGCGACAGGGTCTCACTGGTGCCTCCACCTCCACACTGCTGGGTCATACTTATGGTCAGGGAGAGAGCTCGGCTTGTCTCAGCAAAGGCGGCCCAGGATGCAACGTGTTGGATTCTACATGAGCACCCTGAAGAATAGTCTCCAACAGTTGGACTGACTCTAAGTGACTCATAGCTGGCTCTCTGTATAGACAGGAGGCTTCTGCCAGTATATTCTACTTTTTCAAGGTCAAATTGATTAGATGGCCAAGCCTAGCTTGGACTTGTAATGCAACTTCTTTGATAGTGAACCAAGTGAAAAGCATAGAGTGTTTGAATCGGACATGACGCCTGTTTTAAGATGAGGTGGAAGCCTGGACCTGTGAGTCATGGCTCTGCTAGCCTGAGCCAACTCTGTTGGCTTGCAGAGCTCCACTTTCTCTTCCAGAGCATGGGGCCTCTGAGGGGCTTTCTGCTTGCACCTTCAGACAAGAGAGGCTGCTGAAACCTGGTCGAGGGAGGGGAAATAGATTTCAAGCCCTGTGCTGTTCATTTCCCTAGCCGTATGTAAAACACACTCAACATTCAAAGCAGATGTCACCTGACAGAGAACAATGCTGGGTGGTAGAAGGCTTCTCTGAAGCAGGTCCACAGGTGGCTGCCCCTGAAGAAAAGCAGGGGTTACAGACAAAGGGATACAGACAGATGCCCAAGGCGTCGTCCTATCTAGAGGCCAGTATTCTTGATGTTCTGTTACAGGTGGGAGGCTGGGCATGATGGGCACTGCTGGAACCCCAGCACTTGGGAGGCAGAGACACAGAGAGATGCTCTGAGTTAGAGGCCACTTTGGTTTACATGGTGAGTTCTCAATGGGCTGACGCTCATCTAATAAAACAAACACCCCCCCTCCAAATAAAAACCAAACCACAGCAAAAACCCCAATTAAAACCCAAACAAAATATACACCGGCAAGTGAGGCTCACTTGGTGGGTGAGTAGCTCTCTTTCTTTTTCGTGTGTGTGAGAACGTGTGTGCTGTTTATGTGTGAGTGGTGTCTGCACACGTGCAGGTGTGCCCTAGAAGTTCAGGACAGGATGTCTGCTGTCCTGCTCAGCCACTCTCTGCCTTATTTCTTTGAGATAGGGTCTCTCACTGAACCTGGAGCTAGACTCCAGCCAGCAAGCCTCAGTGATCTCCCCTTACCTGCCACCCACAGATTATAGGTGGGCACGGCTGTATCTGTATTTTAGTGTGGGTTTGGGGGATTTGAAGTAAAGTCTTCATGTACAATAGAGACTCTTAGCAGTTAGGGCTCTCCTCAGGCTACCCACACTCAGTTAACACAAATAAAAAGAAATACTTCCTTTAAGTAGGGAAGCCTGAGTGGGCACAGTTACAAGGAAGATCAATTAGAAGATGGGAAAGAATGTACCAGCTAGAAAAAGTCATCTTTCCAGTGCTGTGCTTATGTTGGGGCATGGCACCCTTTTCATGTATCAGAAGTGGTCTAGTTAGTGACACTCCAGTGTATCCCTGGAGCTTGTTAAATGAAGAAGATGGGGTAGACACAGTGCTGGTATCCTCAGTGCAGATATGGCAGCATCATGAGAAATATCACCTGCTTACGGTCAATGTAATGAAGTCAAGATGGAGTCTTATGTAGCTAATGGGTAGAAGAAGGCTGATGTGCACACAGCTTGAAAAAGGCTAAGCAATGTTCCATGTAGAGATGAGAACCCTGAGCACTGGGAGAGACGGAGGGAATCATCTTTTGTTTGTATTATGTGTTGAGCAGGTGTGTCTGGCTTAAAAGCACTCAACTCAGGTGCACTCACTCTGTGACAGGAGGGTGAAATCACTAACTAAGAAAGGCCTGTGGATGCTAAGAGAACCCCTTCCCCTGGCATTTCTAGGGAATCTTGAAGAACTCTAGCCTTCTCTCGCATAGTCCAAAATCCACACTTGGGCATCTTGAAAGAGGTCAGGGGACTACTCAGACTAAGGTGACTTGTGTGACCCTCAGTAGAGACACTTGCAGTATGCTTCTCACATCTCACAAAGATGTGGTAAAGTCAGGTGACTCAAGAAGACACTGTTCTGAAGCAGCTTTGTGGCATTACATGGCCCTCCTTGGAAAATCACTTAAATTCTTTAGAATCTGGTTTCCTCATTTGTAAGTGGGGGACAAGTGAGTCTACCACCTAGGATTATTGTAATGATTCAAAACAGTAAAGTATTTATGATAGTACTTGGAAATAATAACTGCTCATTAAAATGTTAATTTCTTTTACTAGTGTGCCTGTGAATACATGCACATACAGATATACACACACACACACACAAGTACACACACAGCCATGGCCTTTGGCATGAGTTTAAATGAAGATATCCTCATGGGATTAATTGACTTCTAAATAAAACAACGAAGCATTTGGTTTTGTCTGTGTAGCATTGGGGTTACGTAGAGCGAGCCAGTCAAACCCACTGGGGCTCCTGGAATGAGCCTGCTAGCTAGTGTTGCTGGATCATAATGCATAGTTCCTTGGGGCTACCATGGCCCCCCCTCATTCTGTGGTGTTTCAAGGCTGGCTTTCCTTTCTTCTGTCTCTGAGGGGTCTTCCCTGACTGCCCCCGATGTACTTTCCTATAGCATTTACAATCTGTGCTGTTCACTTCCCAGGAATAGTTACTGTGCTATATAGTGTGTTTCGTTTGTTTTTTTTTTTCTCTCTCTATCTGTTTTCTTTTCCAGATAAGGTTGTGAATCTTTAGGAAGAGGCTGGCTTTGTATTTGATAACCACTTTGTAACTTTCTTTTGCGTGCTGATAGGGCAACCAAGTGTCTTACACACAGAGTGTGTTCGGTAAATATGTTTGTTCAATAAAGTCCTTTGATTACACAACCACTTGAGGCTGGTTTTTTTTTTTCCTGAATCACAAATGGCCCAGTACTTAATGACCTACATAGAACTGACCCATTTCTACAAATGCTGCTTCCTTGACCTGCATTGCTCTGAGTTGTGTAACACAACTGTCTCTCACTTATTACTCTTTCTTGTTACACCACACCCCCCATAACTTCTAAGTGGCGAATTATGGTACTTGGGGAAAGAAGGCTTATAAGCAGGAGACTTCAGAATCAGGCTATGTGGGACTCTGGTGGTAAGGACACTAATTCAGACTGAGTAGTCAGTTGGAAGCTGGGTCAGGTGACGCTTTCTTCAGGTGGAAGCTAGGCCTTCTGCCTCTGCATTATCCTTTGGAATGGAGAGGCCGCAAGGAACTTCTCATTGTATTCCTTAGAAATAAAAGAACTAGTAAGTAGGACTGGCAAGATGGCTCAGTGGGTAAAGGCACTTGCCACCAAGCCCGATGACCTGAGTTTCATTCCTGGGCCTCATGATTCCTGCAAGTTGTCCTCTGACTTCCACATGTGCCATGGCATCCACATGTGCCATGACACCCATGCATGCGGGTGCACGTGCGTGTGCACACACACACACACACACGTGCACACACACACGTGCACACACACATGTGTACACACACACACACACACACACACACACACACACGCAGATAAATAAACTAAAAAAGAAAGGAAGAACCATAAATCTCTCTGGCGCCGAAGTAGAGACTAGCTCATAATTTGCCAGCCACTTTCTTGGTCAGTTTTCTCCAAATTCATAGGTACAGGTAAAATACAATAATAGCCTCTTAAAACCATAAACAATAGTGGCAGAACCTTGCATGTTCTCACCCTTGTTCTAATTCTACCAGGGAAGACGCAACACAGACTCTCATGTGATCATCTGAGATAAAGATGAAGACACGAAGGACAAACAAGTGACTCACTTGAATGGACTCGCTTCAGACAAGAGAAACCTGTAATTTCTCTTAGGCGTGCTTGACAGACCCACCGTGGGGTGAATCATAGCCTCACACAAGCCTTGAGGCTGTGGGCCGCTCTGCAGTGGCCAGATTGGCTTCTCATTACCGGGCAGTTGCTTCTCACTCGGGCCTCTGGGACTGCCTTTTCAAAAGATGGAGCTGGGTCACCGTTACTGAAGGGGGCAGGAGAGTTTCGGTGTGGACCCGTGATGGTGGGGCACCATGGTAGGCAGTTCAGTGCTGACTTTCCTGCCAGGTGACTGTCGGTCTCTGAGCTGCTAGACCTACTTCCTGAGTGCGTGAGTACATGGCCCATGCCGTTACCCCTTTCCTAGTACCTGTTCCAGAATGAGGGAAATGTGTGATTTGGGATGGTGTTTCCGGGAACGCTTGATTCTACAGCGTCCCCTCCTTAATGCGGTTTTGAATTTGGCTAGCTCAAAGTTGGAGTGTCTGTGTTATATTTCTTTTTCTGCATGGAGTCATCTGTCAGGCTCGAATTGCTCATTCCTTGGAGTGAAAATGCAAAGTGCCTTGCCAGGCAATTAGCCTCATTGCCTCTGCACTGTCTCCAAGCCAGAGAAATTTCAACTCCCTTTAGATGGAATGCAAGGCTTTAAAATTCTGGTTTCTTCTTTTCACGAACCCGACGAATTGTCTTTATGGTAATGTAAAGGAAAGCAGGACCCGCAGTGCCTGCTGGGAACCCTTCCTATGGTGTCCCCCTCGTCTGAGTGGTCAGCGAGGGTTGCCCGAAGGCCTGTGCTCTGGACTCAGAGGGAAATTGCAGATGTTTTGGGTTCTTCCTTTATTGGGTGTTGTATTGTTGGCTACATGATCACTGTCAGCACTCCAGTGAGCGTCCTTCCCAGAACAGAGAAATCGCCAGCACCAATAATTACTTTATAATCGTTTAAGTATTGAGGGATAGTTGGTGAGATGAAGATGCCTTCCAGCTCTGAAACTGTGTGATTCTTGAGAGCCGTCAGCATTTGAATCCAGACACAAAGCGATGGATGGAAACCATCTAAAATAGCCAAGAAGAGATGGGTCTGGTTTTATGTCCCATAGTAGGTCTCTGCCACCAAGGCTCTGTCCCTCACCTATGGTGAAAGAGAACCAGTAAAAGCACGTCGGTAGATTCTGTTATTGAGGTCAAGATAGAAACAAGTCATTTAGCCTTCTGATGTTATAATCAAAATTCTAATTATACAACAAGTGTAGTTATGGAATTAGGCTTAGGGGAACAACACACACACACACACACACACACACACACACACACACACACACACACTCACTCTTCAGTTCCTCATCCTCTAGTTAACCTTTCTGAATTAGTCATTCCCGTAAGACAGTAGGATTTGTCAAGGAGTATGAAGCCAGTTGCTGCCTACAAGGTTAATAGACAAGTGAGAATGTGCCCCCCCCCCCCGCCCCCGCCCCCGTGCCCGGCACTGGAGGGGAGATAATCAAGAAGTTTGAGAGCTCACATGCCAGTCATCCTTCACCACTGTCTGCTTTACGGTTCTTGCCCTGACCTTTTCTCGTTTTCTTTGGGATCCCGATGCCAGCCCTTTCCGGGCGTGTTGAGACCAGTGCAGAGTACCTCGGCACGCATGACTCATCCTACAGCTTCATCTAGTGAGGGACAGGAGTGAGTTCCAGGACCCAGAAAGACTGGTTATCATTTTGAATTACAAACTCACTCAGAAACTCGGTTCTGTGTACAGGAAAGAGGAACAAATAGGAGGTGGTGTTCAGGAACAGACAGTTCTTCTGATCTGTCCAGAGGGTCAGTGTTTTATGGCTTAAAATGGAGATAGCACAGAGAGACACATGCACAGTCAACACCACTGTGTCCTCATTCTGCCTCGCTTCCTTCCCCTCCCCTCCCTCTCTCCCTTTTCTTCTTCTTTTTCCTTCATTCACTCTTTTCCCTTCCTTCCTTCCTTCCTTCCTTCCTTCCTTCCTTCCTTCCTTCCTCCCTCCTTCCCTCCCTCCATATCTCTTCCTACGTGAAACTTCATAAACATTTTTTTTTTTTTTTAAATCAGGGCCCAGATGGTGGAACGAAACAGAGGCCTGATGAGAGGGAGAACATTTTTACCAAATTCAGCAGGTTCTAAAAACTGTCAGGAGTTTCATATTCCAGGGCCTCCTGTGTCTGTGTGCTCCATACCCACATCTTTAATCACAGATGAAAAGCAGCAGGGAAGGTCCTGCGTTGGAACCCAGTACGTGCAGACCTGTCTGTCACTATTATTTCCTAAACAACTCGGAATGACAACTATGCACAGAGCCTTTGAGACAGTGTGCCGTGCAGGAGAGGCCTTGTGCAAACGCATGCACCATTTTTCTGGAGAAGACCTGAACATGGAGGGATTTGGATATCTGAAGGAGGCTGCTGAGGGACATCTGTGTGCTCATCTGCTTCTGGAGGGCAGAAGAGTTTCCTCATGACCTTAGAGCCAAACCTTCAGATGGTGGGCAAGGATCTTCACTCACTCATTCAAACTGCAGGGTCGTTCCGTTCACTCACTCATTTGTTCAACGAGTGTTTCCCACTCTGAGTGGGTGCTGAGTGGGCTGAGGATGGAGAAAGGGCAGGTGTCCACCTCCTGACTAACAGGACTTTTCCCCCCCTTTTTAGTTGTGGCCCTGCTTTCTCTTGGGTTCTCTTGACCCACTGTGATTAGAACTCTTCCACAGAGGGTTGTGAGATGTTCAGGACAGTAAACAGGTTTGGGGGGGTTAGTTACTTAATACTCCACTCTGGGCTGGCTAGTGGGTTTAGTTGCATTTTCTCCTTAAGCCTTTGAGGCCAACCCATGTTATTTTCTTTCTGTAATCACCAGGTTACAACAGGGAGCCTGGCTGTATTTGACAGCTTGAAATTGCTGTTTATTATCATGTGAGAAGTGAAGGTGGATGGTGGCGAGTAATTCACGCTTTTGTCAGGGTGTGCAGAGAGACACGCTGCTCCGGAGGGAAGGCGGGACCTGGACTGTGTGTGCTTCAGTTACTTTTATAGGTCCTGAGAAACTGCCACGCTAGGTGGCTTGGATGCTTTTATCGCTCAAATTAGTACCTTGTGCTAGTCACTCGGAATAAGGTGTGGATCTGCCCTCACTGGGGGTCTAGTATAGAAACCGGAGAGAGGTTCTTCGCAAATGACAAGTGGCTCGCTATTTACGTCATTGCTGCTGCGGATGACCTCAAACTAGAGTTCAGTGGCATTTTGTTTACGCCTCAATTTTCATTTCTGATTCTGTCCTTCTTCCTTATGTTTTTCCAGAGCTTTGGTGTGAGAGACGCAAGTGCCTCCCATGAACATACCACCATGGGGATGGGCATTGGCTGGATGCCCGACAAATATACCTGGGGTCCAAACCCAGATAGCTGAGTGTGTTTTCCTCTAAGACAGCACGCTTTTCACAGGATAGAAGCTTTATATTACTCACGGCATTTAAAAAGATTTACCTTTGTTTTTAATTATGTATATGCTTGTGCGTGAGTATGTATACACGAATATGGGTGTGTACAGTGGCAGGTCTCTTAGAACTGGAGTTACAGGTAGTTGTGAATCAGCTGACCTGAATACTGGGAGCTGAACCCAAGTTCTTTACCAGAGCAGTAGGGTCTCTTTCTCTTGAGCCATGCATGTCAACAGTCCCTCTAGGTGTTTTTAAAGAGTGTGCATGCATGTTTTGCTTACACATATGTCTGTGCATCATGTACGTGAAGTATCTGCAGAGACTGGAAGAGGGTCCCTCGGATCTGAGCTACAGAAGGTTGTGAGCTGCCATGTGGGTGCTGGAAATTGAACCTGGATCTTGTGAAAGAACAGCCAGTGCTTTTAACCTCTGAGCCATCTAGCCAACCTTGTCTCAGTGCCCGAAGTATACAGGAAACCTATATTGCCTATTAGAGGAAAACAGACAGAGCTCTCAAATTCAAAGAAAACTGAAATCAGTGGATATAAATGCCCTGATTGTTAAAAGTTGCTTTTGTTTTATTTTTTTTTCACACTTGGTACCCATTGCAAACGGTTGAAAATAAAATTGGTAGATAATAGTAAACTGTCCCAGTTTATACATATGCACTACTGTAAGAACCCTGCTTATTCTGTTTTCTCCCACAGGGTACTAGCCACCCTGCCCCCCGTCTGTCTGTCTATCTGTCTGTCTGTCTTTCTCTGTCTCCCTCTCCATCATACTCTGGGGATCGAAGCCAGACCTTTCCTAAATCAAGTGAGTGTTTCTACCATGCAACCATACACCTATCCCTGGATTAAGGTCTTGATTTAAGAAGCCTGTGAACTGTCTTCAAATTGGGAGCTTCTCTACTACCATACCTATGGTTCATAGCAATAGTTGTTCAGGATGCACACACACACACTTTGCTGACAAGCTGAACACACTGCAGAACAGAGCTGAGCATCACATATGTGCAGCAATACTGAGGATTCTCCATTGCCCCCAAACACTCTCAAAAGCTCTGTGAATGCAGAAGCCCTACCGCTGGGAATTCCATAAATCATATCACATCACTGGGCCTGGGTTTCCTTCGGCAAGTTGGCCTCCCTCCCTCTGTCTCTCTTTCCCTCCCTCCCTCCCTTCCTTTGACAGGAACTTCCTGTGTAAGCCAGAATGGCCTCAAACTCACAAACGTCCTGCTTCAGCCCGTGTACCAGGAATACCAGTGTACACCACCATGCCTGACAAGCTTTAAACCAAATTCCTATACTGAAAATGGTGTAGGGAAAGCAGACCTCATCTTGAAGCCTCAGGTGTGGCTGTTATTATTTATGAATGCCTCTTTGGGCATTTCACCTATTGGTACATTTCTTGTTCTCTTTTCTAGTGGAGGAGACTTTGTTCAATCTTCAGAATTTGTTCTACATATTTAGTCCTGAGTGTATCTTTTATCTCTGATACACATGCCTTGAAAGGAAGATTTCAGAATAATCATGAAGAAGGGTGAAGAGGAAGGATTGAAAACGACCATGTCAGTCAAAGGATTGAAAACCCTGACAATGACACTTAACCTTGTAGTGGACTGTCTCTCTTTTAACTGACAGGAGATAATGCATTAGAGGCTTGTGAGTTTATATAGTGGGTCACAGCCAATACGTCAGAAGACAGCAAGCACACTAAAGTAGCATACAAGATAAAAATATCAGGCGTATCAGGGTATCTGGTAGAGTGTATGTGTTGAGGGGGATGTTTTCATCATAATAAAATGTTTAAAGTGGAAAATTATGTTTTTTTCAGTTTTGTATATAGAAATCTGTATTTGTATATGCATACTGACTCATACGTATGCTGTTTTTTATTATGCTATGGTAACAAGATTTGAAAGTCAGGTGTGTCTGTGAAATGTGTGGGCACTTTAAGAGGACTTACACAGGTTCTTCTGGTATTTTGTTTTGTGATGGTTAGCTAACCATCACAATGTCTTCTGTGGCATTGCTCAGCACAATCGTGCACCGATCAGGCATCGAGGCCTCTTTCCACCCACACTGTAAGATCCGGAGTTCTGTGCACAGAATCCCCATGTCCTTGCAAATTCACTGCCATTCCTCAGCCGCTGTTCCTCCTGCTTCTGCATCCCTGCCCAGACTTTCTTTTGATTTTTTTCCTTTTACTGAAAATAGATTTTTTCCCCTCACATAATATATCCTAATTACTCTTTCTCCTCCCTCTACTCCTCCCAGTTCCTCCTCACCTCCTCTGCCATTTAGATCCATCTCTTTTCTGTCTCTCGGAAAGCAAATAGGCTTCTAAGGGACAAAAATAAGATAAAATATAATAAGGTAAAACAAAAACTAACACACCGGAATTGGACAAAACAAACAGAAGGAAAAAAGCCCAAGAGAAGGCACGTGAATCAGAGACCCCCTTGTTTGCACACTCAGGAATCCAATGAAAACACTAAGCTGGAAGCCATGATGTATACACAGAGGACCTGGGTTAGACTCTCTCAGGCCCTGTGCATGCTGCCTCAGTTTCTGGGAGTTCATATGTTCTTTGATCGCGCTGATTTAGAGGGCTTTGTTTTCTTGGTGTCCTCCATCCCCTCTGACTCTTACAGTTTTTCTGCCCCCTCTTTCACAGGGTTCCTGGAGCCCTGAGGGGAGGGATTTGTTGGAGAAATTCCTTTAGGGTTGAGGGTTCTAGGTCTCTCACTCTCTGCATAATGTCGGGGTGTGGATCTCTGTATTTGTTCCCATCTGCTGCAGAAGGAAGTGTCTCTGATGATGGATGAGCAAGGCACTGATCTATAAGTGTAGCAGAATGTCATTAGGAGTCATTATTTTGCTATTTTTATTTTTTTAGAACAGTAGTATTTGGTTTTACCCTGGGTGCCTGGGCTATCTAGTTTCAGGTTCTTGGCCACTTGAGCAGAGTCACATATGGGTTCTGCCTTGTAGAGTGGAGTGGGCCTTAAGTCAAACCAGACGTTGGCTAGTTACTCCCACAAGCTTTCTGCCACCATTGCCCCAGCATATCTTGCAGGCAAGACAGCATTGTAGATCAAAGGGTTTTTAGCTGGGCTGGTGTTTATGTTTCTCTTTTGATAGCATGCAGAGTACCTTCCTATACCAAATACACCAGCATGTAGGGATGAAGGTTCTATGTAGGCACCTGTTTTACTTCTCCACGTTCGATGAGTTGTGTAGACATTATCTTCAGCAATGGGGCCTTGCTCTCAGTTCGTGGAGAGCAATCTATAGTCTTGGAAACAGTGTGGGTTATTTGAGGATTCCCATGGGACCCTTTTGTCTAACAACTCAGTTAGATATAACCCAATCTCAGTAATGGAAGCTTCATTTGGTGACAAGTGACGTCCAGTTGTGGCTCTGTCTCCCCATTATTTGTCAATTTCATTTAGATCACCTTGATATATGTATATATTTTAGGAAACTTCTGCTGTATTAGGGTTCCATACTGCCCCCTCAAATGACCCTTGCATTTTGCAGCTTTCCCATAGTCGCTTCTTCGCCCCCCTCCCTTCCAATTCCCCTCTTGACCTTCCTGTTCCAGTTTCATGCTTGCAACTGAAATGTGAGCTCTCAGCTTCATGCCCCTGCCCCAATGCCTGCTGCTTGTTGCCACACCCCTCTGCCACCCTCTGCCATGGTAGGTTTGGATCCCTATGAAACATAAACCAAAATGAACTCCTTCTTCTGCTGCCTTGGTCATTGCGTTTCATCACAACAACAGAGAAGTAACCGAGACAGCTAGTCTCTTTGATTTTTACTCTCTCATCTGGTGCAGTTTCTGATGAGTAAAAGCCACCTGGTCAGTGCTGGCTGTTAGGATGGATCTGCACTACCTTTAAAGAGATGAATGGAAAATAAAAAAAAAAAAAAGAAGAAGAAAAAAAAGAGAGATGAATGGGAAAACAGGCTCGGTAAGATGAGTTTATAAACAGTAGACAGGAAACTGGAGCCCAGCTCTGTCTCCGAAATTCGGGCTATTTTTGCTCTTCTATATCTGCACCTCCAAGAGAAAAATTATAAGCAAAGGTTTTTTTTTTTTTTTTTTTTTTTTTTTTTTTTTTTTTAAGTAAGGGGTTGGGATTGTTCGTATGCCACATGGACGTGCTGTGGTGATACCTTCTTAGGGATATGACTTTGAATGGCTGTTAAGGAAAAGGCAAGAAATGCAGACATGGCCACAGAAGAGATAATTCCTCCCAGGACCTTCCGTCTATGTGCACAGTAGTTTATTCATCTACTAGAGGGAGTCTCAGCACTTGATCTAGTAGCAGACAAGTATGCACATTAATTTACCTCACGCTATTTGTCTCCAAGTGGCTAGAGACCTGGTGCACAGTATTTGGATAGCCGCCCCTCACTCCCTCACCCCCCCACCCCGTGTGTGTGTATGTGTGTGTGTGTGTGTGTGTGTGTGTGTGTGTGTGCACATGTGTAGGCCAGAGGATGATATTGTTTTTTGTTGTTTTTCTGTCACTTTGCACCTTATTTTTGAGCAGGGTCTTTCACTAACCCAGAACTGGCTGATTTTAAGACAGGGTCTCTCACTAACCCAGAACTGGCTGATTTTGAGACAGGGTCTCTCACTAACCTAGAACTGGCTGATTTTGAGACAGGGTCTCTCATTAACCCAGAACTGGCTGATTGGGCTGGCCTGGCTGGCCAGTGAGCCCCAGGTTTTTTTTGTCTTAGCCTTCCTAGTGCTAGGGAATTACAGGTGTGATTGAACCATTTTCCCAGACTCCCTAGAACATTTGATAAATATTTCTTTCAAGAAATTTGTGAAGTAATAGGGACCAGAGTTTTGCCGAACATGCATTTTTCTGGATGTTTCTTCCATTGTCTTCTTCAGTAGAAGGATCAATGGTGTGAGAAATTCTTAATTTTTTTTCACCTTAATTAGACTGAAATTAGGTATTAGAGTCCTCTCCTAAGGAATGTTGTTTTGGTGTGTGACCTAGTGTGCTTTCTTGTTGTGATCAATGTTCTGACTAAAAGCAACTCTAGGGAAGGGCTTATTTTGCCTTTCACATTCCAACCACAGTCCATCATGAAGGGAAGCCTGGGCAGGAATAACAGGCAGGAACAGGAACAGAAGCAGAGGCCATGTAGGGATGCTGATTTCTGGGATACCCCTGGTGGTTTATTTAGCCTGCTTTCTTATACAACCCAGAATCTGCCTGGGGTGGAGCTGCTCACAGTAGACTGGGATATCTTACAGCAACCATCAATCAAGAAAATGCCCCAGACATGTCCATAGGCCAACCTCCCCATGACTCTAGCCACACCAATGTGACTTTCTTTGGTATATTTACTAAGTGGTTCACCCTGCTGTGCACTGAGTAGGCCAAGTGAAGTTGCTAGGTTCCTCTGTTGCCAATGTAATAAGCCAATCAAGCCGAATTAGTAATTCCAGGTTTAATGAACAGAGCAAAGCAATCCTGCGTGACCCTTGGAAAGGCAGTGGAATAGTCACATGGCAAATATAGCTACCAGGCCTTAAGTAACCTGTGGGTGTGGTCTTTAGCAGCCCCAGGGAGGGGCTGGCTTTTGGTGGGCTTTAAGGGGGCCAGTTTGAGAAGGCAGGGTCTGGGGAGAGAGAGGTGGGGGCTTCCTCCTAATCATCCCAGACTCTGGGTTTATGATATGGATGACAGGGCTGAGGCGGAGCTTTCATGGAACAGTCCTCACCTTCAGCTGGATCTATCTTCTTGCTTTTCTGTTGCAGGTTCAAATCTTCATGTGTGAAAATGAAGCTCCAGCTCACCATTGTTTGCTGTCTAGTGTTTTTTCTGACCACAGAATGTTTTCGCTTTGAACCCCCAAAAGTAAGTTTGATCTCTTCCTGTGTGATCGATCCCAAGGGAAATCCCTCCGTTACCTTAGATGTCTAGGTATCTGATAAGTAACATGCTAATTAAAATACATCTCTGTAGGATCCTAACTTTATTCTTACTGACAGTCATTTTCTGGGGAAAAGAACAACAACAAGAGAAGTTAAGGGGTGGCAGGAACCAGCCCGGGAGGCCACAGTTCAGTGTGGCACTCACCTTGCAAGCCACAGAGATTGTATGCAGGTGGCTGTCGAGAGAGGAAAGACCTAAGCGGACAGCAGAGCAATTCAGATTCAGATCTTACTTTAACTTTTGCTGCCTCTGGGAGTTGTTTTGTTTTATAGAGTCTTAATTTCTTTATCATATGTCATATCTTTATTATATCAAAGTTTATATTTTAAGGGAATACTTATAATCCTTTACTTGCAGAACAGATTTGTGATTTAACTATTGCAATCCATTCCTAGTTTCTATTCTTTTCTTCCTACTAAGGATGTATTTATAGGACCTGGGGTTTCTCCTTAGCTGTATTCCATCCAGGCAGCCAGTATAGGCAGAGTCTAGCTTGATGATTATGTAACTGCCATTTCTGTGTTCTCCCTGGATCCTTAAAACTACAAGAGATCCACCCCATCCTGTAGCAGGAATCTTAAAGAGTTTTATTAACAAAACAAACCTGGAGCCAGGTATTGGGGTGAATGCTGGAAGATCAGATAAGCAGAACAAGACACAACTTCCTTACCTCGACAGTTCCTCAGCTGATCCTGTTTCCTCAGACTGGAAGCTTCTGTGTCCTCATCCCAATGGCTCTCAGCTGAACTGCTTCTTGAAAGCCTGAATGCTTAACCAGCCAAATGCTTCTAGTTTCTGGTCTTCATGCCTTAAATATCTTTCTACTTTCTGCCATCACTCCCTGGGATTAAAGGCTCGCTTTCTGGGATTAAAGGCATGAGTCACCATGCCTGGCTGTTTCCAATGTGGCCTTGAACTCACAGAGATCCAGAGGGATTTCTGCCTCTGGAACGCTAGGATTAAAGGCGTGTGCTACCACTGCCTATCCTCTATGTTTAATATTGTGGCTGTCCTGTTCTTTGACCCCAAAAAAGTTTATTAGCATGCACAATATTTTGGGGGAACACAATACCACCACACCATCCACTAACTTGACCTTCAGAACTCGTGATCTTCAAGGTTAGCACTCAGAGAGTAGTGTGTCCTCACCTGTGTCTTCTCCAGCAAGTTCCCTCAGATCCACCACTTGAGTCTGTCCCCGTTTCCTTCCTAGTCTTGAACACTTTCCCTCTTTACATGTACGTGGATCCTCTAAGTTAAATTGAGAGAGTACATCACACAGTAAATTTTTTGGGAATTTGTTTTTTTTTTCCAGGATAAAGATGAACTTCAAATACCTCCATGGAAGCGTACGTCTAGTCGTATACAAGGTATGTATGACTATAGAATAGTCTTCATTCATTTGGAGATAGGGCCAAAATAGAGAAGGAGGTGGATGGTGCAAGCATGTCTTCAGACCTCAGGCTTTCCAATGCAATAATAACCTCTCATGAACTCTCTGTGTTTATCAGCATTGACATAATGTCTTACAATTTGTTTCTTACATAACTAATCAGGCAAGTTGGTAAATATTCACACATGCTCTAGAACAGCAGACTGATACCCATTTTCAAACTTAAAAGGGAAATGAATTTGTTAAACTCAGAACAGGCCAAGAGCACACTGTTCTTCTTTTCTCCAAAGGTATATTCAAGGTTTTTAAATGTATGGAACACTCTTGTACTCTGTGTTCTGGTAAAGCAAAGCAAGGTGATTTGATGGTGGTAAGACTGGTCATATTCCTGAAGAAGAGGAACAAGAACATTATCATTACTAACATTTTAGCATCATGTGACTTCACCCAAACATTCCAGGTCACTGTGAGGTTTAAGGCCAGTGGCACATATATCTATGTAAATATGATATTGGACAGGGAAAGAGGACAGAAAGGAAGCTGACAATTGTTGGGTAAACATTAAGTGTTGTGCAAGATGCTGCCCCATGACATATCTGCAGCAACACCATGGCACCATCTCCAACCAGTCGGTAGACAGTCATTGTGTTGGTCCAGCTAGATCATAGCATATAAGCCATTCTAATAAACCTCCCGTGTGTGTGTGTATGTGTGTATGTGTGTGTGTGTGTGTGTGTGTGTGTGTGTGTGTGTGAAGGAATGGACTTACCAGCAAGAGTGAGGACATTCAGGCAAAGAGCAAAAGCTTCCTACTTCCCTGTCCTCTATATAGGCTGCCAGCAGAAGGTGTGGTCCAAATTAAAGATGGATCTTCTCACCTCAAAGATCCCGATTAAATGTGGGTCTTCCCATTTCAAATGATTTAATTAAGAAAAAAAATTCCCTCACAGGCATACCCAGCCACTTGGGTTTTAGTTAATTCCAGGCATCGTCAAGTTAACAACCAAGAATAGCCATCACACAGTTTTAAGTTATTTATAGCTTATATTTTACATTTGATCAACCAACACCAATATAGGATTATGAGATTAGTCCTGATATATGAAATATATCTTCAACTGTTCACTGCACTAACATCAAACTTTATGGTTTTCAGCATAGTCATGATTTCTGTCAAATTTGTTTTGAAAGTTAGTACTTCAGTAAGTTTAAAATCATTGACTTCATAGCAACGTCTAAATTTGGGGGTTGGAGAGTATTGCTTTGCTATATTCTACACTCTTACTTATGATGCAACTCTTAGCTTAAGTTTTCCTGTCTGTGAGTAGCATGCTACAATTCAGAGTGTAAGAAATTATGTTCTACCTGAGATGAAATTTAAGTAAGAATGTAATCCCTCTTAAAGTGTTTTACCTCAGGTAACTGAGAACAGTTACCTTATTTTACCAGAGGCAAAGACTCCATTAATTTGATAATACACCATTTTTAACATATCTGTGAGAATAAACACTTTTAATGAGAAACAAAGGATGGCTGGTTAAATCTGAATTCCAGGCAATGTATAACATCGTCCCTGGAAAAGTAGTTTTTGTTTGTTTATCTATACATTGATGACTCACCCTCTCTTTGCAGATTCTGTATTTGCAAATTTGCCTACTCACTGAGAAATACCTAAACCAGAACTCTTAGTATCCTTTCATACAAAACAGCCGTTGTGTTGGCTTGCACACACATGCCCAGTTAGGTTGGGATAAGGTATTGCTCTTCCTTATTGCTGCAGTTCCCACACTATCCATGTGTCGTCATGTTCTGGTAGGCTTTCTGTTGCTATGGTAAACACTATGACCAAAAGCAGGTTAGGAGTGGAAAGGCTTATTTCAGTTTACACTTCCAAGTGACAGTCCACTGAAGGAAGTCAGGGCAGGAACTCCAGTAGGAACTAAAGCAGAAACCATGGAGGAGTGCTGCTTTCTGGCTTGCTCACTAGCTCATGCTCATTCAACCTTCTTATACAGCACAGGCCCACCTCGTGCGTCCCCACAGCAGGCCTGCCTTTCCCACATGAATCATCAATCAAGATAATCTCTCACAGACATGGGCACAGTCCAATCTGTTCTGGACATAAATTTTCAAAAACAAATAAACCAAAACCCAAACAAATAAAATAAAACACCATCACCACCACCACCACCAACAACAACAATAACAACAATAACAAAAAACTAATCAGGAAACATCATTTTGTGCTTTGAGACTTTCGGGTGGTGATTTTTCTTTTTCAAGCAATCCTCTAACAGGAATGCTGGAATGCTGTTTAGTGTTTTTAGTTCAAAGAAGGCTGTGTTAGGTCAGCATTGTTCAGGCTTGAGTAAGAGCACTGTGCACTGAGAGTGCTGTGTACTATGAGCTCAACTTAATGAATAAATGATATATATTAAAGACCATGTCTTTATTAGGAAATAGACATAAAGGAAGGCCACAGCTGTTGAGACTATCTCAGCAACTGTTGAGAACATCATGAGCAGAAATTCCCAGGAATTTAACCTTACATTTCTCTGGGAACAGTGGAACAGTACTTGCTAAGTCAGTATTCGTGGGGACTATATAGACAGTAACCCAGTGAATAATGACAAGTGACTGTATCTCAAACTATGCAAAGATTATGCGCATTTCCTGTGTCTTATCCACCAACTCTGCACGGAAAGGTTCACTGATTCCTGCTCTCTGCACCAGCCAATTATCTTTCAATCACAGATGCAATCATGTTTTCTGCTCAGCATTTGTATTAGTTACCTTTCATTGCTGTGATAAAACACCATGGCCAAAGGCAACTTCAGGAAGAGAGAGTTCATTTGGGCTTCCAGTTCCAGAAGGAGAGTCCATAATAGTGGTGGAGGCATGGCAGCACACGGCCAGAGCAGGGAGCTGAGAGGTCACATTTTCAACCAGAGAGGACAAACTGGACGTGGAGTGAGGCTATACGCTCTCAGTGCCTCCCCTGAGTGACATCATTCCTCCAGCAACACTTGACAGCCTAAAAATTCCATAACCTTGCCAAACAGTGCAACCAACTGGGGACCAAGGTCAGATCTGTGAGCTCATGGGGGCCATTTCTCACTTGAACCACCACAGTGTTCAAGGCTCCTGTGTCCCTCCCTGTTTCCTTTTCCTTTGCTCCCACCTCAGGGACTTTCTCTACAGGGATTTCTGAACACCCTGAGGTCCCTTTTCTGCCTCCTCACTCCCTCTGGATACCAGCTTTACCATGGATCATGCACCTTTCTCTTGTTGCTGAGAATGCAGTCCAATGTCGTCTCCTTGGCTAGCTGTTCATAAAGTCCCAGAATGAACTAGATGCATTTGTCAGTGTGCAAATGGTAATTTGGCCTCTCACATGCTGGTTTTTGTTTTCTTGTCTTTTCTTTCTTTCTTTTTTGTCTTCCTGTTTTCAGATAAATGCAATGGATCTTGCATCTCACCTTCCAACTGTAACCGGAGCTGTGATCTGAATTTCCATGGAGAAATAGTATTCACTTGTAATCAAAACAAATGGCAAAAAACAATTGAAACATGCACAAGCCTCTCTGTGGACACCCTGTTTCAGGTGATGCTCTGGTACACTCCCTGATTGGGGTAGGAGGGGCAGGCACTTCCATTCTTACCTGTTCTAAATGGCAGTCAGTCTCAGGCTGGGACTTGGGGAAAGCTACCCAGTGGCTTGCATCATGGCTGTCTTTCCTTACCCATGCTCTGATGTACCTGCCTCCCTCCTCCTTCTCCCTCTTGGTAAAGATCAATTCCAGGATTGGGTGAGAATCCAGCTGAGAAATAGAGATTGTGCTAATGCTAACCTTGGAAATGAAAGGTTAAATAAATCAAGTAAAAGTTACTTAAACTACATGCAAATGATGGCTTAGGATTTTCAGCTTAGCTTTATGGGTGGATTTGTATGTCCCTTGTGTTAATTAATCAACTAAATATGTCTTGAATTAAATTAAACATAACTTCTTTTCTATGCTTTCAATCCTTTAACTAAAACAGAGAGAATCTAGAAGGAATAAGAATTCAATGGCCCCTACATGTTTCAATCACGATAGAAATCTATCTTGTATAATTCTCCTCATCACCCACTTCTTTGTATTTCCCTCCAAGCCCACCGAAGGACACGGATCTCCACATTTTTGTATTTAATGGGGGCTTTGTCTATTTATTTAGTTTTTTTGTTTTTCGAAACAGGGTTTCTCTGTGTAGCTTTGCGCCTTTCCTGGATCTCGCTCTGTAGACCAGGCTGGCCTTGAACTCACAAACATCCGCCTGGCTCTGCTTCCCGAGTGCTGGGATTAAAGGCGTGTGCCACCACCGCTACCCAGCTTAATGGGGGCTTTGTAAAGGGATTAAAATGCTGTTGCTTTTACAGCACAAGGAACCATGGCCAAGTCCCTTTAACTACAATGACAGGCAGAAGAGAATGGACGTAGTTGCTTGTTCAAAGTCACTTTCTGAGGGGGTATAGGTAAAAAATAACAGGAAATGGCCAACTAACTTACAATTGGAAAAATGTACATTTTTTTTTGAAAGTGCGATTCTTTAGTATTGAACAGCTAACCTCCCCAAACAGTTCTCCTTTGAAATTCCACCTGGATCTTCCTTCTCCCTATTTCTGTAGAATTTGTCTTGTTATAAATTGTTGAAGGGCTGGGGAGGATGGTTCAGTGGGAAAAGCGCTTGCCATGCCAGTAAGCACGAGGACATGAGTTCAGAACCCAGCACCTCTGTAATGGCCACGTGTGCCTGAAACCCCAGTGCTGGGCAGATTCCGGGTGTTTGCTGTTCAGCCAGTCTAGCCAAAACAGTGATCTCCAGGTTCAGGAAGAGACCTCATTAAAAAAACAAAAAACAAAAAACAAAATAGAGATCTGGAGAGATGGCTCCGAGGTTAAGAAATCTTACTGCCAATTCACAGGCCCAGGTTTTGGTTTCGAGGACCCAGGTTGGATGGCCCACAACTGTCTGTAACTCTAGCTCCGAAGGAATCCAATGTCCTCTTTTGGCCTCTTCAGGAATCTGCACTTATGTGCACATACCCGCACACAGACACATAAAGGTATATATAATTAAAAATATAATAAATTTCTGAAAAATTAATAAAGTGGAGAGGCTGATTGAGGAGGACACTCAACATTGACTCTTGATGTCCATGTGTACATACACAGGGGAGGGCACCCTCCACCCCATGACATGTATACACATGCACACACATACATACTTATCACACACACACACACACACACACACACACACACACGCACACACACACACACACTTCAATTCAAACTATTATTCTGAAAGTAAATTCTAGAAAGGTTCACTAGCGTGATCTCTGGGAAATTTGGTGGCAGCCAGGCCTCCTGTGACTGCCTTAAATTACTCTCAGCAAGTGAGCTCCTTCCAGGACCACCTTGCCTATCTGTTTTTCCCATTGGGGTTGTTTGTGGTTTAGTTCCTTTCATCTAATGTATGTTTGTTTATTTTTTTTTTTTACACAGGACATGAATCCTGCACCTAGCCTTTCTGTGGCATCATCCTCTGTTTTTCCCATGAACTTAGTAAGCAACACGGTGGTATCAGTTCGTACCGGGAATGTATTTCAGAGAATCCACAAGTCCTGCCCCGAGGACTACATCTGCATAGTTAATGCTGTGAAATCCTCTGAAGTTACATCTGGAAATATTGCATTTATAGTAGAGGTATTAAAAAATATCTCTGCAGGCTTGCAAACCTATAATGGAATACATGGCGATGTGACTCGCGAGAAAATGAAGGTACTTTAAAAAATTAGTTTCATTAAACATGGACACGAGTTTTCTTAAATCTTGCATTTTTCTCGGTTTCAAATGTTCTTTTCAGGGTAAAATGTACAACAACCATCACAACAGCAGCAGACGTTTCTTTTCAGCTTTCTCTTTTGACACATTCTTCTTGATGGAAGTTAGAGTGGGAAGTCATGGTGATGGCCACACACCAAGGCTATCCGAGTAGATCACATTGACTCTACATTTTTGGAAGGGAGTTGTGCATCATAACAGTAGTTGGTATCTGCGTGTTAAACAAAAGTTAAATGTGCTCCCTTAGGATGGGTTTTTTTTTGGCTTCACCTTTTGAGACAGGGTCTTATGTAGCCCAGGCCAGCTTCAAACTGCCTATATATCTGAGCCTGATCTTGCACTTCTGATCCTCCTGCCTCCACATGCCTAGTCTTGGGATTTCAGATGTACATCACTCCATCCAGTCTTTGATGTGTTGGGAAGGGGACCCAGGGCTTCATATATGTTGAGAAAACAGTCTCCTAACTGAGATCTATTCCAGAAATCCCCAGGTTGTCTCTCAGGCATTTGAGTGTGCTCATGAGCACTGGCATTTATTATTAAAGGGAGGGATATAGGGATATAGTATGTATGTAATATTTCTCAAACTTATCATGGAATACACAGATACTTCCCTCCATAAAACAATCATTCACATTTCATGGATCTTGACTTCTACATTCTGTACTGTGAGGGTGTTCCTTGGATGCAATAATAATATTTAGATAAATATATACATATATGTCATATATTTTTGAAAAGATTTATTTTTTTATGTGCATGAGTATTTTGCCTGCATGTATGTATGTATACTATGTGTGTTTAGTGCCTGCAGAGGCAGAATTGGAACTGGAGTCACAGATGGTTGTGAGCTGCCATGTGGGTGCTGGGAACTGATCCTGGGTCCTCCGAAAGAGCAGCCAATGCTCTTAACTGCTGTCCTACATAGGGTTTCTATTCCTGTGATATAACACAATGACAAAAAAGCAAGCTGGGGAGGAAAGGTTTTATTTGGCTTATACTACTTTCATATCATAGTCCATCATTTGAAGAAAGCCAAGGCAGGAACTCAAACAGAACAGGAACTAGGAAGCAGGAGCTGATGCAGAGACCATGGAGGAGTGCTGTTTACTGGCTAGCTTCCCCTGGCTTCCTCAGCCTGCTTTCTTATAGAACCCAGGACTCCTAGCCCAGGGATGGCACCACCCACAATGGGCTTGGCCCTCCCCATCGATCACTAACTAAGAAAATGCCCTACAGGGGGATCTATTGAAGCATATTTTTTAATTGAGGTTTCCTTTTTTCTAATGATTCTAGCTTGTGTCAAGTTGACATAAAACTAGCCAGGACAACTGCTGAGATTCTATTTTTTATTTTTGTTTTGTTTTGTTTTGTTTTTGAGACAGGGTTTCTCCATGTAGCTTTGGTGCCTGTCCTGGATCTCGCTCTGTAGACCAGGCTGGCTTCAAAGTCACAGAGATCAGCCTGGCTCTGCCTCCCGAGTGCTGGGATTAAAGGCATGTGCAACCACTGCCCGGCAAGATTCTATTTTTTTAATATTAAAATAATATTCTTTATATCCTTTTAATTTTCTTCCACTAGTCTTACTAATGCACAATTGCAATAAGTAGTGATTTGAAGAGGCAAGTATCAAATGAGGTAAAATAATTAGATCTGCCAAAGTTTCAGATTTTAGAAATTCACTTTTTTACACTAACAGGCTTGTTTCCATTGCAGAACTATGGAAAAATGGCCAACCACATCCTTAACAAGAATGCCATTTCAAATTGGACTTTCATTCCCAATAAAAATGCCAGCTCAGATTTGTTGGAGTCAGTGAACTCCTTTGCCAAGAGACTCCAAATCCACGGTGAATCTGAGAACATTGTAAACGAAACCTTCATTCAATCGAAAGGTGCTCGCATCTCTCACAGTACCTCAGAGAACAGTTTCAACCTCTCCATGCCTGTGCACAATGACAAAGAAGATGTCTTAGTAATGATAGCAATTCCCAGACAAGCACTACGTGAGCTGCCGTCCCATGCCTCCCAAGTCATTGCCATAGCTTTTCCGACCTTGGGGACCATTCTGAAAGAAGTCCATGGGCTGAATACGAATCTCTCAAAGCCCGTAAGTGGTCTGATCCTGTCTCTGGTTTTGCCAGAAGATCTGAAAGAAGTCATACTCACCTTTGAAAAAATCAATAAATCCCAGAGCACTAGCATCCAGTGTGTCCGCTGGCACTCTGAGAAAAGGCAGTGGGATGAGAGCCCATGTAATACAGTGTTGGAGACCAATGGCACGGTGAAGTGCCTCTGTAACTACAGCAGAGCTTCGATGTCTTTCTCCCTTCTCATGTCATCCAAACCTGTGAAGGACAAGGCTCTGAACTATATCACCTTCATTGGGCTCAGTGTCTCCATCTTTAGCTTGGTGCTCTGCCTGGCCATCGAAGCTGTGGTTTGGTCCCGGGTGGTTGTAACAGAGATATCATACATGCGCCACGTGTGCATCGTGAACATTGCGGTATCCCTCCTGACTGCGAACGTGTGGTTCATCATTGGCTCCAATGCAAATGTCCAGGAGGACCACAAGTGGTGTGTGGCTGTGACGTTTTTCAGCCACTTTTTTTTCCTCTCTCTGTTCTTCTGGATGCTCTTCAAAGCACTGCTCATAGTCTATGGAATACTGGTTGTCTTCCGAAGGATGATGAAGTCTCGTATGATGGCCATTGGCTTTGTCGTTGGCTATGGGTGTCCCCTGGTGATTGCTGTCATTACAGTTACTGTCACAGAGCCCGGGGAAGGCTACATCAGAAAAGATGCCTGCTGGCTTAACTGGAACCAGACCAAAGCCCTTTTTGCATTTGCCATCCCAGCCTTGGCCATTGTGGCCGTGAATTTCCTTGTGGTGCTGGCAGTTGCTGTGAACACACAGAGGCCTCTGATTGGCAGTTCAAAATCGCAGGACATGGCCATAGTTATCAGGATCAGCAAAAACGTTGCCATCCTCACCCCGCTGCTAGGACTGACCTGGGGTTTTGGTTTAGCAACCTTGCTAGAAGGCACACACCTGGTGTTCCATATAATCTTTGCCTTGCTCAATGCTTTCCAGGTAAGTTCAATAAGGGGGATTTGCTTTGTGTTTCTGGCTAGACATCAAAGGATGGCTGTAATTTATTTACCATTAAAGGCTACCAAGTGTGTTCTGTCCACATTTCAGGGATCTCTAAGTGTAGCATCTTCCACTTAGACTGACATGTTTTCCCATGTAAAAGTAACTATTTATTTATTGTATGCACACTGTGTCCATGTATGTGTGGGTGCGTATGCATGCCACAGAACATATGTGGAGGTCAGAGGACCACTTACAGGAGTCAGCTCTTTTTCTCAACCATGCAGATCCTGGAGACTGAACTCACGTCATCAGGCTTGGTAGCAAGGGGCTTCACCCACCCAGCCATCTCACCTGGTCCCCTCTGTCCCTCCTTCCCCTTTTTTAAAATAAGTTTTTTTTTTGTTTTGTTTTGTTTTTGTTTTTGAGACAGGATTTCACTTTGTAGCCAGGGTGGCCTCAAACGTGTAGCTGTCTGCCTGTCTCAGCCTCCTGTGTACTGAGAATATAGGTGTGAGTTGTTATGCTTGACCACCGATAAGGTTGGAGTCAGTTGACCAGGCTGTGGGGAAGGGGCGGTCCTTCTCTCACTGACCCTGGGTCCTCCCTATCACGTCAGAAGTTAATCTTCTCATATCAATGACTGTGCATCGGTCATGGGTGTAAAAAGTTGGTCCCTGGTCAAAATAAGCATAACACTGTCCTTCTCCAATGAAACTCAGCAACAAATAGACATTTTCTGTAGTGTAGCGAGAGGACTTTCACTTTGGAAATTGAACAGCCAGGAATTCTTATAATTCTTTCTTGCCATTTTCTGTGAAATAAATGTTAGTTACTATTTGTATATGGATCTTGTCCTATGTTATCTGGTCTTGGGAAGGCCATTTTCCTCCAGGTCCCAACTTTCTCACTTGGCAAAATAAGGATTTGGACGTGGAATGGTTTCCATTGTATTTTTCCCACTCTAGCATGCATGCTCTGACAAGATGGTCCCCCTGAATGTTCCCTCTTGCTTCTCAGCTTGCACTTTGGGGATACTATCATTTAGTTAGATTATGTTCTCTGCCTATGAATAATAGAAAACCTGGCAGCTTTATAGTCTTAATTATACATTTAATCGGGGCTTGGAGAACAGCCTTCTGCCTGTGTGTGTCAATAGGGTTTTACTGGAACACAGCCATGCCTGTTTGTTTATGTTTTCCTTGTAGCTGACTTTGAGCTGTAATGACACATTTGAGGAGTTGCAGCAGAGGGGGATGGCTGGCAAAGTATAAATATTTACTATCTGGTGTCTGGGAAAAAGTTTCCCCACTTTCCCCTTAGATATTATAACTATTCAACAAAATAGTGAAGCATGTCTGTTGACCTGTCACTACGACTTAAGCCACTGTACAAAGTGTAAACTTATCAGACTTTTTAAAGAAATGCCAGCTTTGGTGACTTGTGTATCTTACTCATGCTTTTTAATAATTATGAACAACGTCAGTTTCACCCTTCCTGTTACATGGCTTTAAAGAGACAACACTGGATGGGTGGCGGAGGCGCACGCCTTTAATCCCAGCACCCCGGAGGCAGAGCCAGGTGGATCTCTGTGAGTTCGAGGCCAGTCTGGTCTACAGAGCAAGATCCAGGACAGGCACCAAAACTACACACAGACACCTTGTCTCAAAAAAAGATAAAAATAAAAATTAAAATTAAAAAAGGGGAAAACACTGACTTTAGCCTTTCTTTTCTTTAACTCAAAATCTTTTGATTGACATAAATTTCTCTATTCTTTTTGCCTTAAGTAAAAAAGTTTTTTCCTTTATTTTTTATTTTATGTATATGGATATTTTGCCTGCATGTGTGTCTCTATGTTATGTGCATACAGTGCCCAAGGAAGCCAGAAGAGGGCATCAGATCCCCTGGGTTAGAGTTACAAATGGGTGTGAGCTACCATGTGCCCTGTGGGTGCGAGGAACTGAGCACAAGGGCTTTTAACTGCCAAGCCATCTCTCTGGACCCCTGTTGTGATCTCAGTTTTTGAGGAAAGATCTTACTCTTTAGCCTAGGCTGGCCCCAAACTCATAGTGATTTTCCTGTCCCAGCCTCCTGAGTGATGGGATTCAGGTGTGAACCACCATATTTGGCTAATTTTCCACTCTGGAAGTTACTCTTGTGACAAAACACTTCGTTGTCCTCTCCCCTCCCCTCCTCTCTCCTCCTCTCCTCTCCCCTCCCCTCCTCTCCACTCTCCTCCCCTCCCCTCTCCTCCTCTTCTCCTCTCTTCTCCTCCCCTCTCCCCTCCTCTCTCCCTTCCCCTCCTCTCCCCTCTTCTCCTCTCCTCTCCCCTCCTCTCCCCCTCCCCTCCTCTTCTCTCCTCTCTTTCCTTCCCCTCCTCTTCCCTCCCCTCTCTCTACTCCTTCTCCCCTTCCCCTGTTCTCCTCTCTCCACCCCCTCCCCTTCACTGTCCCCACTTCTCTTCTGGTGCTGGGAACCAAAGCCAGGCTTTCATAAAGCTCCGCCAGAGTTACCACGGAGCTGCAGTTCCAGACCTCATCTTTTTCTTTCCTACTATTTGCAACTTAATTAAACCCTAGGAATCTTCTAAATGTATTTCTTCTTCAGAACATTTATATTTCTCTTTTATTCATTGAAAATGCTAAAAAAAAAAACCTTTTTAAGTTAAGCTAAATTCTCTTTTCTTAGCTAGCGTTCCCTGTGACTTACATTTAAGATTTCATTGTCACTTGATCAGATTTTCTTCACAACAAAACTGCAGATAAAGAAAAGATCCTTCCAGCTTCCCAGTCCTTGTAATTTTCATTTGCTTTTATTAAAAAAAATTACCATCCCAGAGTCCATGGTTGACTATTTTTACAAAATGCTTGCCCCAATTGAAAACAGGCCAGGACACAAGTCTCATTTCTTTAAAGATAACTTCCGTGGTTCCCTGGTGGTGATTTTTGGAGGACCAACTTCCATGTCATGTACACCTGTCACCATGAGAAAGGTTCGCTGTGTCAATATTTGAGATGAAATGACGGGATCTAATCCATGTTTTAGTGATTGCTCTTGTCACTGGCACCCAATGCCAAGCCCAAGAAACTTAAGAAAAGAAGGGAGTTCTTTTATTCTTAGTTTCACGCGGGGGCATTACAGGAGCTGGGGCTAAGGTCTTGATGTCAAGAGCTTGTGGCATGGCCTTCTACATCTGTGGATCAGGAAGTGGAGAGCTCAGGCTGGAACCTGGTTTGGCTACAGACTTCTAGCCTCACCCTTACTGTCCTACTCTGTACATTAGACCTCATGTACAAAAAATTCCACTTTATCCCACAGCAGCTCCAGCAGCCAGAGACTAGGTGTTTAAGTACATGAGCCTATGGGGGATACTTCTCATTCAAACCACACAGTAAGGCTGAAAGCTCTTTTTCTACATCAGCGGTCATTGAATAGGCATCAATAACCCATGTGTACAAGTCCATGAGGGTGATCTTCATTGCCAGGGAAGGAGGTAGATTAAAAAGAAAGATCCATCAATGCTCATTCCGTTAATTAAAAAAAAATGTGTTCTCTCACCCCTGCTCATTTGTGTGTGCATGCACATACACACATCCTCTATGTGGAGGTTAGAGGACAACATACCAGAGTTATTTTCTCTGCTTCCACCACTTAGGATCTGGGGATCAAGCTCTGGTCTTTAGGCTTGCTGGCAAGTGCATTTACCTTCTGACTCATTTTGCTGGTCTATCTTATGTTATTTATCTTAGAAACAGGTCTTGCTAAGCTACTCAGGCTTGTCCAGGACTCATTATAGACATATTTGGCCTTGAACTAGAGAGCCTCCTACCTCTGCCTCCCAAGTGTTAGGAATACAGATCTGTGCCACCAGGCCAGGCTCTGCCAATGCATGTTCATCTGCATCAGTGGAAATGGACTGCCAATGTCCAGGTGCTGTCCAGGGGTTACCCAGAGGGGTGGGATTAAAATAACACTGGTATGCTGTGTGGGAAGCCATCCCTAATGACTCTGTTGACTTTTACAACAGGGCTTCTTCATCTTGCTGTTTGGCACGATTATGGATCACAAGGTAATTTGAATTTGCTTCCTTCACTGCCAGACAATTCCATGTGGCCGAGGGAAGCAGGAGGGGGAAACAGTTTTACCTGGAGTCTAGGGTTGCTGAGCTTGTGGGCACAGCTCAGGCCACCATGGTGAGGAAGAAGAGCACACTCTACTCTCTGTACTTGCTTACCATCAAGACCAGCAGAGGTCTCATGAGGATATTGTTGGAAAAAAAGAGAAACCATGGCTACGATTGGAAAATAGTTCTGCGGATTGTTAATAGTACTTTCCGACTTTTATCCAAGTCCCATTGTTTGCTGGGTGCCATGCTGAACCACCTAATGTTGCTCTGGCCGGACTCCCTGGTCTTGAAGTTCTAGGACATGTGCCTGGGCTTTGGAATGCTACTGTTTCCTCTGTTGACCACTGACTGTCATTACTTTTCAGATAAGGGATGCTCTGAGGATGAGAGTGTCTTCACTGAAGGGGAAGTCAAGGGCAGTAGAGGTAAGGTACCTCCTTCTAATGACACACTGTGGGTCAGTGTCCTTACTCATGTAGAGAGGGGTGACGTAGCCCAGGACTCAGAATCTGTTAGCAAAATGAATTACTCTTTTTTTTTTTTCATTTCACAAGTACAGAGAATCAGCTGAAATGGAAAGCTAGCAGAAGATACCTTCTGAAGGAATTTTGCATGTGTGTACATTTTTAGCTTGACATGGGGCCATTGGGATGAACTCAGGACCAGAGGTTTATAAAAAGTGGGAGCTAGAAAATGAGAAAGTTTAACCCACTCATGTTACCAGTGAGGAGTTTAGTTGAGAATTCAGTGGGGTATGTGCAAGGTCACCCATCTCATTAAAAGTAGACTCATAGCCAGGAGGAAATGCCAGCCAAAGCCTGCCCAACCTCCATGTCTTGGTCTCTTTCCAGTAGACCATACTTCCATCGACAGGAATAACTATGTATGTACTGTAAAAAAGACTCTGGAGTTGGCAATCAGTCTTTGAAGGCACCGAGTATCAAAATTTCTGAATCTGCTAAAATTTATTTGTTCAACCAGTATATTCTTCCTCTGAGCTTTGAAACCAAACTTTCTGGATGTATTAAGAAGCACTATTGATGGCTACTTCCAAGCATGACTTTTAGTATCACACTTCATCAATTTTAAGACGGAAATTTTCTTTACCATTTACCATTTCTTAAGTTAAAATGTACTGTCTAGCCAATTAATATACCGTGTCTTAACTGACTGGTTTTGCTTCTTTATTTAAAAAAGCAAAACAAGGACAATGAGGTGCTCATGATGTTACATTCAGTGAAATACAGTCATTCTATTCTTTGTGGCTGTATCAATTTGGATATTTCTCTTCATAGCTTCATTTTCACACAGTTATCTCTGGGCAGCCTGCACATTAACCTATAAATATGCATATTTTTGCCGGTATCATTACTCATTGGCAACTCTGTTGTCCTCACCCCATTTAGAAAGCATCCTTAAGCCCGGCTAATGGATCCAAAGTGCTGAAAAGCTGAGACTAAACTGGTGAGTACCGAACATGCCATTAGAAACTTGACTTGCAAGTGCCACTGAAGCATTTTTGAGCAGGCTGGTGCCCACTGTGTGATACCAGGTTGAGATGAGAGGGAACAGGATTGCAGGACTATCACGGGAGGGATACTTCTCTATAGCGCAGCACAGAAGGGAAGAGAGGGCAAGTGTCAGCTGAGTTTCTATGACCAGACCCCAGTGTTATGGCCTTGGTGAGGAGATGCTGGGACCTCACTTGTGCTAATATATGGTACACTGAGCTATCTGCCAAGCTCACACACCTTAGTTCCCTTCTAAAGTTTTTTATTTTATCAGTTAAATCTGTTCTTTGACAGTTTTATATATGTAAGCAATGAATACTGACCACGGTCATCTCCTAACTACCTACCCACCTTCCATGCCCACCCTCATTTGTCCCCATGAATTTCTCATGTCTATGTGTTTCGTCTTCTAACCCACTAAGTTCCACTCTGACAATGGGTTTGGAGCTCATCATTGAAGACGGATGGGCTCAGCAGTGAGCACACAACTGAAGACAGCAATCCCCTCTCTTGCAGAATCTATTGATAGCCAGTTGTTCAGAGGCAAAGGATAGGGCATTGCGAGCCCCTCCCCTTTCCATGACTGATTGTGGACAGGGCCTATCCGCATGTAGGTATCTACAGCCACTGTGAGCTGATGATGGCAGTGGACTCCAGAGAGACATCCAGACTGCAGAGAATGACATTTTCAAGACCTCTACCCCGTCTTCCACAATGTACCCCAAGCCTTAGAGATGGTGGTGTCCATGTCTTTTTCAGAGCTGAGCCCACTCCAGTTGCTTATTTTGTGCATCTTGGGAGCTGGGAGTCTTTGCCTTCACTGCTGTTCATTGTTAAAGAAGGGCTTAGTTCCTTCTTGTGAATTGATTTTGGCACTTACAGGAACTTCACTGCTGAGACAAAAGCATCGATTGATTCAAGTCGCAAAGCAACAGGCAGGCTTGCCTTTCCCCGGTGAAGTGGGGCCTAGAATCGTTCTTAAGAGGGTTTGGGTGGACATGTGGCAAGTGCCTGCATATCCACCGTTGACCCCTGAGACTTATTTCTACACAGGTGAAATTGGGGGGAACAAATGTTAGGCAGTCATGAAGAGGTGATTAAGTCACAAAGCAGCAGCCAGAAACTGGGCCACTGGTAACAGCAGGGGCAGGCTAGACATGCTGGTATCAGACCCTGTCTTGGAGAAGTTTCCATGGCCCTTCCACACGTACATAGCTGAGAGTTACTCTTTATTCCATCACCAGGCAGTGTCCATGTCTTCTTTTACATTTATGTTTCTTTTTGAGGTTTGGCCCAGGTAAGGGTTTGAAACAATTTAGTGGAGGAAGCAAAGGCACAGTGAGTTGGAAGAAATCTTGTGAAGTTTCCTGCATGACAAACCCCACAAACTTGATGTGCTGGCATGGGACTTTGACGCAGGGTCTCAGGAAAAGGGAAGGAGAGAGGGAAAAAGGGGAAAAGTCATCTATGCAGACTAACAGGTGTGGGGTACTGGGACAGCAAAAGAAGGGCTATGCTATCATGTAATCTGGTCTAGTTTAACTGTTGCAGTGATAAAATACACCAATAAGAATACAACTTAGGGGAGAAGTAGTTTATTGGTTTACAGATTTAGGTTATGGTTCATTATTTTGAGGAAGTCAAGGCAGGAGTTTAAAGACTCAGATCCACAGTTATGAGCAGAGAGACCAAAGCACATGGATGCTTGTTTGCTTGCTCTCAGCTAGCTTTTCTGCCCTCTTACCCTGTTCAGGATCATGTGCCTACAGAACGGTGCAGTCTATAATCGACTGAGTATTTGTACATCAATCAACAATCAAGACAATGCCTTATAAATCTGCCCACAGGCCAATCTGATCTAGATAATACCTCATTAAGACTCTCTTTTCAGGTGATTGGTTGTGTCAAGACTTGACGCACCTAGTTAAAACTAACCAGCATTGTCTTAGGTTTTTCTATTGCTGTGAGGAGACTCCATGACCATGGCAACTCTTATAAAGGAAAACATTTAATTGGAGCTGGCTTACAGTTCAGAGATTTAGTCTATTATCATCATGGCAGGAAGCATAGCCATGTGCAGGTAGACATGGTACTGGAGAAGGAGCTGAGAGTTCTATTATCTGGATCTGCAGACAACAGGAAGTGACTACCACTCTGGGCATGGCTTAAGCATCTGAGATCTCAAAGCCTACCCCCGCAGTGACATATTTCCTACAACAAGGCCACACCTACTCCAACACGGCCACACCTCCTAATAGTGCCACTCCCTATGGGGCAGTGGGGACCATTTTTACTCAAATCACCACAAGCATAGAGTCCTTAAGTGATCACATTCACATTTGGATTTAATATTCAGGTGTTTAAAAGGTTGACTTTTACTGGCTCTGGCCATTCCCTAGGCTGTGGGATTCACCCACAGTAGAACAGTTTGTGACTTGTCCCTAATTCAGATGAACTACTAAAAAGAGAGCTGGTGAAAAAGGAGCATTAACTGGGGAGATCAGCAGAAGCAGGAGAGGAGCGTCAAGTGTAGTCCCAGCACTCAGGAGGCAAGGGCAGTCAGATCTCTGTGAGTTCAAGGCCAGCCTGGTCTATAGAGTGAGTTCTAGGCCAGTTAACACTACATAGTGAGTCTGTGTCTCAAACAAACAAACAAAAACAAAATCCAGACAAACAAAACCAAAAATGCTAAAAATCTAATAAAAAAAAAAAACAGCAAACAAAAGAAGATATTGGAAAAGAGCAAACAACGGTGAATGGGGAGGGTTGAACATGAGAAAAATATATGCATGTACAAAATGGTGTAATGAACCCCATTATATATAATTAACATCTCCTAATAGAAAATCAGAGCTGGCCTTTCCAGCAAGGCCTCAGTTGCCAGCGACACTCTTAGATCATGTCTGAGGGAGGAGGCCTGCCTTCTGGGGATAATTTATCCATCCATTCTGGAGAAGAGGACCATTGATGAGGTCCTCTCTCCAGCTGGTTGGGCACACTTGGTTAGTTATGGGAAAGTGGCAGATTGTGAGACAAGGGACGCACTATACTAGAGCTCGGGAAGGCTTAGATCTGAGCTGGAGGAAGGCTGGGAAGTTGGGCGTATACCTGTCAGCAAAGCCCACTCCATATTGTTACTTGATTTTCAGTTCTATTTTTGAACTTAGGAGGTAGATGGTGAACTGAGTTTTGCCTCTTTTTGGCTCTGTATGCTCTGCAGGTGTCTCTGTCCCTATTGAATTTTCTCAGTAATTGGGCCTGTGAATTTACACCTACATATACATGGTATTAAGAGGGTTCCGGAACAGCAGTTGGCAGAAAATTTGGGGATCAAATAAGCATTAGTATAGAGAGATATGAAAGTCACAGTAGGTGACATTTTTAAGTCCAGAATGGAGATCTGGTGGCACAGGGGAGGTGGGGATCTTGGCTCCAACCACTGAAACACTCTGAGTGATGTTTGGCACATGCAAGGCGGGCGTGCAGACTTCATGGTGAAACCAAGCCGAAAGGCAGTATTGCCGCTCTTAAACCACATGCTAGGTCATAGAAAACAGTAAGTCGAGCAAACTCCAGCAGTCCGTGATCAGGACGGGACTGGGGATGAGATGGAAGCCCCTACATCATGGAAGCTCCTTTCAACCCACCCAGTCATCTCAGGTCAAGGTTGGGTTTAGATACAGAACTGCGACAGCTCTGTCCTGAGGCCCACAGTGAGGGAGGAGGACTGCAGAGATCTGAAACTAGGGTACTTTGTTTCTGTCGCGGTTCTGAATGGCAGATCCTGTCAAGGACCACGGAGAGGTGAACCTCATTCCTATGGAGGCCACAGCTGCACAGTGCCCTCTGCTGTTCACACCTGAAGCAGGCTTTCTGACACAGTGGTCATTTGACCTCAGTGAGATTTCCCCTAGAGCACTGGTTCTCAACCTTCCTAATACTGTGACCCTTTAATACAGTTCCACATGTTGTGGTGACCCTCCCAACCATAAAATTATTTTGTTGCTACTTCGTTACTGTAACTTTGCTTCTGTTATGAATTGTAATGTAAATATCTGATATGTGACCCCAAAAGGGTAGTGACCCACAGGTTGAGAACCTCTGTCCTAGACTATTGCTTGGTTCAAATTAAGCTGTCAAGAAATGCCAGCTATCATTCTTTGTACTAACAAAGTGTTCTGACCTCATCGTCCAGATTGCTTGTTTCTCAGAGATGTCTTGCTTGCTGGGATGGAGAAGGACTCCAAGAGAAGGAACAAAGAGTTGGAACGAAGCGACATCCTCTTCCAGCTGGGAGCACTACCTCAGTTGGAAGTCTAGCTGAGGCTCACAGTGGGCTTTTCAAAAGACCCAGCCGCTAGCTCTGATCTAAAAAAGACCAGGTTTTTGTTCACCTTGTTAAGATTCACAATCCATCTACAAAGCATTGTACGGTCTCCTTGGTGAGCCCATAGCTGGTGGGCAGGCTGTGGAGTTGCCTGCTTTCACTCCCCAGGCTGTTTTGTGGCTCTGGACCCAGACACCCTCCCAGTGAGGGGATCCTAGGTGTCTGGAGGACTCAGGTCAGATTCAGTGACGGTGGTAGGGTTGGAGGTCAAATGTGAAGGATACTGTATCTACTTTGCCGTCTGTCCATGGTAGGTTTCCCCCAAATAGGAACATCGGGTAGGTGTTCTGTGTGCTTATTATTTTAATCCTTGAGTAAAACAACCTTGTAGGATCTTAGCTTCTTCATTTGTGAGACGGACACATTGCTGTTACAGGCCTTACTATTTATATGTGTATGTGTTTCTGACTGTTTCTTTTTAAACAACTATAAATAAAGAAAATTTGGGGTGTTGTTTTAGAAATAAAAATGAGATACACTTACTTTCCCTAACTTGCTCGTGTGTGTTGTCTGTCACTCAAGATGGGCTTTTCCGATGATAGCCCAAAGTTCTTGGATATCAGAAGTGTTATCATCTCAGTTCATGGGCTAAGTCTGGGAAGGTTGACCTGCCATGTGCCCTTGAAGTGCAAACCTGCAAAGGTTTGGTAGATGGCATCCTCCTGGACTGGCATCTAGACTCGTGCCATCATTAGGACTAGAGATGGCCGGACGTGTGGATCATTTGGCAGACATGTTTTGCACAGAACAAAATATTTAGTAACTGCAAATGAGGGCAAATGAAACCACTGAACTGGACCTCTCCTTGGTTAGAAAGAAAGGTTACTGAGGTTCTAACTGCCACGACTGTCTCTTGGGGGATCAAAGGGAGGAGGAAAATGGCGGAAAGGCAAGCAGATTTTATACGACTGTCAGCAGGGTCTCTGAGCTGATACATGCTTTTGGGATTGACCGGGAGCTAGACACCCTTGCCCAGGGAAGTTGACAGATTAAGGAAGATTCCTGGTGGTTTAAAGGGGTTCAGGATGCTGTCACCAGCACTGCCATTTGGGGAGCTTCTTTGGATCCAGAAGCAACTATCTCTGCAGGACTATGGCCAAAACTTTTAGTTTTGGTTTAGAAACCAAATTGGTTTCAAACCAAAGGGTATTGTAAAATTATAGACCATTCCCTTCTGGTGTCACTGAAACATCCTTTGAAGGGGGCTGGAGAAATAGCTCAATGGATAAGGACGCTTGCCACCAAGATTGACCACTTGAGTTTGATTCCCAGAACCCACACGGGGGAAGGAGAGAAGCAGCTCCAGCAAGTTGTTCTCTGACCTCCACAAGTGAGAGTGCACACGCGCGCACACACACACACACACACACACACACCACGCACACGCACACGCACAAAACTGAAAAATAAAATGTACTTTTAAAAGGTCTACATTGTAGTATGAATTTAATGTCTGTGTTTGTAAGGTTCCCTGGATGTCAATTTATTGATTGACGTTTCTGTCCTGAGTCCTGCTGCCATGGGAACAACTTTTCTTTCAACATAGAAATCAAGATAGTCATGTAATTTCCATCCAAATTTATTTAAATGACCTTAGTCTGGTAAACTTCTTTGGTGCATAAATTCCACAGTAAAGGTGTCCCTTTCTTTTGGAATAGATCTGGACTTTGCTCTGGGGAGGGGCTGCTGAAGGTCGCCATCATTGTGAAGGAAGGTCACTGACATCGACAGGAAGCTGTCACGCCAGGAATGAGTGGGGTGGCTTAGAGTGGGTGCTGGACTGAGGGAGCTTCTTGTATGTGTCTCTGCATGTGTGTGTATGTGTGTTTACACACTTCTGTACGTGTATGTGTTCATATGTATGTGCATGCCTATGTGTATGTATGTGTATCTGTATGTAAGGTAAACACATGTGTGTACATTTTTGTGTGTCTCTGTGTATGTATATATACAAATATGTGTACATATGTATGTGTGCATACCTGTGTATACATGTGTATGTGTATGTATATATATGTGTGTATCTGGTATATACATGCATGTGTATATGTGTATCTATGTGTAGGTATATGTATGTGTATGCACATGCATATGTATGTATGTATGTACAAATGTATATGTATATGTATCTATGACTATGCAAATGTGTGCATATGTATGTATATATATGTATATAGGTATGCCTGTGCTTGCACATGTGTATTTGTATGTATGTGTGTATATGTGCACATATGTGCATGGTATGTGTGGTACATGCATGTAAATGTGTATGCATGTTTTATATGCATGTACTTTGTTTTCCTCCATGGATTGATTTATGCATGTGCAGTTTTCTCTGTTCATCTGATATCACATATAAACAACAAAGAAAAATCATGTTCTATTCAAATTAATCAGTAATATCCATCCAGCTACACCAAACTCTAGTATTTGAGAGCCTTTTAGCTGAACTGACCCTGTACCATGGCGGGCACCACAGACAACAGCCATGCACTGAGTGTCACTGGGAAAACCTTAGGAACTTTTCAAGCCCCTCTCTTCCCAGAGATTCTAAGTCAGCCAGTCTCTTATCAGAGGAAACAAAAAACCTTGATAGAATAAAGAAAGAGAAATAAATTGTGCTTAGTAATCTTACCTCAAATAAATATTTATTGATTTCTTGGTATATGCTCCTATTTTGAATGGAACAAGTGAAGGGGGGAAAAAAACCCACAATCTGTCTTGCCAGTCTCTGTTTTGTGACCAAGTGTAAAAACTATGAAAAACTCAAAATGCTATCTATGACAGGGGAAAACTGGGCCCACACTGAGTTGTTACACGAACACCTGCAATGAGTGTGTTGTGTATCAGAGCACACCCTAAGAAACAGATGTGGAGGGAAGCCCCGAGGCACAATGGGCCAGGAATGGGGCAACTGCAGGTGTAACGGCTGGAAAGGATGTGAACAGATGTGGGAGGAGTTTGTTTTAGTCAGGGAGGAACATCCGGTCTCTTCAGAAAGGGAAGTGAGGATCAATCGTACATTGGTGGGTGACCAAGAACAGAGCAGCCTGACCCGTGTTTGCTGTAGAGAATGTGTCAGACTGTGGAAAACGAAGGTTTCTTGGGGATTTGGAGTTCTGTTAATATCTAGACAGAGATTGGTAGCCTTGGAGGCATCCAGGATCGACACCTCCCTAATGGTCAGCTTTGGATTCCATCTCCTGTTTCCCTCCTAACCCTGGAACAGAAAGCATTCTAAATGCCCCTCTTAGGCTTCCTGGTCAAAAGAATACACTCTGCCTCTGGTCCTGGGTGAAGATAGACGTTTTGATCTGCTCCAAAATGGCCTGTCAGTCACCTGGCCAGGAGACCGCTCCTGAAGACAGTTTACTCACCCAAGAACATTCCAAAGAGATGGAAAAATAATTATCCATTAATGAGATGATAATGTACGCATCCTTCCAGAAGCCCATATTCCATGAAGCCACTTACAGAGCCTCTGGCACTCAGTTTGCTGACTTTTTGTTCAAACTCAGGAAAGCGTTAACTTTTCTTCTTTGTCTTTTCTACCTCTTTTTCTTTCTGATCCTGGTCAAGAGTCTACGTCAATTTTTCCGACTCTTACTCTTTCTCTAAAGGTCCAGTCCCTTTCCCCTAAGGTGCTTGCTGACCTCACCTTTGCTGAACATGGACGCTATCCCAGACCCTGACCCCCAAAAGTTTTCTCTCCTCTTCATCTCCACGCCCTTCCCCTCAGCAGGTGTTGGGTGTGCTAACCGAGGACATGGCCATTCCAAGGCCTAGTTTGAACGGAAGGTTTTTATTGGAGAGATGAGGGAGAGTACAATCAGGAGCATCTGGAAGAGTCCAGGGCAGGGAGACAAAGTAGTACCCTGACTGTCCAGCAGAGTGGACCTGGTCGTGGGGAAGGGGTGGCATAACAAGAGAGGAGGGTCAGGAGAGAGGGGCAAGAGAGAGAGGGGGCCAAGAAAGCACCAAGAGAGAGAGCATGGCCAGAATGGCAGGGTGATAGAGCATGAGAAGCTGGGGGAGAAGCCCACGAGCTGAAGAGTTTAGGGTAGGAGGCCTGGTGAGAAGAGCTGAGAGGAGCCACAGGTACTGAGTGGGCCTGGAGGCCTGCAGACACGTTGGTATGCTAATAGGCACCACGGTTAGCCATTTGTCCTGAGATTCTTTTGGATCTGACACTAGGAGTTTCAGATTTCCTACCCTGCTGCTTTTTCCTCTAATGAAATTGTCCTCAAGCTTCCTTCTAAGTCATTTTCTAGATTCTTTTATTAAGGAGTCCAAGAAAACATGAAAGGGAACCCCAAATTTTCCTGGTAACATTTGGTCTTGGTCGTAGGATAGATAGTAAAGAGTTCAGGACTAATTTCTGTTTTCGAGAGAAAGGGTCGATTATATGTAACTGTGATGGCTGATTGCTGTTCTTGGTTGTCAACTTGACTACAGCTGGAATTGACTAAAACACAACCAGCTGGGCACACGCGTGAGGGTCTTTTTCTTAATTAAATAATTTGAAGTGAGGAAGACCCACTTTTAATCTGGATTTTTTTTTTTTTTTTGAGGTGGAAAGATCCACCTTTAGTCTGGGCCATAACTTGCTGACAGCCTGTATAAAGGACATGGAAGAAGGAAGCTTGCTCTCTTTGCTGCTTGCTCTGGCTCTCACTGGCAAGTCCATTCCTTCACTGGCACTAGAGCCTACTTCTTCAGGATCCTGGCGTATACTGAGGACTAGCTGAGATATCCATCCTCATGGCCTGAACAACTACTGGATTCTCGGATCTTCATTCTGTAAGTTCTATTCCTCTAGAGAACCCTGACTAGTACATAACCAAGCAGAAAAACGTGGAGGGGCCAACAGGGTGGACTAAAGGGGACATTCGTCAGGAGTGTGCTGTATAGACTTTTGAATAAATATCCTGCTCTGACTCTAGCTTCTGTGCATGAGCTTCAGACAGAAATATCTCATCCCTGATCAACCTAGTGTGAAGATCAACTTTCCTGCCAGGAGTTTCTCCCTCCTGGCAATTGTTATCTTTGTGTGTAAGTCAGTGGTGGAGTGCATGTGGTTCCATTTCACTCTTTAAGACCAAATCCATTTTAACCAACCCATTGTGGCTGGGGAGTGTGCCATCATCTCCCATCTCTACATTTAATTTTTTTCTTTAAGAGGTGTGGTTGAAAGTTTGCAACACCAGCACAGATATAGGAGACAGCTTTTACTCAATGTTTGGTTTTCCACCCAGCTCTTCAAGAGATAGCACAGTGATCTGCCCAGGGAGTGGGGAACTGGTTTGCATAGACTGAGAACACTGAACCAAACAGATACCTCCCCTCAAAGATGCAATGAGGGTGTGGTACTCACACCCTGCTCACATCCTACAGCCTCCTTGGGGAAGGACCTGTTGGGATTTCATGCTCCCTGGGCAGGATAGAATGAGTTGCCAAAGAACAGATTGTAGCTGATAAGCAAATAAAGAATTGAAACTCATTAATCAGGAGATGATCATGTGTGTACAGAATGGTATCACCCTACTCTACATACGAAGGTATCTTAAGACAGTGTCATAAATGGGGTGTGAAAAGCAAGGAGTGAACTGAACCCCTAAGCTTCTGGGGCTAGGGATTTGGGGGAGGGTAGATGTCAATCAAACAACACGAGCCAATGGAGAAGAAGCAAAGATCAGAGACATAGATGAGTCTCTAATGGGTGACTTGGGCAAGCTAATGGATCTACTTGTGTCTACTATTTTATCCCTCTATAAAATGAATAGTCTGGAAAGTAAAGAAGGTGATGGCTATGAAAATGCCTGCTCATGTGTATGACAGGTGCTAGAAGTTTCAGCAGGGTGATCTTTCCCCGTCCTTGTTTGAGTGCAGAGGAGGGTAGAGGACACTGCTTTTCCTTTAGGCCTGTTGGCTTTACATAGCAAGTGAGATGGTAGTTGGGGGACTCCTCTCTCTCTCTCTCTCTCTCTCTCTCTCTCTCTCTCTCTCTCTCTCTCTCTCCCTCCCTCCCTCCCTCCCTCCCTCCCTCCCTCCCTCTCTCTCTCCCTCCCTCTCTCTCTCTCTCTCTTTCCATCCCTCCCTCCTTTTCATTGCTGTGGATTGAGCCTTAGGTCATGCACATGCTGAGATGTATTGTATTTACACCCCAAGTTCTGGTAGGGGGATTAGAGAAAGGAAATTGGTGATTTCTATGGAAGGAATTTTATTAGGACCAAGAGCAAGAGATAACCAGGGATGGGGTGTGGTCTCCAAATAATCTCCTGGTGTTCCATCCTGGTCACAGGATTTTAAAGAGGATGTGGTCCCAGGCACAGGATCTGTCTTAACAAGACAAACAAGAGCAGTCTGGACCCCAGCATATGCTAGTGAATCCACCGTGGAGCAGCAAACTGTGGGGATAAATTCCACTCTCTAGTGGGTAACTTATTTTTTCTCACTGCTGTGACCACGTACCTGACAAGAGCAACTTAAGGAAGAAAGAGTTTGCTTTGGATCAGAGTTTGAGGGTACAGATGGCCTTGGGAGTGGGGGACTCCTTAGGGCAGGAGCAGGAAGCTGATTGGTCACATTTCACCTGCAGTCAGGAAGCTGAGAGAGATGAATACTGGTGTTCAGCTTTCTATTATTAATGTCTTAAAAATCACATTGACTGTGTGTGTGTGTGTGTGTGTGTGTGTGTGTGTGTGTGTGTGTGTGTTGGAAGAGAACTTTCGGGGGCCAGTTCTCTCCTTCCTCCCTTGTGGATCCCCGAGATGTAAATCAAATTCTCAGTCTTAGCAGCAAGACCCCTTACTGATGAGATACCTGGTAGGTCCTGAAAGAATGTTTTTTATGTCAATGCCACTTTAGATTATTTTATTCATGTTTTTAAAAATGTCAGAAATATGGCAGATTTTTGTTCCCACTAGTTGCTGTTTCAAAGCTCATCAGAAAGGCTAGTACAGTAGATACAGACAGATAAACTGCAACACCGGACTGCTTAGTGGCTGAGAATGCAGAGATGTTGCAGAGCCTTTCCTTGATCAAGGACCAAGGAGCACCTTCTCCTAGGTATAAGGAGTGAAGGCGGGGCCTGAGGCTGGTAGCTCATCATCACTTTGCTTTGTCCTCCTGGGGCCCAAGGAAGCTTCCTCTTTCCACAAGCACCTGATCACCTGGCATGAAAAGAAAAGGTTTGCTCAGTTGTTTTGGAAGGACCACATGGCTACAGAGCCTCCCATGAGATCAGTGGACGATACTGTTCTGATGATGCATAGCTCAGCCCTCCTGTCCCCTCATTCCTTGCCTATGCTCCACTTCCCCAAAACCTTCCTGAAAAACAACAGGTTTGCTCATTTTCTTGATGTTCAGTTGTGTGGGCTATTTATTTATTTATTTATTTATTTATTTATTTATTTATTTATTTATTTATTTATTTATTTAATTTATCTATGCTACATATTTATCCCCTGTGAGATGGTAGCTGGTAAAGATGTTTGCCCATTCTGTAGCCTGACTCTTCCCTCACTTGATGGTGTCCTTCGCTGAATAGAATTTTTTTTGGTTTCATGATGTCCCATTTATTGACTATTGTTTTAATGCCTGTGTCTGTTCAGAGAATCCTTTCCTGTGCCAATGAGTTCAAGCATATTCCCTACCTTATCCTCTAGTAGATTCAGGGTATCCAGTTTTATGTTGAAGTCCCTGGTCATTTGGAGTTGAGTTTTGTGCAAGGTGAGAACTTAACTAAGGATTGCATTTCATTCTTCTACATGTAGCTATCTAATTTGACCAGCACTATTTGTTGAAAATGTCTTTTTTCCAATACTGTATTAGTGATCTCTTTGTCAAAAAAATCAGGTGGCTATAGGAGTGTGGGCTTATATTTGGGTAATCAATTCTATTCCATTGATCAATGAATCTGTTTTTATGCCATTGCCACACTGTTTCTATGACTATAGCTCCATAGTATAACTTGAAATCTGGGGATGTTGATACTTCCAGAAGGTTTTTTGTTGCTTTGTTTTGTTTAAGTGTTCAGGATGGGTTTGACCATCCTGGGTCATTTTTGTTTCCATATGAAATTCAAATTTTTTTCAATTTCTGTGAAGAATTACAATTCAATTTTGATGGGGGGTTGTATTGTCAAAGGATTAATAAAAGTATATTAAAAATTAATTCAAAGTTTAAGAAGACTTCTAAGGATAGAGAAGAGTAAAGAAGGAGAAAAGAAAGAGAAACAATTACACATGCATTTATTTTAACATAAATCTATGGGATAATGATAATAGAAAGTAGCTGTCTGCTTTCTGGTTAGGACAGGCACAGGCAAGGCATATGGCAGTGGGTAGGAGGCATGTGAGCCTCTTAGTTCCTTTATGAGAGTTAGATCGCCATAAATTAGAACACAACAAATTTATTATGTTAAAAACCTAGAGGTTCTACCTGGGTCTCACTGGATGGATCAAGGGGTGGGCGTATCTGAGTGTGTGTTAAGAGGCTGTTGGGGAACTGGTTTCCCTCCTTACTCTGTCTTTTTTTTTTAATTTAAGAGATTTTCTACTCATTTTACATATCAGCCACAGATTCCCCTGTCCTTCCTCCTCCCACCCCTCAGCCTTCCCCCTAATCCATCCCCCATTCCCACCTCATCCAAGGCAAGGTCTCCCATGGGGAGTCAGCAGAGCCTGGTACATTCAGTTGAGGCAGGTCCAAGCCCCTCCTCCCTGCACCAAGGTGTCTCACCATAGGCACCAGGCTCTAAAAGGTTGGCTCATGCACTAGGGATGGGTCCCCCACCCAAGGCCACTGTCACTGGTCCACCATCTTCAAGACCCATAATACACTGAGTCTGCCCTTCACTTATTCGCAATGACGTCTGTAGATAAAACTTCCAGTCTCATTTTTCTGCCTCCTCTTTCCCCTTTCAGGATTCTTGTGATTACACAAGGCCAACCTAGAACAGGCAGAGCAATTGTTCCATATCAGAATCTTTAATTGCATCTGGTAAAATAATTTCCCCTTCCAGGAAAGAAACTTACTCACAGTTTCTGGGAATAAGACATGGACATTATGTGAGGGAGCTGGAGGCTGATATTCCTCTGTCTCTTACAGAGTAGAATTGATATTATAATTTATTTTCTTCTTACTTATTTTTTTTACATTTATTTACTTAGTTCGTGTGTATGTGCATACATGTCTCAAGAGTCATGTATGTGTCATGGAGTACATGTATGTAGGGGTCAGGGACAATTTGTCGGAGTCTTTTTTTTTCTCCCTCAACTATGTGGGCCCAGGGGAAGGAACTCTGAGAGGCAGTCAGGATTGGCAGCAAGCACCTTTACCCATTAACCCATTTTACTGGCCCTGTTTCCCCGCTTTGACCCATATAAAATTAACAAATCAGAAAGGGGAAAACAAAGACAATCCATGCCAGATACACTTTGTGTGACTCTGGACATCCAGGCTTCAACACAACGTATGATCAGTGATATCATTTACAGGAGGCAATGTTCTGCTGTTTCGTAACTCGTGTAAGATCATGAAGTCAGTTGGTCGTAAAACTGATTCAAGTTATGGCCCATGGTCAGCTGCAAATGTTGTACAGATTTTCTTCTTCTTTTTTGATTTGTTGTCCCTAATGACTAAGAGTAAAATCTTTGGTATTACCACATGGTTATCAAGTGTTCTTTTCAAGTTCTTCAAGCTCCTTGCAATTGACAAAGACTAGTAAGAACCATGGACATTTAGCTGCTCCAAGCTGTGATGTAACACTGCCAGTAAACAGGTGACTTCAGACTTTATCAGCTATGGAAACAGGTAGACAGCCAGAGTTGCCGGTCGTGGTGGGTGGGCAGTGATGATGGGCAGTCTCTGGAAGTTCGCTACCAGTAGCTTCTGTTGTCTTAAAAAAAGAGAATAAAAACTCATTGGTTAAGACAGCATGTGGGGGGCGGGGCTGGATAGGGGAAGAAACAACTAAGAGAAGATAACTAAAATGAAGAGCTGTCTTTTGTTCTTCTTGGGGAATGAGGAATGTTAGTTATTGGAAATCAAAGAGACTCATGTATCCCAGGCAAGTGCTCTACCATTGAATGTTGCTGGAGAAGTTTTCTCCAGCTCCCGCCACCAAGTCCCGCCAGTCCCAGAGCCCACTTATAAAATAAACACACAAATTCTTACATTATTTAAACTGCTTGGCCATTAGCTCAGGCCTGTCATTGTCTAGCTCTTACTCTTATATTTAGCCCATTTCTATTAATCTTTACTTTGCCACATGGCTCATGGCTTACCGGGATCTTCCCATGCGGCTTGTCATCATGGCGGCTGGCAGTGTCTCTCTGACTCAGCCTTCCACTTCCCAGAATTCTTCTCCTTGTCCCGCCTATACTTCCTGCCTAGCCAATGGCCAATCAGTGATTTATTTACTGACCAATCAGCAACACACTTGACATACAGACCATCCCACAGCACTTCCCCTTTTCTTTTCTTAAAAAGGAAGATTTTAACCTTTACATATCTCCAAAGTCAGCTTGGTATATTTGGGAATTTGGGCATAGTTTCTCTTACTACTTCCTGCTGGAGGGGGGCGCTGTATCTTATGGGGATACAAAGAAAATTTTAGAATTATGGAATAGTCCATGAGGCTGTATCGTCTGAGCCAGATGCCTTCAAACCATTCTGGATGTTGGATCATCTGGGCCATGGTGTCATTGGAGACCTTCAGGGGGTCTTGGTTGGTCAAATCTGATGTATCTTAATCTTGAACAAATCCATAGCCTCTGGCTTTCTGTGGGAACAAAAGAGACTCTTTTCCAAAGCAACATATCCTTATATCCAAATTTTGAAGTCAAGGTATCTTTAAAATATACATTTTGGCATAACTCAACAGCTTTTACAATCAAATGTTTTTCTGCAGTTAAAAATCCCAAAGACAACACAATCCAGATTCTCTGTGTAATATCCATTTTTACGTGGCTTATTTTTTATACTACCTTTACTGTCTCTTTAATGACTTTATTTTTTTTAAAACTATGTATTTGTTTCTATAACTCTATATATCACCTTTTTTGTCTCTTTCAAGCCTACGTATCTTTTACACACATTGTAAACTATTACATCTGAATCTGTCTTATTGTGAATCTCTTGCCTTAAACTGCAGCAGCTGTGGCTGCTGGCTCTGCCCACCTCAGCTTCCCAACATGGCTACGTTTACCGCCAGCTCTGGGAGCTATCGTGGGTCTATGATTTTATCCAAGCAGTGTATAGCCCAAAAACCTCTTTTTTTGTTTTGTACCTGCAAAGTCTAAATCCACCACGCAGCTTAATGTGCCACTTGCAGAGGCCTGATTCCCGCCATACTGCAGGTTGAGCACGCATGCCAGGAACCCACCAGTAGCTGAAACCAGCAGCTGCCGCTCATTTGAGAGAGACAATTAGGAAGCTGTTTTTAGCTCCGTTTTAGAATCTTTTCTCAGGTTTTAGGTGGAAACTCTTGCCACCACGTTGGACGCCATTTGTAGCTGGAGAATTTTTCTCCAGCTCCCGCCACCAAGTCCCGCCAGTCCCAGAGCCCACTTATAAAATAAACACACAAACTCTTATATTATTTAAACTGCTTGGCCATTAGCTCAGGCCTGTCATTGTCTAGCTCTTACTCTTATATTTAGCCCATTTCTATTAATCTTTACTTTGCCACATGGCTCATGGCTTACCGGGATCTTCCCATGCGGCTTGTCATCATGGCGGCTGGCAGTGTCTCTCTGACTCAGCCTTCCATTTCTCAGGTACCATTATATTCCTTCTCAGGTCTTTGATGGGATTGAAGACTAGCAGTTATAGTTACAACTTAGTAGATAGAACATATTAAGTATTAGATTCAGGTTCTTTAGGGTAGGACACCTTTTGGAATGATCTTTGTAACATGCCATTTATCTATGCTCTATACTTCTCTGGATTTTAATATGTGTTTCTTGCTTGATATTGTTTGCATTGGTTGTAGTTCCATCTTATCTAGGTCATTATCCCTCATTATTCCTGGACAATATTTGATAACCATTCCTTTGTATATAGTCTTGTATTAGGTTAGAACCTTCTTATTTAGACAAAAAGGGGGAGATGTAGTGGGTAGCCATTCCAGCTTTGTTCTGGAAGTTCCAACCCCCATTGAGACTTCGGCAACTGTCACGCCTACAAGGCGGGGCCAAGGGAGGCGCCTGGGGACCCGAAATCCGGATCGGCGAACGCTCTCTTGGTTCCAGGACGCTGGATGGTGGAGGTAGACAGAGGAGAGCTCCAGAGAACACCGCTGGACTGTGATACACCTTCCCCAGACCCCGCGACCTACCTATCCCTTAATTTGTAAGTTACGCCATTAAATAAATCTCCTTTTAACTACGTGGAGTGGCCTAAATAATTTCACCAATAATTGAGCTACATCTATCCCAGCTACCTTTTTAATAATGATATAGCCTCTCACTGGGCTGTCCAGGCTGGCCCTGACCTTGTGATCTTTTTTGCTTCAGTCTTTTTGCTTTTTGTTTTTCAAGACAAAAGTTTCTCTTTGTAGCCTTGGCTGTCCTGAACTCCCTCTGTAGCCCAGGCTGGCCTCAAACTCAGAGATTCTCCTGCCTTTGCCTCCCAAGTGCTGGGATTAAAGGCGTGCACCACCGCTGCCTGGCTTGTTTCAGTCTTCGAAGTAGCCAGGATTCCAGGTTTCTTTTACCAGACGAGATTTAGAGTGGCACTTTGGAGACCGTAGTACCTTGTGCCAACTGGGTAACCTACAGGGCCGTCTTGATTTTGAGGCACATATTTATTTAAAGAGACTGAAGGTGAATGTGATGAATTGGATCTAATGGAGCTTCTAGTTTTTAAAGCAAGAGGGATCAGGACATAGAGAGGACACACAAAGGATTTGTTACGATGTGTCAGCCAGGGAGTATAAACATCAAGAATGAGAGGATTAGAAAGGAGGATCCCAGAGGTCATGAAGCTGTGTTCCGGGGTCGTGGTCACTCATTTTTGGTTTAGAAGAAACTGTCTTTACTACCTTTGAGGTGAGATGTGTGTTTTGGATCAGCAGCTTTGGAATCTGAATGCGGGGAATGGAGTAGTCTTGTCAAGGGGAGGTGTGTTTACAGATTGATGATACAAGTCCTTTCTCGCCATGCTGGGAGGGTGAAGCATAACCCCAAGGGTGTCTCTCCCTCTCACTCCATTTCTTTCTTTCTTTCTTTTTTTTTTTGGTTTTTCAAGACAGGGTTTCTCTAGATGGAGATATAGTGCTGACTGTGCTTCTCTTCATAACAGTGAACTCTGAAGCCGCTGTCTTGTTCCCAGAACATGGAAGTGCGGAGTTTAAATAGGAACCGTGTTACATTACTGTAGAGGGAATATATTTAGCTAGTGACACCTTGAAAAATAAAAGGGGGACAAGCTTTTGTATCGTTGTCATGAGAAATATCAAAGGCACCTAGTACAGCAGGCTCTGGAGTCCTTTCTCACCAATAGGTAGTTCTTGGGTTCCTGCTACTTGCTGAACTCTAGGGTAGCCTGTACCCTTGGAGCAGACTCAGAAACCAGTGGCAAGTATTTAATATGCAAATGATGGCACCCCAAGGGACAAGGGCTGCATGATGGAGAACGTTGAAATTTACCTTCCATTGATGTAGACTTTAACTCTCATAACATATTAGGAAGTAAGAACATATAGACTGATTTATTTCATTGTGTTATTTTCCTGTAGGCATTTTGAATTTTAAAATGAAGATTATGTATATACTACAAGCAGGCCCACTAATGTCCCACAGTGATAGATTTTTTTATGCATTAATATTGGGAATATATAGAGGGCTGAATGTTTGTGCTTTGTATTTCTGTTTTTGTTGGCAATTGCAAGTACCGAACACGGGATAGTTGAAGGATTTAGATACAATGACTCCAGAGCCCTTTGGCCTAGTTTTTCTCTTGTGTGTACGTCTTTCTCTGTCCCACAATTCCCTTTGATACCAATTATACTGTTGATTGACTGTCAATGGTATGGACCCATACGGGTAGGTCATCTAGCTTCATTTGTCCTATTTTAAGAACACATTATAAGTTGTCTCAGTTGGTGGTGTCTAACTCTTCAACTTCTCAGAGAGAAAATATTAACAGGAATCAACTCTGCTTATTTAACAGGTCAAGTTGGTCTCTGGTGTCCATGGGGACGCTTGAGGAGAAGCCGATTGCATTGAGATGTGTGGAAATAGGATCAATAATGTTCAGTAACTGAGGAAGATTACCAGAAGTCGACAAAGTCTATAAGAGAGGCCGTGCAGATCCACACCCAGGACTGTCAACACTTGGCGGGTGACGGAGAAAGTCTAATTTTGGCCAAAGATGAATCACTGTGCGTGGCTGTCACACCTCCTTTTGCCCTGTTCCATTTTTGGATCAGGATAACTTGCCCAGCAGAGACTGTCTAATTTAAATCCTGACTTACCTGAATCAAAATGAGTCAGAACTTGTAAACAAACCTGCCCCAAGGACAGGAGCTGCCTCGTTCTCCTCATAGACTCTCTTCTCAGAACTGAGAAGAGTTCTGTGTGTGTGTGTGTGTGTGTGTGTGTGTCAGGAAAAAGGTACATGTGATAGGACTGGATTTAGGTGGCCAGGGGGAGAGGAAACATCACAAAGTTAGAGCATTTTCCTAGCCAAGAGGATGCAGAAGAGGCCACTTAAGACTTATAACAGTATTAATAATCATGTACTGATTCTTTAAAAGGGGGAAAAGATGGGGATTCCAGAGACGGCTCAGCCGCCAGGAGCATTTGTTGCTATTGCAAAGGACCCAGGTTTGGCTCGAGAACCCAGATGGTGGCTGGCAACCAACTGTAACTCCAGTTCTAGAGGAGCCAATGCTTTCTTTTGACCTCGGTGGGCCTCACGCACATGTGGTGCACGTCCACACATGCAGGCAAAACACTCGTACATATAAAATACATTAAATAATTAAAAAAATAATTTTAAAAGCAGAGAGTTACTCAGTGGGTTAAAAGTGAACGAATAAATAAAAAATTCTAAGAGGACATGAACTTGAGAGGAACATGTGATGTGAAGTCTTGGGGGAGTAGGAGGAGAAGAAAATGAGGGAGTAGATATGATTAAGACACATTATATACATGAATGGCATTTTCTAAGGCTAAATAATGAAATTGAAAAAGGGAGAGAATGGCTGAATTTCTAAACATCGGCCAATAGTAGTAGAGGGTGTACATATGTGTGGTCCCTGACCAGATTCAGTAGGCCCCTCCCTCCAGTAAAGATGGCTGAGAGGCACTCTCAGATAAGATGAGCTGGCGTGGAAGAAAGCGATAAGCCCATCTTCCTGGAGGAGCCTCAGACCAGCTGAGCTACCTGCAAAGGGCATGCTTCAGCCCATTGAGCTGCCTGCAGGTTGTGCAGTGTGTTTGAGGTTGTCAGCTTTCATGAGCTGTGATCAATGGTGGGAAAAGGTTTGGTGATGCAGCTGTCTTTACAGTTCTGCTCCTGTAAGCAACCCCCAGTAAAACTCATTGGTTCACCAAGTTGGACTTTGGTGGTATCTGTACCTCGGTCTCTTCTTGATTTCCTGTCTTATGTTAGCAGATGTTCATGTCTCCCCAGGTATAGTGTCCCACCACAATATTGTAGTTAGTTAACTTTAGCTGTCAACTTGACAAACCAAGAGTCACTTTGGAAGAGGGAACATCAACTGAGGAATTGCCTACATCAGATTGTCCGTGTGGTATTTTTCCTTTTTAATTGATTTAGGAGGGCCCAGCCTACTATGATGATACCATCTCTAGGAAGGTGGATCTATGATGTGTAAAAAAGGTAGCTGGGCAACAGAGGGAGCAAACCAGTATTCAGTTTTCCTCTGTAGGATAATTTCTTTTGGGCTACCAACCAGCTCCCAAGTCAACACATGGAGACTTAATATTAGTTATGAATGGTCAGCTTTATCTAATGCTTGTCCGACTAGCTCTTATAACTTAATTTAACCTGCTTCTCTTCATTTATGTTTTGCCTCAGGGACTTTTACCTTTCTTTCATTCTGTATGTCCTACTCCATGTCCTGCTGGCTGGCAGCTGCCTGGCTAGCTGGCCCTGAGCATCTCCCTATTTCTCTCCCTCCTCTCATTTTCTCTCTCTTCCTTCTACTTATTCTCTCTGCCCACCAGCCCCACCTATCCCTCTACTGCCTAGCTATTGGTTGTTCAGCTTTTTATTAGACCAATCAGATACCTTAGGCAGGCAAGGTGAAACAGAAACACATCTTTACATAATTAAACCCGCACAGCATAAACAAATGTAACACATCTTTACATAGTTAAACAAATGCAGTATGAACAAATGTAACATACCTTTACATAGTTAAACAAATGCAGCATAGACAAATGTAACACATCTTTACATAGTTAAACAAATGCAGCATAGACAAACGTAACACATCTTTGCCTACTTAAAGTAATATTCCACAACATTCCTCCATGGACTCTGCTTCAGTTTATGCCTCCAGATTCTTACTTGAGTTCCTTCCCTGATTTCCCTTGATGATGCACTATAAAGTGTAAGCTGAAACAAACCCTTTCCTTACCACATTGGTTTTATCACACACACACACACACACACACACACACACACACACACACACACACACCAAATAAAAAAACAAAACAACCCCCCCTCCCCAAAGAACCGTAAAGCAAACTAATACAGGGCTTGTTGAAATCTTAGTTGATCTGAGGTCCTAAGGCTTGAGAAGCTGGAGGTGGCTCAGCAGTTAAGATTTTGTGTTGCTTTTCCTCGGAGCACCTAAGTTGATTCCAACTGACCCGTGTTGATGGTTCACAACCTTCTGTTAACTACAGCTCCAGGGGATCAGACGGCCTCTTCTGGCCTCTGCAGGCACCTACATACATGTGTAACTCCCTCAATTTACACATAATCAGAAATTAAAAAGAAATTTAAAAAGAACAGAGTAAAGCTTTTGAAAAGCATGTCCTTCCTTCTGTACTCTGTGTGAAACACTGAGAAAAAAATGTGTATAGAAGTCTTGGTTGCAGAGCACGGAATTATTAGGGTGACTAAGTGCATGATTCTAGCAAAAGAAGACTCAGGATTGCCCAGTTAGGTTTTTATTATGCAGGGAGCACTGATCCTGACACAGTACTGCCATTGCTTACCTCGTTGTTACTGGCCTAGTACAAGTTGAGGATGTTCCCAGAGCACTCACGTGGCACTCGTATGACCTCTCCACAATTTTGACTGCAACACCCATTTCCAATAACCATTTCCTCACTCTAAGTCAACAGCAAAGATCATTTTCTCGACTCCCCCCCAACCCTTTTATGTCATGGACATCTGATTTACTTTGTTCTCTGATGTACTTACAAGCACAGTAGTGTTCTATGCTTTGCTGACTCACTGGCCTATGATTTCCAGGTCCCTAAGTCTATCTGTGGTGACTGATAATTCACAGGGCCCCAGCTGATGCTTTTTCTGCCACCTAATCCCTAAACCCTGAGAGCAAGGGACAGTGAGTGAGAATACACAGTATCAAGAGGGAGACCAGCGCAGGCCAGCCCTCTCCACAGCTTTCAGTCAAGCCTCCCATTTTTTTGTGAGTAGAAAGCAAAGGAGTCAAACCAAGATGAAGATGCCAGCCATTACTGCACCATAACTAGTCTCATGAACTCATTACACAAACTGTCACTCCATAGGAAGTGACCCCAGGAACCTGGGCAAGGAGGTGCTGACTCACAGGTTGTGTCTTATGCTGAGCTAGACCTCACAGGGTGTGTTGTGTTGAGATAGACCTCATAGGTTGTGTTGTGCTGAGGTAGACCTCACAGGTTGTGTTACACTGAGCTAGACCTCACAGGGTGTGCTATGCTGAGCTAGACCACAGGGTGTGTTGTGTTGAGCTAGACCTCACAGGATATGGTAGGGATACACTAGCCAATACAATGTCAGTTTAAGTTCAGTTTGGAAGCTGTTTTTTTTTTTTTTTTTTTTTTTTTTGCAGATGATCACGCTGACTTCTGAAAGACAGAACAGCTTAAAAAGGCAACAAAATACCACTTAGCAAAAGTAAAGCCATGACAGACGTTTATACAAATAGTAAGCTCAGACAGACAAAATAGAGGGATTTTTTTATCTTGACCTTCCTGAAGCTATGGATAGCAGCTCTACTTTGTAGAGAAAAACAGACAGACAGACAGACAGACAGAGGTGTTCTGTGGTTTCACCTTCAACTTCTGTCTTGAAACACATTTATTGGGATCACAGTCCTCTGAGGAAGGTAATTTGCTTTCCTCTCCCTGGCAAGCCAATTTAGTCTTTTCTCTTTAAGTAAATATCACTTTCTGAAGGCTCCTCGCTTATTATCGTTTTACTTACAATATTGAACTTTCTGATAACTGCAAGTGATTTTTTTTTAGCATCCAATTAAAAGTTGAGGCTACTAGGGATGTTGAGAGCATCTCTAAATCTGCCAATGTGGACAACATTCATACTTCTTGGTCTTTACGAAACAAGAACCGAGTGTGCAACTGTGATATGAGTGTGAGCCAAGTGTGCAACCGTGACAGAGTGTCAGTGTCTGTAATGTTTTATTTCTCTTCCTATTTCTTCCTGTATTGAACCCAAATAACCTGAACAGCTCGTTTCCCCCCTCTAAAATTTATTTTATTTTATAAAAAAAAGAGGAAGAAGAAACAGGCAAAAAGACAATTTCTTTTCATTATCCAGGAAGTAAAGAAAATATGTTTATATGTTTATTAATTGTAATAGTCAGATTAAAGAATGTTTTACAAAAAGTCCTAGCATTGCACTTAAGTGGTGAGTTCTTTTTGTGTGTGTGTGTGTGTGTGTGTGTGTGTGTGTGTGTGTGTGTGTATAAATGTTGAATGATCATTGTGAATTACAAATCAGTGGAGTAGATTTGTAATTGAAAAATTCACCCGGAAGTTTCAATATTTCACTACTCATCAAAGTACAGGTTTGTCTACTTTTTGTTATTCCAAGAATATTATCGGAATAAAACTCCATGTTTTGAAGTTAATAGGAAGCAGACTAAAGGTAATCTTCAACAAGTTTACTGAAAATAACACTTAAAATACTCTCTGAGCAGGACAGCAAGATGGCTAAGCTGCTAAAGCTGCTTGCTGCCAGGCCTGGTGACCTGAGCTTGATCCTGGAACACATATGGTGGGAGGAGAGAATTGACTCCCACAAACTGTGTCCTGAACTCCACATGTGCTCTGCGCACACACATGTGGTGGTATTTTATTTGTGCTTTGATAAATAAAGCTTGCTTGGAGATCAAGGGGAAAAGGCCAGTCATTTAATGTAAACAAAGTCAGTCAGCACACGCCTTTAATCTGATCACTTAGGAGGCAGGGTCTCTGTGTGTTCAAGGCCACACTAGGGAACAGGGCCAAGTGCAGCGACACACGCCTTTAATCCTAGTACCAACCATAGAGATCTGGAAGTCTGTACAGACAGGCAGTGACGAGGAAGTGAGGTAGCTGGGCTAAGAGCCAATGAGAGGGCAGAAAAGCAAGGCATATAAAGATGTGGATAGACAGGAAGTAACTCACATTTGGAAGCTGCAGAGTTGGTGAGGTAAGGTTGGCTGTTGGCTATTCTTATTTTCCTGATCTCTAAGGCTTTCACTCCTATATTTGGCTCCGTGTTTTTTATTTAATAAGACCACTTAGAAATTCGTCTACACACACATGCACACACACATACACAAACATGAATAAATAAATATAATAAAAAATTTAAATACTCTCTAAGGTTTCTTCTAAGGACAAAGATATTAATTTATCACTTTTTACATGTATGGATTTATAAATTATTTGGGTGATATGTTTTCCTGTGATATTATTTATCATATGTAAATTTGTGGTTTTTATACTTCCTATTACAACCATTACATAAGACACAACCAGCTGCTACATTTTTGTATGCTTGAGTATTGTATTGGCATTGAACATTTCTTTTGCTTCTAATTTCTCTCATTACTGTGACTATACATTAAATAACATCGTTCAGTTTAGAAGGCACCTTTGGAAATTTCCATCTTTGAATATTATTTAAGCTTCTTTAAGAGTCAATATATAATAAGCTCTGGTAAATGCACAGAGTACACATGAAAAGCGTTTATTCTGCAGTCATAGAGTGAGGTGTATGATGTGTGCCAATCAATGCAGCTTGATCATTCTTGCTGTTCAACCTACTGCATTTGTATAGTTCAAAGGAGCACGCCATCTATGTGGATGGGAGGAGCTCAGTTGTGTTAGGATTGCTTTGAAAAAACGAGGCCACCATTTTCAAACCATATCTGTGCAAATTAAACACATTTCATAGTTGTGCCAGCTTGGTACTCTTAAAAGCAGTATCAAAGGAAACTCCAAAGGCTGAAAGACATCTCGATTTCATGAATATCAACAAAACATTAATAACAATTTCTGTAGGGCTTGCAACCTGTTTACATAGCATTTCCATTTATTGTTAAAATCCGTATTTCACTTCAAGTTAGAAAATTTGTGAAAATCGTTATTATTAATTTGTACTATAAAAATGTCAATGTCAGCATAAATTCACATATCACTTTGTAAGTTAATTATGATAAGCTTTTTCTTTGTAGCTTGAAAATTGAGGTTATTTATATGTAGTGGGTTACTAGTGAGGAAATATAAATCAAGCTGCTGGGTTTTTATGTTGGATTATTGGGTATTTGACAGGCATTCCTTTTGGTTCAAGAAACTTACATTGAAGTAAACAGTCCAGTAAATACTTCTGAAAATTCATGGGCAACTCAACCAATGAACATTAAAACAGCACTGGACAAACAGATTCCTTGTCTTCTGTTTCCTTATTTTATAAATTAGTGTCACCAGAAATTTTTGGGAGCTCTGTTGTTGGCTAGAGAAGTTGGTGCCTCTGCTGACTAGTTTTATGTCAACTTGATACAAGCTAGAGTCACCAGAGAGGAGGTAGCCTCAGTTGAGGACATGCCTCCATAAGAGTGGGCTGTAGGCAAGCCTGTAAGGTATTTTGTTGTTGTTGTTTTGCTTTTGTTTTTTTGAGATAGGATTTCTCTGTGTAGTTCTGGCTGTCCTGGAATTCACTCTGTAGACCAAGCTGGCCTGGAACTCAGGTATTTGCTTACTTCTGCTTTCTGAGTTCTGGGATTACAGACGTGTGCTACTACTGCCTGGCTTGGGTATTTTCTTAATTAGTGATTGATGAGGGAGGGCCCAGAAAATAAAGAAATTGCATTTAAGTGATGGGAAGTTCTTTTTCTGGTGCCATCCCTGGGCAGGTGGTCCTGGGTTCTATAAGAAAGTAGGATGAGCAAGCCACTTAGAGCAGGCTAGTAAGCAGTACCCCTCCATGGCCTCTGCATCAGCTCCTGCCTTCAAGTTCCTGCCCTGTTTGAGTTCCTGTCCTGACTCCCTTCAGTGATGAACAGTGATATGGAAATGTAATCCAAATAAACCCTTTCCTCCCCAGGTTGCTTTGGTCTTGGCATTTTATCACAGCAATAGCCACCCTAACTAGGACAGTATCCTATCACTTGGATTTCAGTCTTGTTGATAAAGGAACTTAAAAAGGGACTCAGAAGGAAGTTCCAGAGAAAAGCAGCAGGGCAGGCAAGCTATGAAAAGGGATGGAGAGGGCAGAGGTGGTGATAGGAATTCCAGCCATGCCCCCATGATTGTACGTATTCTGGCGAGACACTTAGTCATTTCTGGGTCATATGTCCTACGTAATCCATGAGCTGTGTGGTCACGTGAATTGCTTGCGGCGTGGCCACGTGATCTATGATCTATCTATTTGTGGAGTAGCCACGTGGGCCCATGTTCACATGTGCAGGGTGGTCGTTAAAAGGCGAATCCCATGTACCCTCCCTTCTCCTCTTCACTTGTCTTTCCAGCAGGCCTGATCATACTCTGTCCTTTTCTCCTTCTCTCAATAAAACTCTTGTTAGTGGGTTTTTGTTGTATTCTGTGACTTTTCCTCGAAGGGTAAAAGCACTGAGTTAAAACCAACAGGTGGGGGGCTTCAGAGAAAGAGCACGGAAGTCCAAAGTGTTAGGAAAAGCATGATTAGGAAAGAGACGGAAAGAATAACAAGGAGGAATGTGGTGATATTTTATCTGTATACCCCAATAAAGTTTGTCTGAGGATCAGAGGAAAAAGCCAGCCACTATAGTAAACATAGAAGTCAGGCAGTGATAGCACACGCCTTTGGTCTTGTCACTCAGGAGGCACAGATTCGTCTGGATCTCTGTGAGTTCAAGACCACACTGGGAACAGAGCCAAGCATGGTGGCACTTTCCTTTAATCCCAGCACTAACCATAAAGGTCTGGAGGTCTGTACAGACAGACAGGAAGTGACAGAGCTGGACAGGAAGAGGAAGTGATGTAGCTGGGTGAAAAGAAAATGAGATAGCAGAACAGAAAGGCATATAGGTGTGGGAATACAGGAAGTAGGTCTCTTTGGAGGAGGATCTTCAAGTGGGTAAGAACATGGCTGGCTTCTTTCTGCTTTTTTGATCTCTCAGCTTTGCACCCTAATATCTGGCTTCGGGTTTTTTATTTAATAAGACCTCTTAAGATTCATGTTACAGAGGAATTAGAAAACAGACTGACTCTGTACTGCTACATGATGGAAGCTCTGCAGGAGACTGCACAGAGTGGAGTTTCTGGGAAGGGAAGCACATTACATCACTAAGGAGGTAATTATTCCTCCCACATCCTACCATGGCAGCCTTCCTAAGGGGTGGTCTCTTAGCTAGTGTTAATCACAGTGGGGAAGAATAAGACCACAATCACAATTTTGAGTCAAATTTGAAGCAAGCTTTAATTAAACACTGGCCAGGAAGATGGACTTTGGCCAGGTCCTTTCTGGGGTTCCCAGAAAATGGCAGATGCTTTAAAAGGCACACCTGTAAGGTTATGCATTTCCCACCAGGTCCAATCAGAGGCAAGCATATATCCTGATGCACTTCCTGCCTATGTACTTCCCACCTCCATGTGATCAAGCACATCTGGTGCAGCTGGGTGAAACAAACTTGTTTAGGGGAGCAAAAACACGTGGCTTGTTATCTTACACAAACACTAGCCCCCATCTTTTCAGGAAGTGACTGTGCTTGGGCCAGGGGCTTACAGGTACTGGCATTTTGTTTTATGGATCTCTTAGGCACAGTAATTAAAATTAACACATAACTTTGGCTCTCACACTAGGTGACTGACAGTCCCAGCTGGATTAACTCTTAAGAAAGGAAATAACAATGTTTTAATCTTTGGAGTGGATGGGATTGTCCTGTCACCACACAGCACCAGAGGTAGATTCCAGGAGGGAAGGGTTCATCACCAGGGATGGCCATGCAGGCTCCTGTAACATCACTCCCTCAAGAAAAGGGCACTAAAATCATCGAGGAGATGGGCTGAAATGGGGGAACCTTGAAAACCCCAAGGACCACTTCCAAAACTGATTACCAGGAGAGATTAGGTTCTGGAGAGGAGTTTGAATCACACACATACAATCAGAGGCCCTCTTTCCAGAGAAGGAATAACAAGGAGCCAGGACTCTCTTCTGGCAATCTTGCCTCCATCAAGACATTCCTGAAACTGTGGCTTTTTTGGGAGGTGGGTGCCATGGGGGTAGGGTCCCTGCCTTAAACTGCCTCAGCAGTTTCTGCCTCCTGTCCTGAAGTCATTATTGTGACTTTTAGCACTTGCATATATTGGCTGGATAATTCTCACCAAACAATCAAGACTTTTCATAAATAAAATATTTTCATAAATAAAAAAACAAATATTTTCAATAGGACGCACAGCTATAATGAAGTCATGAGAAAACATGTTTCTTGTTTAAAATTCCAATAAATCTGAAGTTTAAATCTAAAATAACTGAAATACCCTTTGTTGTGATAATATGCTAAATTATTCTTTGGCAATTAAAGATAACTAAAGAACATATCCCAAGTCCAAAATTTAGGCTGTGAAATAACATTTATTTTTTATTTAGGAAGTCCTTTGAGACAACACATAATCATATTATTCATGTGAAATTAACTAAAATATTTTTAAGGATCTTGGAATCCCTAGTCAGTGGTATGATGACCTAACCTTTCTTTCTTTCTTTCTTTCTTTCTTTCTTTCTTTCTTTCTTTCTTTCTTTCTTTCTTTCTTCCTTTCTATCTTTCTTTCTTTCTCTTTCTTTCTTTCTCTTTCTTTCTTTCTCTCTCTCTCTCTCTCTCTCTCTCTCTCTCTCTCTCTCTGTCTCTGTCTCTGTCTCTGTCTCTCTTCGAAGATAGGGTCTCACTAAGTAGTTCTGGCTATGCTGGAATTCACTATATAGACCTGGCTGTCTTTGGACTCACAGAGGTCCGCCTGTATCCGCCTCTAAGATTAAAGGAGTGCACCACTATTAGTTTATATATTTTATGTATATAGTGTTTTCTCTGATTTTATGTCTGCACACCAGAAGAGGGCATTGGGTCACATGAATTTACAGTTATAGATGATTTCAAGCCACCATGTAGGGGCTGGGAATTGAACTCAGGACCTCAGGAAGAGCGCCCTAGTGCTTTTAACTGCTGAGCTACCTCTCCAGCCTCTAACAAAATTTCTATATCTAAATTTGCAATTAATGTTTTTGCATCTCTACTAAAAATGGCTTTCTCTTTGTACATTTAAATCCAAGCTGGTTTCATAGCTGAACAAAGTTACAAGATTCCTTTAAAGATTGTCCCAGGTTTTTATATCTGAAGAGTTAGTTCTGAGTTTGGGTGGTTTGGGGGCCTTTTTCTTTCAGGCCCATCACAAGCAAACACCCAACTGAATGTATCTCACTAGTCCCCACTTTAACCTGAAATATATATATTGTTGTGCAATACATATATTGCACAACAAACAACCCCCCCTCCCTTTACTTTCATACGCCATAGAAAAGTAAATCACCAAGCACTAGGAATTGGGAACACTTTTTCCAATGTTTAGAAAGAGCTATTTTATCATGTCTCTAACATACTTTCATTTTCAGTTTACAAAATTTACCTTGACTTATTGCTCAAACTGGAGGACAATTTAATTACATCGTAATTAAGTATTTTAGTTAATTCCTCAGACAGTCTAGTTGTCACAGTCATTCTTGCTGGCTGCATTAAATATTCAGATAAACACATACAATGTTACATTGATTTGTAGAACACTGTGAATCGACCAGTCTCTTGACATTTGGTAGACTGATGTAGGACTTGTCCTTGAGACACTGTGGGGCTGGCTGCAGGCCTTGTTTGTGTTCTCACCCTTGGCCCTGAAGGTAATTTGTTGACAAATGGTCCTTTGTTGGGAGAGACACCTGTTTGCCCCTCTCAGAGAAACAAAACCTAAATTCAGTTGTGAAAGTGGGAGAGTTTAGCCCCTTCCTTAGTATTGGAAGGAGCCACAGGTCACCTTCAGATGCACTGAGTCCCTCTGCACCTGAGTCCAGTCCTTTCTAGCTGCCCAAGACTGGACTCTTCCAGCCTTTCTCTGCTAACTCGCTTTATTTTACCAACTTTCTTTTGTACGTGAATTTTGCAGCTTCTTCAACTGCTCAACTGCCTCAGGAACCTGAGGTTAGGCGGAGATACCCTATTTAAGGTTTTCATTTTGAGCTGAGCCCAGGGCTTCCAGAAGGCTCCTGAAAACAGTCACTACAAAGTTTCCAGACTCAAAGTCTGCTTCTCAGATGAAACTCCGAGCCTGCTCCTCAAATGAAGCTAAGCCTAGGGCTAAACTCACGGAAGACTTGGGTGATGGAAGGCAGGTAGGAAAAGCTGCATCCCATGAGCACTCAGTTGTACCGGGGCGAGCTTGCTGTGGGGCTGCCTTGATTTTCCTTGTTCTGGTGACTGGCTGCCTTGGGTTTTCTGCTCCTGAAGAATAATTCAGGCAGGAGCTGTCAACAGTTTAATTTGAGTGAACAAGGAAGCAAGCAGGCACTGCGGGCCACAGGTACTTATTCATTTTTTTGTTAACCTCCCCACCCCCATACCTTCTTCTAGGATGGGCACATCTAAAAAAGGGACATGTTCTCCTTGAGAGCCCATTTTACCCAGAATTCAGTCTGTTATAAATTGATATGAAAGAATATGTAGAAATGTGTAGAGATACTGAAGTAGAGAAGCTCACTAGGTGAAAAGGCTTAGCGGCAGCGGTGGGGAAACTCTCTGAGGCTGCTTTGAGGTGACCTGGTGGCTAGAATGGATCATCACCACCTAGGATTCTTTATATGCTGGGTGTTTTTTTTTTTTTTTTTTTTTTTTTTTTTTGTGTGTGTGTGTGTGTGTGTGTGTGTGTGTTGTGTGTTGTGTGTGTGTGGGTTGTCAGTCCTTCCCAGAGCTGCCCGACCTGCTGCCTAGCATAAGGAGCTGAGACTGTTCAAACAAATGAAGCCATCATCTGTATCAGCCTGAGAGAAGGGATGAAGGGGAACTGGAAACAGTTCAACAGAATCAAAGCACCAGGACAAAGGAGAAGCACCAGAGGAAGATTGGAACAGACGGGGACACACACACACACACACACACACACACACACACACACACACACACACACGTGTCAGGGTGATTTGCATGATAAAATGTGAAGAATTTGGGGTGTGGGGTGCAAATGTGGCTCAAAGACATCTGCTTTTCGGTGCACAGCCTTACTTGAGAACGTTCTTCGTTTTGGTGGTCATTCATTTTATTCTGAGTAGCTCCGACACCCTTCTTTCCAGCAAACACACTAACTCTTCACAAAATGGGACGTCTTACAAACTAACGAAGAAATCACATCTCCAAACCGCTCTCATAGTAGCTTTGTTCCTCAGGTAAAATCATTGCCCGTGCCGGGGCATCAAGTGCGTTGTTGAGGTCGGGTAGAGCATGAGGAAAAAGTGTAATCAAAAAGGCAAAGTGGGCTGTAACAGAGACAAGGGGATGGATGGGAAACATCTCCAGCTGATTGGGCAAACGGAAAGACTCCATGTAGGGAATGGAATGGCTGTGGAGAGGATTGTTGCATGTCACGTGGGAGCACCACGTGATGCTGGAATGGCTTCCAGAAGAGACTCCGTGTGTCAGGCACAAAAGCACATCAGTGGCCAACAAAAAGAGGAACAGCTGAGTGGGATCCATCGTTTTCCATGAGAAGTGGCTATACGGTACATCTCAGGCCGCAAACAGAGGACTTCCGGGCTGGGTGGCTGCAAAACCCCTCACACTAAGGAGTTAGCTAAACAATTTTGAGGAAATTATTTTTCTCTTCCAAATTTCTCTGTATGATAACAGTCTTCACTCTTTTCTCTAAGTATTTATTAGATTTAAAGACCAGTAGAGTCATATTCAACATTTTGGGGAAAGAGAATAGGGAAAAATAATCACCTATAATTTAACCACCTGGAATGGACTTTTTGAGACGTTTGCTTCTATGACTATTTATTTGGGTTCCTAGCCTCCACAGAGCTTTAAAGCTTTTATTTATATATTATAATGCCATAAACATTATATATTGTACTGTAAATGTTTTCGAATGCTTTTAAAATGCTTATATCATGCATTTATTTCCTTTTTGTGTATGCATGTGTGTGTGCATGTATGCACATGCATGTATATGGGCACATACCATGGTGCACGTGTGCAGGTCTGAGGACAACTTGCAGTAATCTGTTCTCTTTTCCCACCACGTGGGTTCTGGGGATTGAACTAGGTTATCAGTCTTGGCAACAAGCACCTTTGCCTGATGAGCTTTATCGCCAGTTACATGCATATATCGATAATTTTTATAAATATCTATTACCAGCCTGCAGTATTCTGTGTTAGTGGTGGCTCTGTTACCAGGAAAATCATGATTTCCTTTCGAGTTCTTAGTCTTGTTAGTAAAGGAAAGTAGAGACAGGCTTGGAAGGAAGCATGAGGGTAATTTTTTTTTTTCTTTCAGAATTTGAGAGAAATTGCAGGGCACACCAGGTGTAATTCTCAGCTGCTTCCAGGAGGAGGGAATGGGGCCGAAGAAGAGAGACAGCCACACCTTTGTGAAGAAAGCAGCTACACCTAATGACGAAGTCGGCAAACAGCTGGATGGCTGAAGGGGGCATTAGATCACCAATACTTGCCTCTCCTCTCCCAGAGAGCAGGCCACCCTCCCTGCAGCTGACGGGTCGCCGATGTGTGTTAGAGCACCCAGATTTCAGAGGGAAATTGTGGACCCAGTCCTTTTTTTTCTCACAGATGCAAGATAAATGTACGGTCCTAGCTAGAACCTGGCTCCTTGGCACATAAATCATGTGCTACAAAATGTCCTCCATCCTGTATAAAAGCCGTGAGAGTCAGCTATTTGTCTCGGTGGTGGCGAGGGGAGTGGGGGCTCTTCTCTGAGGCTCCTCCTCCTTAAGACCCCAGCATGTTGTACATGGGAACTGTCTCTCTTACACTTCTATTTCATGCTGTGTCTCCCAATGAAGCTTCTCTCTTCAGAGAGAGTTCTGTTGTATCCCTCCTAATTGCTCTCCCACTTAAATGACCAACTATGCCACATCCCCATTGTCACAAGGCTCTCTCTCCTAAGAAAGCTGACAGAGTAACTTTGTGTCAGCTTCTTGCTCTATGAGCCTGCTGTGTTTAGCCTTCTGCTCTTGAAAGGACCAAGCAGATGCTATAACAGGCTGCTCAGCCTTCTCTCAGAGATCAGGCCTCAATTTCAGTTTCCTGAGATTGAGCAAGTCTCTGGGAGGGCCGTGAACAAAAGACATAGTCCTTGCAGTAGCTCCCTTCCTGCACACACTCTGACTGCTCAAAGTTCAGCCAGATGTTTACTGTCTGGGACCCCTCACCAACTTAGAGTTATGTGCATGAGTCAAGGACAGAGCCTAGACCACTGAGTCAGCCCCCACAGTCAATATGTGCTAGGTCAGCCAGCCCCCATAGCAGCTCAAGGACAAAGCCTGGGACTTGTGCCAGACTGCCCCCAAAATGATAATTGTAACCCCCAATCAGTAAATTCAAAGGTTACATACCCTCCCCCAATAAAAAGAGAACAGAGACCTTCAAAAACAAAAATAAACCAATCCGAGTTGCACCTGTGCCAAACCCCCAAGCCCCCCCCCCAACCATCCTGAAGGGCTTGCGATTTTTGCCTTTAAAAAGCTAGCCTCACAAAGAAAGAGCAACTTCTCCCTGCCTCACTGTATTGGGTGTAGGAACAAGTTCCCTGTCTAGACCTGTATCTATAGAATAAACCTTGCTGTTGCATTCTGGACATCCACGGTCTTCAGTGGTCTTTTTGGGGTCGTGATCTGGGTGTAACACTCTGACCTGCATTTTCCTTGTGATAATAGGGAGAAGTCTTCTGAGAAAGAAGCCCAGAGTTAGGTTTAGAGTTAGAAAAAGGAAAAGGAGAAAGAGAAAGAGCTACAGTCTCTCCTGAGTTATAAAAGTGCACAGGCTTAGCAGTGTGGAATGGCAGAAATTCCTGAACAGCTGCACCAAGGGAGGGGCTTCTGTGAAGAAGAAGTACATTATCTCTGTAAGGGGATAACTAGACCTCCCTTCCCCCTAGCATGTCTTCAGTGGAATCAGATTTCCTACGAGAGTGGTCTCCTGGCCAGATGATTGGCAGGCAACGCTGGATTAACTATGAAGGGAGGCAACAATAGTATGTAATGGACTCACTCATCTTTGGAGAGGATCAGAATTTCCTGTGTGTATCCAGAGATCCCATTCTTTTGACTAGGAGAAAGTAGCTTTCCCTTTAAAGGGCCTCAGAAAGCCCTGGAACTTCTACATTTTCATACAATAACTTAAATCTTAAGGGGGCAATTGTGATCCCCCCGCCTCTTTCTAGGGTTACTAGGGAAATAGGAGGTAAGGTCCAAAGCTGCCTATGAAAAAGGGGTCTGTTCTCAATGGTCTCCAAGCCTGATGATGCTTTTCTGGCTACCTGCAGTTCCATCGCTCACTCACCCACTTTTGATCGGATTTATGCTTTATCTCCTGCCATGGGGAATGTAGTGGTTCAGCAAACCAGAGTAACATTTTTCTTTGCAGTTTAGAGTGAGAGCTAGAAATAAAGAAAATGTAATATGGTTAAGTCCATCATTCTTTCAACAGATTTATCCATATTTTAGTTGAAAATGAACAAAACATACCAGTAAGCTATCAGAAGAACTTATGTCAAAGAGACTTGTGGCCTTACTTTAGTTGGACTGACATCAAAAGGTAATTGTGAACAAACGTCTAAAGTGACCTTGTTTTTAGTGTGAAGCATAGTTCTATGATAAAACTCAGGAGGAGTCTCTTCTTTAAACTTTGGTAAATTCACTTTGTGAAAAAATAATCATTTGGTAATAAAGGATTTATCTTAGTTATTTCTCTATTGCTGGGAAGAGATATCATGACCAAGGCAACTCTTATAAAAGAAAACATTTAATTGTGGGCTTGCTTGTAGTTTCAGAGGTTTGGTTGAGAATAAGACCACTACCATAATTTTGAGCCAAATTTAAAGCAAACTTTAATTAAATCCTGGCCAAGAGGATGGGCTCTGGCCAGGACCATCTCAGGGTTCCCAGAGAATGGCCATGAGTTATATTTGGCAGATGCTTAAAAAAGCAAACCCACAAAGACATTGTATTTCTAATCAGGTCCAATCAAGGGCAATCATATATCCTGATGCACTTCCTGCCTGCGTACCGCCCACCTACATCCAATCAGGGGCAATCATATATCCTGATGCACTTCCTATTTTGGTCTCACATTTCCCCCTTGAGTGGTATCCCAAGTCAAATCCTTGACTCTGTGATGGGTACCTGTTTATATTGGGATCTAACAGCCATCAGTTTAATGGTACCCAGACAGGAAATACCTAGTTAAGGCATTAATGATACAAGAGCCAACAGTAATTAGGAGAAACAGAAGGGTCAAAGGCCCTGCAATGGCTGACATGAGAGTTGCTATCTAGGAGGAACCTGGAAACGAGACTGGGAACGTTATTTATTTCATCACAAGTCCCTTTTTTTGAAATTCTTTTTAAGTACAACCAGATTATTTCTAATGATTCCTGAGTGGTTTGTATAGAAACATCAATTTTCTTTTAAAACTATATAATAACCTCTCTGTTTTACATAGAGCATGTCAAGTATACTATGATATTATGGAACTATTTCAGCTAATGAATCTACCTGTTGATAGATCTGGGTCTATCTGTTTTTTAAAAGATACCTTTCCTGGTAGCTAGTAGGCACTATGGTAGCCATTTTGTCCACTACTCCACGGAGTTTCCTTTTGAGATAACATTCTAGCCTACTGGTGGACAAGGGGTGGTGTACTCTCTTCTATCACTTCCTGCTGAAATTAGGGTGTTGTTATCAGGGCCCAGGAAGGCTGGAATACTAGTCAAAAGTTGGGAGAGGATTCAGGCAATGAGGTATTCATCAGAAGCATCTGGTTAGCTGACCCAGCTGAAGAGACAGAGAGTGATCACATTGGCTGGACTGGTTCACATCAGCTTTCAGCAAGTCGAGGGCTCACAGTCATTTGGAGCAGGTTGTAGTCAGCAGCTGATGCTTGGATGGGTCTTTCTGGCAAGTGGAAATCTGCTGAGACAGATATAGACTAGAGACATAAGTTAACATTTAGGAACTTAAAGGAAGTTCTTACATTTGGAAATTTCGGGCCCGTAGTCCCAGTAATTGGGGGAGGGGAGGAGTCCCAAGACCAGGGGAAGGAGAGATCCCATCTTTAAGAATAGACAGGTGGGGAAATGCAGGCTGTGCTTATCTGGAGTCCATTTGACCTGTGAGAGGTGGATCCAAGTTTTCTGACTCCTTGAAGCTTACATGAAGTTTTTAGTTTACAAAGAGATAAAAGTTTTAGATATATTAGCATTTATATATTACCATTGTTTGTAATTTGTGCTGAAATCCGTGTTGTATGACAGCTGGAGAGGACTTAGGCCTTTTGGTCCCAGCAAAAGCTATAGCTTTGGATTAAAAAGCATGTACATTTTTTTCTTTGTCCAGATAGCCAGATATATAGATTGGACAGAGATGTTTTTTGCTCAATGAGCAGCACCTTTAAGTTTATACTTAGAAGACAACCAAAGGAAGTGTAAAATCTTGAGCTTGTGACTGAATAGTAAGTAGTCAGTGCTCTTCCAGCTTATTAGAACTTCATTAATCAATGTTAAAACTCTGAACTTTTGAAATCTTAATATAACAATAGCATAGGAAGGGAAAGGAATCTGAAGCATTTCCCATTTTTTTCACATATCTTAAATCACTCTCTTACACCTTTACAACTTACATTTATATACCTTAAATCATTTTCTCAGACCCTTAGAGTTTATTTAAGCTTCCATATCCACAGACCTTTACACACCTGGGATCACTTTCTTAGACCCTCAAAACTTGCATAGACTTTAAACCTTTTTCTTTCCATCTAATCATTTACTAGAGACACAGGTAGTTGTTACTGAGAGCAATCCTTCCAAAGCAGGTTCTTAACCTGTTTATCCTTTAATATGAAGGCTGTTAGGAAGGCAAACCTGTCTGCCCTTTCTCAACAGAAGACCTAGTACCTCTAGAAAAAGCAAGGCTTCATTTTTACACACAAAATGGACTAACAAGGTGGCTTCAGCCTTGTGGGGAGGAACTGTTTGCCTGCTGCTGTTAAACTGACAAAGCTATGGTTGGCCTAGCTGCCGATGCTGTCAGAAGGATAAAGTCTGTGAGGAAGTAGAATTCAAATAACCTACATATTAATTAAAATGACAGAGATTTACCCATTACCTAGACGGTCATCCCAGGCTCCTGTGGTTTTCGTGGCTTCATCTGGGTCCGAGGTAACAGGATTATCATCAATCTTTGGCTGCCAGGCCTAGGAGAGCTGACAGACTTTTCCTGTGGAGGAGGAACTTGGGGGACTTACCTTACTTTAGACAAAGTGGGTTCATCAACTTCTCCAGTGTCCTGCTTGTCCACAGTTGGGCAGAGTCCTGGCAGTGGATGAGGCATTAGGACAGTCTTGCCCAGTGGTTAGCATTACCAATATCCAGGTGGAGTCATCATGCTCCATCATCTTTGGAGACCTTGGGGTTACCACTAGGAGCTGATATCTGTCTTAGTAAGCCTTTTGCATTAAACATTTTAAATACCATATTCAGCAGATCTCTGAAGAATTTGAGGACCATAATCTGTTAAGCATATCTGAACTAAACAAACTTTGTTTTTAGTTACTTGTTTTAGGCTTAACCTTAAAAACATATACAGGAAGCAAAATAAAGCTTTTTTTTTTCCCTATAATAAATCACATTCACACTCACCATAACTACAAGTACACTTCTGAACACATTAAAGAATTTGAGCCTTTATAAGGTGACCGGCCATTCATTTGCATGTCTTAGTTATCTTTAACAGTTTACGATAAGTTAATAGTTTTTTTTTTATAAGATTAGGATTTTGCAGATTTATCTCTGTTAAGTTTGAGCCTTAAACAATCATTTCTGAATTGAAGCTCCTTTAGTATCTAAATAAAACTTTAACTCATAAATATGGTCCATAAGAAGATGGGCAACTTTAATTTCCTGGTCCTTTCATAGTACAGCGTTACAGAATATGACAGTCTTTTGTGTTACTCAGTTTATCAAAATAGCTAAAGCTTAACAAAGTCAGCAAAGGCAAGGAAGCTAGACATCTGTTTTTAAGCCCGAGTAGACCTTAGGTAAGGAGAGACATTCTCTAAGCCAGTGGATCCCAACTGCCCCAATGCTGTGACCCTTCAACACAGTTCTCCATGTTGTGGTGGCACTCCCCCCACACACCATAAAATCATTCTCATACTAATTCACAGCTGAAATTTTGTCACCATGGTGATGAATCACAATGCAAACATCCACATGCAGATGGTCCTAGGCTACCCCTGTGGATGAGTCTTTGGACTGCCAAAGGGTCTTGATCCATAGGTTGAGGACCACTGCTCCAAGCTCTTTGCCAGATTACTTAGTCATTGTATTGCTACATCATAAAATAGAAACATCCCAGTTTCCAATGTTTAATATTTGGTGCCCATAGCTGTGACCTGAATTTTTAACCTTTTAAATTTTTAAAGATCATATATTAATAATATAAAACATTTATACACTTAAAATGTCCCATAGCCTTATAAATTTAAATATTTTAAAAACTGTTCTTCTAAAAATATCCATTTTTTTTAAATTTAAATTTCCTGTAAAATCCCCAAATTTCCTCTTAAAAAGTTTAAAATCTCTCAACTGTGTGCTCCTGCAATATAAAAAATAAAGTACCATTTTTATTTCAAGAGTGAAGATTCAGGGCACAACCATTGTCTATACAAGGCAAAATCAAGCTCCAACAGTGCAAAAAATTCAAGGCTCAGTATCTGTGATCCGTTTATAATCCTATGGGCTTGGGTCACCTCTCTGGCCCTGCTCAGCAGCAGACATAGCCTGCTTACTAGGTCCCAGCTGGCTCCATTTAATTGGGGCTGGCGTTTCTGGTGACTATCACATGGCACCCGCATCTCCCAAACTGCTAGGGTGGGTTCCCAATTGCAACTGTGCTCTCTTTAGGAAATCAAGGCCTGCTACACACTGGTAAGCCTCAGCTGTTCTCCATGACCCCTTCATAGCTTTAAAGCCAATACCACCTGGGTGACTCTTGTTTTACAAAGTTTGGCTTCCCGCACAAGGTACATTCTTGCATATGAACGCTTGAAGGTGCAGCTTTAATACCTTATTAAACAAGCATTGTTTTTAAAAACCTACCTTTCATAATCATCAAGAATCATCATACAAAAATCCATCCTAATCTAAAATATTGTGGAGACCTGTTGTTGCCTCCTTGGTTGGTTCATGCCACGTGGTCACCTTTAATCAAGATGGCAGTGAAGCCATATGACGTCCATCTTCTCCAACCTTAGTGAAGATGGCTGCCAACCACGTGACTGCTTAAAGGTGGTGGCAAACTACATGTTGTTTATATCCCCAAATAGAATCATGCTACATGGTTCTTTCAAGACTACATATGAATAGATTTTTAGCTATCAACCCTGTGTTATGAGTCTTAAATTAACTTTATTCATAGATTTTACATTTAACTATACACAATAAAATACACTTATAAATCTTGAAGTCTAGAATGTTCACAATAACCAAGTCTGATTTTTTTCTTTTTGGCTCTTCTGCTTTGCTCTCTTCTCCCTGTCACAGTGTTGGGTGGCTCGCTTGACCTCAGGCATACAGAAAACTTTTAAATATGCTTGAGTCTAGCGAAGGGCGAGCCATAAACCAACTCTAGAGTCAGCTTTCCAATAATGTAGAACAGCATACAACAACTTTAATGTCATCCTCACCCAAATTCTGAATTCCTGCTCACCTGAATCCAGTGACCAGATATCTCAGAGATAAATTCTGAGCCCTGGCCATAAAAGCAGCTTGGTAGCAGTGATGGCTGGCAGCAACAGAGACAGCAAAAATATCTGACCCATATCTGTCTCCACTCTATGTTTGCAAGAAAACGTATGGGCACACCAGAAAACACATATTCATTCACAGACACAAAACAGACAGACAAAGCTTTCCAACAACAAAACAGATGGACAAAACCTCCCAACCCACCAGAATCAGGCAGGCAGGCAATGTCTCACTATTTGCCCTGGGAAGGAGAACATTGGGGTCCCATTGAACCCCCTCCACATCCCAGATAGGGATCCTACAGAACAGAACAGTCTATGACTCACCAGGAGGCCTCTGGAGATGCCTGCTGCTTTTCTCAGCTTGTCAGTTCACTCAGTCTGTGAACCTAAGGTAGCCTTGGAGCTTTGGAATGTCTCAGGGCACACGTCCCCTGAAGCAGCCCCTCAGCCCCAGAGTTCCTGAGTGAAGGTCTGGCTTTAGAATTTGGGTAGGTAGTCTGAATCTTGCTGGGGGCCTCCAGAAATATTAGTCCCGTTAGTTGAGAATAAGACCACTACCACAATTTTGAGCCAAATTTGAAGCAAGCTCTAAGTAAATATTGGCCAGGAGGATGGGCTCTGTCCAGGACCATCCTGGGGTTCCCAGGGAATGGCCATGAGTCACATTTTGCAGAGGCTTAAAAGGCCACTGCATTTCCAATGAGGTCCAATCAGAGGCAAGCATATGTCCTGATGTACTTCCTGCCTGCATATCCCTGCCTACATACAATCAGGGGCAAGCGTACATCCTGACATATTTCCTGTTTTGGTCTCCCATTAACTTGCAGTTTTTTGGTCATGTTCCTGTATTGGTCTCACATTATCATGTGGTGACATGCTATCATCATTGCGGGGAGCATGGCAACATGATAGCATTGGAGCAGAACTTTACATCCCAATCTGCAGTCAGGTGGGAAGGAAAGAGGAGAGAGAGACAGAGACAGAGAGACTTGCATGGGCTTTTGAAACTTCAAAGCCCACTTCCAATGACACACTTACTCCAACAAGGCTCTGTCTCTGAATCTTTCTAATCTCTCAAACAGTTCCACTCCCTGGTGACCAAGCATCCAAATATATGAGCCTATGGGGACCATTCTAATTCCACCCAACATAGGGTCCTTCTAAATTCTGATCTTTATGCCCACTGTTTAGTGCTACTGTCTTCATCCGAGACTCTTCTTTTCACAGTGTAAACAGTTAATGCAGAGACTTACAACTTGTCCAGGTACTTGGAAAGAGTGGCTGTTGAATGTTCAGTCCTAAGTGGAACATCCATACCAACCATTCCATGGCTCAGAGAACGTTTGGAAGAGACACTTGAAAGAGTGTAAAAGCCAGAAGATGAGACATGCTGTGAAGTATGGTCTTCTGGACATGGCACAGCCTTTACACACGTGAGAACTCACTACAGCTGTGGTTATTTGCACAAGATCTGCACAATGCTGGGTCGGTCCATCAGCATTGCAGCATGGCTGGGGAGGGTCCTAGGAAGTGAGGAGTTACTGGCAGTTAGTGGTTGCTGGGGTATGTTATTTTCCTCAGTGGTATAGCCATCAATAAGTTTCCCATGTTCCAGCGAATGTCCTTCTACTCATGCTCCTGCAGACAACCCTAATGCAATTCAGCGGGACAAACACAGAAAACCTTATGGGAAAGAAGGGGAAGATTTCAGTGGGGAAGGGAGGAGGATGAGAGAGTAATGGAGGGACATTGTATAAATAAGCTCCCTCTCTATATATACTTATGTATGAATATAGTATATATGAAAATTTCCGAAGAATTTTACAAAAGATATGTTTGCATAACTTAATTTAATTGAAAACATCAACAGTTTATGTAAAACTCAGAAGGAAAAAAACACACTCAATTGTCATTATAAAGTGGATCCTGGTAGCCATAGTTATTAGCTTGATTAATTGTCATATTTGACAAGAGAGAGATAAGCAACATTTTGTTTGCTGTTAAAATAAATTGTGAAGGCTGATAGATTTAAACAATTCTATCATCCTGCACACCCACCATTAAAATGCTTCCTGAGGGGTTCATAAATAAGATCCGAGTCAAAATTTTAGTCAGAACTGAAATAATTGTGTCTTAAAATACCATTTATTTCACCTTACTCACTTTTCTCCTTCATTACAAATCTTTGCGGAAGGCAAGTATTTCTGACTTGTTCCTTGCACATCTCCAGAAAGCTAATTGACAAGAGCTTAAATAAATTTCCTTTGAAATATTCTCACCCACACTGTCAGTCTATAGTCTTTCTTCAAAAAAAAAAAAAAAAAAGATTTTTTTTTTGCCCAGCACTTGAAAGAGAGGGGGAGAAAGGTGGATCTCTGTGGGTTTGAGGCCAGCCTGATTGACATAGTAAGTTCCTGCTGTCTCAAAATACCGAAAAAGAGAGAGAGAGAGAGAAAGAGAGAGAGAGAGAGAGAGAGAGAGAGAGAGAGAGAGAGAGAGAGAGAGAAGAAGAAGAAGAAGAAGAAGAAGAAGAAGAAGAAGAAGAAGAAAAGAGAAGAGAAGAAAAAAAAAGACTTAATTTTATTTTAATTTAAATTGTGTGTGTGTGTGTGTGTGTGTGTGTGTGTGTGTGTGTGTGTGTAAGTTTAAGTGTACCACATGCCGGCAGGTGCCTGAGGAAGCCAGAAGGTGTCAAATGTGTTGGAACTAAAGTTACAGGTAGTTGTGAGCTGCCCAATGTAGGTGCTGGAAACCAAATCTGCATCCTCTGGAGGACAGAGAGTGCTCTTAACTGATGAGCCATATCTTTGGCCCATATTTTTATTTCTAATTATGTGTGTGTCTATGTGTGGGTATATGTATGTTAGTGCAAGTCTTCACAAACACCAGTGATATCACAATCCTCCTGGAGCTGATGTTACAGGCAGTTGTAAACGTCTGGATTTGGGTACTGGCAACTGACCTCAGATCCTCTGCAAGAGCAGAGTGTGCTCTTAACCAGAGAGTCATCTCTTTACCTTTCTTATCCCATATACTTTATGTCTCGTTAGACACTATATTTAGCTATTGTTTGGGTAAGTCTCTTCCAAAGGTCCATGTGCTGAAGTCTTTTTCCTCAAGTTAGAACCATCAGAAGACTCTAGGACCTTTAGGAGATACGGACATTGTGAGATGACCTTAGGTCATGGGGGGCATGTTGCTGAAAAGGATTGTGGTAGCCTATTCCCTTCTTTGCTTCCTGCTTTGTGTAAGACTTTTCCTGGTTGATAAGACACCCACACATGGCTGCTCACCCCAGAAAGGGAACCCACAGCAGACTAAAGAAGCAGTTACACTGAAGTCCAGTTTGGTGACTGGGCTTGCTAACAGGAGTATGGGAGACAGATTACTTAAGTGTGCGGGTATGACTCAAAAATAGCTACATTGCCAAAAAGCCCACCTCATCATAGGTGAGGCTGCAAAAACTGCAAAGCCAGAGCTCTCTGTATCAATTCTGGTCTAAGAATCTCCTCTTGGCCACTTCCCTGGTTAGAATCTGCCTCCAGAAGTTGTGTACAGCGTTTATATCCCTAAAAAAGTCGTCCCTTTCTGAGACGTGCAGTTTGTTTACTTCCTTAGTCTCTTGAGCATCCCTCTCCTTCCTGGAAGGAATGTTTCAACTCAGAGGAACTCCTGCATCATGAATACAGTGATTTTTTTTTTTTTTGATCTACCATATGCTCTCCGACTGACATCCAGCGCATCCATCACAACTTGGAGCAGTGAGCCCACCTGATCATGAATTGGAGTATCCTGTAGTGGTATTGGCTCTGCCAATGACCTTGGGCTATTCAGCCCAAAAGAGGCGGTGCTTCTTGCCTAGGTACATGACTTCTTGACTGCGCACGTGACCTCTTGCCTGGATGTGTGATCTCTTAAAAGGAAAGAGAGAGGGGTCACTTCCTTCTTCTTGGTGTGATCGAACACCAGACAGCCAGGAGCATTCTCTCAGAACAGAGGATGACTCCAGCTGTGTTTACTCAGTTCTGTATTTGTGAATGTATTTCCCCAATTTATATCTTAATAAATCTCAATTGCCCATTAAACAGACTTATAAAGATTGTTTATAACAAGTGGTATTCAATGTGGGGCATAAGATTGTAGTAGGAAGTTTTTCTGTGTCCCAGCCAGCTGGCGGTCAGGACCAATCTCTCCCACTTGTGTCCTCCAAGTAAACACAGCGGCTTATATTAATTATAACTGCTCGGCCATTAGCTCAGGCTTATTACTGACTAGCTCTTACACTTAAATTAACCCATAATTCTTATTTACGTTTAGCCATGTGGCTTGGTACCTTTTCTCAGTTCTGCTTTGTCCTCTTGCCTCCTCTGTGTCTGGCTGGTGACTCCTGACTCAGCCCTTCCTCTTCATAGAATTCTCTTCTCTGCTTGCCCGCCAGTTCTTCCTCCCTGGCTACTGGCCAATCAGCGTTTTATTTATCAGCCAATCAGAGCAACACATATTCACAGCATACAGAGCGACATCCCACAGCATAAGATTGTTTGTAACAATATCCAATTCTGAAAACACAATAAAATTTTCCTCTTTCTAAAATATTAACCCTAAGGCATTTTATTATAGTCATGGGAAACTGCTGAAGGCATTTGGTCCTTAGCACCCTTTCTAGAGACTTACACCAGAACTGAAAAACATGCTTTGTAGCATTTAAATGAATTAGAAGTCTTTATCTTTCAATTGCTTCATTTGAGCAGGAAGTTTTGCTCGATAAAGATCTGTGGCTGAGAGGCCGATAATGTTTGATTTCTATGTGTGACTGTAGAAATTATGGGCCAGAACTGGTAGATAAAAGACACAAGCAGCACTTTCCTTCTCCATCCCACCCCATTACTAGGTTTTCAGTGAATAATTCAGGGTATTTAGGAGAAGTATATGGGGCTCAAGAAGGAGTAAAAGCTTTTGTATATTTTTGGTGTTGAGGATGGAATGCAGGGCCTTATGCATGCTGTGCAAGTGCACTACAATCAAGGTATACTTCTAGCCTCTTGGGTACATAATGACTTTTAACAAATTAAAATATAATAGTGATTGGTATATTTTGCCTGTTAACATAGGATAAAAATAATCCTTATTGATATAGGTTTTAAGGATGAAGATGTCTCTTTATTTATAGTTATAAGGTAAAGAACGTGTCTAGGCCAATACAGTCATTGTATCTATATATTCTACACATTATTATGTGTACATATGTATTTACATTCATTAGTATAGATTAAGCATTTAGTAGCCACTTAAATGCTAGTTATTATCACCATCATCACTATTGTTTTTAAATTATTGTCCTAGCTGGGCACTGGGTAAAACAACAAACAAACAAACAAACAAATAAACAAACAAGCAGACAAGCAAGCAGTGCCTTGAGGGAGTACAGTAAATCTTTTCACAAGGTGATGTTTATTTAGTCTTTGTGTTGCCCAATGAGAAATCCATCCTCACTGTTCTAGAGTACGTAGGATTTTATTGATGTTTGCTAACATATGTAGCTAACTTCTGTTATCCATGTTCTATATTTCATTGAATTTGTAGTAATCATCCAGAGGACACCGGGCTGTCATGGATGGCATATAGGAGTTGTAGCTGGGGATACACTGGTATGCAGGAGTTGCACAGCCTCCAATTTCACTCTCCCAGTGGTTTGCCAGTGTCCATACTCCTTCATTTCTGAGGAATTCTGTTTTCAATAGAACTCTGTCTCATGACCTCTTCATATATCAGTCTGAAAAATCAATATAAAACAAATACATTCTCATATGATGTAAGCAAACAGTTTTAATTATGAATGTGTACTCATCAGGGATACTAGAGAGGTTTTAATTATGTGTGACTAGACTTGAGTTAAAATTCCCAGTGGATGACAGGAAAACACATTTTAAACAAGTCCCATAAGTGATTCTAATACCTAATATTTTAACCCATTGATCTACTTACAGAATTAAAAATGGATATATTTTTATTGTTCGGTCATTTTTTTCAGTTTTGTTGCTTGCACAGTTTTGTGGGTTGCTTTTTTGCTGTTGCTGTTGTTCAGGAGATGCTTTCTCTTCCTTCCTTCCTTCCTTCCTTCCTTCCTTCCTTCCTTCCTTCCTTCCTTCCTTCCTCCCCTCCCTTCTTTTCTCTTCCCTTCCCTTCCCTTCCTTCTTCCTTCTTTCCTGCTCCTCCCCCCCCCGCCCCCCTTCAAAGGATCTTATGCTTTCCAAGTCACTAAATAGCTGAAGATGACTTTGAACTTCTGACCTTCCTGATCCCACCTTCTAAGAGCTAGGATTACAGGAGTGTGATATTCCACCTGGTGTATGTTGTGCTGGAGTTCAAACCCAGTGCACGCACAGCAAGCACTCTGTCAAATGAGCTACCTCTTCAGTCCACTGTCCAGAAAACATTTTAAGGCCCATTTGTAATTCTGTTGACTTTTCTTTATGTTCTCATGTTTATGTTTCTTTAATTTTTTTATGTTTTCATTTTGTTGACTTGTATTTTTTACATTTAGCATTTCATTTCTTCTGTTTACGTTGCTTGTTTTCCATCTTAATTTCTCAGGATGGAGTTTTAGGTCACTAATCCGTGAACTTTTTTCTTTCTATACTATGTTTGTGTCCTTTCGATGAGTATTGCATTGTGTATATACATGTTTCCAGTATGCATCCATTTACTGATGGGCATGTAGGTTACTTCTGTCTCCTAGCCATTGTAAATAGAGCAGCAATGAACAAAGATGAGCAAGTGTCTCTGCAGTAGGATAGGGAGTCCTTTGAGTCTGTGTACAAGAGTGGTACAGATGGGCTGCATGGTATATCTATTTCTAGCTTTTTAAGGAACCCCCACACTGATTTCCATCATGACTGTGACAGTTTAAAAATATTTTGACAATCTTTCAAAAAATGGGATTTTATCATATAAGACAAGTAAGTCTGGTCTTGGTTGGTTAGGCTATTTAAAACTGTGTTTAAATACAGGAATATTTAGGAGTGTTTCTTCAGAAGGTTGGTCTGAAAGACTCTTAAATTTCAGGAGATTTCTCCAAAATGAATATGTTCATTGTCATGTAACACTTTTTTTCTCTAATAGAAAAATAATACTTCCTTTCTTCATAAAAATATTATTTAAAACAATGCTACATGTATCCATCACATTTCTAGTCCATGAACAAAATATGTGGCGTAAAGAGCTTAAAAGAGGGAGGATCTATTTGGACTCAAGGTTTAGGGGCCACAATTCATCACGGCAAGAAGGCCCGGCAGTGGAGGGATGGGGAACTGTGCTCAGAGGAGTTTGCAGCTCAGCTAGCTGAAATCTCTGCGAAATAGGAAGCAGGGTGATCCTTGCTTGAACAGGAGGAAGGGGCTGACTATTATGTTCAAGGCCTGCCTCCTGGTATCCCACTTCCTCCACTTAAGACCCACAATTTCCTGGAACAGTGCACCATCAGCTAAGGACCAGACATTCAAATACATACATGACCCTGTGGGGGCCATTTCATATTCAAACTATAACGCTGGTAAGGGTTTAGTCATTCATTTTTGCCATCAAGTCTACAGTGAGAAACTGCTAGGAACCACATAGCTTGACCTATTATGAGTTGTGTAACCGTTCTGGATCCGATCAAACGGGCATGTATTTGGGTAAGTGCAGCCTTAGCTGTCCACCAGCGTTCTTTGCAACTGTAATGTTCTTAATCCACAAAACAGTGACAATGACAGCCAAGTTCATCTCATTACTGTTGTGGAGCAGAAACGGAACACTGTCTGTAAACCACCAAGCCCCAGTGCCACTCACAGGGAGGTGTCCTTTGCAGATGAAGAGCTGTGGATGCTTCCTATAAAGGAACGAAACTTCGCTTTCAATCCTAACACACCATTAAAGGTATGAGGTGGGCCTGGGTAAGTCTTAACCCTCATGCTTTGAAAATTATCTACATGCTTTGTTTTCCTATTTTAGTAGCCCCCTCTGGCAATTCTAGTAGGCAATTGAGGAGAATCTGCCTTAATTGAAAAGATAGCCTCGGGAAACAAATCATTTAGAAAGAATTTAAGGTTTAATCCTTAGTTATTTAAAAGATTATGTGGAGGCTTCAGCATCAGCAGAGCAAAGAGCAGGTATATGGTGTTTTAAAGTACAGTCTGCAGACAGCATTAGTCCCCGACTTTTTTTGATCAATATAAGCGCCAAGTAGCTGCTGCTGTATTTTTTTAATCACCGATAAATTAAGCTTCCAAAAATTGCATCTCTGCTCATAATTCAATAACATGAGCTCCCCCCCCCCCAAAGGATATGATTGGTCTTTTCAATCAAGGGGTGGGGAGAACAGCGACATCTTGAAAATGAGTACTTTTATTCAATAATGTTTAACATCAGCGGAGGTGAAAAGCAAGTGGAGCGTTGCTTTGGAAAGAACCAATAAGAAGATGTGACAGATCTGAGCAGATCCAGCTAGAAGCCCAGGAAGGAAACTTCTGGTTTTGGCAGGCCCTTCCACACACGGTGAGTTTTAACAAAGGGTTGGAATAATTTAGAAAGGAAACATTCTAATATCTACTGTCTAAAATTGGACTTGGAGTTGAACGGTCAGTGAGGGGGTCTATCCAGGTATTATGATTCATAGGGCAAAGAGATCACGACCTGGATTTGATGGGGATGGCATGGGGATTGGTGTCCTGGTGTCCTTCTTTCCTCCTTTTTTTTTTTTTTTTTTTGACTTTGTAAGAACAAGGAACTGATCAGAATCCTTATTCTTAATAATGATGTGTAATTGAAGTTTTTTTTTTCCCTGTTGAGTTTTGGCCCATATCTATCAAGTAATGCTTAAAAATGGCATCTAAAAAATAGCATTTCAGATCATTTCAGATTTTTTTTTCCTGAAATATCCATTGACAAAATAAACATGTATTTAGCCTCTATGTTCCTCTTTGTATTTTTTTTAAACCTTGCATGATGTACTTCATTTTTGAGAGGGAATGAATAAGTCCTAATGTTGAAAATTCCACATGTTTCACACTGACCCTTACTATCAATTCTGATTGTGTTTCCTGTTGATGGTTGCTATTAGCCACCATTATTTGTAGTTATTCTGTGGCTGTAAATCATAGCTCATGATCTGCATAGATCTGTGAGCGCAGAGCTGGAATATTTGAATGTGGGGAGCAAGCTAGGGGATTCCTGGCCCCCTTCTCGAAGTCCTTTTCTCCCCTCGTGTTTCTTTTCCCATGATTGGAGGGCTGAGGAGGAGATGAGATGGCTGCAGTGAGGCTGAAGTCGATGGTGCTCTGTAGGTAAGGATCCTGGGTCCTGTGCTCCTTGATGACGCTGATGGGAATTCAGAGGTCGCTGCTCCATATCTGGCCTCTACAGCATCCTGTGTACTTGTGGGATAGTCTTAGGCCAAGAACTAAGGTCATTGTTGAGCACAGAGGGTTGTGGTATTTGACTGCTTTCCCAGGAAGGGCTCTTGGATGTATGCAAGGTTCTCCAGGAGAGATGGAGAACTTATGGTTTGCTGGAGACGGGCAACACTATCTGGCCTTGTAGTAGGAAGTCCCTCTCATCCTTTAAATAAAAGTTATTGAAGACAAACAGTCACACTAATAATTGTTTTGTAAGATGTGTACCTTGTGGATGTGTATTTGTTTAGGGGAGGTAGGTTGGAGACAACGTGGGCTTAAATTGATTTGAAACTTGCTGCTTGGAGTTTCAGAGGAGATGGCGGATGAAATAAACACTGGCTACATGAGGCATGACAGTTTAAGACAGTAGTGACAATCTAAAAATATTCAAGTGGCTCCTTCTATCGCTTAGGATTTTTCTTTCTGCTTCAAGCTGAAATTGTTGAAAATAAATTGGCATAAAGGTTGTTATTTTCAACAGATAACACAGCTCTATTTCTCACATGGCTTAGAAGATATTGAATTTATTGATTACTCTGTTGCTTGCTTGGTTATGCACAAAAGCATTTTTTCTTTCCTCCCCCTTTCCCCCCTCTTCTAGCCTAGTTGGCTCTCTTCCTTATGCTCCATGGGTTCTCTCATATATCCACTTAAGTGGGCTGAAAACAAATGCTATTCTTTTGCTTTATCGCCTAGGATCATATTGGATCATATATAGAGAGTTGGAAGAGTGTGTGTGCATGTCTGTATGAGACACACCTTCAGCCAGTTTCTAGCTTTCTTCTTGGCTGTGAGCATTTTGCTGGTAGAAAAGGCAAAGAAGTCATTAGCAGTCTCTAACAGATAAATGTTACCCTTGCTTCAGGGATTTGTGCTCCACAACTATTTTATTTCTTGATTTCTACTTCATATGTGGCCATGATTTCTGGCTGTTTTTGTTGTATAGTAGGAGCATAGTACATCTTTATGGTTGTCAGAATAATCCCAACTTTTAAAGACCATCAGATTTGATCCACAGTAAATTAGGGCAGTGTTGACATTATCATGGCTGAAGACCTTTCTGGAGCATCCACAGCTGCTCAGACAGAAGAAAGCTTTACTAAGCCCTGACTTAAGTTTGCTAATTTATAGGACACTCGAGGAGCAAGAAAAGACATGATTATTAGGTTATAAATCCTCTCCATGTTACAAGGGAGTTAGACTTCTGATTGATATCCACCCAGGGCAGTGTTGGCTTCAGAGAAAGCACAGCTGGGAACAGCTGCCTGAGTGGTAAAATTCCAGGGCTCTCAGAAGGTTCCATGCAGAAAATCCAAACCCAAACAACAATAACAAAACCTCTTCAATTTCAGATCCTGCAAAGTATCACATGCTCAGCAAGGGCCTGGGCATCATGTATGGTAAATAAATATTTAAATGAATGAATAACTTGATGGTTTAAATGTTTTACTAATATAACCACTAACAGATCTTATGTTACAATTCACACGAATAATATTTCAAAAAGTGACATACCATTGGCAGTTAGCTGAGAATTATGGGTATCATTAAGAACCTTGCTCGCAAATGAAATGTAAAGAACTACCATTAAGCTGCATATAATAACTATGGTATATATACATGTGTATATGTTTATATATGTACAAAACGTATGTGTATACACAGGTACCTGTATAAAACACAAATCAATTTTAGTCCTTGAAACATGTATTTCTATATTGTTTCCCTATGTTTTTCTTCACTTAAAATATTAATTGATACACGGTGTTTTCCCCTCGGTTGTAATGGCATTATCATTCTCTAACAATGACATTTTTCAGCTCACTGTTTGAAGGGAAGAATTAGATACCACTGTGGTGGTGTGATGGGGAAGACCCGGATTGAAGCTGTGTGGGAGAAGAGGCAGACTAGGAGTTCGAGGAGCTCAAGTGAGCTACCTTTCTCCCTGGTCTCTAATGAGCTAATTCCTGTGCAACCCTGACCCATACTGCCTGACTCGCTGGGTTTGGAGGAAGGGAAAAGGCAATTGTTTCTGACCTGCTGGGCTGGGCTTGAATTTTTGGAGTTTACATAAAGATGAACGATTTTTTTCTGTTGTTGTTGTTGTTACTGTTAAGATAATAGGTCTACGGCCATACCACCCTGAACGCGCCCGATCTCGTCTGATCTCGGAAGCTAAGCAGGGTCGGGCCTGGTTAGTACTTGGATGGGAAGATAATAGGAAAAGCACGCCTCACTTGATAAAGACCTGTGCAAACCAGCAATGTGAAATCTGAATCAGACTTGCCACTCAGCAAATTTAACCCCCGGCTTGACTGTTTCAGGGTTCACTGTTCCTCTTTCTTTCATAGGCTTCTTTGTTTTTAGACTTCCATCTTCTTTCATAGCATTATTTACAGTTCCCTCATCCATGACTGATGGAACCTGTATCATGCCATGTTTCCCATTGGTAGGTCTCTGTCATTAGCTTCCCAGACTCTATACGGTAAAATTTTCACAGGTGCTGATGGATTGAATCTCATGTTCACAGATAATTTATCACCAGTGGGAATTTTTGCCGTGATGACAAGAACTTAGGCCTAGTTATGTCTCAAGTTATCATTTAATTTCTAATATGGATCCATGGAGGATAGAAGATATATCCAAACTGTCACATTTATTGTAAGGCTCCAAGAGCTGTTTAAAACTTGTATGCATGATCAGGAGTGGGAAGTGATTTTGGCTTTGTGTGTGTGTGTGTGTGTGTGTGTGTGTGTGAACTGTTATGAGAAAGCCTTAGGTGCCTTTATTTAGGGTGAAAGAGTTCCTGACTAGGCAGTGGGAGCAGTGGGTATATTTTATTGCTTAAAGGTTTATGCTAATATGAGTAATCAAAAGTCCATTAAGTCTGGGAAAAGTAGGTATTCTGGCATGTAAAAATTAGATAGGGCTTCTCGCCTCTATGTGTTTGCAAATTTACCGTGTTGGGCTGAGGAGATGGCTCAGCAGCTAAATCTCATACCCTGCAAGTGTGAGGACCAGAGTTTGCATATTCAGAAGTAAGCACAAAATATCAGGTGGGCGTGGCATCACTGCAGCCTTGGGAGGCAGAGACATGGACAAGGAACTTGCCAGCAAGAGTGACATCTGCAAGCTCGGGGCTTGACTGACAACAATGTGAGAGGGACTGAGGATGATCACCGGCATCATCCTAGGCCTCCCTCCACGTGTATGCCCCGCACCTGTGCTCCCACCCAAGCAAACGGGCCCGTGTAACCATGACAACCACACACATTGGGAAAGTCGGAAACAGAAAAGAAATTCACTATCTCGTTGATAATGGGCGTCAGATGTGATTTTTCCAGAAGTTGCCGTAGATCAGAATTTAAGGATTTGCTTGAGATCTGAGGGTGAGTGCCAGGTCTGACAGCCCTCATCTTGTGTTTCTGAAGCTAAGGATTTAGACAGCCAGAGTGCCTGAAGAGCTTGGGATGGAAGACTTTACCAGAAGGAGGGCAATCAGGAGCTTGAAAGATAGAAAGAAAACCCCTGGCTTGGGCAGGGCTGGAGGAGCTGGAGTGGGCCCGCCAGCCAGGATTTCCAGTTCAAGCCCCCTGTAGCTCCTGGGGAGAATGGGAACGGGTATTAACCACCAGAGTGTCCTCAAACTGCAGTAGCATCTGTCACATGCCAGTTCTCACCGAAAAGCCCTGTGTGGGCTGTAAACGGTCCGTCAGAAAGGGGTTAAATCTGTCCTTTTACTGAAACTGAAAATACCTCTGTGACATCTACGGATTGCCGGTCCACCCTGTGTGAGGCTGATCCTGATGCTTCTATTGTCTCAGAGGGCGGCGCAGCGACACCTACTGGTTCAGTTTGAAATGAGCTAGCTCCAAAGTGGACCCTTGGAAGTAATAGTTCTCCTCTTCTATGCTAGGACTTAATGACTGTCCCACAGGACGTTGTTACCTCAGCAGTGTGTGCCACTTTCCAGAAGTACCGACTCCTTCCTTACCAGGGAGGGGTAGCGTGGGACTTGAGTTTTTGCAGAGTTTTTTTTTTTTTTTTTTTTTTGGTAAACCTTTCAAAATCAAAATTCAAAAGATCAATAGCACAAAATTCTGTGTGTTTTGGAGGGTTCCTCATTGCTCAGGGTCTTGTCCTGGGCTTGAAGGAGGGTGGTGGTGTTCTCTGTTTTAGGAAAATCTAAACCTTCCTAAGCCTGAACTTTGTGTGCCTTAATCAAGACTCAACTCTTTTCTAAACAGCCTCATTTTTTTCCCCTAAGATTTATTTCATTTTTAAGCATGTGATTGTGTGTATGTGAATATGTATGCTAGTGTGTCTCTGTGTGAGTGTGTGTATGTATGCATGTATGTGTGTGCATGTATGTGTGTGTGATTGTGGGCATGTATGTGTTTAAGTGTGTGTGTGTGTGTGTGTGTGTGTGTGTGTGTGTGTGTATGTGCATAGTAAGTGCCAATGCCTAAGGTCAGAAGAACCAAATCCTCCTGGAGCTGAGACACAGGTGACTCTGAGCTACCCAGTCTGGATTCTGGGGACCAAACTCGGGTGTCCTATAAGAGTACTGTGTGTTCTTAACCACTGAACCAGCTCTCCAGCCCTTAATTTTTTTTTATTATATATGTCTTTAACATTTATTTTTTGAGAATTTCATATACATATACCATTCCTTCAACTCCACTCCAGCTCCCCCAGGTCACCCTCCATCTTAATTTCATCTTTTTTTTTTTTTTAATAGCATACTGAGTCTAATTTGTGTTGCCCGTATACACACGGGTGCATGGCCACCTACTGGACCGTGGTTAACCCACCAGAGGCCACATCCTCAAAGAAAACTGCCTCTCCTTCCCTTAGCAGCCTTCAACTGTCAACAGCTACTTAGCTATGGATGGAGGCTGGTGCACCCCTCCCCCATTTGTGAACAGCCTCAACTTTTAGGTTAACCTGGTCAGTTTCTGACCTCTTAGCTTCATTTAGTGAAGTACCCATGATCCTTTGCACTGAATGCTCTGTTTCTACCTTTAGAGAATTCTACAGCTCACCAAGCATGTAGGGAACGGAGACGATTGGGCTATCACTGTACTCTTGACAAGTCAAGCAGTGTACACCCTGCCCACATTTCACACAGTAGCCTCTCTTAGTTCAGATCTTTACAAAGTTTGCTAAGGAGCAATAGCATAAACCAGTCTTCGGCCTCTTATTCACTGCAGGGAGGCGTGAAGAGGCTCAGAGGAAGCCTGAGGAGAAGATGCCGTCTTGCCCAGACTGCAAATTGAACAACGGAGTGTTGGTGTGTTTACGTCATTTAAGAAAAGCGCTGAACTTCTTTTCTCCCTAGGCACTAATCACCCATAGGGCACCGGAGTGTGCCTTTTGTTTTACAGAAAACGGCGCATCTGTGAGCAGATCCAAAGGGACATATTATTCTGTCTGTTAAGATCTCTGCTGATTTGCTTTACAGACCCCTGGTGGTGTGAGAACAGCATGGCCTTAAACCACACTGCCCTGCCCCAGGACGAGCACCTGCCACACTATCTTCGAGATGAGGACCCCTTTGCTTCCAAACTTTCCTGGGAAGCGGATTTAGTGGCTGGCTTTTACCTAACAATAATCGGTAAGCTTCCTTAATGCTCTGTGTCAGAGGCTGCATTGAGAGAAGTCACAGGCTGGGTTGATTTTGCACAAACGATTCTGATACTTACATGGATATTAGCGGAGGAGGGGAAGGCGGGTTGGCATTATGGCAGTCAATCAATGTTTCATAAAAACAACTGCTACTGTCCTTAGGGGAAAATACTCCAAAGAGCTTTCACAGTGAATTCTTTAGAGATTATTTCATTTTGGTCACTTAACTAGTAGGTTGGCTTTTTGAATATCAAAAGGGTGATAACGAATATATTTCTGTCCTAAGAGAGCGGCCCTTAGACCACTTGCTGGCCCTGTGTTTCAGCTCTCTCTTCTCACAACCCAGGGAACTGTGGCCCAGCACAGCGGTGACAGCGGACACTGCCTTAGAAATTGCCCCTTATCAACACTGCTAAGATAGAAATTACACTGGTGATCAATGGAAACCAGCCTAGGGTGGAAAGATTTTTGTGTAGCATTCACGCAGGGTTGCTTCTGTCTGTGGTTAGACTGTATTATCCAACCCAGCAGCCACCCGGGGCTCCTGGGCACACAAACTATTACCTTTCAAATGAGCAAACTGTAGTGAAAATGCATGCTTCCTAGTGGAGGTTTAGTCCTGGAAAAATAATGTACAAATATCTCATTAAGAATTTGCAATGTAAAATGCCCGTTGAACTCGTAATTTCTGGATTAGATGAAGCATCTAATTGCTAAAACTCTTTTACATATGTGCTTTTATGTTACTTAATGTGGCTACCAGAAAAAGTTAAAGTGTATGTGTAGCTCATGTTTCTGGTTTATATTATATTTCTGTTGGATTGCACTAAGGCAGACAGTCCAGATTTATAACATTTGGCTGGGTGTGGTGACACATGTCTTTAACCCCAGCATTTGGGAAGCATAAGCAGACAGAACTCTGTGAGATTAAGGCCATTCTGGTCTACAGAGAAGAGTTCCAGACCAGCCAGAGCTACACAGTGGTATCCTGCTTTTAAAATAAATAATTACAAAATTTATTTAATTTAAAGTTGTCATATTAAGTTTGGGTGTGCGATGAGCAACTGCCTTCCATCTTTAGGTTTATATGTCTTTAATATTTTCAGATGTTGGTTCAAACCTGGTTTCTCAACCTCTCTTTCTTTCTCTCTCCTTTTTCTGTCCCTTCCACTATCCCTCCCTCCCCTCTTCTCTCCCTTCCTGACGTCCTTCATCTCTCTCTGACTGGCGAAGAAATTCATGTAATTCCTGAACTTAGAAAAACTCATTAGAAAGTTCTCGAGATCCCTCTATGGTCAGTGCTTGAGGCAGAAAGAATTCGTGAGATTAAAAAACATGCTCTATTGCAAAATAATTCCCAGGGTCGTTGTACTTACCATGAGCTTTCAACTACTTTTCATTTAATTCAAATTTGTCCTTTCCAACACAAATATACGAAGTGGCTGGGAATAGAGTAATGAAAAGCCCTTTGCTGGAATAGAGACTGCTTCAGAGTAAAGTCCACATCATGTTTTTATTTAACTGAGCAATCGGAAGAGGCAGACGAGCAAGTATTTCATAAATTGAACTTAATTTATTTTAGTCAGTTGCAAGGGATGGTTTGAAAACAGCATCTTTAACCAGATAAATGGCTCTAGGCAACGTAGCAGTTGGAGGACTCTGAGCTCATTCCTTCCTAGCTTGAAGGATTCTAGCAAGAGAGTCCAGCAGTGTGGGCGGGAAAACGAGAGAAGTTCTCACTTGATGCATGATGGGTTCAAGGGAATCAAAGGCAGATGTAAGTCTTGAGTCAAGCTTAGAAATTAGGTGTTGACCAAAGAGTTCCCCAAGCGAAGGAGTGTCAGATGAATCGGGGAGAGAAATTGAAGTCACAGACAGTCATGTGGGATGAGGGAAGAAGGGTAGATTTGGATGAGGATGGAGGTGCTTGAACTCTTTCTAGACCCATGTCTTGCCCATGTGTGGTTGTTACATGTCTAGGTCCCCTTTTAGGAGCCAGAGTGGACAGAGCAACATTCTTGGTCATTTTTGTTAAATACTAGGAATTGTAGGGGAAACTGCAGAATGAAACCCCAGTTTGGCAGGCAGGAGAAATAAATGTGAGACCCATTTTCCACTCTCCACTTTTTCACATTAACACCTGCTTTATTAACTGCCCACAGAGGAAGGCTTTTTGTCCTTCTTATTTGCAAAAGATACAGGATTTTGATGATCAAAAAATGTCCACCCCATAGTCTCTATTGTCTCAATCTTGTTTTCCTTAGTGTTAAAAATACATGTGATTTATCTTAAAGCTCATCTGCAGACAAGGTTGCTTGTGGAAACAATGGAATAAGGCATTTAATAGAATTCATTATTTTTTAAATCACCATGTGCACTGGGTGGAACCCTATGAAATAGGGTTAGTAACAATGTAAGGAAACGCAAATAAGAAATATTCTCAAGAGATGCTGGCAGGCAAAAGGGCATCAGACAAACCTTCTAAATTGACTGCGTGTGAATACTTAACTGTTTTTACTCTCTTTTTTTGGATATGACATGGATGGAATATGTCTTATTATTTTTGAGCTGCATTTTTGCACTTTCTTCTCCCAGCGTGCCTTGCTAGATGGTTTCTTATCAGGAGACAGGAATTGCCTTTCATCTGCTTTAGACCTGTACAATCCCTTCAACTTTTCTGCCCTTTTGCTTTAAGAAAGCTAAAGAGGCTTTCACGGACCATGAAGCGTCTTTGACTCCAGAGAGCCAGCATCTCCTAGGAGCACAATGCAGTCAGGTCCTGGTGGCTTTGTACCATCAGCAGAGACACACATTTTTCCCGCTTGTGCCCCCCCAAATGAATTGTGGTGGAGAAATTAAAATAGAAATTAAAACAGACAACTCTGGGTCTCTCCGTTAATGCTTTCCTTATTCCTTACTACTGAAGGCAGCTGTACCAGATTCCCATTTACACACAGCTACACTATGAAGCAAGAATTCCTGAGGAAATCTACTCTACATGTTAAGCTATGGAAGTAGGTGTATTCTTTTCTTAAATACAGTCAGTAGATAATGGGTCTTTTTTTTTTTTTTTTTGAATTTTAACTGGGTTTGTTAGAACTTTGGAACAGTTTTATTGTAATACCCAAACCAACTTGTCATTAATAAAAGAGTATGCAACCTTGGGAACACACGTATGTCATTGTTGTTAGGTCTGGTGGGTTGAGGGTCACTTTCTCTCCCCTTGGTGGGAGGGGGAGTGCCCATGTTATCAGTTGTTACACACTTACCCTTGACACCTAGACCAGTGCTAGCGGAAGGCATTCTGTGTTCCAGATACTGAGGGTTCATACCACCTCAGGAGTCGAAGCCCTGGGGTGTCCAGGAGATGACCCCTTCCTTGCAAGGGGTCACAACAGCCACCTCTGACCACACCTTTCTCGCATGCTGGTGCTCCTATGGAAGCCCACAGTGGTACTAAAGTCACCCTCTTGGTTGACTTTATCTTCAGGACATATAAATAGTTAAGGGGTTGATCCCAGTTATCCAAGGGAGGGAGTCTTATAAAGCCAATACTTTATAAAAATGGCCAAGGAAAACACTCTGCCCTGGGGGCCGGTACAAGAACTGACCATTGGGATTCCCACATCCTCCTGAGCCTAACTGGGAAGTTAGCGGTTCCAATGTCTGGGTAAGTTCAGTCCTGCAATCCCTGACTCCTATTCCTTTCGAGGCAACCCATCCCTTGCCTGTCATTCACAATTCATGCTTTTGATTTCATCTTCTTAATTTAGACTTTTATTTAGTGGCCTCTCATTACCCTCTGAATCTGTGGTATCCATTTTTGAAAGTGTTTCATGTGCAAGTGAATGCTAATCCTCATTCTAATGACGGGACATTTTATTTTTCTTTGTAGGGATTCTCTCTACATTTGGAAATGGGTATGTCCTTTATATGTCTTATAGACGCAAGAAGAAACTGAGACCTGCTGAAATCATGACTATCAATTTAGCAGTCTGTGATCTGGGGATATCAGGTAATATGGCCTTGCTGTTCCTTCTTTGTAGGGTTAAGATCTTAGTAGTCATTCTAAATCACTCCCTGGCTCAGAGCCCAATCTTGTCACCACCCACTTCGTTTCCACCTTCACCAAGCATATTTGCCGTGTCTGTGGACAGTCAATGAAACGTCTGTTAAGGCCGTTTAGAGAGAGAACATGGAGTTGGGTGAGTAGGAAGGTAGCAAGATTCTGGGAGGAGTTGGAGAAGGGCAAAAACATGATCAAAACATATTGTATACAAAATAAAAACAAAAATTCCTTTCTTTTCTTCCTTGCCAGTGGTTCTTTTCTCTTATCTGTAAGTGAGATGAGCTAATGTTTATCTACGTGCAGTTTTGTCCTTGGAAAAAGGTATCTTTGCTGAAATACTTTTGTCCAGAGAATGGCCCTGGCCAGATGTATGTTAATGAAAAATGAACACAGCTGGGGATGGTTCTCCAATGACCCCAAATGTACAGGGAAAGTTGTGCCCAAGATTGAGATGCAGTCATGAGATTACATGTACACATAACATGGAGATGCACGGTAAATGGGGAGAATCATAGCTGTTTTTGCACAAGAAGTTTACAACAAGAGACAGCCAGTTCATTCAAGAGGCAATAATTCCATAACGCCTTGTGTGGTGGTTTCCTCTAACAGAACCCTTAGTTCTGATAGGTTGGCCTTCTGAACTCTAGTTGTCACTGCTGTATACTCCATGGACTTTTGCTACCAGCGGCTCTCAATACTCCTGTCCTTCCACATAGCACTAGAATCCCAGGCACGCGGCACTGTGGCTGGATCTTTCTTCCTTATTTATTTTTTTTTCCCTTGCACATATATATGTGTGTATATGCATTTTCACATATTTGGACAAATTTGTATGGTTACACATTCATATGTATGTGTGTGTGCATGCATATTCACCTGTGTGTGGTGCACATGCAAGCGCGCGTGCGTGTGCGCACAGGTCAGAAGCTGATGTCAGTGTTTTCCTCCATCCTTTGCTACCTTATGGACTGAGAGGGTATTTCATTTGGATTCTTAGCTCACCAATTTGCTTCTCTAGCTATCCAGCTTGCCTTAGGGAATCCACTCTCTCTGCCTCCTATGGGCTGGCCACTCAGGGTCTATATGGGTGCTGAGGATCTGAACTCTGGTCCTCACATTTATATGACAAGCACTCTACCCATAGAGCTATTTCCCAAGCCTATCATTCAGATCTTGCTGTGCTCCAGGCATGTTAAATGTTAAGGATAACATTTCAGACAACACAAGATACTGTACGTATCTCAGAGTGCATTGGGCTACAGATTGGGAATCTAACAGCCCATGGCTTTGCACTCCATGACTGCTCTCCCACTATCATGGAAATCTGGTGAAAACAAACTGTAACAGGACAGTATCTTGAAGGGAAAATACTGGCCAAAGACAGTGACAGGTCACCATGAGAGTCCAGGAGAGCTACTGGGCCAACAGTGGTCTTTAATTGTAACTTAAAGACGATCACAAGCTTCTGCTTCCATGGTCCTTCAAGTGAGCTGCACAAAAACATTACTGGGGGGCACTTAAAAGTACTCATGTCGGGAAGTTTAATTCAGGGGGTTGAGAGGCTCAGTGGGTAAAGGGCTTGCTATGCAGCTGTGCACGCATGGAGTCCTGAGTTTGGATCCTCAGCGTCCATGGGTGGGACAGCATGTATCCATAATCCTAGCACTGGAAAGTGGAGACAGGAACCCCCAGGGGGCTTGCATTCCACCTTCAGGGATAGACTTGGTCCCCCAAATAAGATGATAGAGAAAGACATCCACATTGACATTTGGTCTACACACGTGCATAAACAAATGAGTGCACCTGCTCACACACGACACACGCAGACACACACAGAGAGATACAGACATACATCAACCCACATGGCTACCTCCATGCATTTCCAGGCGAGTAACTGTGTGGACAAAATTGAAAATTGGATTTTTCCCTTGCTTCTTAGACTGTTCAGATAGCCCAGCAAAGAGGAGCTGTAATATTTTTTCTTTAACTGTAATTCATTTAAGAAAGAGTAATTCCGTGTGTGTGTGTGTCAGCCTTTCTATAAAGTGCCAAGGTTGCCTAGCTGATTTGGATTCAAACATCAGCTAACCAGTTGTGGTTTCAGGCTGTTAGTGAAGTGTTTGTTTTTACGTGGAAACTTTTTTTTTTAAAAGCACAGTTTCTCGCTGCTCTTTAAAAATAGTATGTCTCTCTTCATAAACAGAATTTTCTACTATCACTAGTTTATAAAAATTAAGCTTAATATTAATCCTCGACCTGTCGAATTGCTACAATATTAAACAGCTGACGTGTTGTCCTCAGAGATTGCCTGCTCCCGGTTACTTGGGGAGGTGTTACTGGGTAAGGATAGACCTCAGTATCAAAAGCCCTCATGTGGTAAATGTGCGTGTTCAACAGAAAAGGAATATGGCACCAAGCCCCTTTCCCTGTGTGTGAACCCTGAGGTTTGTGAGTCTGCAAAGTGACTGACATTTGGGCTGTGGCCACGCGATGGCGCTAGAGCAGCAGGAATGGTCTGGTTTTTCTCCATCCGCTCACCTAAGGCTGGCTCCCTTGTTCTGAGTGTAAAATGTCTGTCCTAGTGAACTCTGCCATTTCAGCTACATCCTTCACCAGTGAGTAATACCTGACTGTTGCTGAAGGCTTACGTAGATCAGGCTCAAATTAAAACACCCTCTTAATTGGTCTGATGCATTGAAACTGTTCCCGGCCCTGCCAGTCTGCCCTGAGATCACAGAAACTGCCTGGCCTCCTACCTTCCCCTGCAAATGCACTTTCGGGAATCTACCAGAACGCGTTTTCTTCCATTTGAATTTTCTCTAGTTAATCTCGGTCATGTTGAGTGTCTGTAATACACTTTCTTCCACTACATCCTAGAATTTTCGGTCTTTTCCCTTACCCAGCTGCATTCTAGTCTAAATACTGAAGCACATTCTAAGTCAGACGTGTTGCATATATGCAGCTAATGCAGGTTGTCATAGGCACAAAGGCTCGTGCTGAAGGACATGCAGGAGAGTCAGGTGGAGAGTCAGAGAAGGTAAGCCGCTGCCAGAGTTCCCTCCAGGCATGTTGCATCAGCAGATCTAGGGGTTGGAAGTCCTGGACATTGACAGTGAAAGCAAAGCCAAGCAAACAAAATACAGTGAAAACAACAACTGGGGTGACTCTAACAGCAGCCAGGCTGAGGAGTGTTCTACTACATGGAAGAGACAGACAGACAGGCAGAGAGACAGACAGACACATACACACAGATGGGTGGGTGGATGGATGGATGGATGGATGGATGGATAGATGGATACTCGTAGCTGACCCTGCCTACAAGACACGTCAAGAGCTCCATTGACTCCAGGCTGAGCACAGACGTATGCTCATAACTCTAGCACTTGGAAGGTGAAGACAAGCAGATCAGGAGTTCAAGGTCATCCTGTATCTTCAGCTACAGAATGCATTTGAGGCCAGTTTAGGTTACATGAGACCCTGTCTCAAGAACCAACCAATCAACACACACACACACACACACACCCCCCAAATAAAACTCCACTATGGATGGAGACCTGGCACAGATACCAAGTTTGGTCTGTAGGCCACGTTTATCTTCTCTGCTGCTTTGGCCTCCACACCAGGGGGTTCCTCACGAGTTTGGAGTCTACTGTCTGTCTTCTCTGCCAGAAGACTCTTCAGTCCACTGGTTCTGCCTGTACCTAAATATCACTCCCTACGTGAAACAACGCTTCCTGTCTATCTCGGAACTCCATTTCTCTTTACCCCAGTGGTTCCTATCTGTCATCCTGTCATATTCTCTCCCTGCTCTCTGGGCATGGTTGTCAACACAGCGAACCTTGTATTTACTAAGAGATATCTTGCGTTTGAACTTTACATTGATTAAAATGCCTCTCTTGTATTGGAGTGAGCAATAACTCAACAGAACAAGTGAGACAAAGAATGAACAGAGGAGGAAAAACTGCAAGAGAACATGGAAAATCTGGTTTTAATCTAAAAATGAAAGAGCTTAAAGAAGTTATCGCTGAACAATTTTTGCTAGTTTTCTAGAAATAGTACCCAAAGTAATGAGTTTTCTTACAGGATTGTCTCCATACTTTTCATTAAATCTCCTCCCCTCCCTCCCTCTCCCTTCCCCCTCACCCCTACTCATTCCCGGTGTTATCCTTCCTAACTAGTCCTGTGTTCCTAAACATTTTCAAACATCAAATAATGTCATAAAATGGCCATAAATAAGATGATATTTTTTTTTCCTGATTGAAAGGAGGTTGGGCTCTCTGTGTCCAGTTTCCCCTCACCCACACAGAGTCACACACACACAGATGGTACAGCTTTGCACACAACCATCCACATACCTGTATACATGCAGACATGCACACATACTGAGCCATACACAAAGGCACACATATACACATATGAATGCATATATATATACATACGCAGAAGTATGTGTGCTATCAGAGGAGCCAGAGGGAGAAGCATTTGAGAATTACTGTAGTGGTAAAGTTTCTTCCAACTCCAAGATTCCTCCCAGTTTTCATGTTCTGAATCCTTTCATTTCCCTGGAAATACCTGAATTTCTGTTTTGTATTCATTGACAATAACCACAGGAAATAGTAAAATGAAGATATATCTATACACATCATGTGATCATACATATATATCGTAGATAAATTCAAAATTGAGCAAATATGTGTGAGACTAACACCTCTGTGGCCTTTCAGTCTCCCATTCTGAATTCAAGGTATATAATGTCTATGGTTTCTCAAAATAGGTTTTCCCCATTGTCTTAGTTAGAATTTCTATTGCTGTGAAGAGACGCCATAACCATGCCAACTTTTATAAAGAAGAACATTTAATTGGGGCTGGCTTACAGTTTCAGAGGTTTAGTCCATTATCATCATGGTAGGACATGGTGGCACACAGGTGGACATGATGCTAGAGAAGGAGCTGAGAGTCCTACATCTTGATCTGGAGGCAACAGGAAGTGAACTGTCACACTGGGTGTGGTTTGAGCATATGCGACCTCAAAGCCCACCTCCATGGTGACACACTTTCTCTGCATCTACCCAACAAGGCCACACCTCCTAATAGTGCCACTCCCTATGGGCTAAGTGTTTAAACACGAGTCTATGGGGGCCATTCCTATTCAAACCACTACACCCATAGATACCTCCCCATTTTCTCCCCCAAGTCCCCCTTTTCAGGGCTTAACTCTGAGTGTATGAAGTTACATCTGATGTTAAAAACCATGTTCACTCTCTCACTGCAGGAGTGACTGTATTAAAAGTTCAATGAGAACGGGAAACTCATGATCAGTGCATAAAAATTCATGAGCCTTTAATAAAACAAGATGTATTTCTGGTTAAAAATCCTCAACAAACTAGTGTGACAAAGGAGTGCCTTTGATTAAAAAGCATTCAATAATAAAATATTAAAACTAGCTTCCTTCCTTCCTTTCATCCTTTTCTTTTGAGTTGGGATCTGGTGTGGCCCAGGATGGCAGCAAACTCACTATGTAGAACAGTTTGACTTGAACTCCTGACCCTTCCGTCTCTACTTCAAGAGTGCTACAGTTATGGGAAGTGCCACCATGTCTGATCTGTGTGAACTGAGGATTGAACCAGGATCATGTGTACACCAGGCAAACACTCCAACAACTTATTACATCAACCAAAACCTTTAAAAACATTTGTTTTAAAATTTGTCAATACATGGATGCCTACTATGATTACTTGTGTTTAACATTATTCTGTAAATCTTCGACATTACAATAACAGAAGAAATAGAAATCAGATGAGTTGAAAGCTCTCGTTACGTGTCATTCATGAGACTGCACAGTGGGGTATCAGCAGGCTTGGAAAGTCAGTAAACTGCACACATGAAAAAGCTTAAAATTCCTTGCATTGAAATATTTCTTGGTCTAAGGGCTATTGTCTTTTTTTATTATTGAAAATAGATTCTTTTTTCATATAATACATTCTGACTACAGTTTCCCCTCCCTCAAGCTCCCCTCCACACCCCCGCACCTTCCCTCTCCTCCAGATTCACTCCCTTTCCATTTCCTTTTAGATAAGAGTAGGCCTGCAAGAGACAACAACCAAAAACAATAAAAAAAATGCAAGAAAAGGCAAAAGCCCTCACACCAAGGTTGGACAAGGAAACCCAACAGGAAGAAAAGGGTCCGAAGAGCAGGCAAAGGAGTCTTACTTCAGGTTCTTCTTCCTCCCTCCTTGGATGAGGCCTATTTCCTAATCTGTGGAGTAATTGGTCCCATCAGCAGGGTCCATGGTCAATACATTTGGGCACAAAATATTTTCTGAACTGGAAGTTTGTAAGTGTCTTGAATTTTCACCATCAAGGACTAGAATAGGTACCATTTGTTGGGTATTGTTTGACTGGCTGAGTATGGTTGTTTTGGAGGCCATGTTACAGGTCTGCCAATAAGGTTGGTGTGTTGAATAGACACTTGAAGGGCACTGTAGAAAACTGTTCCCAGGAACATTCGTTGAACACTCAAGCTTGAACATCCAATTTCGGATGGGAGCAAACAATATAGTGTGAGGGCAGTCAAGGAGGGAAACCAGCTTAGAAAAAATGTGCTTTATGAGAAATTTTCTCTCAAATATTTTAGTGTAAATATAGTGTCCTTCTTGCTCAGTTTTGAAATTAACCATTTTAATAAAAGATTAGAAGTGACCACATTCTTGTCATCACCCCCTGGAGTCCCATCTCCTGTACTCCCTGAAATGAGTCTGTTTGAGATAGTTATGATAGTAAGCAAAGTGATAATTATTTTACAAGAATTCTTTGGCTATTGGGAATGAATAAAAACTTTTCAGGGTAATTTCAAACCTGGTTTATGAAAATTCTATTTCTAAATACTTGAAAGGGGTTTTCAGATGGCTCTGCCAGCATATATTAATATAACATGACACTTTCATACATGGATATAATATATTTTAATAATATTCACTCCTCTGTTATCCTCTCTCATTCCCACACCTTACCCCTTCCCTAAGAGCCTCTCGTCTAGTTTCATTTCCCTTTTGTGTGTGTTTCAGTGATTTTTTTTTATTAGGGTTGCTTACAGAAGCAAAGGTACCTTATGAGTGTACACCATTGAAGGATATACCTCTCCCTCCCTCAGGAACCATTAAGTAACTATCATCTCCAGGGAGGGATGGACAGCCATGAGCCGCTTCCCTCCCATGGCAGGGTGTTGACAGGCCTGGTACAATCTAGTACAGCTCTCGTGCAGGTAGCCACACCTGCAGTGAGCTCAGCAGTGGGACAGTTTGTCACCGTGTCAGCATCTCATGCTCCTTCCCATCCCCTCCTGCCACTCTTACATTCTTTCTGCTTCATTGGAGTTGTTCTCTGAGAAAGAGAGAGAGAGAGAGAGAGAGAGAGAGAGAGAGAGAGAGAGAGAGAGACAGAGGTGTGATGGCCTGACACTCAACAGTCATTTATTTTCAGCACTTTTGCCAGTTGTCTCAGAAGTCACTATTGTTAACAGCAAAATGACATTTCTCTGGCCAGAGCTGACAGCGGCATTAATCTATGGACAAAAACATAGTTATTTAGAAGGCATACAGTGCCTCTTTAGCAGGTCTTCAAATTCCCCGGGGCTTCCCAAGCCATCAGCGTTTGAGTGGGTTTACAGTTCCAGATGTGCACTTGACCTCTGGAGCAGGCTTCAAATCCAGTCAGCACACAGTTGGTTACGCCTACACCAGCTGTGGCATTATTCATTATTGCACAAGTGGACTCATGGTATCATTACTGAACATGTCATCTACACTGATTAGGATTGCTGAGGACAATTGTCTTTCAGCAGTCTGCAGACCACCTTCAAGCACTAGGAGGACTATCCAACGTGAAGCAAACTTTCGTCCCAGTTCCAGCTTGATCACTTTATGTCTATGACCAAGATCTGTTGTGTCTTCAACAACAGGGTTTTATTGTTTATTTGTCGTGGGCCACTGATGAACTGTCAGAATCTTACTAATTCATCAGTTCTGTGTAATGAAGTATGTGTGTGTGTGCGTGCGCGCACGCAAGTGTATAGTTATATACACATCTTGTGTATACAAGTGTATACTCACATCTCGAAGTGTGTTTGTGGGGAGGAAGGGCCAGGCGAGTCCAGTGAGCAGGTGGAGAGGTTTTAACGGCAAGGGACTTCCTTTGACCACTGCCTGGTGCTCTAGTTGTAGGCAAGCCGTTCACCATCATCTCCTGCTTCTGCCACCGCTGGGTGTTTGGCTGGTTTGGCTGCCGCTGGTATGGATGGGCTGGATTTTTCTTTGGCTGTGGAAGCCTTATTACCATGACTGCTGTTAGCCTGGACCGATATCTGAAGATCTGCTATCTATCTTATGGTAAGTTGGAAGGTTCCTTGTTCCCTAGTAGTGACAGTTAGATGGTTTGAATGTTAGAACTGTACATATTCTTCACAGTAAATAAAGGTTGTTAATAACTTCAGTGACCAAGGATACTTCTATTCATAGTCTGTCTTGTTCTTCTATATCTTTTGATCTGACCCGTATCAATGTATATTTCCTTTAGTACTACTTTCACAATAATGCCTATAACTTTTAAATGTCTCACTTTTTTTTGTATAAAGTGTGGAAATGTCTACCACATTTCCTCATGCAAAAAACAAAAACAAAAACAAAATGCATGAACGTGATCAGGTCTGGGATATTTAGCTGATGACCTACTCCGTTTTTGTAATTATAAGAAAAATTGTCTGTGATTCTCCCTTAGGACTCAGGTTCCCCATGTTTTGAGAGATGGGGAATTCCAGAATGTTCTCCAGGTTTAGAGAGCCATACAGATGTTCCTACCTGAAAGGACACACACACTGAAAGACTGCTCTGCTGGTCTCTTTTGGTATTGGTAGGTAGAAGAGCAGCTGACTAAGGGAACCGGTGAGGCAGGACTAATGGGGTTTTCAGAGCCCTCATTTTCAAGATTGAACTAATCTACTGATTAAACTTTCAATACTTTTGGTTCTGGGGATTCTGGGAATTTATTGAACCAGAGGGAGAAAATTTGGGAGCACTTAATTTTAATATTGAGAGTTGGACCCACCCAGGAAGTGGTTCTGACTCCCTTTGCATAAAGCTGTTTGGACTGGCAGTCAGTTAGAGTGGCTAAGGCCGTAGGACAGAGGATGACCAGCACATAGATGTGGCAACAGTTTATAGTACCGAGACTATAGAGAAGATTGTGCATGGGGCAGGAGGAGGGTAGCTGTAAATGTTTTCATGATTCAAAACCCATTAAAAAAATGGCATCTCTTTTTATAAACATCTGAAACTTTCAGTAGAAACAGCCTGAGTCAGAATGTAAAATTATACAGTTTGGATGACACCAGAGTCTAATTCTTACCATAATCTTATTTTTTTTTTTTTAGCACAACAAGCTTATTTGTAATAAAATCATAGATTTTATAGACAAGAAGATAGAAAGCTCAACTTCCTGGGGGTATTTGAGGAGTACTAAACCTTGATCTCTGTTTTAAAATGTCGTCTTGAGTTTAAACTTTGTATCAGCTAAAGAGAGGATGCTATTCTATCCATAACCAGAATCATGTCAGGGCAAAAACTCTATGAGAAATGTTTATATTATTTAGATTCTTCTAAGGTTGACCCTCCGTGATGTTTCTTCATTTAATCTGATTCACTATTGGACCCTCCACACAGTGTTCTCTAGCATATTGAAATTTAAAAGGTCACTTGGGGACATGCAGACCTTCCCACCATGTAAATGTTGTAAACGGTCATCCCCGAGAGATGACTGTTTGGCCTCTTGACTAATTCCAGTGACCAGTGCCGGGGAGCTTACTATTGCACAAGGCAGCCCATTCTCTGATTGGTCTGCTCTCATTGTTACAATGTTATTCCTTATATTGAGACAAAACTGCCTCCCAGTAACCTCCACCCATTGGTCCTAGTTCTGACTTCTGGAGCAACACAGAACCCATCTACTAATCTACTCCTTCCTGTACTTGACAGCCTTTCACCATACTGGAATGTAAGTACGAAAGCATCTCACTAAGTAACCCTCACTATCAATGCTTATCCGTATGCCTATGCACCTCCTTATGAGTATATGTCCATGATCTCTGCCAGTGTTTGATGCGTTAAATGGATAACCAAGAGCTGACAAAACCTTTGTGGTTACCTGATCGCTCCCCTTCTCAGGTTGGGCTTGAGGAAGTCTTGTGCTTCATGATGTGTGATGTCGCGGATTTGAGAAAATGTAGACAACCGAGCATAGAAACAATTTATTCTGTTTTTTTTATTAGTGACGAGACATACGCACACAGGAGTTAATGTTCAAGTTTAGAGTTTGCACAATTGACACGATTTCATTTTCTTTAAACTTCATCCCCTAGCATGCACAATGCCCTGGATTCTGCCCCCCAGCACCATATAAACTAGTCGCAGTGGGAATGCACACCTGTAATTCCAGTTCTTGGGAGATGGGGGCAGAGGATGAGAAGTCTAAGGACATCCTCAGCTACAGAGCCAGTTTGAGGCTAGCTTGGGTTAGAGACTGTGTCTCAAAACAGGCCAGAAAATAAAGAAAGCGACAACAAACCCACAAGCCACATGTCAGCACAACTTCCCTTCCTGTTAAGTACGGTGAGCCTTTAAAAAGGCGACATGACCCTACCACCCTCAGAAGAATTGTGGTCTTAGTGACTTAACTCTCACTTGCTCGTAACAAGCGAAGCAGAAGCAGACTCGAGTGCACGTGGAAGAAATCACTTAGCTTCACTCCGTGTGTGTTCGTATTTCTTCCCTGCTACTGTGCAACGAAAGCAGTGAGAAGCCCCCCCCCTTGCCTCCTGCAATGTGATGGGTGAGATGCAGAGAAAACTTCCAGGCTGACTGCTGCCGACCCAGCTTTAGTGACTGCATTGCACTTTGGGAAATGATCACTAGTCCTTTGCAACCTTTAAAAAAAATCATTTTAAATTACTGCAGCATTTCTTCCTCTTGGAATTCTCTTTTGCTTAAGAAACCACACCCCTCAGCTTTCTGGAAGACAGTTTTTTTTTTTTTTTTTTTTTTTTTTCTCAGAGTTACTCTCACAGCATGTGTGACAACCTAATCAGATTCTCTGCCTTTCTCCCACCGTGGTGGTGTGTGCTTGACCGTCCCATGAATAACAAATAAACAAAAAAATCTGCATGAATTTCCAAGCACAGTCACCCTCCTTAGCATCACCACACAGGGGGGTGGTGGTGGGGTGGTCAGGATCAAAACTCACTCAAAGAGTAGACAAAGAAGGGGTGTAGGCACAGGACAGTTTTCAGGAGTAAGGGTGTTTGAAAGACACAACCAATCCTTTGTGGTTTCTCATCTCCTGGGAAGGACTCTCCTTTAAATGCTTGGACCACTGGCTAACAGACTCTTGAGATGTTTTCCCAAGCTCCTCCATTGTCTTCAACGTGCTCTCCTCCTCCTGCTGTCTGCTTTCCTACCCCTCTACCCCGTGTCACTTCTCCCTCAGGAAGCTCCTAGGTGCCTAGAGAAAACTGTCCCTGTGAATTCTCTTCAAATTGCATCCTCCTGGACAAAGGCTCCAGCTCTGGAACTTTCCCTCCCGTGACTTCACTCTCCCCCAGGCTTCAATTATCTGTCCACGTCTCCCAGAATTCAGTGGAATAAATCTTTGGAGATGGAATTTGACATGTCCAGGGGAGGTATATGGGTGTAGGGCAGGTTCCATGTGGGTAATGCTCTTTTTTCCACCTCCAGGGGTCTGGCTGAAGAGAAAGCATGCCTACATCTGCCTGGCAGTCATCTGGGCTTACGCTTCCTTCTGGACCACCATGCCCTTGGTGGGCCTGGGGGACTATGCCCCCGAGCCCTTTGGAACCTCGTGCACCCTGGACTGGTGGCTGGCCCAGGCTTCAGGTGGGGGTCAGGTGTTCATCCTGAGCATCCTCTTCTTCTGCCTCCTGCTCCCAACGGCTGTGATTGTTTTCTCTTATGCGAAGATCATCGCCAAGGTGAAGTCCTCTTCCAAAAAGGTAGCTCATTTCGACAGTCGGATCCATAGCAGCCATGTGCTTGAGGTGAAACTGACCAAGGTAACTGCAGTCACTTTATAGATGTAGTTTTGAACAGTCGAAACATCAAAGGGTGAGAGGGATAGGGACTGTTGGGACCGGGAAAACCTAGAATCCCTATTGATTGTTTACGTGCTTCTGAACCTTGTTAGGCAGGGCTTGTCTAACTTCTGTTCTCCAACAGTCTCTCTTCTGTTCCCTAACTCTCACCACACAAATATTTACCAAATTAGTATAATGGTTTCAGTGGGGCTTATTTTTTCTATTGGAATACCTGTCTGACTATCTATCTATCTTGCTTTATCTATCTATCTATCTATCTATCTATCTATCTATCTATCTATCTATCTATCTATCTATCTATCTATCTAATTGAGCTATCTATCATCTCTATCTATATGTGTCTGTCATGACACCTAATACTTCACAGCCTCTACCATTTTGCTTGGACTCTGGTGGGCATTTTAAGGACATTCTACCATTCACACTGTTTACTGAAGAAGTTCATCACAGATTGTTCCTGAAAGGGTTGTATCGTTCAGTAAATGTGAAAGAACACAGATGGCAGTTCTTTAGTTCTTTAGATACTGTGGTAAAAGAAAGGAAGACAGAATTTGACAACAGATAAGGCTTTGAATTCCAGCACAAACATTGCCCTGTTTGTAACCCAGCACTAGACACCTAGCTTCTTTTAAAATTAATTGATTGATTTTTTTTACATTGTAATTAAGATATAATTATTCTTCCTCTCTTCCCTTTCTATCCTCCAGCCCCTCCCATGTCCTTTCTCTCCAATCCCCTCATGTCCCCCTCACTCTCAAGTTGATATCCTCTCTTTTTTGATTATTATTGTTACACACACACACACACACACACACACACACACACACACATTGACAAATCTATAAGAACAACTTGCTGAGTCCATCTTTGTTCTGTGACACCCAGCTTCTTCGAGTCCATTTCCTCACTGTGTAACTAGAACAGTAACATCTGGGTTTGGAGAGACAGCTTAGTAGCTGGGAACACTGCTCTTGCAGAGGAACCCAGTTTGGCGTCCAGCATCCACGCGGTGGCCCATAACTCATCTGACACCCTCTTCTGCCTCCTTAGGCACCAGACATGCTCAAACTGTACATACATGAAGGCAAAACACCCACACACATACATGAAAATAAATTTAGAAGGAAAAGCAGTGCAACTCCCCATCATGCTATTGTACACTGACACTGTTTTTGACCGATTTCTGCTGAAGAAAGAAGAAACAATCTCACAGGGCCCTTTCTCTGTCCTCCATTCAGCTCTGTTCAGGATTGCTCAGCTTCTCACTCATTCAGAGCTTCTACTCTCCACAACACCAATGGTCCAGAAGTGTGTAACTTCAAGGCTACAGGCCAAGATTTTAGCATCAAAATAAGCTCATTTTCTGTGTTATTATCTTGATCTGCCTTCTTTTGGTCTGATTTCATCTAGCAAACTATGAAAGGGCATCTGTCTATAAACCTGTCGGCTTCTCTCATTATTCTTTTTTATGATGGTTTCTCTGACTCTCACAGTAGTCCAAAATTTCACAGATTACAAACAGAAGTATAGTGTGTACTTGTATATACATACGTGAATCGTTCACACAAGTGCACAATCTGTATGTACTTTCTGTTTCTGTGGCTCAATATAACCTCACCTTTCTGTCTACATTTGACCTTGTGAAACAAACTTACTTCATTATTGGCCAATGAAAGTAAATTCAGTAGCCCCAGGGCCTCCCCTTCTGTTCTCAGAGCTGCCTGTGAGTGCTGAGGAGGTCTTCAAAGCGTCATGGTGCTAGCTGGTTGGAGAGCCTGGTCAGGTTTTTGTTGCTCATGGGCCTGGCTTTGCTGAGGTATCTAACTCCTTCTCTTCTTGCTGTGCAGCACACTGCATGTTATTTATCCTAATCACAAGGCCTCAGTAAGCAGTGTCTCACCTCCGCTCCCCTCTCTGCTGTAACCCATGCAGCAGATACTCTGAACGTAGCTAAGACCCTGATGAAGGAGGCATGTGCTTTTGGTTTGTTCCTCCTCACACACGCAAAGGGCTTTGTTGCTTTTCTCACGCAGCCCTGATCTCTGGCGCTCAGCTAGGAAAGGCCAGTTCAGGACTTGCTCTCACCTCCTCTGAGCTCCTTTCTTGCCTCTGGACTATACACATTTCACCTGTTGGAGTGGAAAGCTGACTTGTATTTTCTTGTGCATTCTCAACCTCACTTAGGCCTCTGGCTGTGGACACTCAATTGTTTTTCACCCCCCCCCCCCAAAAAAAACCCCTTTATTCTCAACTATTTTTCCCTCACGTAGCTTTCAAGTTTTCTTCCTTCCTTCCTTCACTATCTCAGATAGCCCAGAGTGGCCTTAAAGTCACTATGTAGCTGAGACTGGCCTTGACCTCCCAATCCTCCTGTCTCCACCTCCCAGGTACTAGAATTATAGGCATACTCTACTGTGGCCAACTAAGCTTAAATTTCTGTTTTGATATTGAGATGCCCAAAAATGAATGTTTAGTTATCACACTTCTGCTGGTAAAATTATTCACACAGTGCAGCAAACCTCTTGCGGCTCATCTGATAAGGGATAGCGCTGTGGTTGGAAGACAATGTCAGGAAGGACACATCAGTTCTTCAAACATTATCACGTTATGTCCAGACCTGGAGTTAATCAAGACCCTGGCTTCCTCTTACTGTCCCTCTCACTATCATTAAACACCCCTAGCTGTCCCTGGATAGTTTAAGGCCCCCACTGCAGGGCACAAGAGAGTTTGGTATTTTGTCTTTAGTGGCACCTATCATACTGAGCCAAATATTTATCTCTCTGTCTTTGCAAAAGAATGAATGTAGTACAGGCACGTGTCACATTCTGTTCGGTTTTGCATTCCACAGCCTGGCACTTGCTAGATGGCAACCACAATGGATGGCATCATTGAATACAAGGTTAAGGCGACCCAATTACCTTGATAACTGTAAAGTGGTCCTTTGACTTCAGGCATGAGCGTCTGTTTCTTTGGGACATTGGGTTTTGCCTCATTCTTTCCCTTTGTGGCTGGCTTCATTGTTTTACCCATTGATTATTACTTGTTGGTGAGGTATCAGGTTCAGGGGACTCCCTATGTGGATGCTAAGGGCAGTTAGTAGAAATGCTTGCTCTTTTTAAAAACCAATTAGTTATTTCTCTTTGTTCTCTCTAGCTTTTCCAAGCTTAAAGGCCACTTCTCAGGGAAGGATTTTACAAATGGAATTCAGGTCTTCCTATTAGGATGTTTCACTGAAATGCAATTACTTCTTGGGAATTATCAAATTTTTAATTCGTTTGCAATTGCACACTCTACTCGTGGCTGCTTGTTCAATGTCCTTCTTTACTACCATCCAACAGGGCCTGAAGGGAAACCACATCCTTCTGTCACCTCATGTCCCCAGAACCCAACACATTGCCTCTTAGCATGTTAAGTGCTTAATATATATTTGCGGAAGGAAAGAAAAACTAGTCCAGAGAGACACAATAATAAAAAAAGGATTTCAAAGCAGTGGTCATTTCCATTTTTTCCACTAGCCCTATGAGAGCATGGACGCACACTGTTAACATTTGTTACTGATGCTGGTCGTCAGGGCTCGAATTCTGTGCTGAGAAATCTCCAACATTATTAATCGTTGTGGAGGAGTAGGAGTGAGAGCTATGTGATTCAAATTAAAAATGCCAGAAAAGCCAACAGTTTACTTCCTAGTCTCTCTGTCTCTGAGCTGTGGGACACAGCTCCTGTCACTAGCCATCCAGTCTTGGGTATCAGGGTCTAGTAAGGGCGGACCCCGGGCCAGAGTCCTCCTCACCCTAGGTGATTTGTTCTAATCAGAACCACTCCCTGGCTGTGGCTTGAGTGTATCCTTTCCTGAGCCTCAGTTCCGAGTTACAGCCCGAATTGCATCTTTTGATAAGTTCTACTCCACTCAGTGGAAGTCAGTGCTGTGACTTACAACCCAGATTCCGGTATGACCCTGCCTTGGGCAAACCATTCAATGCATAAGGCCTTAGTTTTTCCTCATCTGTGGAAAGGGTGTAAGACAGGGAGAGGGGACCATAAAACCAAGTGACATTGTCATTGACTTTAAAACTCTGTGATTCCGCCAACATGGTTCTACACACCGGTTCATTTGAAGGCCTGCTGCGGCAATTTGGCAAAAGTAATGCTAGCTGGGCCCTGTAGCTGTTTGCCTACTCTAAGCAACAGTGTACTATCTAAGGACCTTGGCTCACCTATAATGAACACACCTCCACCAGGTCCCTTACTCTGTTGAACAGGCACTTATAAATTATTCCCTGTTCATGAGGACAAGCCATGGCTTAGTCTGGGGATATCATGTTCAGTTTTAGACTTAAACTCCCAAACACAGATGGGCAAGATGAGTGACCTAATTTGTCTCCTCTCTTTCAGTCTTGGGTTTTGCTTGTTTTTAGAGTAGTGGTATTTTAAGGTTTGAGAAAATTGCAACTGGAAAGTGTGGATTTTTTTTTTTAAGCATGAGCTCATATTTTCTGCTTGGCTCATAGCCAGGGCTCGCAGATGGCAGGCGCCCCAAAGACTCCAGAAAAGTTTCTTTGCAAGTTTGTAGAAGAGGGTGTGAGACAGCTGAACTCAGTTGTTACTCTGTGGGTAAAACAAAAGGAACTCAAAGCAGACCTGTGTAGGTGGAAGTTTCTTGGTCCCGCCTGGCCCCATGGTCCGACAAATCTCTCCCACCTGTGGTCCTGCAGCCACTTAGAAAATAACTACACAGAGGCTTATATTAATTACAAATTGTGTGGCCTATGGCTCAGGCTTCTTGCTAGCTAGCTCTTTCATCTAAGTTAACCCATATGTATTAATCTATATGTTGCCATATGGCTGTGGTGTTACCGGTCTGCTGGCATCTTGCTGCTCCTTGGGCAGCAGGCTGGCATCTCTCTACCTGTCTTCTTCCTGTATCTCTGCTTGGATTTCCTGTCTGCCTCTAAGCTGCCTTGCCATCGGCCAAAGCAGCTTATTTATTAACCAATAGGAACAACATATATTCACAGTGTACAGAAAGATATCCCACAGCACTCCCCCTTTTCTGTCTAATCAAAAAGGAAGGTTTTAACTTTAATATAGTAAAATTATATGTAATAAAACAGTTATCAAGCAAGAATTACAAGTTATGATAGCTAGGCTATTTGTATTTGATAAAATTAAAGAAAATATTCTATCATCTATCCTATATTTGTGAGTCTAAAGTTTTGTATCTAATTTACCTTTTATCATAACTAAGGAAAAATATAATTATAACTATCTAGTCTTCAACTCCATCAAAGACCCCAGAAGGACATAATTATTACTTGAGTAAACAGGAAGTACATTATAAGGGCATGTAAAATTCTAGAAATGACAGAGACATCTGGCTGCCTGGACAGTCACCTAAAGTTCTTCTGTAACATTGGGGAATCCATCTTCAGCCTACAGGCCTAGAGTCTCTCCAAACTTCTTAGTGAAGCAGGAAATTTGAAGGATTGTCTTCCCTATTTGCAAAGTTCATCAGTCACTTTCCTCTGTGTCCTGCAGAATGTCTGGCAGTATCTTCTGTGAAGCAGGAACCTGAAGAACCATCTCACCTTGTTTTGGCAAAGTTCAGTGGTACTTTCCTATGGGTTCTGTATGTCTAATTTATACAACATATTGTCAAACAGTCCAGGTAAGAGCAGTTTCTTGTCCAAGTGGCTAAATTTTGCCATAAAGAAAGCAAACTCCATATGGAATTTCTTCGATGTCCCTCATCTCTTCTGAAGTAGATTGGTGCTCCCAGGAGCAGATGTATATCAATGTCCAGAAAAGTTTAAGTTCTTACAACATTTTAAATGTTTCTGTAGGTCTTTGAAGTGTTTAAAGATTACTTCCCTAACTGAAATATAGCTTTGTATACCTAAAAAACTTAACTAAACAAGACTATAAGTTTGATTGTCATAAATGACTATTAATCTGTATTTCTTAATATATTACAATTTTAAATGAGTTACATAAACATAACACCTTAAGCAAGAGTAGAAATATACACACAGTATAACAAAATTAACTTTAAATTTTTATCAATAGACTAAAATTCATAGCAATGTAAAATATTTCAATCAAGCTATTGCTTTTAAAAAGTAGATTCAATAATCTACCCTTTTACCCTGTCATATCGATATCCTCATTTCTTCTTTAGCAAAAGATTGCATTTATAATCAACCACCCTTAAATAAAAATAAACATTTATAAACTATACTTTGGGAATTTGTGTAGATGTAACCAACCGTCTTATTAAATAAGAAACACAGAGCTGATTCAGAGAAGAAAGCCAAGAGGTCAGAGCTAAGAGCCTTACCCTTTCTGCTTCAGCGATCCTCTTCAGCCAAGAGAGCTCTCCAAAAAGGACCTACTTCCTGTGTGTTTGTCTTTATATAGTCTTTCTGTTCTGCTTTCTCATTGGTTGTAAACCCAAACACATAACTGCCTCATCACTGCCTGTCTGTAGAGACTTCCAGGTCTTCTATGGTTGGTATTGAGATTAAAGGCATGTGTCTCCAATGCTGGCTGTATACTTGAACACACAGAGATCTACCTAGCTCTGTCTACCAAGTACTGGGATTAAAGGTGTGCTCTACCACTGCCCAGCTTTTGCTATGGCTCTAATAGCTCTGACCCCCGGGCAACTTTATTTATTAACATACAATTAAAATCACATTTCAGTACAAATAAAATACCACCATAAATTTGGGTGTAGCTTTTCACACTACTTCCTGCTGATTGGGGTGTTGGCAATCTTATGGGGATCCTGAGAAACTTTGAGATAATGGTCAAGTCCTGGGAAGACCGGCTATAACCTTTGTTGATAGATACCACCTGTTAAGGTTCAGGAGGTCTTACTTGATCAAATCTGAGCAAGGAAGCCTCTTGCTTCCTATGGAAACAAAAGCAGAGCCTCCTTCTGAAGCAACATATCCTTAGATCTAAATTTTGAAGTCAAGATTCCTTTAAAATATATATATATATATTGGTTTAACTTTGCAGCCTTTACAATCAAATGTCTTTCTGCAGTCAGCTCATTAACAGTCAAAAAATTTAAAGAAAACACAATATACATAATCCAGACTCTCTATATAATTTCCATCTTTATGTGGCTATTTCTTTTTTTTATTATTTCTATTGTTTCTTTAAAGACCTTATTTTTTTTAAAACTATTTATTTCTTTATATAACTGCCTATACTAATTTTCTTCTCTCTTCCAAGCCTATGTACATTTTTATATACACTGTAAACTGTTTAGAAGGTTATTCCATCTGAATCTGTTTTATTGTATATATGTAATCCTTTTCTGACCAGGAGAGAGTTTAAACTGTTAAGATGCATGGCTAGGATAAAAGTGGCAGCCCTGGTCACTGAAGTTCTTCTGTAAAGTTATTCTGAAAGTTCAGCTTCCCAACATGGAGGAGGTACGTTTACTGCCATCTCTGAGAGTCATGCTCACAGCCAACTCTGGGAAGCAGTGGGTCTATTCCTCCATCAAGCAGCATGTAGTCCAGAAACCTTTCTTTCTTTTTTTCCTGTACTAGTAAAAGCTAAATCTGCCACACAGTGAGTTGCACACCTTGGAGATGCCTCTGTATAGCTCAGCGGCAGGAATCCACCATGCTGTGCTCAAGCTTGAATGCCGCAGTCTCTGTCCCTTGGCCTGCATGAGAGACATGAACTAGGAAGCTGCTCTTGGCTCTGTTTTAGAACCCCCTTTTAAAGCTTTCTCAGGTTTTAGGTGGAAATTCTTGCTCCATGTTGGAACACCAGACATAGGCAGAAGTTTCTTGGCCCTGTCCGGCCCCACAGTCTGGACAAATCTCTCCCATCCTCAGTCCTGCAGCTGCTTATAAAAGAATTATACAGAGGTTTATATTAATTATAAACTGTATGGCCTATGGTTTCAGCTCCTGGCTAGCTAGCTCTTTCATGTAAATTAACCCATTTCTATTCATCTATATGTTGCCATGTGGCCATGGCATTACTAGTCTGCTGGCATCTTACTGCTCCTTGGGCAGTAGAGGACTGGCATCTCTCTTCCTGCCTGTCTCTTTCCTATATCTCAGCTTCAATTTCCCACCTGCTTCTAAGCTGCCTTGCCATAGGTCAAGGCAGCTTATTTATTAACCAATGGGAACAACATATATTCACAGTACACAGAAAGATATCCCACAGCAGACCTGCTTCGGTTGTTGAATGACTTAAGCTCTTAGAAGGTAGCCAGAGAGCATAGGTATCCTTACTCATGTTTTTACATACGTGTGAGGGAACGGAGGGACAAAAAGCTATGGCACTATGCAACAGTCAGGTTCCCCACCTTTTTACTTATTTTCTCCCCCCTTCCTCTCCCTCCCTACTTCTTACTGTTTTTTTTTTTCTTCAAGAATATACTGTATAGTATAGGCTGGCCTGGAACTCACTCTGAAACCAGTATTGGCCTTGAACTCATGGCCGTCCTCCTGCCTCTGCCTCCTGAGTGCTAGGGTCACTGATATGCATTCATATTGGCTTTTTACTTTTTTTGCATTTTGATAATATCATTTAGTGATAAGCATACCTCACATGGAAGACAGCTGTCCCAGAAATGGCATTACTCTCTTTTAATCTGTTTTCACTGGTTGTGGGCAAATCCATATACTTTCTAAGTAGATCTATGATGATATATCTCAATCTTTTCATCCATCCCATACTTAGGTCAGTCACACACTCTCCTGCAGTGGGCAGGACCCTCTACTACCCCCTTCTCTTGGTGCACTGATTTCACCTCAGCCACCAACTTAGCATTGCAATCACTTGTTTGGTGATGTAATTCCAACAGTGATGTTTATTCCATCTCCTTGGCCCTTCTTTCAGCTTTTCCTTTCATGTCAATTCTATGGCCTCCTCCCATCCATTTCATTATTCAATGAAGCATGCAGCTGAAGCCTGACTCAGATCTGGGCAAAGGAGCTTGGTGGGAGGAAGTGGACTCCTGAAATGGCTGTGCATAGAGCAATAGGGTTTTTGTTCTTCTTAAAGACAGTGGAGCTATACTAGGACTGAGACCATGGAGAGACACAGTATCTCATAGCCAAGGACTCTGCATCCTTCCACCAGGTCCCTCACACTGAGAGGATGGGACCTCCCTCCTTAGAACCCTTGCCTGCTCTGATGATGAGGAGGCATGTATCAATTCAAATATTTAAGTTCATCCTCATTACCTTATGACTGTGTTAACTAGCTAGTTCACTGGTATTGAGCACACGTAGGCGACATTACTTTGTAACACTTACTGCCAACTTGAACTAGAGCTGGGGAATAATGACATCCTTGGGTCTTCTGCAGCAAGACTTATTTAAAATGAACCGAGTTGCAGATGTGTGATTCTTTTGTACAAGCTAAACACGAATCCTGTGAATTTCCTCCCACAAAACTGTCTAATTTAAGAACTGGAGGTTTTAGTGCTTTGTCAGTGAACCAAGAGACAGTGACGGGAGTGAAGTCATTAAAAAATAAACAAGCTGGGAAGGGTGATGGGCGCTGAGGCCTCTGTTATCACTGGCTTAAGGATATCTGGGAAATAAAGGTTGGAAAATTGAAATGAGATTGAATTGGGTTAAATGAGGGCTGAATGGATAAAAAGTTTAAGCCCAGTCTAAGCTTTGGAAAAATGTCACGACAGTTTCAGAAAGTGTGTGGCAAATATATTAGAAAAGTTAGACATTAATTTAGTTGTGTTGGTGTGTGTGTGTGTGTGTGTGTGTGTGTGTGTGTGTGTGTATGCCCATATTTGTCACATTGCATAAATGGATGTCAAAAGACAGCTTGCAAGAAGGGGTTCTCTCCTTCTCCCACGTGAGTTCCTGGGATCAAACTCAGGTTCTCCAGCTTGGTGGCTTTGCTTTACTCTGTGAATTATCTCGCTGGCCCAGATGTAGTATCTAAATGATTGATGTTTTATGTAATCTAATTTAAAATGAGGCCAAAGGAAATGGATTTGCCTCATTCTGACTTTGCATACACACACAAGCACCACCCTTTCCTCACATCTCATCCTGACACTTTCTCTCTGCGTTAGACTCGATTTCTCCTGATTGTGTTTTATTCTGAAGCCACAAGCACCACAGTACTTAATTGGCTGTGTAAAAAAAAAACCCCAAAACCCCCCAAAACAAAACAATAACCCCACAGTATATCCAGGTCTTCTGTATCTTTTAAGAAAGAATAACATAGCACAAATGTTATAAACCTCTCTTGTTCCTCTTGAAATTCCCATGAAAGTAGAAAATATTATAGGCTTTGTGAGAACTCATTTTTTTGTCAATGACTTTGGCAGCAGCACAGGAAATGGCTTTTGAGATGGCATAAAATCATCCTGTGCCTCACCCTCGCATCCCAGATGGGGGTTATCCAGCTGCTAACACAAGCCTTATTCATGTCACTAATGTTTATCTGGGCATTTAGGAAAAAAGAGGCCTCACTGTGCACCTCGGGGCACCTACTCTTTACAAACAAAAGTCCCACAAAACCAAACAGAAAGGACTCCTGTGTATGTTTCTGTGGAATGATGGAAAAGCAAGTTGAGGAGGGTGTTTAGTCAGAATGGGTTAGAAGTGTTGAGCACAGAAGAGAAGTTTTAGCTTAAGATGCTGAAGCATGGTTGCAGGCCCTGGAGCAGGAGTTTTGGCTACTTTGGTTCATCTACTGGGGATTCACATTCTCCAAAGAGTGGAGCAAACAGCGTTACTGAGGTTTTTCTGGCCTGCCATTAGTTTTGAAGATGAGTTTTAAAATTCTTTTTTTAAAAGATTTATTATATTTTTTTGATCATGTGTATGTGTATACATCTATGTGTGGATATGTGCAGGTGAGTACAGGTACCTGCAGTGACCAGAAGAGGCACTGAGTTCTCTGGAGCTGGAGTTACAAGTGGTTGTGAGTGAAAGCACAAGCTGCCCTCAACATGGATCCATCTCTGTCTCTTCAGCCTCCTGAGCCTTGAAATTCTTGAGTGAAGTTCTGTACCCTCAGAACATATTTTGCAAGCTCTCTCTCTCTCTCTCTCTCTCTCTCTCTCTCTCTCTCTCTCTCTCTCTCTCTGTGTGTGTGTGTGTGTGTGTCTGTGTTTGTGTCTTTGTGTGCGTGTTTCTGGGAATGAAGCACATGCTAAGCAAGTTTCTTATCACCAAACTCAGCCTCATGCTTCATTCTTACATATCTCACAAAGGTATGTTTCCATGGCAACTCATCTCGCACCCATGCTGCTCTCTAGGTTACAGACAGACAAGTTTTGGATCATTCCCATAATAATTATGCTCCTACTAATTCATATGGAAATGCACATACATCTGTATGTGCTCAAACAAGACACATGCATACAAGCTTTATTATCAGAAAAAATAACATCCAGCTGTGCCACTGAAACAAAAGAGCCTCTATAAATATTTTTAACATGTTTGTACAACATGTTGGTCTCATTCCTCTTCATAGCACATCATGACCAGGACATCGGGAATGGTTATCTTTTAAGTCAAATGATGGGAAGAAGAAGCAATGAGAACTTTGTTAGCACCATTCTTACATCTTCCCAAGATCTGAGGATGCTCAGAGATAAAAAGTGAGCATCACTAAATCTCAAAGATGAATCTGATGAAGAGCCTCATTCTGTTTTTGTCATCAGGCCATTTTAGCACGCCTATTGGTCAGATCTGAGTCGTGTACTACCTATTATGTCGACTTCATAAAACTAGGAGTGGGAGAGGTGCTGGGAATTATAAAGATGAAGATGCACCAAGAAAATGAAAATGAATGCAGACAAACCAAAGGGGAAGCATACCAACATGCTGATTTAAATATACTTTCATTATTTATCTCAGTGGAAGAACAGCAGTGTAAGAACACTTAGAAGTTAGTAATGCTCTCTTTTAAGTGGGGCCTGAAATAGCTCACTTAAAATAAAATCCCGAGCCTGGACCTCATTGTCTGGTGTTAGTCCTCTCATGGAAAATCTTATTTCTTGTTTAGGCATTTGTCTAAACAAATCTGTGAAGAGTGGGGATTCTCAGTGGGCATGGTGTGTTTGCTTTTCTTTTCTGTGTCCTCCACACAAAACACAGATTCTCAATACTGCTGGTTGGCTGAGTGGACCAACAGTGGTCTGTCTGTCTGCTGTTTTCTCCAGGCAGTTTCTCCCTACGGGTTAATCTTCCACGTTTCTGCTCACAAACCTCTGAGAGCTGCAGAGCACGTGGGGGCTAAAACTCAGTAATACATTTTCACAAAACCCTGAACACATGTGTATTCTCGGCCCTCCTGGCCTTCCCTCCCTGTGCAGCTTCCTCATGTCCACACAACTTCTTCTTTTGCAGACGTACAACTTCCACTTATACATGGGTGCTGTCCCCAGAGCTTTTCTCATTTCTATCTCTCCAACTTGCCCAAGTCAGGGTCTCTGCAACACTCTTCGCTAAGCTCTTGCTTATTCCAGTAGGAAACAAACTTGCTCTCCTCTGAGCTGGTGTCAAAACCACATCCAAAAAAAAAAAAAAAAACAAAACAAAAAAACAACATCCAGTCGTGTTGTGTTCTGCTGTTTATTGTGCTCTAGAGGGAGACAATTCGGGAACTGGGACATGCTGGGAAGTCCCATAGCGCTCAGTTTAAGTGTCTTGTCCAAAGCGTTTGCTAAAACTGTTTACTTGAACTAAAATAACTTGTTAGGATCAGCAGCTGTAGGGTACTCGTTAGGGCGACACTATTGAAGAGATTGAGTTTGGGACGGTGAAAACCCGTGAGGGTGTTTTAAATTGTATTTCGAATTATTCTGTGGCCTGAAAATTAAGAGGTTATTTTAATTTTGTGAGAGAAAATCACTTTCCATATTGCTTTGGGTGAAGCTCCCCAACTTTTTTTTGTGGGAAATTTCTGTCACCTGAGCCTCAAACTTGTGAAAAATTTGGACCAGAAGAAACAACATTTAATAAAAATCTCTGAGAAAAGCACACATTTGAATTTCAAACCAGGGCAACACTTCTCAGTTTCCTGAGGCAAATGGAGATGATTTAAGGTTTCATCAAGATGAACTTATTTTTTGTCAGGTCTTTAAGTGAATGTGGGTTGAGAACCCCGGCAAGCTGAAGAGAACTGGCATCATTTTATTATGATCTCTTGCCCCAAATGTAGGCAAAATCTGACAGCTATTGTAGGGTTACATTTTGGGTCTTTGGGTACATTTGAATTCTAAAGTGGAGAGAGGACAGGATGTGGCAAATGGGATAAAGAATTATGCCAAGTTCTCAGAAGTCGTTGGGAAGCAATCTCTGTGACCGAAAAGGGACTTTTTTGGAGTGAAGGGCTTGCCCCTCCTTCATGCCTGTCACTCACTCTGGATTGCTCATGAATTCTCTTGACCCCCCTGTCTCTAACTTGCCCCATGTCAGGTGGCGATGCTGATCTGTGCCGGCTTCCTGATTGCCTGGATTCCCTATGCGGTAGTCTCCGTGTGGTCAGCTTTTGGAAGGCCAGACTCCATTCCCATACAGCTCTCCGTGGTGCCCACCCTTCTTGCCAAATCTGCAGCGATGTACAATCCGATCATCTACCAGGTCATTGATTACAGATTTGCCTGCTGCCAGACTGGTCGCTTGAGAGCAACGAAGAAGAAGTCTTTGGAAGACTTTAGGTAAAATTCAGAAGCTGGAAATGAATTGTATGTTCTTTGTCTTAAAATGCTTGGCAGTTTAAGCAGACACTCAGGTTGAAGTTGAGTTCCCAAGGAGCTGTGTTAGGAGGACTTTGTTTTCAGTTCATCAAAATTTCTGAAACCAAGTCATCAGATGTATATGGGCTAGATGACGAGCAGATACCAAGAGGCATTCCATTTTTGATCCTGGAGCCACCAGATGCCAGGCTGCGTGTATTGGAGCAATCACTAAGTATCAGTGGTTGTGAACTTCCTTTGGGGGGGATTAAATCCATATCAGTCCGGGAGCACCATTCTACGTGGCAGCAATAAATTCTTGTGAAAAAATTACTGGCCACTGTTGTTTGGGGGTATCAGTGCTCTTAGCTAAAATCAAGGGACTGAGGCAGAAGTGAGGGAGCAGGGTGAGCCCATTCCTTTCTCCTTGTTTTCTCTGTCAGGCTTTTTTAGTTATGTTCTGAGGGAGAGAAGCCATTCTTTCTCTGTGCTTGTGAAGGAATGGGTTCAAGGACAGTTAAGGCTGGGGAAGCCGTTCACCTTTACACAGGCAAAAGGCAGCAGGGTAGGAACTGTCACTTAAACATCGGCCTTTTTCATTGATGCTGTTTCTGCTGCATGGAGTACAAGAGAATCTGAGACTCCAGAATTGTCTTTTTCTAAAGGCCCAATACTCAGAGTGAGTGAAGAGCTAGGATTGTAGGGGTGGGTTTCTCCTGTGTCTATTCAGAGCCTGCCTTTGGGTAGAAAGTAGAAAATGCATATTAAGTCATTGCCTAGACTGAGGAGGGAGGGAAGGCTTCAGGGTCTCTGGTCCTCTTCAGTTATTACCTGGAGACCAGGTATTATTCAACACTCTTTCCTTTACTAATGGGTATTAGAGAAAGATCATCATGAAGACACGGAATTTTGCCTTCTGATGCTCTGCTTTACAGCTCTTCTGAACTTGGCTTTTTTTTTTTTTTTTTTTTTTTACTCTATAAGTACATGATCAAATAAAAATAATCATGAAATTTATAATTTAACGACAATATTGTCATTGTTGCTGTGACAAAGGGACAGGATCTACAATTTGAGACAAAATTAGTGCTTAAGACAGTAGTTTATAGTAGTTCGACTTTTGAGGGGCATATTAGTTGCTTAGAGCCTCAGATTGGGATGAGCTGATAATAGGAAGTTCTAGTAATTGAACCAAAGGATGTATGGGAAAGGCCTTGTGACAAATGTGGGTGGCCTTTCACACTGGTGATTGTGGAAGTCGTCTCTTTGGAAATGAGTAGTTAAACCCAAAGGCTAACATCCGTCTCCTTAGGGAGTAATGAAGCGTTGTCCTTATCTTTATTGTGAATACAGGTAGGGAGAGTAATTTTCACAGAGAATTTTGGGAGAACGTGATGGAACATTTCTTTATTTAAAAATGATGACGTGACAGGGATGGCTGGAGGCACGCTTCACCTCGCTCAGAATGTTGCCTTGGACCGGCTCTGCAATTTGCACGTTTACTCGCAAGTGTGAGCAGTGCATAGATATTCAACATCCAGCAAGAGAAAGAGGGAGAGAAAGTGACTTTGGAGTCTAAGCCTTTAGGAAACTCAGTCAGGCAAGAGACAGCTCGGTTCACTTGTTCTCATGAAACATTTATGCGGAACACAGTGACGGCTTTTCTGAAGAGGACAAGGACTCTCCCATGTTGCTCAAGTTTCTGCTTCTTCTGAGGAAGCTGGCATCAGGGCTGCAGCGGTGAGGTGACCTTGGGTTCCACAGGTTGGAGTGTCTTCTGGGAAGCCATTTTGAAGAGGTGTTGAGCTGTGCAGGGTCTGCTCCAGCGGACTGCACAAGGGTGGAAGGCATCTCTCAGCGTTTCTCTTATAAATAAAGAGAACAAAATGATTTCTTGTTTATCTTTGTTGTTGTTAAGAGACAAAGTGCTTCTTGGGTGAGGTGAAGGGATGTGAAGCCAGTTCAGAGCAAGTCAGTGGACTGAAATGGGATTAACCGATGGTATCTTGGCTCTTCCGTTTCTGAGATCTGAAATGTATTGGCTTTGAAGAAGAAAAAAAAATTGAATTCCAACGGAAACGCTACTGTGTAGAATATGAGCGTATGAAAATAAATTTTGAGTTAATTTTAACAGTCCTAGAAAAGTAAAACTCAACCTTCCACAGCCAAGTTCCCTGAAGTTTTGGCAGAAGGTAACGAGCCAGACAACAAACACAAAAGACCCCAGAATTCCACACATAGAGAAGACTCCTATTTGGAATGGCACTGCACTCCTCATTTGGGTGTCAAGATGGAGTCTCTTGTAGATGTGTGACTGAGATATCTCAGGAACTCTGAAAACTCCATCAGCAGAGATTCAATGGTCTGGGCTGGGCCTGAGTTTCAACCATTTGGCTGAATCACTTTCCCAGGTGATTCTCATCACAGCCATCTTTGAAAGCAGAGGCCGAGAAATGAAAATACTGGTGGTGGAGGGCAGAGTTATAGCTCTTCGTCTCAGCCTCCACGGAGACCTATGAGATCATCTGTGGCTGATGACGGGAAAGAGACTTCCATTGCTCGGGTAGAAAACAATGTCCAAAGACTCACTGGTCTGTGCTATAAAGGACAGACACATTTCTCATTTCTAATACGTTAGAAGATGAAGCCAAGGGAAACCAACACCCCAAGTTCTGGGATGCCTCTTAACCATTCGGTCTCCCTGACTGCTCTAGTTTAGAATCTGCCTTTGCAGGGCTCAAATGAATGAGTGCAAGAAAGTACAGATTTCACGGGATTTTATGGAATTTGTTGTAAAGAAGCAGCCTCCATGCAGAAAGCTTTGTCCAAGAGACTTTTTTTTTTCATTTTGAATACTCTAGAGTTTTAGTTTTCTTCTTTTTTGAAAATTTGAAGTTTTTCGTGCCTAGCCTTTTTTTCACAAGTTGTTTTTGTTTCTTTTTCTACCACTTGATATAAAATTGCTTTTCTTTAACGTCTGAAAATTTTATAGATGTATACAATATATCTAGATCACATCTACGCTCTCCTACCCCAGGCTTCTCTGAACCAGTAGTGATGGTAGTTCAGTTGACATGATAACATACTCAGGAGTGTGTGGATGTGTGTGTCTAGATGCATTTCCTTGTCTCTTCTCTGTTTCTAGGCTGCACACTGTAACCGCAGTCAGGAAGTCTTCTGCCGTGCTGGAAATTCATCAAGAGGTATGAAGATGGACACAGCATCACTCATGGACACACTTACTCACATGCTTGCCTTTCCACTGTTCCTAACATCCAGTCGTGGCTTCACTCTTGTCTTTAAATTATATTTTTATATTTTGTATATTCCCCCTCTTTCTCTTGAAGCCAGGGTTTGTTGGGAAATTGCAAATGGAAACTAGGCTAGGACTTGCTGAATACTAGGAAGGAAATCCCTGATACTCTCTTTTCCTTATGCCAAACCTATCCCACACCAAGTAGGATTTGCCTAAGACATTAAGAAAAAATGTTTACAAGTTTTATTTATTAGGGTATTGTTTTACTTATACCATCATGACATCTTCTTTGTCATCATCATCATCATCATCATCATCATCATCATCAATCTTCATCATCTTCATGATTTCTGAGTGTAGGACCAGGGATGGTGTGCCTGTGGTTCACCTAGGCAGCTGATCAATGGGACAGTGTGGTGCCATGGTTACTTGGTAGGCACTAGATTCTCACAGCTCTTCTCTTCTCTGCTGGCTGAGGGTTGAACTCTATGCTGGTGGTGATGGGAAGGAGTACTAAGGGAAATCAGCTTTGTCTGAAAACCCTGAATGGTTTTCTTGTACCTCTGAATTTGATTACAAAAATAATTCCCATTGATGGCAGTTTCATTCTCCTGGGTTTTCATTAGGTTCTAGCTAATTATATACAGTGAATAGGATAGGGCACTACTAGCCATAAGTACCTAAGGAAGGGATTTAGTGGCAATACTGTTTATAAGTACTGTTTCTTTTCTTTGCTTGTTCTTTGTGACCTTAGTTTTTTTTTTGTTATTGTTCAATTTATCCCACAAGTACCCTTTGAAGCCCAAGGTTAAAGAGTTAATGAGAAGGAAGGATTTCAAAAGCAGACTTGTGTCCTTTAACTGCTAAGGAGAAGACTAAGACATGCAAATACTCCACTAGATAGGCATTTGTTTCATCAGTGTCCATCTGATTTTTCCCTCCTTCCCTGGGGAATAGGCCCAAGAAGGTATCCTCCATGCTTGTGCATTGTCTACCTCCAAGTCTACTGTGAACATAGCCTTGTCCGTCAACCTTGTTTCTACTCTTTCGATAACTGCTAGAGAGAAAAGCAAGAAGTGAGTGGCCTCTCCCCTGCACTGATGATTTATTTACTCCTTGCATTTGAAGGTTTATAGAGAACCAGCCACTCCCTCAAAGGCTTAGCCCTTTGTGTATGACAACTTCAGCTCCTCTGAGTTTATTTTCCTTGAGGGTTGCAGTAGGGATGAAGCAGGAGTTTGTGCATGTTGTTGGCTTAGGATAAGTGTTGAGAAGATGCAACAAAAGAGCTGTGTGATGAAAGCAAAAGTTAGCATCTCTCTCTGGGACTTAGAGCTACTAAGTTGGGATTTGAAGAAGGACACAATTGTTATTAGAAGGGAGAGGCAAGCTGCTCATAGACAGATGTGTAATTATAGAGACATGAGGGTGAGGAACCTAGATGGAGGGGGCCAGAGGTTTAGAGCACAGATTCAGACTGTCTAGTAGTTTGCACCTTAGCTCTATGCCCTTGGCAAGCTTGCAAAATGGGGAAAGGAAACAATATCAAAGGGTTGTTGTGAGGTGTAGATGAATGACTAGGAAAAAGCTACTCAGCACTCTACCTATTAGGGAGGATGCACTCCCAACATATATATAGCTGCTCTTACTATTAAAGTAGGTGGCAATGCTCAGTAGAAAGGTGGGCAAGAGTTGTTCTGCACAAACCCATTGGGAAGTTATGGTGTTTGCAATGTCTAGAATGACCAATCTGGTGGCATGGTGGAGGGTGGATTTCTTGGTGAGGATGGAGGGTCATGACTGTACATTCTCACATTTATTGGGGACTTTGTAAAGGAAGTACAATTTATGAAATCCTGGATGAAGGGATGGCAGTGGCCCTGGAAATGAAAACAGAGCTTTCAAACGTCTTAAGAAGTAGGAGTCCTTGGCAGTTGATTGCATGGCTGCATGGTGATAGAAGAGTTATGACGAGCTTTGAGAAGTCTGCCTGGGAAGTAGTATGGATAGAGAAAGAGTGTTGATTTCAAAAGACCCAAAAGGATTAAAGCAAAGGAGGTGTTTTGAGGAGGTGATTTTTAGATGAGGGGGAGGGGGAGACTGCAGAGGTGAGTCCACTCAGTCTAGTGTAGTCTAACAGTGAAAGCTAATATTGACCTTTACAGGAGTCCCTAAACGTAGCGTGCACACTCTCATTTATTAACTAACTAAACTGTGGACTTTAGCACAGGTTTAAAGAGCATGTACAAACCAGGATTAGCATAGTGAGGAGGGAAAATAGAGTTTAAATATTAGGAGCTTTGGGGAAAGATCCTAGCATTAGTTTCTCCTACCATTTTGAAATATATGATTTAAATCCTCTGTGCTCCAAGTCCATGAGCTCCTGCTAGCTTGGGTCAGCTGTCTCTGTGGGTTTCCCCATCATGATCTTGACCCCCCCAATATAATCCCTCCTCCCTTTCTTTGCCAGTTCTTACTTTAAATTGCCTTCTTTCTATGGGCAGCCATTTAAATGTAGCTTATTCCATTAAAAAAAGAATGGATAAATGAATTTGTGAGAAGAGATTGAGAGCTTAAATGCCCTATGGAGTTGAAAATTTGATTTTCAAGAATTATGGTAAAATCCAAAAAACATTTAAACTATTTTTAGAGGAAGGCAGCTGGAATATATCTTGTAGTAAAACTCTATTTGATCAACCAAATGCAATTTTCTTAAGAATCAAACATTAAACTTATTTACAGCTTAGTTGATAACTGCATACTTCATTTCATCTACTTTTTCCTTAAAAAAACCATGCTCTTTGATAATCTATAGTGATGTGAACCAGATTCTGAAGAGCAATAGACAGTCAAGGAGCATGAGGAAGGAAAAATGGCAGCAAGTTCTCTTAAGTGTTGGGAAGGGCTAGAAGGTGCCATCATGCATCAAAATACCAGAGGGCATCTAGTGAAGGTATGTAGGAAAAGGCTAGTATGTAGCATTCATCAGCTTTGGATTCATAATTATTTTAGTTGTGATGGAGCCAGGTCTCATTGTCCAAAGGGTTAAAGTGGTGACCATTATTTCATTCCACTTTACTTTTGATTAATGCATATTCATTGTGCATATTAATGGAGTTCAATCTGATATGCCTATATATTCATTCATATATATATATATACACATATGTACACACACATATTTATACAACAAGCAGTGACAAATCTTGCCTCTCTTTATCCATTTCCTCTCCCTTCTCAATTGCTAGTCATCACTGTTTTGTTTTCAGGTCCACTCTTCTTTTAACTTTCACACATGAAAGATTATTTAAATTATTTAACTCAATGTAATATACACCAGTTATAGCTATTTTGTTGCAAATGATGGAATATTTATCTTCTCTATGGCTAAATAATATTCCATATGCACACCATACCCCTTCTAACATATTGTCTTTCTCCATTCACCTGTCTACAGGTACCTAGGTTGCTTCCATTTTAGGAAATAGTAAATAGTTTTCATGCTTCTAGTGAAAAGTTGGCAAAAGGCAAGATCTTCAAAAGTTATAGGGAATTCAGTAAGAAAACATCTTCAAAAGTATATTCTCAGTCAGCATGAACAGCCTAAAACCTCAAGGTATTAGTGTACTCCTTAGATAAAACCCTTGCTCACCACTGTGGCTGTTGTGAAATTGAATGTTTTGCTTTTTAAAGATTGTACTACTTTCAACATGTGTATTCACAGGTCGTAGTAGTGGGTAGAATAATTCTTGAGATTATTCTACTGCATAGGTTTGAATCTTAAGTGACTTTTCTCAGGTATGTGAAATATCTGTTCCTTATTTCCGACCTCTGCTGATATGTCTCAAGTACACCATGATATTTGCAGTAGACAGATGTTTATCACACAAAACATAACTGAGAGAAAAATCACTCCACATTGTACAAGGATTTCATTGGTTCTGTTTTGTTTTGGTTTCAACGTTGGCCAACTCTACCCACATAAATATTACATTGGCTCATTCACTCTAGCCAGGAGTTTTTATTATGTGTTTGCAATATATAGTGACCTAAAGGTTTTGGGAAATATAAAAGAAAGAGAATGTGTGTTTTCATTCTCTTAGGAATTGAGTGTCAGCATCAGGAAATATTGCCAACTCTCTGTATGTTTATATAGCATCTTTATCTCTCTATATGTCTATATTATCTATATCTGTGTCATCTTAACAAAAGGTCACAACTGTAGTAGTTTCATCCGAGCTTGATGTTTGAACTTCATGAATTAGTTATGTTCTGGGAAAGAAAACTAATTTATGGATTTTTTTCTGGAAAACAGAGATAAAGTATAGGAAACAGAGCATAGGAGTTTATAGCACAGTTTGGGAATTAGCCTTATATAATACCAAACACATGTTACCCAGGAGATATGTGGGTAAATGACCTTATTTCTCCATGGTCCTCAGTTGTCATAGCTGATGAATAGGGACAGCCTTACATTATTATAATTTGTTTTAAATTCATGCAAAGTCTGCAAGGTTATTAGGAACTGTTGGGATCCTTGAAAGGATAAAATAAATAGAAGCATCTAGTGTTGTCTTTATTAGAACTACTTAGTCAATCTGCACGAGACTCATAGGGCTATCATGAGGTCTTCTAAATGTTCTAGAGGGTATCTGGATCTGTAGATCTAGGAGATTTTCACTCTTCTTGAGAAGGTTAAAAACAACAGGACTCTGTGGAAGCAGCTATTTTTAATGCTTTCACAGGGCATCACTAGTGTTAGGCCTTGGACCAGAGATGTTTCCTGTGTAAGGGACATTTGGGGTATAAGAAGTGCTTCAGAGGAGGTTTGGTTCATTCCAGTAAGAGTCTCCAACAAGGATAAAGGGGTTGTGTGGCAGGGTCCTGTGCTGTTGTTCCCTTTAGGGGATGGGTCATGTAGGTGCAGAGTCAATGACACAGACTCTGGGAGAATGTTGAAACCACAAGCTCAGTTTATTCAGGAAGAGGCAAGCATTATATACCCTCCACCCCACCCTGGGGGAAGGTCTGATGAATATACTTCTGCTAGTGTGATATAACTGCTTCTCATTGGTCCAGGTCATCTCCAGATCATGTCTCAGCTGTTGTTGCTAAGGCTCTTAGGCAGATCCAGGTTGGCTCTCAGAAAATATCACAGAAACAGGTTTGGGCCAGCTGGCCCTCAAGCCTGTTAGGGATGAGTCATCCCACAGGGTTGGACAGTCTTGCCTGGCTCTGATAGAAGACCCATGGTATTCTGGTACCATGTTGCTGAGTGGAGAAAAAAATTCCCTACCATATGTGCACATGCACAGGAACAATTAGAAATCTTATTTGGCTTTCCAGACAGTTCAGAAATTCTCACTTACCTCTGCTTCCTACCTGGGGAGTGTATTTAAAAGCAGAGAGAAAACTGGGCCTGTGCTGTATGTCTGTCATCTCAGAATTCAGGAGACTTGTAAGTTTTGTGCTACCCTGGGCTTTATATATGAAACAAACAGACAACAAATGAAAAACTACCAAACAACAACAAAATATATCAGAGATTGTGTTTGGAGGGCTATGCAGAGACTTTAATCTACTAGTCTCTATGACAGTGTGCTTTAAATTCTTGCCACCCCAAATGTTGACAGCACACCCAGGATTTGAGTGCTTCCTAAGAGCTGATTAGAAATGTAGAAACAGGATCATATAATTGACTGATCCAGAATGTGTAACTTAATAAGGCTACATGGGTACCCACTGGCATTGGTTAAATCAATGGTTCTCTTAAGAACAGCATGGTTCTAAGACTTGTTCCACTGTGTATGTGTGGTGAGGATTAGAACTCACCTGAGCATCTTAGCCGAAAGTCAGGTGTGTAAAAAAGAGAGCTTGTGTGCTGAAAGTGTTTCTGGATCCCAGGGACAAGTGTTCTGTGAGCAGAGCACTTTCTTTAGTGTGTGTGTTTCATTAGGACAAAGGGACAGTAGAGCATCAGGTGTCTCAGGAGAACCTTTGTGAAGACCTTTGCAGAAGGCTGTAGGCAGAGTCTGGTCACCTCATGGAAGCAGGGAAGGGAAGAGTGAGTTGCATGTGTCAGTCTTTCTTCATAGACAATTTTAACAATGGGGATTATCTACTGCTCTGAGCATTTGTTCAGAAAGGGTATTTTTTCCCTTGATACCCAAAGTTATACTTTCCTGGCATTTTCTACTTTGAAAGTGCTATTTGCTTCTATCACTCACCTGACCCACATACACATACTCCCAAATGAACAAAGTCTAACTCGTTGGAAGAAGAGTGAAGCATCTGGTCCACCTGGAAAAAAAAAAAACTAGATTTGCCAGGAGGCAGGTGGGGTTTATCCAGACTGCCCAGAATTAGCTCTGGAGCTATGCATTTTGACATTTTATGTGTGTAGAAGCAAGTCTATGTGACAGCACAGGCTGATGAAATATTTTAAAGGGTTTGGAGGGGAGAATAATGTCATCAAGGCAGTGAGTTACAGTTCACATTCCCAGAGTGGATTAGTTGGCACCTTTCTCTAAAAAATGCGACCAGGCCTGAGACTTGTACAAACACTTTCAAAGGCCCGTGTTGCAGCCATTCGCTACCAGTGAGGGATTTGCAAGCTAGCCAAAGGATAATCCTAGCTCAGGTTGAGCCCGAGTGTGAGGTACTTATGAATTTATTCTCTTAGGATGGGGAAAGAAGCAGACACTCTCACAAAGAGGATACCTCTTCAAACTAGGGAAGATTTTATTCCAGGATGAGAGTACATCCTAGCCCTGTCTTTTTAAGCTATTTTCTGTTACCAATATATGGAGGACCTGAGCAGATCTAGAGGTTAGCAGTTGGGTCAGCCTGGGAACTAGACCAGATCAGCACCCGTAGAAAAACAGCTGGAACACAGATGTTCACAAGAAGAGCTAAAGCAGCCGAAGTGTATATGAGCTGTTCAAATATGGTAGGAATTAGAGCGAGAATTGTAGCTAGAGTTTTCCTTCCTGGCCCACAGTCAGGACAAATCTCTTTCACCTGCCAGTCCCACAGCCGTTCAGACCCAACCAAGTAAACACAGAGACTTATATTGGTTACAAACTGTATGGCCGTGGCAGGCTTCTTGCTAACTGTTCTTACAGCTTAAATTAATCCATTTCTATAAATCTATACCTTGCCACATGGCTCGTGGCTTACTGGCACCTTCACATGCTGTTTGTCATCGTGATGGCTGGCAGTGTCTCTCTGACTCAGGCTTCCACTTCCCAGCTTTATTCTCCTCCTTGTCCTGCCTACACTTCCTGCCTAGCCAATGGCCAATCAGTGTTTTATTTATTGACTAATTAGCAACACATTTGCCATACAGAACATCCCACAGCACTTCCCCCCCCCCTTTTTTTCCAAAAAGGAAGGTTTTAACCTTAACAAAGTAAAATTACATATAATTTGGGAATTTGGGCATAGCTTCTCTTACTACTTCCTGCTGGAGGGGGGCGCTGTATCTTATGGGGATACAAAGAAAATTTTAGGATCATGGAGTAGTCCGTGAGGCTGTATCGTCTGAGCCAGTTGCCTTGAAACCATTCTGGATGTTAGATCATCTGGGCCATGGTGTCATCGGAGACCTTTCAGGGGGTCTTGGCTGGTCAAACCTGATGTATCTTAATCTGGAACAAATCCATAGCCTCTGGCTTTCTGTGGGAACAAAAGAGACTCTTTTCCAAAGCAACATACCCTTATATCCAAATTTTGAAATCAAGATATCTTTAAAATATGCATATTGGTTTAACTCACCTTCCTTTACAATCAAATATCTCTCTGCAGTTAAGAATCCCAAAGACAACACAATCCACATTCTCTGTGTAATATTCATCTTTATGTGGCTTATTTTTTCTATTAATTTTACTGTCTCTTTAAAGACTTTATTTTTTAAAACTATTTATTTGTTTATATAACTGTATATATCACCTTTTTTGTCTCTTTCAAGCCTACGTATATTTTACACACATTGTAAACTATTACATCTGAATCTGTCTCATTGTAAATCTATTGCTTTAAACTGCAGCAGCTGTGGCTGCTGGCTCTGCCCACCTCAGCTTCCCAACATGGCTACGTTTACCACCAGCTCTGGGAGCTATCGTGGGTCTATGCTTTTATCCAAGCAGCATGTAGCCCAGAAACCTCTTTTTTTTTTGTTTTGTACTAGCAAAGGCTAAATCCACCATGCAGCTTAATGTGCCACTTGCAGAGGCCTCATTCCTGCTATACTGCAGGTCAAGTGTGCACACTAGGAACCTGCCAGTAGCTCAAACCGGCAGCTGCCGCTCATTTGAGAGAGACAATTAGGAACTGTTTTTAGCTCCATTTTAGAATCTTTTTTCTCAGTTTTTAGGTGGAAACTCTTGCCACCACATTGGACGCCATTTGTAGCTAGAGTTTTCCTTCCTGGCCCACAGTCAGGACAAATCTCTTTCACCTGCCAGTCCCACAGCCGTTCAGACCCGACCAAGTAAACACAGAGACTTACATTGGTTACAAACTGTATGGCCGTGGCAGGCTTCTTGCTAACTGTTCTTACAGCTTAAATTAATCCATTTCTATAAATCTATACCTTGCCACATGGCTCATGGCTTACCGGCACCTTCACATGCTGTTTGTCATCGTGATGGCTGGCAGTGTCTCTCTGACTCAGGCTTCCACTTCCCAGCTTTATTCTCCTCCTTGTCCTGCCTACACTTCCTGCCTAGCCAATGGCCAATCAGTGTTTTATTTATTGACTAATTAGCAGCACATTTGCCATACAGAACATCCCAGATGTTAGCAGAGAATGGAGGTGCATGTCCATATCTGAGAGCCAGCAGGCAAGACTATTTCCCATCCTTTTGGGTTGCAGTGGCTGCTATTGGTCAAGGCTTTGCCAATGAAGATAGGCATTAGAGGACTCAAAGTTGGTAACTATGTGGGCAGAGGAGGGCCACAACTTGTTCCAGGAAAATATGGAAAAAAGTTAGCTTATAAATGCTGATATACAAAGTTGGCAGGTATGGCTTATTTAGATTTATTTTTTAAATACTTGTTTTTGCCTTACTCTCTAGATAAAAACTCTAGCAGTGTTTATTATACCATAAATTAGCAGGCACAGGATCTGTGTGTTATCTCATGCTAGAGTACAGTAAGTTTCCTTTGAAGTCACACTGATGTATGTTGAGGGTCAGAAATACCTAAATAATTCTGAAGGTTGGTTTTTTTTTTATTTTGGCTGTCATAGTCAGGTGATAGGTGAGGGAAAGGTGGGAGCAATGGAGTGCATTCAGCAGGTTAGTATCTTAGTTTCATTCAGCATTGTCTGGATTTCATTTAACACGGCTGTTAGTTAACCATTTAGCAATCAATACAAGCAATTTTCAAGTAGAAGAAAATCATTCTTATCAGTCAGGCTGCTGCTGTTGCTTCAGTGTCTCACAAAGAATTTCAGATTAACTTCTGGTGGCAAAATGGCTAAAATCGTAGCAGAAACTATGCTTGCCCAGGTCCACCCCACTGGTTTTACTTCTGGTGACAAATATAGTTTAGAATTATGGGAAATATGAGATAGTGAGTCCCAGATGACAGCCTATGTTATATTGATTCAGACGAGTCCACATGGTCATGGTGCAATCTCATTCCAGTGGGGACACAATTAAAGGCTGTATAAAAGGTTGAAACTCAGAGTGCTCATCAAATAGAAAATTTCTCCAAGGAAAATATTAACCGTTTCAAGTTCAGCACCTGTTGTGATTTAGTCTGGTGCAGAAGTCTGCAAACCCCAGCCCTGGGGCCTAATCTGGCTCACTGACTATTAAACAAATAACAGAATGACTATTTAACTGTTAAATAAATAAATGACAGAAATAAAATTGTATTGGCATGCAACCATTCCTTTCTATATTGCCCATAGATCCTTGTCCTTTTGAATAGTTGAGAGACTCTATGTTGCAAAAGGTTTTCAACTCCTCAACCTTTATCTTAGGTTTCATAAAATACGTACTTTTATACTTTATAGAAAAAGCTTTGCCAAGATCTTCTTCATTGTCTTAAAGAACCAGGGGACATTCTTCACTCTCTATCAGAAAATTAAGACACAGAGAATTGGTGTGGTCTGCTCATGGCAGAGCTGCGCTTCCCCTCTCTCGGTCAGCCTGTAGCACCGTGCTCTGCTCCGTGACTGACAGAGATTCATCTGCACTTTTTTTCTTTCCCTTTGCTTGCTTTAAAATCTTCATCAGTGGCCTTGACAACACTTTCCTCTTTGTGCTGTAGTTACAAATGCACCGGAGAACTAAGAGCTGATGGCCATTCCCTCTAAGACCCTGCACACCAAGCTTTAACCATATGGGATAAGGAATGAGTTGTAGGGGGCTGCTGTTACAGCAGAGAATGACTTCAAATAGACAGCATCGGTTGAATGCTTTCTTTAGAGGAGGTAGGCACAAAACGAGGTGTGCTTCCTGTGTGGAAAGAGGCCATGATGCGGCAGAACAAATATTAGTAAGTAGATAGTTGCATTGCATCATGGGAGATGCTGTGATTGACGTTACTGAGGGATCTGTAAGAATATAAAAGGATTGTTCTGAACCACACGGTGTAGGGAGGAGTTGGGACCAGAGACAATCTTGGAAGAGGAAGTCTCAAGTTAAGAGTTGTTCAGAAATAGTCTTTGAGAGGGTCTCAAAATCAGAGAGTTTTGTGAGGATGAGCACACCACATCAATATTCTAGAACAGTATTTCTTTCTTTCTTTTTTTGTTTTTCGAGACAGGGTTTCTCTGTGTAGCTTTGCACCTTTCCTGGATCTCGCTCTGTAGACCAGGCTGGCCTTGAAGTCACAGAGATTCGCCTGCCTCTGCCTCCCGAGTGCTGGGATTAAAGGCGTGCGCCACCACTGCCCGGCTAGAACAGTATTTCTGGAGATCCTACCAAAGTGGGTAGTATCCAGGGAAAAGGGTCATAAAAGTCTTTGAACATCATGCCACTGAGGTCAAAAGCTTCCATTATTCTTAGTTGGTGTGGGAAAGCATAAGTTTTTAGTGCATGTAAGTTATTTTCAGATCTCCATTTTAGATGACAGACACATTGGTCCTTGTTCTGGCCCAAGCATGGCCCTCTATCAGAATTGCCTGCCAACCTTATTTAACATGTGAATTACCTGGGCCCATTCCACAGTCTGTGGACTATTATCTGTGTGTCTGTATTCAAGTGAATGTCCTAGCTAATTCTTATACAGTCTATGATTTAGAAATTGATGTTAGTTAAAGGCTGATGAAGGCCCAAAGAAGGCCTGTAGAGGAATGATAGTTAAAAATTAAAACTATTTTAGAAGTGAAAATGAACAAGTGTTGATAGTGGGTTGAAGCCTGGGTATCAAAAAAAAAAAAAATGCCATTTGTTATTTAAAGATTCCAGGCTTCGGTTATTGACATGGAGTAGAATTTCTTCCCCTCTCAATTCACAGACTTCCCCGAGAGCTTCCCTTCTGCTCACTCTGAAATGAAACATGCCAGTCAGTTTGGAAACAAATGCCCAGTTTATTTCCCCAGGATTCAAAACTATGCCCAGAACAGTAGGATGCAATGTGTATTTATACATATTTGCAGTCAAGAGTCTGATACACAAGATGGCCTGTTCATGAAACTGATTTAGCAAATATGAAATGGAGTCTGGCACAGGGCAATTCAGTTTAATTAAGAAATCTGTTCTGTGGGCAGATTGTCCACTACAGAGCCAACGAGGACCTGTTCAGGAACCACCATCATAAAGATGTGCCTCCATGGGAAAGTGTTATTTGACTAATTTTTTTTCCAAAAATCATTCCATACATTTGTTGATCAAATGAAATCCGTAGACTACACAGTGCCCCAAGCTCACTGCCATTGAAAGTGGGACAAGTGGTCCCCCATATGGGTTCAAGGGACAAGCACAAGGACACAGACTTCTTTGATGGTTCTGAACTGACAGGAGAACAACACAGAGCTTGTCCTAACTCCAGCACAGTCTTAAGCAGCATGCATACTGGAAGAAAAAACATTGCTAATACATTCATCAGAACTAGTTTCTGCCCCTGGTTAGTTACATCATCTTGGCTCCATTAGCAACTGGCTTGTAATGTTGAGTAAGACATGAGTCTAGTCATCAGGGCACTACTGTCTAACAAGAAAGGCTGAGTTAGGGAGTGGAAAGAATTGGCCTTCAAGGAGGAAGTTTGGCTTCTTCAGACTCTAAAAGAACAAATTCAACTTCTAAGCATAGGTGGAGGGCAAATTCAACTTCTAAGCATAGGTGGAGGGGCAGAAACTGGCCCCAGAGAGGCCTGAGCAGAAAGAAGGTGGTGAACTCCTTGTACCCAGTAGATTCAAGGGCATATTAGAACATCAGTTGGTTCAAGTGAGCAGGGAGGAGGTTTTGGACACATCTGTAGTCGACTCCAGGAAGGGTGAATTTCATTCTGGGCAATGATTAGAAGACAAGGAAATGATGAAAGTGGTGTCGAGAGCAAAGGGGCCTGGACGTGTAACTGTGGTTGTTAGAAGGCTCAGAAAGGGAGTTGGATGAGACGTACCTATGGATCAGTCTGCCAGACCAACTGCCTGTGCACAAGAGGGAGGTTCTGAGAGAAGCTGTTCTTGAGAACTGGACCCACACAGTCCTTATCCTTTTGGTATATATATGGGACATCTAGGGCTGCATTTAATTTTGTGCTTTTTGCTGAAGCCTAGTTTTTGCTTCACTATAAGGGGGATAATCAACTTGTCCACTGAAAAAGGCACAACCAAAATGCTTATCCCGGGCGTGGTATCTGCTGAGAAGGTGGCTTACTAATGTTAGCTTTTTGCTTTTCTACTTCTATTCTATTTATCTTGCTAGGAGAAAGGAACTAATAAACAATGTAAAACAATGGTATGGCTTTGCAGCATCAAAGCCCATTATTTTATTTTAAAACAGTGACAGTTACTGAGTGCTAGAAATCCATCCTACTATGGCCAGCAATGAGCAACCTGACTAGTGAATAAAGGCCCCTATGTTTCTTTTTCTTTTTTTCTTTTTCTTTTTCTTTTCTTTCTTTCTTTCTTTCTTTCTTTCTTTCTTTCTTTCTTTCTTTCTTTCTTTCTTTTTTTTTTTTTTTACCAATATAGTCTTGTGAAAGCTCATTTGGAAAGTCTGACTAAGAGTGGCAGGCTGTGTGTCTATCTGGAATATGACTTGTTTTTATTGTGCAGATGTGAATGTGGATTGGTGAAAATGTGTTTTTGTGACTGGAAATGCAGTGTGGGTTCACATAGGTAGAAACATCCACTTTTGAAAGTTGAATTACCTTTTCTTAAGACTCCCCCACTCCCAAGGATCTTCCTCCTTAAAGACTTTGGGGAATTTGCAGTCAAAGCAGGTCAACCTATTGTGAGCTTGGTGAGCCATTATCTCCATGACTCAATACAAGAGCTTTTTTTAAAAAAAAAACAAAACAAACAAACAAAAAAAACAACCAAACTTGTAAACTGGAACAAAAGTGATGACCTTAAGTTCTTAATTTCAGAGGTAACTCTTAGGTGAAGAAGAAAGTCGTTGTGCCTGGCTGGGAGTGAGATGAAAGAGGAACTTTAGAGGGTGGAAATACACCCAAGTGCCTTATAAATTTTGATTGTATTATAAACACAACCAGGTTGAATGAGAACGGCCCTCCCGGAGACAATGAAATTGGCCAGTTGGGAAATGACTAATGCATGGACACAAACCTTGGTGACAGGCAGGTGTGTGAATGCCCCAAAGTGAGTTCAAGCAATAAAATACACGATTCACCTATGCAAGGACCTCAATTGTTCATAATTAGACAGGACGGGGTACATTTTAAAACAATGGCATTTGGAACAAAAGAGCATTTAGAGAGAATTTGTCCAAAAGGCCAAATGTGATCGCTGCTTGCTGATTTCACTTTTAGCGGTAAAGGTAATTCTTACAATGTATTAGCATTTTGGCAAGTGAAATGGATTCTGGCCCAAATGAAACTTCCTTAGGATTTTCTGGCAGCTGGAAACCCCAAAGACCACTTCAGTTAAAATGAAGAATAGACTGTGGTTGGTATGTAAAATAAATGAAAAAATTTAATAATAAAAAAGGATTCCCCCCCCCCAATGAAGACTAGACACAGTTCTTCATGTCAAGTCCACTATCACACAGGAGATAATTGTGTTATTAGTGCTGTCAAAATTTTACTTGACTGAATACAGCAGCATATCTGACAGGCAGGGAAGAGGGAAGACTCATTTAAAGACGTAATTTATACTCTAGGTTTAAAATGCAAAATCTTTGCTGAAAGGTTGATGTTCCCATACCTCCACACACCCCATGTGGACTTGGCTTGAATGTGGTTACCATGAGTGACCTCTTGGGGTTTTGAAGTGTGAGAAGAGCCTCATCCCCAAGTTTGGTAAAGAAGCCAATTATTTACCTCTTCTTGAATAGGAGTGTAAACCCCAGTACAGTAGCCATTTTTCTTAGATTTGCTGTATATATTAAAAGATAGTCTGGGGCTTGGCGAGATGGCTCAGAGGATAATGTTGTCTAGCCCCAAGGCTGCTCAGCTGAGTTTGATTCCCAGGAATCACACTGGAAGAAGAGAGCCGACTCAGACAAGTCTTTCTCTGCCTTCTGCTTGCGTGCCATGGGACATGTGTGCTCCCCTCACCCCCAAAACACACAAAATAAATAAGTAAAATGTAGTACACCAAAGAAAGTAACAGTCTATCTGTATGTACACATGTATTTTTTCTGGTTTATTTAATGTGTTTTCTAACACTTCCATGGAACTTTTTAAACACGCACAAAAGAAGATGCATGGTGTGAATGTTATAATGACATATTTTATATTCATCACCCAGCTTCAGCAATGGCCAACTGCACTCAGTCTTTCTTCTTTCATAAGCCTGGCTAGAGGGCAAGTAGAAACAGGAATTTCACCGGAAAGAAACAAATCAATGTGCCCTGAAACTCAGTCAACTAGAAACAAAAACTAGGTGCATCCATCCATTTCTTTTCTTCCTCATCTCATATTAAATTCTTTTCTAAATTGAATTGATTTATTTGTGTGTTTCAAATCTGGGAAGCACATTGCCATGGCATGTATGTGGAGGTCTGAGTTGGTTCTCTTCTTCCCTTTTGCAGGTCTCTGGGATTGAACTCGGGTTGTCAGGTTTGGTGGCAGGTGCCTTCACCTGCTGAATCCCTTTGCTGACCCTCTTTCATACATTTTGAGGAGCTTAACATTATAGTGTAATGAATATCTGACTTTTGAGAGCAATATTTCTCAAAGCATGACCCCTTGAATCCAGCCCTGCAAAGTTTCTGCAGAAAGAAAGTGTTTTAATCTTCAAAGATGTCATGCAAAGTGTAGATAACACGCCTCCATTTTGAAGAATTGGCCTATGCACGGATGGTTCTGAGTACATTCACGTTTCCTCATAGGAATTCATCCATTTCTAAACTTAACTGGTTCTGAAAATCCTTCTTGCTTGGAGGTTCTATTCTTGTCATAGGAAGACATTTGAAGCGATAATATTTCTAGCCCTGATCAGGCACTCACTGGGTGCTGAATTCCATGTTAAATCCTCTTATATGGGTTAGTTCCTTTACTTAATCCTCACTTAGATAGTCAGATTCATTGGGATTTACTCATGAGCATATCACCCCATTTCAGAAGAGGAAATGGAAACTCTGAAAATGCTTTCATAGCACCTGAACCAGTGCAGGGTTTTCTGGGGGCTGTGTGACACCCCTGAGCCTGAGTTCTCAAGCACCACACTGCATGTGACAGGGGAGTTATAACAGCAGCTGGTGGCCTGAGGGACCTTTGGTGGTTCTGACATATTTCAGGTTCCTTGTAGAGACAAGGCACAACAAAAGGCATTAGGCTGGAGCCACTAGGAATTTATTTAACAGTAACGTTTTTGGTTTCCATCGTACTGTGTGCTCTTGTTAAAGCTCCCTTGTCTTAACCAAACTTTCCAATGCTTTGTGAAAAGGGAGGAAAGGATGGACTTCTGTTCAGCAGGTAAGGTACAGAATGTGTATGCCTCACCCAAGGTCACAAGCACATCTTGGGACTGGAATTAGAACCTTTTATTCTGGGACAAGTTTCTTTTGGATGCATAGTGAATATTGCATTCATAAATAGAATGTACCCCCAAGCCTGTATTGTTCTAGTTGATATGACTGGGAAGGCTGAGGAATATGACATGGGATGTCACCTTTATCCAGACCCACTGGACAGAGGTAAACGTTCTCCTTGGACCGCTTTTCTCAGAATCTCTTAGAGGCAGGAGCTCATGCTTTCATTAGCATTTAAGGAAACCTGGGGCTGACCTATAAATGGCCATGGCATCCCTTCACTCCTTTAGACCATGGAGACCTGTTGATGCTCTTTGTGATGTCTCCCACCCCTGCATTGTAAACTCTAGTCCTTGTCTCTTATGAGTGGCATCGTCTCTGCAGAATCTATCAGTAGCTCATTAGTGGACTTATCCATGATGTCCTTTGGAGAGGCCAGAATAGAATCATGAAAGAGACATGTGTCACCCCTATCATTCATTCTTAAAGGTCAAAGTGTTGCCTCCTAGGTAACATGTTAGCTTTATTATCTAATGAGTACAAACTTATGCAAAAACTTACAAGTATACAATTCTATTCAGTGCCTCATGGGAAGCAGGACAGTTGTATAATGGCTACAGAGAATTAAGCACCAACATTAGCAGAGCTTTTGCAAAAGTAAAGCAAAACAACAAAACAAAACAAAGAACAGCAAAAAAAAATCCCCCAACCCAACCTGAAACAAAACAAAACAAAACAACCCCCAAGCCTCTGATTCACGGGCTTTTATTCAGACTGAGCTACACTTGCATGGAGATAGGGAACATTTGGTTAGAGGCTGCTAAGAATGAACATTATCAGTTCATTCAAGTAGGTCAAGGTAAGCAAATGTGATTTTTTTCCCCCATGTGCTATAATTACCAAGGGCAATTCAGTCAGCTTTAGTGTTGCATGTATCTGGGCCATAAAATTATGTAATAAGCAATCATTCATTGCAGGTGATTAAAAGGGAATGTCTCTAGGTAGATTAAAAGAGGAAAGATACAGAATGAAGCATCTTGATCCCACTACTTATTATATCCACTCTCATAATTATGAGGTGGTGTAAACTTATAGCTTGCTGTTAAAAAGGCGGTGCCACCGAAATACAGCAGATAGCATTGATGCTGCAGTTGGCTCTCCAGGTCTGGGAGTTGCTTCTTATGCTTTTACAGTGAGTTCTTGGGAGAATAACTCTGTGAGCCTTGGTGTGCTTATCTGAAAATTGGGATATAACCCTTAAATTACTTTTTGGTGATGGAATGATATAACACACAGAACTGCCAAGTCCTACAAGTAGTTTAAAAATGGAAACAACAAAGCCAGAGCAGAGAAATGGTCACAAGTACCTTCTCCTAGAACTTGACGAATAACACAGCAAGGCTGCAAGAGAACTGGAGAGGACACCATGAGTTCAGGCTTTCCCTCTTGCAGAACTCCTGGAAGCTGATTGGATGTTTTGTAAAATATCCCCCAATGGCTATCATTCCACATTAATATTATTGAGGGAAAGGGAACCTTGGAGTACAGCGTGAATGGGTAACATGCTGAGGGGTTCTTCAGATGGATTTCTTAAAGAGATAGAAAGTTGGCAGCGACAACTTCATAAATAAGAAGACAGGGACTGAGGGGCTGGGTTGGTGAGTAAGGCATTTGCTGCCCACATGTGAGGGCTTGAGTTCAAATCCCAAGCATCCATAAAAAAAGCCAGGTGTGTCTGCACACCTGTAATCCCAGCACGGGTTGGGTTAGGGTGTTCAGGAGGATTGCTAGGGCTTGTGGGCTACCAGCTTAGCTCTAGGTTCAATGAGAGAGCCTCTCTCAAAAGGCAAAGAATAACAGAGCAGGACCTCTGATTCCTTCTCTGGCTTCCAAGAGCAAATGCAGAGGTGTACAATCAATCCCTGTACGACATTCCCACAAACACTATACTAATATACACACCACACTCACACACATAGCTTCTCCCTCCACATATAGCCCCTCCCCCTACAATAAATTTAAAAAAGAGCAAGAGGGAATATACCCTTTTTCCAAACCAAAGGGGAATGCATGAGTGGAAGTCTGGGGACACAGACTTGAGAAGAGGATGTGTAAGTATGCAGCTTATAGTTTATTGGGGGAGACTGAAAGGGGAAACCAGCAGAAGTGAAGAAGTGTTCAGCATGGTGAAGTGGAGAGGGGAGGGGAGGAGTTCAGCCTGATCTGAAGATGATCTCTGTAGTTCCCTGTCTTACAATTTTCACGTGTTGTCACTGTACAATTCTGGACAAACTTGTGATTTGAGAATTGCTAAATGTCCAAATGCAACGTCACTACTCATTTACTTCAGAGTAATGTAACAGGCTTTCTTGGACCACTAGCCCCCAAATCATGACATGGAGACCTATTATTAATTATGAATGCTTGGCCTTAACTTATGCTTGTCCCACTAACTCTTAGAACCTAAATTAGCCTATTTCTCTTCATCTATGTTTTGCCTTGGGGCCTTTTTAACCTTTTTTTTTCATTCTGTATGTCCTACTCCATGTCTGACTGACTGGAGGCTGACTGGCTGGCCCTTGGTGTCTCACTTATACTCTTCTCTTACTCTCTTGAGCATAGATGTCTCCTCCTACTTATTCTCTCTGCCCACCAGTGTAGCTGAAGTTTTCGGGTCTCCCTGAAAACTTCAGCTATGCACCATCCCCCCATCTCTCACCTTACTAGCTATTGACCATTCAGCTTTTTATTAGACCAATCAGGTGCCTTAAGCAGGCAAGGTGTCTTTACAATTAAACACACACAGCATAAACCAATGTAACACATCTTTACATAGTTAAACAAATGCAGCATAAACAAATGTAACACACCTTTGCCTAGTCAAAGTAATATTCCACAACAGAGTATGATATATAAAGATTACAAATAGTTTGAGTGACAAATTGAATTCTTGGTGGAAAACTGTTTCTTCTATAATTAAGGTTGCTATAATGTCAAGAGGAGAGCAAATACAGACATGTGATAGTTCACTCTAAAGAGGCTAAAGACACTTCAAAACAATCAGGGAGAATTTTTAAACATTTTGTTAGTAATACAATTTTATTGGCACAAATAAAATAATACTACACATGTAAAGAAAGTAAAAATAATCCATCATTCTCCTTTATTATCATCTTGGTATGAAGAGAATGGTGTGTATCTGTCTATAAAATACCTTACCTCATGTATAAGCAAAACACTTTAAAGAGGCAAAACATCAGACAAAACTAGGGAATTTCAAAAATGCTTCAGACTTTTCATCCTTAAAATTAACAAAAAGTGGGTTGAATCAGGATAGAAGAATCTGGATTGAAGGCTTATGGGTAGAGTCTAGGGGTGGTCACCAGAAGGCATTGAGAAAAGCATATTTGCAAGATATTTCTAGAACTATTGCATTTGCAGGATCCTAGATGCTAATTAGACTTCTTCCCTTAACATCCCCATTTCCTTAATCAAGTTTGACAGAGAAAGCTATATGATGGCATGCCAATCACTGATTATCACATAACATTAGCTCTTATCAGAAGAGTGTATTTAATAGGTATCCATGAAGAGAGTGACAGAAATCAAGGGAGAGAGACATGGTCCTGCTATCAGAGCATAGAGAGTCAAGGACGTGGGGTTAGGTAACCATCAAGAGAAGCAGTGGAGTGAATTGAGAACACGGTATACTTGCTGTATATGGTTTTCTCTCTGTGGGATAAGGGAGGGATGTCTGGAGCGGATGCGCAGTCAGATGAGCTGAGCCTGAAGAAGTGATCTTGCTTCAGACATTTATGCTTCAGTCTGGTGAGTGTAGTATAAAGGAGCTGGGTTAGAATCTCCAACTTGAAATACACCAGAGGCATAATTCTATTACTCCAAGTTTATTTGTTTAAGTCTTTTTAGGGGTGGTGTTTCCTTGATATGTAGTGCATTGTCTAAATTGTGAAATGATAAACTAATACTACCATAGATATACAACATATCTTTCTACTTCATGGGAGAATTGAAGGAAAAAATCTATTTGTTTCTCTATCATCTATATCCATCCACCTATTATCCATTCATCCATATAAGCACATGCATGTATACATGTACCTTTGCATACACATGTGTATTTTTGGGTGCAAAAGATCCATCTCCCATCTAAGTGTTTTGTAAAGATATATGGTAATAATTGCATTATATTTGAGGTTTTCTGAACATGGGTTGTATTCTTGTGGTCCTTGGTTATACTTCAAAAGCAGAAGAATATCTTTACTCATTTCCCAGAGAGGCATAAGACCATAGTTCATTCTGGTTTTAAGTTCAGCTGAGTTCAGATTCTATTCTTGAATCTCTCCCTTTCCCATTGGGTTTCATCCTTAGCATCTTTCTGGAGTGCCCTAAGGTAAGCATTAAACATTTCTGCTCCAGTGATCATTGCTCAAATATGGGTAAATCCATACAAATCCGAGTCTGGCTTCAGGGAGTGTGGGTTGGGGTTGTAGACCATCTATATCAGTGGTTCTTAACCTGTAAGTCGCAATCCTGTGGGGTCGCATTTCAGATATCTTGCATATCAGATGTTCACATTACAATTCACAACAGTAGCAAAACTAGAGTTGTGAAGTAGTAGTGAAGTAATTTTGTGGTTGGAGGTCACCACAACATGAGGAATCGTATTAAAAGGTTGCAGCATTAGGAAGGTCGAGAACCACTGATCTCCACCATTCTGCATCTGTGAATAGTACTGGGAAGCTGTTGAAGGCAGCCTGACGTTAGCAGACATGCACCTCAAAAATGTTGTTGTTCTCTCAAACAGAGCAGTTCCAGATTTACTAGTGCCCATGTTATGGATGGAGAGAGTCACAGTAATGATGGTGACTGTGACAAGAAATAAGCATCTGTGTTCTGAGGCCGAGAAACCCCGCACCTGTCCGTCAGGGCTTCAGAAATAAGTGGCCAGCTTCAATATACTCTTTGAAATGCCGAAAAAAAAAAAAAAAAAAAGCTTGTAGTGTATTCTTTGCATTTGTTTTTAAGTTGAGAAAATATATGGTCAGCGTTGACTGCAGTGCTGATATCGAAGTTTAATTATAAGTACATAGCATGTGAAGTGTCCACTCTTCAGTCTTTATAGATGATTAAAGTGGTCCGAGATGAAAAGCACATCCTAAGCCATGGGAAGGTGCATCGTACCTTAAGCTTCCTACTCATTGTGATAGTAACAGAGCTTATTGATGCATTAACTACTGTGAACATGCCCTTGAAACCATCAACCACTTGTTCTTGTAGACGGTTAGAATTTGGACCATTTATCTGGGAGACTTCTCAAAGAGTCCTCTGTCAAGTCAACCTGTACATAGCACTTGTAAGTACTCTCTATGAGAACATTCAGAAGATGTTTTAGCATTTGACTCATTGGTTTTGTCCCAGCTGTGTGTCGAACTGAAGAACAGTTTATTGACTGTACTGGGGAAGGATGGATTAGTACTTTTCATCTTTGTCAGTTTCTCTTTGCACACTGAAAATAATTTTCTTTGGAAGCCACAGCTGCTGTTCAAGTACATTTTTTTTAAATAAAGAAAATATATTGCACCAACATTCTGAGCCATTTTTGTTTTGTTGGCATTGTTTATTTTACATCTAAAGAATCGGCAATATTGTACGCCTCTGACAGGACTAAAATAAAGGTACCTTATATTAAGGGAACCAGCCCAATTGCACAATTTGGTAATTCTCCATTTGCCCATAATGATGATTTGTGTCGACTTCTCTAAGAGCATGGAGCTTAGGAAAAAATGTTCAGTGGTTGGGAATATTTCTTTTCCTCCCTTTCTATTGGAAACAGCTTTTCTCTCATATAATATATAGTAACATAAAACACAACCTAATATATCAAAACAAGATAAAAATAGACAGAAGGAAAGAGCTCAAGGAAAGGCACACGAAAGGGTAGAGATGCAGAGACCCATTTGTTCACACAAGTCCATAAAAAACCAATAAACTGGAAGACATGATATACATGCAAAGGATCTGTAGGGTAAAAAGATAGAAAATTAATATAAATAAAATAAAATAAAAATAAAAACAAAAGCTGTAATAAAATTTAAAAATAGAAATAATAAAAACAAACAAACCCCTCCAAAACCTTGACAGGTCATTATGAGACATGGGGCCTCCAAAGATGCTGCTGAGCTAGTTTCCTATTGACCATCAAGATGGCCCCTCAACACACTCCTTCCTCTAACCAGGCCACCCTCCTAATAGCCCATTTTATCATTGTATGAACTGCTGATGAAGTGAGCACCCTGGTGATCTAATGGCCTCTCATGGCACTAGCTGTGGACCAAGCTGTTAACACATGAATCTTTGTGAGGGACACCATGTCCAAACTGCAGCATAGGGTAACAAAGAGCAAGCCAGAGAGAAGAAAGAGCTCGACCATTGTATGAAATTCATTACTGCAAGAAGCAAAAATCTCAACTCCGACCATGTTTTTAAAACTTGAAAGGGGTCTGGGGTGGACAGCATAGCCCAGTGATGGAACATTCCCTGAGCACATGTGAGGTCCTAAACATAATTGCCAGCACTGCAAAATAATAAAAAGTATTTTTAATTTTTTCTTTTATCGAAAATAGATTTTTTTTCTCATACAATATGTCCTGATTATGGTTTCCCCTCCCTCTGCTGCTCCCTGTTCCTTCCCACCTCCTCTCCCATCTGGATCCACACCCTTTCTGTCTCTCATTAGGAAACAGACAGGTTTCTAAGGGATAATAAATAATAAGATAAAATACAATGAGATAAAACAAACCTGACACATCGGAATTAGACTAGACAAACAAATGGAAGGAAAAGAGACCAGGAGAAGGCACAAGAATCCAAGAACCTCCCGTTCACACACTCAGGAGTCCCATAAGAACAGTAAATTGGAAGTCACAATTCACACACACACACACACACACACACACACACACACACACATACACACACACACAGGACCTGCAGGGTAAAATGAGAGAAGGAAAATGTAAAAATAAATAGTAATAAGATAAAGTTATAAAAACAATAGGAAAAACCCTAACATGACATTGTGAGACAAGGAACCTCCACAAATGCCAATGAGTTATTCTTCAACTGGCCCTCTGCTGTGGGCATGCAGCTTGCCCTTAAGAGTAGTTTGTTTCCCTGTGAGACTGACTCCCTTGGATGAAACTGAATTTTCATTTGCAAGTGGTAATCAGCTGGAGATAACTTCTGGATTAGGGATGGGGACCTGTGTCCCCTCTTCCTTTCAACTTTAGGACTCCATCCGGTGCAGACCCGTGAGGGCCCTGTGCATGCTGCCTCAGTCTCTGTGTGTCCACATGTGCAGAGATCCTGTTGATTTAGAGGGCCTTATTCCCTTGGTGTCCTCCATCCCCTCTGGATCTCACACTCTCTTCACTTCCTCAGCCATCCTCAGAGAAGCTTCTTCCTCTAGCAAATGGGAACTCATACAGAACCCACAGGCAGACATTATGTAAAGAGAGAGACCTTGAAACACTCAGTCCTGAATGAGATGTCTCCATGGAATCACTCTCCTCAGGGCTCAGGGAATACTGAGGAGGAAGAGGCAGAGTGTAAGAGCCAGAGGGAATGGAGGACACCAAGGAAAGAAGGCCCTCTAAATCAAGAGGATTAATATACATATGAACCCACAGAGACTGAGGCAGCATGCACAGGGTCTGTAAGGGTCTGTACCAGGTCCCCTGCGTATGTGTTATAAATTCCAGTTTGGTGTTTTCACAGGATTCCTGAATATGTGAACGAGTGGGTCTCTGTTTCTTGTGCCTTCTCTTGGTTCCTTTTCCTTCTGTTTGTCTTGTCTGACTCTGATGTGATAGTTTTTGTTTTATCTTATATTTTGGTTTGTTGTATTTTATTATTATCCCTGAGAAGCCTGTTCTTTTCTAATGAGAGACAAAAAGGGGGTGGATCAAGATGGGAGGGGAGGTGGAGAGGAACTGGAAGGAGTGGAGGGAGGGGAAGCCATAATTAGGATACATTATATAAGAAAAGAATATATTTTCAATAAAAGGGAACACTTTCAAGCCATTTTGATGATTTCAAAAAGAAGCAGCCTGGAGAGAGTATGTTTGTGAGTGTTTGTGCTTGAGGCTGGACTAGCAGAAAGAGCAGGAGAAGGAAGAAATGGAGATCAGCATAGACACAGAAGTCAATCCAGATGCAGGAAGTGACAGCTACAATTTTGGATCCTTTAAAATATTACTGCTGATAAGTCATACTCTTTCCTCAAAGGCCATGCTATGGTAACATTAAGCAAATGTAAACTCCCCCCTCCCCCCCCCCAGCCTCTGCTCACAAACATACTCTCTCCAGGCTGCTTCTTTTTGAAATCATCAAAATGGCTTGAAAGTGTTCCCTTTTATTGAAAATATATTCTTTTTTATATAATGTATCCTAATTATGGCTTCCCCTCCCTCCACTCCTCCTATAAAACTTATTTCTTGCTTGTGTCATGACCCAGGTGTCCCCCAGAAGGACTTAGCCCCACACCATCTTCCAGGGTCAGACACATTTCACTTTGTGGAACACCTGTCTTCAGGAGAGCAGAACCTCAAACGGTATGATGCTATGTCATACCGTGTTTTATGTTGCAATCCCACCACTGTCCATTGGCTAGCCCTGTCCTGTGACTCAATCCAACTGTGACAAGGTACAGAAAAGTGAGTCTTACTGAAACCCTAAGAAAAGATACAAAAGTTTTGTTGAACACAGGACTCTGTGGTTTGTTTTCTGATTTTTTTTAACAGTGAGGGCATCAACTCTGAATTTTTTGAAGTCTTTATTAATATGTATAAGGGGAATGGATTACTGTTCATTATTTATTTGATTTTAAAAATATCCTTTCTTTTACTTTTGAGATTATATCATTTCCTCCTCCTCTTTCACCTCTCCGAATCTTCCCATGACCCCTTCTTGCTTTTTTCTAAATTTATGGCCTCTTTTTTCATTAACTGATTTTTAGAAGATGTATTTTTCTTTATTTTTTAAATTAAAAGTATGCATTTGGGTCGGTGTATGAGAACATCTACTCAAAGGGGCCAGAAGGGGGCATCAGATAGGTAGCTGAAGACAACCATTTGTGAGTCTCTCAGGATAGGTGCTGGGAGCTGAACTCTGGTCCTCTGCAAGAGCCATATAAGCTCTTAACTGCTGAGCCACCTCCCCAGCACCAAATATGCATTATTATTATTATTATTATTATTATTATTATTATAGTTGTAGTAGTTCTTCTCTTTCTCCTTCAGATATTATTTATTTATTTTCATTTTTATGTATGTGTGTTTGCCTGAGTACAGGAGCCCACAGAGGACAGAGGGTATTGGATCACATGGAACTGGAGTTGTAGGAATTGTGAGCAGACAGACATAAGGGTTCTGAGAACCAAACCTACATCCCCTGCAAGAGCAGTGAGCTATCTCTCTAGCTCCTATGAAGTTCCATTTTAAAAGTATAAAGCATACGTATGGTGGTCAAAGAATGATTCTCAGGACTTGGTTCTCTTCTGTCTCATTGCGAGACTCTGTGACCCAACTCAGGTTGTCTGTCTTCCATGCCAGTGTCTTGGCCTGCTGAACCATTTTGCCAGCCTTTCACTGAGTTCTCACTATACACACAGAATCTACAGTGCTCATTCAGTCCTTTCCTCAATGGCCTTCTCTAGATGAGATAGATTTCCTTATTATCCCTCAACCATAGAAGATAAAAGTGAGAGTCAGTCAAGGACTTCTCGGTAAGAGTCAGTCACCTGCTGCTGAAGCCTGTGCCCTTATCACACCACATTGTTTCTCCAACTATGTCTCCCTTATATATATCTGCTTGGGTTGACTCTTTGTCTTGACTCAGAGCAGGTGTTTTGCCCATCTGTGCATGATCTCATGATGAACGGGGAGTGGTAAAATACCTACCTCCTACTCTCTTGGCATTTCAAACCAAATGTGGTAACAGCTCTGGTAAATCTAGTACAATATCCTTGTCATTTAAGCGTGATTTTTTTTTGGAGGAGGGTATAGGTAATATATTCACATGGTTTAGCTTTTAAAAGATGAAAGAATCCAGAATGAAAAATCCACCAACCATTTATATCCCCTCTCCACACATTTTGTAACATGAAACCATCACTGTCTTGTTATGATTTATACACAGGCCCACAGCTGTGACGACAGTTCTTCTCTAGAAGCTCAATAGGACCTTCCAGCTGATATTTAAATTAATACCTTAATTAGCGACTTTGGTGTTTTGCTGGTGGTTGTAATTTGAGCATTATGGTCAAGACCGAGATAGATAATATCATCTTGGCCACGTCAGAATGAAGTTGATATTAAAAAACTGAATATGTGGTCAGTGACCTAAAATTCAAGAGTTCTTATTTCAGTCCTGCTTTTATTTTGATACTGGGCCTGCTATCACTCCTCTCAGCTTCTTTGAGCACAGCTCTAAATAATGACTAATATTTGTATTCACTGTAACATTGTCAGAAGGAATTATAAATACAAACTTGATGAATTTAGTTTAGATGACATTTTAAGTATATAATCATTCTGCAGCTTATGTTCTTATTCTTAATTTTGAATTATAAACCAACATCACAGGTTTATGGATATAGCCATCAAATGGTTTTTACAATGTTCATGTCAACATTTAAATTGGAGAATAAAAATAAAATAGTCCAAATAAACCAGAAGTTAATTGTTCTGTTAAGTGGTTTAATGCAATCTGGATAATGTATTCTCTTTCAGTAGAGACCCTGGTTCCTTTCACCTCTGGCTCAGTCATTCTCAATCGTTAAAATAAAAAGAGTCTTAATGTTCTACATGGCTGGGTTAACAACTCCTGTCACTTCCGAACTTCTATCACATCCTCGGAGGCTGGAGGGTTAAAAGGATAAGATATCAAGTACATTCTTCCTCAGGACACACCTTGAAAGTCCCATATAGCATCCCCCACAATCGTCTTGCCAGGACTTAGTCACATAATTACATCCAATTACATTGATGACTAAGAAAAATGTTTTTCCTATTTAGAGGGCATTCTTTTTTTTTTTTTTTTTTTAGTAGCTAATATATAGAGTTAAATCAATAAGGGTAGAGGAAATGGGGGACAAATAGCAGTTTCTGTCACATCTGTCTGACAGTATTAAGCTTGCACCATCACACAGACACACCACCACCTACCCCTCCACTTTCACAAAGGAAGGTTAGCCCCAAGTCTCAACTGGTTAATAGTTTAGGAGAGGTTAATACATTAGAAGATGTGGATGACATAACTACCTCTGTCAGATTTGGGAAAGACATCCTGGGCCTGGTACCACCATTCACTTCCATCTTACACATGAGATGGTGTTTGGGCTAGGAACTAGGTGACTATGATGCACAGTCTTATTCACAAACTAGTGGATGATGGAAACACGGACACTACAGCACGGATCAGCTTGGAAGATGTTTTGAAGCTTCCCTGTGTTCGTGAGTTCCATCTGATAGTTCTGGGTCTTCCGATGGAAAGAATCCTTATTATTTGCTTCCCTCAGCCTCTGGCTTTGTTCTGTTGGAATCCTCTTTGGCACTGTACTGTCCACAACTATACATGAACATACTAGTAATAGGAAACCACTGTATACAGGGATGTCAGATGTCCCTCTTAGAAATGCCATCAAATGGAGCAGTGCCAGGAGAATGGTAGTATTAGAAATGATGGAGAATGCAGAGATCCATGGCCGAGTCCCAGGTGGAGCTCCAGGAGTCCAATCGGCAAGAGAGAGGAGGGATTGTCTGAGTGAGAGATATTGAGACCATGATTGGAAAAAGCACAGGGACAAATAGCCAAACTATTGGAAACGCATGAACTGTGAACCAGTGGCTGAGGAGCCCCCATGGAACTGGACCAGGCCCTCTGGATAAGTGAAACAGTTGATTAGCTTGAACTGTTTAGGAGGACCCCAGGCAGTGGAGCCAGGACCTGTTCTTGGTGCATGGGCTGGCTTTTTGGAGCCTGGGGCCTATGCTGAGACAATTTGCTCAGCCTTGGTGTAGGGAGGATTGGACTGGGCCTGCCTTGGCTGAGTCTACTAGGCTGGGATGACTCCCCAGGGGAGACCTTGCCTTGGAGGAGGTGGGAATGGGGGGTGGATTGGGGGGAGGGCTGGGGGGTGGGATGACAGGGGAATCAGTGGCTGATATGTAAAATTTAATTATAAAATAAAAATATTAAAAAAAAAAGAAATGGTGGAGAAAAGGCAAATGTGTGCCAAGGTTTAAATGTGTTCTTCTAAAAGTCAGGTGGTATTGAAGCTTGGGCAGTGTGATGGTATTAACAGGCAAGAACTTTAAAGATGATGGGGCCATAAGGGCTCTTCCCTATAAAAGAGATTAGGTCCTTTGTAGAAAAGGCTTCTCCCAGCATCTGGGCAAGTATTGACTTGTCTTTCTGTCTGTCATCATGTGAAGACACAGTCTTCTTTTCTTCTGGAGAACATAACTTGAAGGTACTACCTTGCAAGTAGAGAGCAGCCCTTATTTATTTGTTTGTTTGTTTTTTTTAAGACAGGGTTTCTCTGTGCAACAGTCCTGGCTGTCCTGGAACTCGATTTGTAGATCAATCTAGCCTTGAACTCAAAGAGATCCACCTGCCTCTGCCTCCCAAGTGCTGGGATTAAAGGCATGTGTCATTACCACCCAGTTGAGAGAAGCATTCAGAAAGCTGAATCTGCTGGGTTCTCAGCTTCCAGATCTATGACAAGGTAAGTTTCTGTTCTTCATAAATAAACCAGTCATGGCTGAGAATGTAGCTCAGTTGGTAGTGTTCTTGCTTAGTACTCATGAAGTACTAAGCTTGTTCCGCAATACCACATAAATGAGGCATGATAATGCATGCCTGTATTCCATCACAGTGAGATAGAGGTAAGAGGGTCACTAGGTCCAAGGGAATTTTTGGTTACACAGTGAATTTGAGACCACTCTGGGCTACACGAGAACCTGTCTCAAGATAAAACCAACCAACCAACCAACCAACCAACCAATCAACCAACCAATCAACCAACCAATCAACCAACCAACCAACCAACCAACCAACCAACCAACCAACCAACCAACTAACTGGTCTGTAATATTCTGTTATAGTAATACAAAGGGAACAAGACAGTGTGAGACACACTAAAATAATGTGAGAAGACTAGAGGTCAGGGTAGATGTATCTGATAATAGAGAGAGTAGTGTCAATGATGCTGAGATACAGCCCTTTGTGCCAAAGCAAATAGACATGATTCTGAGAGTGGATGGTAAATGGGAAATGTGGAGGATCTGAAAAGATGACCAGAAACATTCAACTTTCCAGAGATAATTTTGATGGCTTTTGAAGAATGTTAGATGAAAATATTTATTAAATTAAAAATTGAAATTATCCATAGTAAGTAAAATTGCTACTGTCTTTTGTATAATTGTAAAATGGAAGTAAAATTGGATTTCATGTAATTTGAAGATCAAGTCGAAGGGGAAATATAATGCCACATTTTCCTTAAAAAGAGATACAAGCATTTTCTCACTTTCTCCCAGGTAAGATCTAAAGATTCAGTAACAGGGAAATTACTTCATCTCAGCAGACAAAGTGACAGGGCTGTCTCATGAAAGTCTATTCACAGTAGTGTGTTTCCATCACCATAAAGCAGCAACACACCTCTGCTGAGACTTTGCACATTAGCAATTCATCACGTCGTGAATTCCTGTTGGTGTAAAATTCCTCTGATTAAGATGAGCAGGAATATGAAGTAATTCTCTTCCTTGCCCCTCTAAACAAGTCACATTTAGTATTTCTTCAAGGTCACGTTCAATGAAAATAGGACAGGGCTATAGCTCCTTAGATGTGTACTGATGACTGGGTGTTCTCAGCAGAGGCCTTCTGGCAGAACAGCAAAGCTAACTTATGAAAATGCTTAAGAAAGCAAAATTGCTTTCCAGACAGGAGTTCCAGAAGATTCATGGCCCATCATAACCAGATTTTTCTTTTAGAATATAACAATAAGCCTAACAGGAGAGCAGCAATTGCAGTGAAGGCATGCTTTCATGAGCAGAACAGACGTTTCCCCTCTCTGTAATTTTCAGTGTTTCTTTCCAACTGGCTTCAGTGTGTGTTAGAAAATGCATGAGAGAAGCCAGTCCTTTCCAGTTTGAAGGATGTCTGGCAAGCTGTATTCAAAAGACCACGTTACTTCCTCATCTAAACTTCCAATCATTCCTGGCAAACTGGGTTCAGAAGACCATGTTACTTCCTCATCTAAACTTCCAATCCTTTTAGTCACAACTGGAGGTGTGGAAAAATAACTTTGTTGTCTATTGAGTCAAGAGAATGTAGACGGATTGGATTTACCTGATAGGTATCACAGAAGGGCTCACATTTCCAGAATGAGTCTTGCTTTGAGAGCATGGGGTGAGCTCAGGCTCTGTACTATCCTAGGTTCGAGAAGCTCGTTTTTTAACCAGGAGAATGGAGGGGATCTTTACTTCACTATGTACTCAGGATGAGTAAGTGAGATGAGCTATTGAAATATTGAAAGCATTTAGGACAGTCCCTGGTGTATATCCATTGCTGATGGGAGTGCATACCTGTACAGCCACTATGGGAAATCAGGGTGGAGGCTCCTCTGGAAGCTGAGCAAAGATCTACCTCAAGATCCAGTTACACCAGCCTTGAGCATATACCCAAAGGACTCTACATCCTACTACAGAGACATTTGCTCAACCCTATTTATTGCTGCTCTATTAATAGTATCCCAAATTGGAAACAGCCTAGATGTCCATCAGTGGATGAACGGATAAAGAAAATGTGGTACATTTACACAATGGAATGTCACTCAGTTGTTAAAAAGATGAAATCATGAAATTTATAGGCAAATGAATGGAGCTAGGAAAAGAAAATTATCCTGAGTGAGGTAATTCATACCCAAAAGACATACACAGTATGTATTTGCTTATATGTGCATTTCTGTCAATTCTTCAAGCAAGATGGTTAGAATTCATATAGTCACAGAAGTTAGGTATAGAGAAGGGACTTGAGGGGGAGGATCTTCCTAGAAAGTGGAAATAGCATAGCTAGTTACAAATAGACAGGGGCATGGGGAGGATCAAATGGGGAGGGGAGGGAAGTGAGAGGTAAGGGAGGGAATATGGGGAGGGACAGCTAAAACTAAGGTTCCTTTGAGGGGTTGTATGGAAACCTAATACTGCAGAAGCTTCTTCAAATATAGACATATATGAAAGAAAATTAAATGCAATCAGGAAATAACTGGAGAGACAAAAGCCCAAACTAGTCATCTCTCACCACCAAACGAAACCGACATGCCAAGGATGGGTTACATCTACTCGAGCTGTTGGCCAGAGGGGCCCCATGGAAACCTCTACACAACCCCAGCATTGCCAAGGCTCTCCAAGGTTGCTCTCCATAAACTTATGGTAAGGCCCTGTTGCTGAAGACAACACGTACATAACACACTGAACATGGGAAAGTCAAACTGGCACCTCCCTAGAGCCTTCACTCCCACCGACGGGTGTTGATGGTACTGGAAGGTACTCCACATGCTTCCAGAAAAGAAAGGTAAGCGCCATCCCGACTGCAGACACTGTGATCTATAGTTGTGACCTTCCTGGAAGATGCATTGGTGTAAAAGTGACAAACTGTGGTGGGAGTAACCAGACATTATCTGATTATAGTTAAGGCCGATTCCATTAGATGAAACCCATGCCAGACGCTGCTAGGGTAGACAAGAACCTGAGACCAGACAGGCCATGGGCTTAGGGGAAAAACTATTGTTCTGTTAAAGTAACATAGAAATAAAATGACTCCTTATAACGACATTCTGCTATGTTCATAGATGAGTGTCTTGATCAGCCTGCATCAGAGAAGCTCCTTCTACGGGAGATGGGAACGAATACAGAGACACACAATTGGACAACATGCCGAAAGTGAGAGACTTTGTAACACTTAGTCCTAAGTAGATGTGTGGTGGCTTGGAAAGGATTGGCCCCCAAAGGCTCATAGCTTGGAATGCTTGATTATTAGAGAGTGGCACTACTAGGAGGCGTGGCCTTGTTGGAGGAAGTGTGTCACTGGGGGGTGGGCTTTGGGATTCCAAATGCTCAAGCCTGGCCCAGTGTCTCTCTCTTCCTGTTACCCACCCATCCAGATGTAGAACTCTAGGCACCTTCTCCAGCACCATCTCTGCCTGTGCACTGCCATGCTTCCTACCATGAAAATAACGGATTAAACCTGTGAACCTGTAAGCCAGCTCCAATTAAATGTTTTCCTTTATAGAGTTGTCATGGTCATGGTGTCTCTTCACAGCCATAGAAACCCTGACTAAGACAAGATGACTCCATCAAATCCGTCCCCTCAGGGCTCAGCGAGTTCAGGAGGCAGAAAGATTGTAAGAACCAGCAGGGATGGAGGACACCAAGGAAACAAGGACTTCTGGACAAAAACAGGACTGATGTCCATATGAACTCACAGAGGCCGTGGCAGCATGCGCAGGGCCTGCCCAGGTCTAAGCAATATGGAGTCCCAGTGCTAAGGAGGAAGTAGGCACAGCCCGATCCCGTACCCTGAAGCTAGCTCTGACTGATAACCACTCAAAGAAGGAAAAATTAACTTTCTCCAATGGAAAACAAGTATACGAACTACACTTAAGGCCAGCAGTAGATGGCCAACACAAAACGCACTTAATGGTATTTTTGAAGGCTTTTTTTTTTCATAATGCTTTGTCTGGGCATTTAAAAACACAGGTCAAAAGCTTATATTTTATGGCTTTTGATTTTGTTTTTCTGTGTTTTCTGCATTGTGAAAGTGTGTGTCTCTGCATCTCTGAGTTTTTCTTGTTCTTTTGGCTCTTTTTTTTTTCTGTTTGTTTTGTCCTATTCTGGTGTGCTAATTATTATTAGATTCCTGTTTGTTTTATTTTTTTTTAAACCTGTTTGTTTTCTTTTTTTTTCTTTTTTTTTTTTTCGAGACAGGGTTTCTCGAAACCTGGGACTTTGTGCCTTTCCTGGGACTCGCTTGGTAGCCCAGGCTGGCCTCGAACTCACAGAGATCTGCCTGCCTCTGCCTCCCGAGTGCTGGGATTAAAGGCGTGCGCCACCACCGCCTGGCAAGCACATCTACCGGAAGTGGGGTACTAACTGTTTGTTTTCTAATGGGAGCAAGGAAGGGTGTGGATTTGAGTGGATGGGGAGGTGGGAAAGATGTGGGAAGAGTTGGGTGAGGCATAACCATAATCAAAATATATTATATTCCAAAAATCTATTTTCCATAAGAAAGAAGAGGCAGTTTTTTATGATATAAAGAGAAAAAATTCAATATTTTTTTTAGACTGAAACCTTGCTTTTTAAAGTGAAATTAATTGCCATTTATCACAAATATAGCACCAAACTATGCCAATTAAAAATACATACACAGTGAGAGTGAGAGATAGATAGATGATAGATAGACAATTAGATAGATAGATGATAGATAGACAATTAGATATATAGATGATAGATAGACAATTAGATAAATAGATGATAGATAGATAGATGGATAGATACATAGATGACAGATAGAGGGAGAGAGAGAAAGAGACAGAGACAGAGAGACAGAGAGAGAGAAGGGTAGCTATAGATTCACGGTACAGTTATAGATTCATGGACTGATGGACATTTAGGCACAAATTATCACACCTAGTGTGGACTGCTAGAGGTTGTGGCCTTGGTTATTTGTTGCCAATACTTAATTCTTTGTGTTCTTTGAGCCTGATATTCAGATCTCATTAAATCATGACCTGCTCTCTCAATGTTATGCCTTCATATTCTCAAGGCCCAGAAGCCATTTTGACTCCACATGCTTGCGAGGCCTGTGGGAAAAAGAATTCATTCCTCTGGTTGGAAAGAGAGAGGGAAGGAGAAGGAGGGAGGGAGAGAGAGAGAGAGACTTTAGATATTCAGTGAACAGATCTGGGAAGTGGACCCTGAGACAATGTGGGAATGATAAATATCATTTCAAGATACTCAGAGAAGGAGCCACTTACCACAGAGCCTGAGGCTTAGCATTTTCCCTCCAAACAGAGTGCAAACACTGGAGTAAAAAGGACATGAGGATCAGCATAGCTGGAATGTTGTCTGTTCTTCCTTCTCACTCTGCTCTCGAATGAGCTGTTAGATGCCGGTCAGTTTTCATCTCACACCTGTCACAAAGAGCATCTCAGAGTTCTTCCTGCCTACCTTCCCTGTGGAGGGCTGGACCGTTGGGCATTGGAGATTTGGATTTGTTCTATTCTCCTTCCATATTTTTCTCAGGTTGCTTTGCTTTTGATGATAGGGATGCTCACAGGCTATTATCCACGGGCTTGAGCATATAAAATTTCCGATACTTCCATTTACCTTTTTATCTGGGCTGGAAAAACCATGCATTACTTTAGCAGAGGATGCAAGTTTCCTTTCCAGCACCAACAATGAGCAGCTGCCAACTGCTTGTGAGTGCACGTCCAGGAGAGCCTGACACTTCCGGCCTCTGCAGCTGCAAACATGCATGTGCATGTACCGACATTCAGATGCTTGCATAAACTTATAAGTAAAAGAAATAAATCTTTAGAAATAATTCATATATATATTTCATGTATTGTGGACTGTCTCTGTATATATATATATAGATATATATCTATATCTATATATATCTTTTATACTTTATAAATACACACATATATCTAATATGACTATTGATAATATACAACATACATATATAATATATAACACAGTACATAACACATATACATACTACTATATATAAATAAATACATACAATACACACACACATACCTAACACTATATGTAAACACACACATACAATACATACATACAGTGCATTCATGAAGACTAAATGAAATGATTGTATATGGAAAGGGGGAAGAGAAAAAGGGAAAGATAGGGAGAGGGGTAGAGGGAGGGAATGAGTGAGGGAGGGAATTTCTCTTATTCTTTTTTTTTTCCTAGACAGGTCTTACCATGTAGCTTTAGATGTCCTGAAACTCTCTCTGTAGACCAGGCTGGCCTTGAACTCACAGAGATCTGCTTGCCTTCACCTCTCTAGTGTTGGGATTAGAGATGTACACCACTATGCCCAGCTGGCAATTTCTATCCATAAGATAATTTACAAATAACTCATCAAGGGGAGACATAATGGACTGGGAAGGTCACACTTCTATGCCTTTCTGTCATAGTCATTGATAGTACAATGAGATTGTAATGACAAAGCATCCTGGATTAGGTAGGCCATAAACAACAGACACTTATTAAGGAAACCCACTGCTAACTCGTCTCTCCTCTCTGGTAAGAAGATCTGGAGGTATATACAGATTCCCACAGAGTCTTCTTGAATTCTGTCATGGAATAGATGGCCTGGTTTGGTCCCTGGATTAGAAAACATTTAGTTACAAATTGTCACATATGGCATGGACTGCTGGAGGTTGTGGCCTTGGCTATTTCCTGCCAATAGTTCATTCTCTGTGTCTCTTGGGCCTGGTATCCAGATTTCATTAAACCATGGCTCGCTGCTTGCTCAATGTCAACTCTGTATTCTCAAGGCTCAGGAGTGTCTGACTCCACGTGCCTGTGAGGGCTGAAAGGAGAAATGAATGAATTGTCTGGCTGATTTCCAGCATTGTTTGTGGTGCAAAGTGGCCCACCATGAGCCTGTCTTCCCAGGATGTCCTTTCTTTAAGGTAGAACACAGGAAAAGTCCTTGGTATTTAGTTCCTTCCTACATCCCCAGCCATGTCAAGGACTTTCCTAACTAGGAAAAACTGGAAATATTCATGTCTATGACCCTACCTTAAGACTGAAAAATAACTGCTTGGAAACTATGTGAGAAAAAGCCCTCCATGCTTTTAATTTTATCTTGTTATGGGTGATTATGGCTGAATAAATTAGAGCTTTGGATGACTAAGTTGAAAATAGTTGAAATTAATATTCCAAGAATATTCCATTTGGTAGATTTTTATCTAGAATCAAAATTAATTTTGACTTATTTAAAAATTTTATCTATTTATTTATTATTTTGTGAGTGCATTCATGTGCATGTTGTACTTGTTGTGTGTTTGTGGTGGCCAGCAGACAATTCATAGGGATTAGTTCTTGCCTTCAAATATGTGAGTTCTGGGGATCTTCAGGCTAAATGGCAAAAACGCTTACCTGGTAAGCCATCTTGCTAGCTTCTTGGATTCTTTGGGCAGGCAAAATATTTCAAATGGGTGAAATTATTCTAGTAAAAAAGAGGACTCACAAAAAGAGACAGCCCAATGCAGGCAAGTTGATGCACCAATATGAATTTAGAAATCAACATGAATATGTGGTCTTTGTAAGGAGATTTTCCTTTCTCAAGAATGGAAGACACAATAGCAGTAATAATACTTACTACATTACTATGTGACAAAAATCCAAGAACTTTACACATTATTTTGTGCAAACATCTGAGCACAGTATGAGAACATGGAATAAATATTTGATGAGTGAATCAATGATGAAACAAAAAGATAATTGTCTCTCAGTGTATTTCTGTTGCATCTAAGCCTTCATATTTTAAAAATATTTTTTCTTTAATTTTTAAATTCATTTTACATACCAACCACAGATCCACCTCTCATCCCTCCTTCCTCTCTCCTCCCATTTTCCCTCCCCACTCTTCATCCCCTTCTCCAGCAGGGTAAGTTCTCCCATGAGGGAGGGATAGCTAAGCCTCCTACATTCAAATGAAGCAGGACCAAGCCCCTCCCCACTTTATCAGGGGAGAGCAAGGTGTCCGACCATAGTTGATGGGATCCAGAAAGCCAGCTCATGCACCAGGGATAGATCCTGAAGCCTTCACATTTTTAAGGGCTAAGAAAGCCTAAGCATTGGAAGAGAGAAGTAGCTCTCTGGGTCTCAGACTCAAGTGAACGGTAGATTGAGGTTTTAAAGTTTTTTTTTTTTTTTTAATGCAAAGTTTCATTGTAACTTGGTAGAAAACAAGGAAATAAATAGGTATTTCACATTAATGTTAGTTATGACCTCTAATTCCCTTCTATGGTGGTTGGGACCTTAGAAAGGACCTAGAAAGTTCTTCAGATCTGTTCTTGAGAGAGAACAGGTGGATTTTTTTGGGGGGATCATGGTACAGAGATACACTAATATTCTCCATGAAAAAGCTCTGAGGGAGACTAGAATTGACATGGGTCCCACTGGGTAGTGGCCTGTAAAGAAGCTTAAGGCTTAACAAGGATGTGTCTTCATTTCAGGGAGGTCTCCAGTTTGCTTCAGAAGCAAACCCCAGCAGCCATCTTGGTCCTTGTGTTCTTAAACAGAAGTCAGATGGGGGAAAGCAAGCAGGCGAGGATTTCATTAGGGCAATCAAGGAAGCAAGAACACACTCTCAGAAAAAGAGAAAGAGTGGGCTGAAGAGAGTCGCAGCAGCCCCAGAGCTTTCAGGCACAGGGCATGTATATCTTCTCTCCCAGTTATTCAGCCCTAATGGTTCCCTCCCTAGGGTGGCACTTCCAGGTGAGAAATGTGTTTTCTCAGAACCCCGTTTATACCCAGAATCCAGACTGCTAAAAGGAGAAGTGTTGGATACAAGAATATGTATAGAGGGTTAAACTTTCTGAACATGCTCTCTTGGTGAGGAAGTCCGTTTCATCTAATCTAGCTAGAGTTCATTACTACCGCTGCCGCCGCCGCCGCCACCACCACCACCACCACCACCACCACCACCACCACCACCACCCATTTTCCTTTACCCCCTGCTTTCAGTTCTATAAGCTGACTCACCTAGACAAGTCACTGTCTGCTATCTCTGCATCCTCTCTGGAGGGCTCTACCATCACTTATTGTTCTTTAGGTCTTGTTCATTTTTCTGTCTTTCCCAGAGCCAGATTCCTTCACCTCCCTTTCTAAATATAACCCAGTTGTACCCTCACTAACTTCTTAATGTAAGCCATTTAAAACATTTCTCTGAAGACTCTGAGTATATGCTTAGCTTTACCTCAAAGTTGGCATGGGTGAGAACAAGTCCAGAAAACAATTTCCTGTCTTTTGAGTGACAGATGATGGCCTCCCAGATTCTATCATAGCCATAGGAAAGTATCCTTGTGACCACACAATATTGTCACCTTTGAGTCTGTGTTCACTAGGAAAGATTTTGCTCCTGAGATAACCAGGGGCAAGGAGGCAGACAGGGCTCAGTGGATGGCCACAGTCGGGCTGAACTCAGTGTCAGGGACTGGAGAGGTTTGTCCTGACCAACCCGGGACTGGAGTGTATTTCCTAGACCTTCCCCGTAGGAAGAGTCACAGCTTTTGGCCTCTGGGTAAAGAGAACCTCTCCTTTGAACTTGGGAACTGTAGAAAACCTCAATGCCTCAGTCTCCCCCAGGAACTGAACATTTGACTACCCTCTGTCAGGCTCCATGAAGGACAATAGCAATCAGGTCAGGGAGGTCTCTCTCCTCACAAGCCTACAAATACTTTGCACAGCGTTTTTCTTATTCCTACATCCCTTCTCCACTCACAGAGATGTGAATTTTCTTTACTTTGTGCTCTTTCGACTTTGTATGGACTTCAAACAAATAACCTACTATTCAGTTTATCACTTTTAAAATTATGTCGGTCACTCTTTACCAAAATGCATAGGACTTTTCACAGAAAATTCGTATCTGGCTGTTTCTCTCAGAGTCTACCATGGACTAGTTGATAAACTGAAGATTACTGAGCATGGACAACTGAACGGAAGATTCAACAGTATTTCAGTGTGGTGGTGCCATACATGGACTTGGAAAAGAATGGAAGGTCCTATGAATAGCGCAGCATTTCTCATCCCATAGCCACCGGAGGCCAGGAGAGACTGTAGATGAGTGTCTAGGGAGTTGAAGGATCCTGAGTCCATGTGGAATGTAATGATGACATCTTCATGTCACCAGGCTGAGTGCCATTTAGGAATAAAATATAATGTAACACAGGGAAAAAGTAAGTAAACTGGCAGTGAGCTCTACCTTCATAATTTATAATAGTTGTTGAATATACTTTTACTCATGAAGACAAGAAGTATTTATGTATCAGGCAACTTGTCAAATATCCATAGCTTACAAATTATAGAGTCAGGGTGTGCACACAGGTCTAAGAGTCTCAAAAGATAATTTATCTCTCAGAAAACCAAGGCCATGCCGGGCAAAACCTTCTAGGGGATTTTTCAAATGCAAGATAGCACATGATTACTGGTGTCAAGCAATAAACACTTTAGAACACATATTTTTATGATTGAGATGTGGTGGACATGATCTATAACTGTGCCCCTACTGAGAGTAGAAAGGGAGGGACACATGACTGCTATAAGAATAACTGGTTGAATGTGCTGTGACTTTGTAAACACACAATAAAAATCAAAGTTGAGATCAGTCTAGTGATCCTCTTTAATGGTCTAGCAGTGAGGTACTTGTTCACATCATGAATGATTCTCCAAATGTGAAAGAATATAATGGGGCTACACAATAAATGTAGGCTGCCTCCATAAATGAATACGTCTCTTCTGATACAGCAGTAGAAATGGAAATTACTTGTAGCTCAGATGTTTGGAGGGCCTTACAGAAGACCCGAGTCAGGGAAGCTTTCAGGGAGGAACCTCTGGGTTTCCTCAAGAAGCCAGGCACTGATGGAGCATGGCCATGCAGGCCTTTTCCTTTCCTGAATCCTGTCAGGAAATCACCAAGGTGTAAATTCTCCAATTCAAATCAGCAAGAAGAGGATCAAAGAGTCACTGACAGTTAGTTAAAAAGGCTCTTTTGAGATCATGGTACCTGCCGGCCTCAACAGTTTGATGTGGCTGCCAAGACAGCTAGTGTGGCCATAGGCTTCATGAGGGAGGCCATAAATCCCCACCCCCAGAATAAAACAATATTGATGTGTTAGAATTTCCAGTTCTGGGCAAGATGCTTCCAGAGCTCCACTGAAGAGCCTGGTCATGTTCACATAGGGTGACCAGTGTGATGGGGTGTCTACAGATCATGTCATCTGAAGTCAGAAAGACTGGAAACTTCATTTTCTCATGAGAAATTTTTAAGGTAGAACAAGAGGATTCTCTTTAAATATTTGGTGATCTCTTATGTGACCCATAGGTAGATTTATTCTGATTGGACTGAGTGAACTTATACATCAGATCAGTCTAAGGCGGGCATTTCTAACAATTACTTGAGAAAAACTGTTGCTTTTGGAGGAAGTGAGATTTCCATTGAAAGATATATGCACTGGGCAGTGGTGGCGCATGCCTTTAATCCCAGCACTTGGGAGACAGACAGGCAGAGACAGAGTTCAAGGCCAGCCTGGTCTATAGAGTGAGTTCCAGGATAGCCAGGGCTACACAGAGAAAACTTTTCTTGAAAAAAAAAAAAGATATATGCAAGCAGAGCTAGACATTTGCGCATAAGACCCCCAGAACCCACATAAAGGCTGAACGGGTATTGTGGATGCCTGTAATTTGAGCACCTGTGAGGTAGAGACAGGGGCTCTCCAGGACAAACTGCCTTGGTAGATTAACTGAAATTGGCAAGTTCATGGTTCAGGGAGAGACTGCCTCGATAAACAAAGTGGAAGGTGACAGAGGAAGAAACCTGATTCAGTTTCAGGCCTCTATGCACAGACACGACAGTTGGGTATATGTGCAAGAATGTGTGCCTGAACACACACAAAAAGAGGCTCGGTATTTGGAGAAAGGATTGCAGCTTTGATTAGAGGGTTGGGCAATACATATCACACAACCTAGAGGAGACACAAGCTAATGAGACACAGGGTCTTCATTTCTGGTATAGTTCAATCAATCAGTAAGAATTTGAATATGAGAATTTCTTTAGCCAGATTTCCAGAAGGCACCCTATAGTGACCAGAGAGACAAAGGCCGGGATTTAGATGCCATTGATAGTTTTCATTCATTTTATAGATAAGGATAATCATTGCCATTTAGCTGCTTTGACTCAACCTGTGGTTCTCAACCTGTGCATTGTTACCCTTCTGAGGGGATCAAACAACCCTTTCAAAGGGATTGTACATCGGGTATCCTGAATATCACACATTCACACTACAGTTATGAAGTAGCAACAATATAATTTTATGGTTGGGAGTCACCACAGCATGAAGAACTGTATTAGGGGTCACAGTGTTAGGAAGGTTGAGAAGCTCCGAGTCTTAGAAGCATAGTTAGAGGAGCCTTTCTGCCTTTGCATTCACCAATGACTCTCCAAACTTTCCAAAGACCTTGGGGCTTTGGAAATAAAGTCAGAGGAATGGCAGGCTCCTGTGTTCAGAGGTGTGGTTCTCATTTGCTCTAGGTATTCAATTTCTGCCTTTGAAGAAAGGGTTCTACAGTGACAAATTCAGAATCCCTGCTTAGCTATTCCTCTGTCTGCTGCAGTCTTCATGTGAGTGGGATAATGGCACGGACTCTCTGGATGCATCAGCTGCCTCTTCAATCATCTATCAGCATGAGAACCCAACAGAGAATGAACAAGCGGTACTTATTTTGTATTCCCTGGCTCAGATCTGTTATGTTCCTCCCGACTTGCACTGCTACTGTGTCTCTGTTCCAGTTTTCCTAGCTTTGTCTATTTCTGTATGTGTACTAATCTAACCACGTCCAATCTTTTCTTATACTATTGAGTCTTGCAATTTGTCCCAAACTCTTTTGGCACTGGAAGTGGCCAATCTCCTTCATTTCAGTGGTATATAAAAACTATTTTCATCTCTCAGACTGATGCCACAAGTCACCCCGAATAGCGCTGACCTATTTATTTCTTATTAATATTACAAACACACTTGCAGCTTGCTCTCTCCAATCTTTGTCCAGCTTTGCTAGTCAACCCCTTCTCTGTAGTGCTTCTCCTCACTGCCCCTCTACACCCAGGTTTCTGGTCAAATTCCTGTAATTTCTCAGCCCACTTATTTGAGTTCTTCCATGCTTGCCTCTTTATGCCTGTACTTTAATTTTTTTTCTCTCTCTTTGATGCTTAGCAACATTGCCTGCTTTAGGATAAGTTGTAGATTTCATTTTTCAGTGGTTCTGATGGGGGAATGTCTTTCTGTATACTGTGAAAATATGTTGCTCTGATTGCTTGATAAATAAAGCTGTTTGGCCAATGGTGAGGCAGAAAAAGGTTAGGTGGGACATTCTAAAGAGAGAGAGAGGAAGGAAGAAGACAGAGCAGGGGAGACGCTGCTAGCCGCTGCCATGTAAAGATACCAGTAATCCATGAGCCATGTTGTAAAGTATAGATTTATAGAAATGGGTTAATTTAAGATATAAGAGCTAGTTAACCAGAAACCTGCCGTGGCCATAGTTTAAAAACAATATTAGCCTGTGTGTGTTTATTTGGGTCCGAGCAGCTGCAGGACTGGTGGGTGAGAGAGATTTGTCCTGACCAGGCAGGACATTGGAAAACTTTCAGCTACATGGTTCAGAATTGAAAATGAAGACGTAAAACAATATTTGACTCTAGGGGGTATGGTTGACACCTCTCTGTAGCAAGATTCATTTCTGCTCATTTAGTGATGTTGTCAGCTTTCCAGATACAGGAATATGCAGAACCTGAGGAATTTGCAAGCAAGGTTTCAGGAACATTATCTAAAATGCCTTTTGAGGTCTGACTGTATGAACACATTCTTTATATATTCATTTTCTGTTCCATATTGGATGATTTTTTTTATTAAAGCATGATCCTCACAGTTCCTTTTGCAATGAATTAGATACCCATTGTTTTTCCCTTTACTATTTTTTTTGTGTGTATATACTTGTTTGTATGTGTGTGTGTGTGTGTGTGTGTGTGTGTGTGTGTGTGTAGGCCAGAAGTCAATATTAGATGCCCTTCTTATTCATGCTCAATCTTATTTTCTGAGACTGGGCTTCTCATCTACTCAGCCAGGATGATTGGTCAATTAGATCCAAGAACCTCCCTGTCTCGTTCTACTCATAGTACTGTGGTTCCAGATGTGAGGTACTGTGTCCAGCTTTTGTTGTGGGCTGGGAATGGGTCTTTACAGTTGAAGCCATCTCTCCAGCTCCTCTTATGATTGTATTCATTTTCCACCATACTAATGGTAACTTTAACAAATAGTACTTATTGAGGTCTTTATTGTTCAAAGTGCCATCTTTATTCTCCTTTCCTGTACTAACTTCTAAGAAGAACATTTTACTCATGGGGAAATATTAGTATACGACATTCCCAGTGTAGTCTTCACAGCATTCACATCTAGACTGTCAGTGTTGTGAAGTATGAACTAGTTAATTCGTAAGTAAAGATCCAGAGGTTATAATGCCAATGTTAAGAGCAGAGACAGGCAGCTTAGTTCTTGACCAGTTTTGTTTTAATGTTAAAATATTTACCCTGCACAATGATGCTGAGTTTGAGCTAGCTTGGACTACATAGAGATATCACCCACCAGCCCTCCCACTCACTGTAACACTGCTTTGAAGCCTGTTACAACATCTAACCTTTCTGCTATGTATATTTTGGGTCATGATGATTTTCCATTGCAAATACTTACAACTGATTGACTTTTAAAAGTGGTTTTTGGACTTTAACAGGTTCTGGAAGAGGTGAAAATTATTTCAAGTTACACTTTATTCCAGTTAGAGCAATAGTGCATTGATCCTCAGTGGGGGGTGGGCAAGAAACAATTCATACTTTTGCTAAGTCCTACTCAAGTGGTAATGACTAAGTGGACTCTCATCACTACCAACTTACGGTATTTATCACATTCTCCAGAGGCTTGGTGAGCGGTTATGTTTGTCAACTTGACACAAACTAGAGTCATCTTGGAGGAGGGAGCCTCAGTTGAGGAAATGTCTCTATTTCAATGGACTGTAGGCAAGTTTGTGGGACATTTTCTTGATTGATGGTTACTGTGGGAGGGCCCAGCCTATTGCGGGTGGTGTCACCCCTGGGCAGGTGATGCTGGGTTGTATAAGAAAGCAGGCTAAGCAAGCCCTGGGGAGAAAGCCAGTCAGCAGTATTCTTCCCTGGTCTCTGCTTCAGTCCCAGTCTCCAGGTGTCTTCCTTGAACTTCTGCCCTGGCTTCTCTAGATGATGGACTATAACCTTTAAGTCAGCCTGTCTTTCTTCCCCAAGTTGCTTTGGGTCCTACTGTTTATAACAGCAACAAATGTCTAGCTAGAACACTTGGGATGGGAAGCTAGTGGGAACAGGTGAGCCTTCAAGATCAAGGGAGTGAAATTACAATGATGCATGACCTTAAACTTCATCTTTTGGAGGATTCTTTTTGTTTAGTCTTCCCATTTTTCTCAAACAACTTGTTCCTAGCACACTGGCAAGGCAGTCTCTTTGGAGAAGAAAACTCTGCTAGTATTTTCCTTACTAATTAATGATTTCATAAGGGATTCATCAGTGGCCATGCTAACACACATTATTTAGTTCATGCCTTTTTGATTATTCTTACTCATATTTTCTAGGGTGTCTTGGTTGATCTTGACTGCCAGCTTGATAGGGTTTAAAATTACCATAGAAACATACCTCTGGTCACATCTAGGATGGAATTTCTAGATTAGGTTATTGGAGGTGAGAAGACCTTTAAATGTGTCAGTATTTCTTGGGTTGGGATCCTAGACTGAAGGAAAAGAAGAGAGCTGAGCAGAATGCACAGATCGCTGTTTCTTGGCACAAGGACACAATGTGACTAGATGCCTCAAACGCCTCCCAGCATAATTTGCAGCCGTGATGAGCCAGAATAAACATTTCCTTCCCTCAGTCATTTTCCTCAGAGACATTGTCTCAGTAAGATGACAAGTAACTAATATATGAAGACACTTGGGTGCTGAAATTCAGTGGTATGGGCATTTTCTCTTTTAGGATATGGAATGGAACAACAAAGATTTGCTAGATATGGACATTTCCCAGAGTTCTTTGGAGGAAGCCTGGCAATGTTGAGGATGTGATGTTAGCATTTTGCCCACTTAGGGAGTAGATAAGAAAAGTAACTTTTAAGTAAACGTGATGATGTCTTCGGTCTAATCAGCTTTTAGTTACATGGAAGTTCTGCTGTTAATGTGTTGTGATAGCAGTGAGATGTGACTTCATTGTTTCCATAGTAGTTGGGATTTAACAAGCCCTCAATCCAGATGTGCTGGCTGCATACAGTCTCATCTATAAACCACAGGCAGGAGATGAGAAGACCTGGACATAACTTTTGACACTTTAATAGCATGCTTCCTTGGAGAAAGAACCACACAATTCATTTTCTTTGACAAAACTTTAATTAGAAAACCAGACTCTTCTGCTTATAAAAATTATACAAGCTGATAAATTCTGGTAAGTTATAGAGAGAATATTTGTATGAACATTTTATACCTAATAAAAAAGTTAAAATTATTAACAGCATTCATCAGATTGATTTTCTGTTCACATGGTTTTTCTAGTATAAAAAAGCATTATAGTCATCAACCTTTATATAAATCTGTATATATTTATAATAGCTTTTCATATCAGGAATATTCATGTTTAAATAGTGCTACCACTAAGTGGTAATGAATCCAAGCTGCCACAGCTGAAGCAAAGTTTATGATCGAGGCTGCGTAGAGAAACTTTTGAGTCTTTTAGGTCTGGCCAAAGTTATCTTTTAGAGAAAACCTAGATATAACTGACACAGTGGCGCTCCACCTTAAAAACATTACTTATTGTTACTGTTGTTTTAGAAGATTCTAGAAGGATCACATTTTCCTTTCTCTCGTCAGTTTTGTACCAGAGGGATACTATGTGCTGGTGTGCTATACTGCCTTTGAAAATAATCTTGGTCCAGCAGAAAAAGGAAATTTTATTTTATTTTTCTCTTTAGATAGTAAGAATAGATAGGCATTCACTATATAGAGTTTTTTTTTTTATGCCCTCTACCAGATCACTATACCATTTAAAAATAACTTGCCTTTTAAAACTTCTGTCCTGGATGGTGTTGGCATCATACTGCCTGACCACGGCAAGATGCAAGAATAGCTTGTGTACCCAATTAATAAACGAGGATCCAGACAGCGTGAAGTAGTCACCTGTAACAACAACATTTCTTTATTGCATTCTGATTTTTTTTTTTCGGTATTGCCTTGCAAGGCTGGCTTAGTTTCATACCACCTTAACCCATAGTGTTTCCTAGTGTTCAATGTGCTGAATGAGTTAACAGTTCCTTACTTTCACCTGGGAGGCGGTAACGACAAAGCCGTAAAGCGAATAACACAATGACGATGGCTCTATGCTGAACACACAGATATTAAACACACTAATAGATGCCATTAAGCATTCTTTACAAGCCACTAAAGTTTCTTTCATTTATAATAGCGTTTCCATCCACCCGCAGTTATGTGCATTCAGGCTTGGTTCCTTGAGGAATGAGGGCGGCACATTTATGGACACAGTCACATGTCTCAGACCCAAATCCATCCAAAACAGTTCTCAACGCATTCCAGTTGGTTTTGCTTGTAAGTGGGAGGGTTTCAGGGTCAGCTCGTTTCCAGATAGATTTAATTGATTGCCCACCTAGTCTCCTGTATGTTCCCTCGAAGCTGTTGGCTGGAATGATTACAAAGGAGAGGCCAGAGGAAAGCATCATGTTTATAGGAGAGGAGAGGCTCTCAGGCAGAAACATGGCTAAGTAGCAGGCACCTCCAATTTTAGATGTAGGGGCAGATGCAAGAAGAAAATGATTGTGGCCTGCCACATTCACCTCTCCCCACAAGCCAACTCCCTATGTAGGACACACAATGTGTATGACAGAAATAGCAGATGAATTCAGATCACCTCGCCTTTAAAATTCCAGCAGGTAAAAAATTTAAGTAGCAATTTCAGCAGACAGCAAGGCAGAAACAAAACAGTAGAAATAAAAGTTATCACGTATCCCAAGACACTGTTACCTGTAATCATTGATTCACAGAACTTTCCACATGCTGAAAACTGCATATAATTAATATTGCATTTAAAAGCAAGTAACTCAATGCTACTTCCTCAACATAACATTTGTTATTTTGGAGAGAATCTATTAACTGAGTCATAGGACACAAAATCTATGAGATCCTGAATGGACAACATGACTATGCTCTATTTTCTGTCTGAGTCAGAATTCCTCTGGAAAGAATTAAACGACAAATGTTAAGGAAAACGAGGCATGGTTGACATGAGAGAAAACTCACAAGAAGAGAAATTTCTCTGTGAGAGAATAAAACAAAACCAGTACCATTTGTATAGAAAACATCTATTCATTCTTACACCTGAGGATTTAAACCCATCACTTTCCCCTTAACTCTTCCAACAGTTAGAGGACTAGTTACCTATCTTACAGAACCTGTGTCTTGTTATGAGCATCTGTTTTTAAGACTAATAAATAAACCATTACTATGCACTTGGAAACAGCAGGTACAATGCTAATAAATTATTCATAGAGGGAAGAAGGCAATGCTCTAAGCATTGGATGATGTATTTCACTCGTGCAGATGCCAGGCTGGCTTTGTGTGCTTGTGTGCATATCCCAAAAATTCCAGAAGAAAATGGCTTAGGGTGGGATCTTTTACTTCCTTGTGATAGCAATCATCCATGTTTTATTATTATGGATGTGTGCTAACTTTTTCCTGATTCAAATGTATTTCTTTTTCTTTCTATTAACAAGCTAGGATGTGAACACAATCCCTGTGCTACCAAAAGAGATCATGGCTTTTGTTAATATTTAAGCTACCTAGAAATATTTAAAGGATGGTTGGCTATAAGCTAATATTACTGGGAGGGAATTCACAGGCAAGGGAGCTTTCAAATTCATTGTGAGGTTGCCCATGCTTGTACTCTTGACAATCTGGAAGCAGAGCCTCTCTCAGGGGTATTTATCTGATACTTAGGAGAATCCAAAATGAAGTGAGACAGGAAGTGGGAAGGTGGAGGGCAGACTGAGAGATGTCTCTCTTCCTTCATGAGTCTTTCACTCAGAGTTAAGGTCTGTAGAGTGCTGGGTAGATCCAACATCTTCTTCAAGGTACCCGATGTTCATTTCCTTTACAAAACGACAATCTAGTATCAAGGCTCATAGTTCTCAAGTATACAAATGAATCACCTTTTGAGTTTTATTGCTTGTGACCAGTTTCTCCATGAGCATCTTCTAATAGATTACGAGCAACTTAATGGTAGAGACCACACCCTGGAGTACTTTATCCCCGCCATGATTTAATACAAGTTCAGTGTAGTCATATGATACAAATGCATAAACTCATCTATTAAGAAAAGTCAAGAATAACACAATTTAAAAATAAATGAGCAATTTTGAGCACTTTAGACATGAAAACATACATTAACTTGGAAATCAATAGACAAGACACATTCTTTTCTGATAATATGTCATTTTTTATATTTATATTTTTATGTCATTGTTTATCCTAATTTAGAGATTATAGCCATGTGTTTGTAGATTTCTTTGTCCTTCCTGGAACACTCTCTATTTGTTAGTACTTCTATCCAATCTCTCAATATTTCCCTTATTTTCTGATCTCTTTTTTCTAAACTCATATTTCCAATTTCCCAGAATATTGTTGATTACCTCACAGGTCCAGGGCTATTAGTGAAGTACAGGTTATAAGTATATCCAAACAGACAAATGACAGGCTTAAATATCCACTAGATGGTTCAAACAATTTGCTTGAGGTGTATCCAAGTGGGTAATTATACTAAAATTGTGTTCCCAAAATTTAGTTGCTTCTTCTATGACAAAATCTTAAGATTATAGATTTGAATTAGTTTTATGTACATCTCTATCAGTTCTCTAGCAAAGCATAACCCCCCTTCCTCCCAAAAACCCACAAAGTTGATGTTCTCCGTGGTGAAACTCAATGAAGAAGAAAGCATGTCACTTGGTGCCTCTACACTCCTCACTTCTGTGGACACCCATCAGCCCCTGTCTACAGAGATCTCATAATCCCTCCAGTAGTAAATGCCAAATAGACAAACACCAGGTTAAAAAGCCAGGAGGTTATTTTCTCCATTCCTCTGAGTTCTATTTTCACAGGTTAGTTACATTGTTTCGTTTCTTTAAGTCACCCTCCCTTGGTCACTGCCATGCTAATCAGAAGTGGCAACAGATGAGAAGAGGACTTCATTTCACATTCTTTGCAAGGTTCCTGTCACACAATAGCATTATCTGCTAATCTCCTTATTTGGGTCTCAATTCTTTCTGGACTATTCTATTTGCTAGTACTTCTTCTTTTGAGATAAGTTGCAATTTTTAGAAACTTTTTGTATTCATATTAACTGATATATCTAAGCATATTAATTTCAAACATGTGGATTTGTGACTTATCATTTTTGCATTGTTAATACACTAATTAGTTGGTAGGGTATCCTTGCCTTTAACCTCAACATCTTGCTCAAATACCTCTGGCCCTTCTTGATACTTGCTTCCAACAAACAGAAAAAAACTAGTAATTTCTATTTACTATGGCAAACAAATATTAACTAGGAAGTTTGTGTGGGTTTTAGGTTAGGTTAAAAGCAGGTATATGATGGTTTTGGAAAATGTTTCATTTAGTTAAAGCAAATGGTTTACTGTTGTATCTTCTGCTAAGATCTAATTTACCCCTCTGAACTATTTGAATATTGTTTTGCCTACCACATAGAATTTGGGATATTGTGGCACATTCCAGATACTTAACAAATATTTTTTGATGAATGATCCAGTGAATGATACAGGAGCCTGTTTCATTTTCTATTCCCTCATCTTAGGTGATTTCCTTCATTTCCAACTGATGAACAGTTTCTTCCAATTAATAGTTTTTCTGTTTCTTAAACTTTGGCTGTGACCTCCCAGTGTTAAAAACAACCAAGAGCTGTATTTAATTATAATGTCTCAATAGCAAATGAACAAAATACTACCTGGAACATTTGCAGGGGAGCTCTGATATTACCTGATACAAAATTTACAATTCTTTATTGTTTTGGTATGTCCACATTAACCTTTGGTGACCTAAGAACTAAAACATCACTTTTGTTAGAAGGCTTAAATAAAGTATTCATTTACTGGTCACAACCATCTTCAACACACACAATTCTCTCTTGTAGACAATTCTCTTTTTCGATTTGTTAAAGTTCTCAAAGGAGTAACTTGCTCCAAGTGTGTTAAAATAAAGATTTCCCAACCATATTATAACGAAACTATAACACTTTTCAGAAATATGAAAATATCCATTCATATAGTTGGTTACTTGTTAATCTTTTGTTCACATCCCTTTTGGTCTGGTCCAACATGGTTTCTATTTAGTTACTTTCCTCATCCTGAACTTCTACTGGAATGAAAGGGGAAGTCAGATTTGAGTTGTCTTTGTTGAGGTCCAGATTCTCCAATTACTCAAGCCAATGAGTTGTTTTCCCTTAAGTAGTCTATTCTGCAAGTGGTTATCTACAAAGCATCAGTGTTCTTTAGGATATAACTGGTTTTCACCCTGACCTGAGAATACCTTCTTCCCCAGCTTTCTAATATATACTTATCAATACTCTGGCAACAAGGACACACTTTTCTAACAAGGCATGACTCAGTGTCTGCCAAATGCATGGATAGTAGTGTTAAGATGCTCCATGGTCAAATGTATTTGAGAAATGGAATGTTTCTGGTGTGGTGCCAGAGTGCTTCTGGGGAAGCTACCCTTTGCCAGTGTTGAGGACATTTAAGTTTCTGGTAGCAGTTCTTGATTAAGCAGGGGCAGAAAGATTTTCAAATGCTCTGGGATTTATTGTATGATTTAAGCCTGGAGTGTGTACCTGGAGTCTATGATGGTTAGCATTGGCTGTCAGCTGGACTGAATTGAGAGGTGGTTTCTTTTTATTAAATATGATACAATAATGTTTGACTTTTGCAAACTTCGTATAACATTGCTCTGGATACTTCAGCACCTTGGGAAGATTTATGCAATCAAAAGACCTTTACACAGAAGCTACTGTGTGTTCAGTCTCTTCCATACCATGTGGAAAATAACACTTGATCTATTTAGCCTAATAGTGTTCTTTCTTCTTTATTCTTTCTGGTCCTCCTGCCCATTTGACACACACCATGGCCTTAGAGTTGTCAGATTCAGCAAATTAAAAGAGCGGATACATTGCTAAGTATGCATTTCATATAAGCAACAGAGAGCATTGCATGGGATCTGCTGTATGGAGAGTATCCATTGTTATCTAATTTCAGGTTTAAGTCATGTCCTGTGCATTATCTGACACCTTATACATTCCAGTTAAACCCTTTATACTAGAACTTCTGTAGAAATGATCATCTTTCATGCTATAGGCCTTAGTTCAAAGTATGTAATTTTTATCCCTAATAGGAGAAAACTTCTTGGCAGATTTGTTCTAAACACAGATTCCTTAGTCTTATATCCAGAGATATTAACAGCTTCCCAGATGAATCTCATCATCAGTTTGATGCGGCAAGTACTGTCTCAAGTGAGGTGGGCTCCTTTCTGCAGCCTGGAATGTCTTCCATTGAGCACTTAGGCCATATGGTCTTTTAGATTTATCAGCAACATGTCTTGCTAAACTACTGCTCTTTTCAAACGTCTACATCTACGACATAAAAGTGAATGTAGGTTCCATAGGCCAGTCACCTCAGCATCAACTGGGAGCTTGTTAGACATGAAAAAATTTCAGGCCTTATCCTAGACTTCCTGAATTTGAGAGCTGACGGTGAGGTCAAGCATTTAGGTCCGAGTAGTTAGCCAAGCTTGTGAGTCACTGGTATCACTTTCTTTCTCCCAGCTGCAGACAGTTACTTTGCTTAGTAGCTCACCACTCTACAATCCTTGCTGGGCATTTGTACTCTTCTCCTCTCTGCATTCACTCTCAGACCCTGGCACATGAATGGTATTTAAAATTTTTCATGGAGTCCAAGGCTTGGTGAGTAATTGAGTTAATGGACAATTATGTAATTTTGGCAACCTGGGAAAAGCTATGACTCAAGGGGTACAGCACAAAGGTAGGCGGATGACCAACCTGCATCCACCACATTGTGTGGCAAGGTGCCAGTAAATCTCAAAGCGTTTATGTTCTTAAGCTGCTACACACACTGTCCTCATCTATCCACTTGCTCTCTCAGGAGTGTGCAAGGAGAGTATGAATGTTCCCGGATGATGAAGTGCTGTGTTGAAAAGCATGTACTTATAAAGGAAGACTGTTTGACATTTCTGGTATTGACAGGAAAAGAGTTGCAGTAAATAGAGGCATCCATTGAATTATGCAACTGCTTTGTGTAGGGATATGTTGTGAAAACAACTTTATATATACGCATCTAGCATTAATCAGTGCTGATGATTACAAACAACAATATCTACATGGTGGAATAAGACATATACTTTACACAAATCTTCCAGAGGAGGTGGTTCATGACCAAATCTCAGGTCACAGGAGAGCCAATGGTCTTATATCTAAGCCTGCAATGCTAACCTCCCTGAAACACAACATTTTAAGAATCATTTGCTTATCAAGTTAACATAATTGTTACAATTGTAAACATTGCAGACAAATCTAGATGGTACAGATTTCTTAGCTGCAAGACATGCATATAAGAATTTATCATGTTCCTGAGAGTCTATCAGTCTTATAAAAGATCAGATATACTTACTTATTTTTCTAATATTTTCCTTCTTCCTCTTTTGACTCATCTTTTATTTGTTGTAGTTAAAGAATTTTGATAATGTAAACCATATTCCCCTAGTGTAAATACGTTAGAGGATCAGATCAACCACTATGTAGATAAATTATTTCCTGATTTTTTTGTTTTTGTTTTTTTTAGGCTAATATTTTGTTTTAAGAGCTGTAAATAAAAGGGTACTTTCATGCTCAAATCACAGAAATATGATTATTAAAATAAAATTAGAATATTACAGTGAGGATATTATGCAAAATATGAATGATTGGATCCTATAGTAGTATACCCTACCAAAACCACAGATTTGAACAGACATTTGAAGTTACTTTATTTATTTGAATTAGTACAGAGGCTAATTTTTAATTGTGTGACACCATATTCTGGTGCTTTGGACAACAGAAATAAACCTTTGATGTCTATGTTATATTGTGGGTGAAAGCTTTTCCCTTACAGTATTGCATTCATTTTTCTCCCTTTTTTCTCCTTCATTTCCTCACTATCACATCCTTATTTCTGGCCAATAGTATTACATTTTTCCACTGTGACACAATATTATGCTAACTTATGTCCTTGGGTCCAGGTCTTTTATCACCCACTCAGCCTAAATTGATATCATTAAAGAATAATATCTGTACGTCTTGGCTCTGGTAATAATAATTTTGATAAGGAATTCTCGAGTCCCCAGAAGTAAACATAAAATCTTCAGTCCCATGTTCATGGGTTCTCATACTCAACTTTCCACTCTTCTGATCAACACTGAAGCTAGACTGTGTTTGTAGATCCAGGGACACTGCCTGCCCTTGGTTCCCATGACTTTGTTGGCTTCCTGCCACATGGGATACCCTGTCTGTAAGTTTCCCGGTTTTAATGGTAAAAATAATGTGCTGTCTCTGGATTTGCCTCTGCTAGAATTAACACTTTACCTTTGGATATGTCCTTTGGGATTTAAATTTCTGACATAATAATGGATACCCCCATTATTTTGTTGTGTTAATTTTTTTTTTGTAACAGGATCTATGTCTGGCTATGTTATCAAGAATGATTTTGAGAAATTTGCCATCATCCTGCTTCAGCACCCTAAATGGTGGTTCATAGATATAGTATCATCATTCTTTGTTTGGGACCTTAAGATTTTTCTGCTTAGTGTAATCACTTTGTAAGTGTTCATTGGGTTGACATGTTTGGCCTGTGGTCTAGCTACTAGTTTTGAAATTCAGCTGCATAAGGGATCACTAAGGGACTTACAAATTACTGACTTCCTTGTCTGATATCCAGTCAGGGCACTCAGGACTTTGAAAGACTTCTCTAGGTCATAGTGATGACCACAAGACATTGCAAATCACTGACTGTGTAGATTCAGACATTATTCAAATCATCCCTTGGGGTGGCTTTGTTGACATCCATCTCCTCTGGCCAGTTGGTTGGTGGCTTTAGTGTCTACCCCAATTCTGTGAGCAAAGGACCTTTTCAAACAATACTGAAAGATAGCCTCCCTATACCTTATCTATAACTCGAACTGACACCACTGGCAAATTCTTATTTCAGATTCAAAGGTTAACATGTCCTCCTTATAACTTCCTTTATTACAGCAACAAAAAAAATAATTGGGGTTGCTGTTTTATTCGGAATACCAATTATGACTAACACTTCAACTATACAAAATGAAGTTGTTAATATTCAAATGAGTTATTTCTAGACTTAAAAATTATGCACATATATTATATTTCACCATGATTTTAAGAAAAAGTAAAAGTGAATCATATGCAAGTGATTTTAAAAAAATGATTGAGGGCTGATGAGATGGCTCAGCTGATAAAAGGTGCTTGCAGCCAAGCCTGATGACCTGAGTTCAGTTCTCGGGATGCATATGATGAAGGGAGAGAACCTACTCCTAAAATTTGTCCTCTCACCTCCACTTGTATGGGGTGACATGAGTGTGCTCCTACATACAAAACAAACAAACAAATAAACAAATGTAATAAAATTATACATATGACGTGGAGCATTTTAACCAACTCGTTGTCTTAAATTTTACATGTAGAAGAGGATGAGCAGGTGGAGGGGTAAGCTGTGAGGTTATTTCTCATGTCATTTGCATCTGGACTTCTCTGTACAGACAACTGTTACACAGGCACACTTGAAAAGATGAGGCATCGTGCCCCAGCAACAGTGCTAGTTACAGTGGACTCTTCCTTGAAACAATCTGTAGAGTAGGATAATAATCCGGACTCTGTTGTATGACTAACTTGAGTGGTTAAATGCTTGAGTTGCCTTTCCTGGAGATTTTGGGACCCAGTCTATCAGGGTCCATATTTCTGGGCTGTACTTGGAGGGCCACATGATGCATATGATATGACCATGTAGCAGCTGGCATATGCACAAGCCCCTGCCAGAAACTGGCTCGTGGCACCACTGCATACTAAATAAAAAAAAATCTTATGTGATGTTCTGAGTTTTGAGTACCTGACTTTCATAATAGCTATAGAAGTAAAGAAATGAAGACTATTGTGTTTAACTTGTGTAAGAACATAATTTTAAGCCTGGAAATGTTTTTTAGAAAAGAGTTTTTTCTTCATGAATGCACTTCTCATTCCAAATGACCCCCTTAGGTCCTGGTAAGCATTTACAGCATCCTCACAATATATTCTGTTGCACCTGTACCCACTCTGTGAGGTGGGGCCACAGCCTTAGCCTGGACCATGTGTCCAGTCCTCACCCCCAACACCTTTCCTCCCTCTTCTTGTTCCACATTTAGATTCTTAGTGTAGACATTCATGATTCCCTCTCCAGTTTCCTTAAATATCACATAAAGGAATTTCCTCTAGCCACCCTGTTGGGAGATCTAACCTTGGTATTCTTCTGAATCCTTTTTTAAGATGTCAGTGCAGGGACCCCTAGTAATTGCTGAGTAAATGAACAAGATCTAAGCCATTGAGAGAGGACATAAATAAAATCCAGGCCATGAGGAGTGAAGGGCAGCTTGAAACCTCTTAGAGATTTAGATATATCAAAAAATTTTCTGATCTCTTCTAATCTTCCCCCCCAAAATGCCAAAATAAACTAACAAGAAGACACCAAACTAAATCTTTTTTTTCAAATATTTTAAAACTTTTTCATTTGTTTTAATTTTTGTACCAATACGATTTTTAAAAATTATATTTAACTATCACACTGGTTAAAGTTCTAGGAGGCAGCATTTCAGCGTATCAGCAATGGCTATGTGAACCAACATAGAATTGTTCCTCATTCATGTATAACTGAATATAAGAGAGAATATTCCAAGAGAACAAGAAATAAAAATATATTCTAGGTATAGTTCTTCACAGGTTGAGTTGGCTAAAAAAATTCACTTTTCACATAGATCACAAGTGAGAAGCTGCAGGATTCTTTTTTTTTTTTTTTTTAAAAAACTTTTATCATTGAATATATAATTACTTAATGTTCTCTAAGAGGAATGTCCCATGTTGTGGCAGCTTCTAAGACTAAACCATGAGGGGAATTTCTGCCTGATGCACATAAAGTACCAATAAGCAAACTTCCCCTGAATTGTGTGCTTGCAAGCATGCTCACATATCTATCTTATATTTTGCTAAATTCTGACTTCACTTCATGCAAGACATGTTTATTCTTAACCAAAGGAAAAGCATTTTAGTTGTTACATGGAAAAATAATTTTACCCGAAGAGGAAAAGAAAGTTAATTACAAATAAAAATATTAAATCCCAGATGGGAAACAGCTAATGAATAAATTAAAAACGTTTCCCCCGGAGTAGCAAGAGCATCTTTGTTTTTTAAAAACTGTGAGAAGTTGCCCAAAATGAGACATTCCAAGGCATATGGCTCTAATTCTGAAAATGCTGTTATTGAGGACAAAGGCTTAGTAGTGATAGCCTTTGATGTGGGCTGTGTGCTCTTAATTTGTTTCAATATGACTTTGTGATTGGTGCACTTGATTCTCGTGCATGTGGCCTAACTATGTATTCCTCACAATTCGTGATTTGAAGGACTTGGGAGCAATTGCTGAAGGCATGTAATTTCATCCAGATGTGGAGCTGTATGCCCTGGAGTGTAATAGGTCTCCTTTTCTAAGCCTGCATGCTGCCTAGGGGGTCGCTGTCTTAGTTATTGTTGGTGTTCTCGAGTGGTGAGAAAAAATGATGAATTAAAGCATTTTTTTAGACCTTTTGTCATTGCAGGAATTCACTATGATGCAATAAATTTCAGAGAGAATTGGCTCAGATAATGTAATAAATTTTGGGCAGAATTTATTTGTGCCAACTACACATTACTTCAGATTTTAAATTAGTACAATGATCGAGGCTATTTTTGGTAATAGATTCCTACTTTACATATTGTAGAGATATTTATGGACTTAGGGTTTCATAAAAATGTCTTATAAGACTGCCAAGACGTGTTAATTTGCTTTGGTTGGTGAATTATCTTAACTATGTAGGGCTGGCTGATGTACATCATAGTATTATTTTTAATAAATAATATTATTTCTCTTTCCTTTTATTTTAATTTTACATGTATCGTATTTTGCCTGCATATATGTTTCTGTGAGGGTGCCAGATCCCGTGGAACTAGAATTACAGACAGTTATGAACTGCCATGTGGGTGCTGGAAATTGAACCCTCATCCTTTGGAAAAGTGATCAGTGCTCTTAACTGCTGAACCATCTCTCCAACCCCAATAAAAATATTCTTAAAAATTCAGAGAATGAAAAAATCCAAGAGTGATGGTGCACACCTGTAATCCTAGAATCTGGGAGGTTGGCAAGAGAGGGAGGCATGGGGATTATGAGTTCTAGGTCAGGACTAGGATACACACTGAGATCCAGGTCAGCTGGGGCTGCATAGAAATACCCCATCTCAAATTATTTAACAAGCAAGCAAAAACAACAAAGAAAACAAATCTCCAATAGGGACTAAACCCCTGCCTGGGTGTAGTAGCCCATGTTTTTTACTCCCAGTACTCTGGAGAAAGAGGTAGGGGATCTCTGAGTCCAAGGCCAGTCAGGTTTACACAATGAGACCCAGCATCACAAAACAAAACAGCAAAAATATATATGTTTATATATAATGAAGCATTTAAAATGCATGGCTTATGCTATGTCACATTGTGAAGTCAAGACATTCAAAATTTGAAAATAATAATGAAATGAATATTTAGAATACAGTTTCTATTCATCGAGGTGTGAGATTCATTCAGTTATTGAATGTACATTTACAGGTGAAAATCCAGAGAGAATCTCATTTACTTATTCCTATGACAGTTAAAAAACCCTCACTTTTAAATTATTTTATTTTGCTTGCCTAGAATGGAAATACATATAAATTTTGACCATTGACAAAATTTGGGCAAATTGAAAACACTGGAATGACTTTCTAAAGTCATCTTAGTAAGATCTAAGATGTGTATTTGAGCAATCCACTATTTTGGAGAAGATATTGACACTGAACTACAAATTAAGTCACACTTTTTGGTATCAAATTTGTTTCCTGCAAGTTTCTGTAAATAAGGTAGCTTTAGGGGTGGAGTCCTGTGTGCAGAACTCTGGAACAGGTGTCTTTAATCCATTCGTTGGAACTTGGGAGTGATATGTAAGGCTTATTTTTTTTTTTTAGAAAAAGAATGCAAAGAACCTATATGTAAAAAGAATATCGTATTAAAAATCCATTCTCTTGGCCAAAGCTGACTGGCAGTGGTATTTTGCCATGTGGCTTGTATTGTTAAGATGCTGGAGCCTTACAATTCCATGTGTGTTTTCATTCTTCTTCATTTTGTTGTAGAGACTAGCATCTCACTGAGCCAGGGTTGGGAACCAGTGGATATTTCTTTTGGGAAAGGAAAAGAAATAAAACACTCAGTTTCTACTTTCATGCCTGTGGTTTTTTTTTTTTTTTAAGTCTGAGGGTGAGGTGGTCCTTCCTAGAAATTTTCTCCGCACTGATTTCATCAGCCAGTGTTTCAGAATCCTAACTGATGGGTGAAAATAGTAGTTTCCTACTGGGGGAAAAATCCTTAGGATGTAAATATATCTTTATTGTTTCATATTTGCTTAGCATTATTAAAGACACGGATGGATTTTTCCTGTCCACTGAAAGGAAGAGCACATGGGCTGCTCTTTGAAGTTAGTCACAGAGCATTTGGTGACGCATCTTGCTGACAGGCCGCTGTCTCAAAGTTAATCCTAGGCAATACTCTTTCCAAAGTAATACTCTTTCTGAATTAATTTTCATTCTTCAGGATGTCTGTGAAGAGATAACTGAACAGCTTCCCCAAGTGATGTCATATTGGTGAATGCATACAGTAATGGTAGGAACAGGTAAAGCTGCACACATGGGTATTCATTTTGCAGCTAGCTTGGTACAAGTTTACCAAGTGAAAGGGCAATAAATGTATTATATTACAATTTAGTCAAAGGCTGTACACCATTTTATCTTTAAGTATCCCTATGAGGTAGCTTAGTGAGATCTCTGCCCTTTTCAAACAGTGACAGATTTCCTACTTAAGAGCAAGGAAGTCTATTGCTGAAAGGAGATGCATAATTAATGGGAACATAAGATAAGCTTGCTGCATAAGCTCTGCAGATACCTTGCAATATTCACACTGGTAAGCAGAAGGTCGGATATTTCAGTAACGGACTTTTATGTCAGAGGAGAGAAGATGCTGGGCTATCCTGAATCTATATAGACACAGATGTTTTAGATTGTACCAGACTTGTAAGACCACAGAAGCTTCTTCTTTTCTTTTTCAAGGTCTCTCACTATGGCTGCCAGTACTTGCAATCTACCAGCTCTGATGGTGGAAGTGATTTCAATTTCCAGTGGGAGATTCTACTCCCTTCTCACATTTAGATAATGTAATGTTTCTCACAGTGTGCTGTGGACAATCTTTACCAAGAATCCAGACTAAATCTATTCAGGACTGGAAAGTGACCCATTTGTAATAAGCTCCACTTATCTTTTACCCATGGTGGTCACTCCTAATACTTTCCAGGAAACTCTTCAATGAAATCTTCCAAAAATTTAAAACTCTTATTTTTCCACTGGTTTGAGAGAGCCCTGGAGATAATGGAGTCGCTTTAGTAACTGTAAAAACAAAGGGGAAGGAAACCATATCAGGCATGCCATGAGCCACACAGCAAAGTGGAACACAATTACGAATGACTAATACCAGCTCCAGCTTGGATGAACAGGAACCCAAGAAATGGAGCAAGAATCACCAAGAGCTTGTGAATCGTTCCTACTTTCATGTTCTCAACTTTCCCTTTGATTTTTAGAATTTTCAAAAGTAGTTTGACCTATGCCAGCTTTCTTAGGGAAAATTCAGCAGCGTGAAATAGTAGGGATTGGATTCCAACAGTTTATAAAAGTGCAAAATTATCAATGATCTTATTTATAAATATTTTGTTGAATTAAAAATACCTGTCTGGCAAAGGCTCCTTGTGTAGCCTAAGCTCCTATTATATTGACAACCTAAGGATGCAGAAGAGCTAAGATGTGGTCAATACATTAGCCACACACTCTGCAATACTGGTTCCATATAGTCTTTGAATTGTTTTCCATTTCACAAGAAAAGCAAATGACTTCTTTATCAACAATATAGAGGAGGCCCTCATTAAAAACATAAAAAATGGTCAAGTTCATTATATGTATTACAGCATCCAGAAAATGAATACTTTCCTGGGTGTTAATTTGAAGTCCCTCCCCAGAGTCCTTCAGCTTCTTGCTCTCATTCACAAAAGGGTCTACATACCTGGTCATGCTTAGAAATCTAGAATCAGGCTCAGTGTCTGAATCTTCCAGACAAGAGCGTGATCTTCAAGTGGGATATAGTTGCACATAGCTAGGTTTGCTAGCAGTTAAGACGCTCTAGTTTTGAGGCACCATCTGACCCTCTGTGCTATTTTCTAACCTATAAAGTCTAGTGTGTAAGGACTTCAGTGATGTCACGCTTCCTATTACACCCACACACTCTCTTGATTTCTTAGAGGTAGCCTTGTCTGTCTTTCAGTGTCTTCCAATTTCATCCAAATGTCATCGACCTGAATTTCAAAACCTTTGAAACACAGAGCACTACCTCTTGCTTTCCTGTCTACAACACGACATAGGTGAACATTGGTCATCGGATACAGAAACGGAAGTATGACTGCGTTCATATGCAGCACCTGTGTGCTGAATGTCATGAAAATGCCTTTCATTTTTGTCACTGTCACTGCAGTCATTTCTAAAGAAAAGCTATAAAAGAAAATGTAATTATTGTACGTGCAGTGTGTCTGCAGATCATTGAGGAATAAGGCTGGCATAACAAAGATGATGCAGAGTTTTGTTTACATTTGAGATGGGGAGATTTCAAGGGCATACATACTAACTGAGCTGTAGATGTTTTGATTTGATGCCGTAAAAGTTTGTCATAACTGTTTGTTATTGTTTTTTGTTTGTTTGTTTGTTTTTGTTTTGTAACAGGAAGAGCAAGAATTTTGTCTTTTTTTTTTTTAAGAGAATGAAAGTGATCTTGTAATTCCCTTGAAATAAATGAAAACTTTCAGGGTCACCTTTGAAAGAATTATCAGGACACTGTGCAAAACAGCAACAAAACTGGTTGAACATAGACTTCCCTCTGGGAAGAGTAACTCACAGAATTCTCCAGTCCCAGGAGACAACATCACAAGTCCATTCTTAAGATGTGATAGCTTCTGGTTGACTCTGACCTTAGCAAACTCAGGGCATGTAAGTATGTTTAATCACTAGCTAATGCAGACTCTGCCTGGTCCTTTACCCAAGAGACCAGAGCCTTGGCCATCTTAGTGCAGGCAGCCGCTGTTGACACTATGAGAAGGAAATTTTCTGATTGCTTCCCTTGGTATGAAGTTTTCTGTGGACTTTAGGCCTTTGTGACCAAAACCCTATGAGACATTTATGATAGGGGATATGAAAATTTTAATAAAACGTGTAATAACCCTGAAAACAGTGTCTTTAATAATCTACATACTATTAGTAACCATGCATGCATTGTGCCATGCATTTATAACTATTTGGTTATAAAAATATCTGACTGTAACGACAATATTTACAGTCAATGTATAAAAATACACACACATTCTGAATGGCAATAGTTAATCCCCAGCTCTAGTCTAGAAGGATTGGCTTGTTATGGTAAAGTGCAATGAATAATTACAGAATGGACATAGCTCTTACACTCAAGTTCAACATACAAGAATGGCTATTATAGCATCATAGGAGCTTTGTGTGTCACAATTCTTCCTTTCACAACATAAGATAAAACATGAATTATTTCTGTGGAAATTAAATGGAAGTCAACTGAGAGAAAGACTATTCATGCACAGCCTTCAAAGAGGTTTGTGATCATCGCAAGAACTCACGGGACAATGCATAAGTACACATTCTTTCAACAGACTTACACATGATGTAAGTTAACCCATGGAACATTTCGATAAATCTTGTCTGATAATTTAGGTGAGTTCCCTCTTTGAAGAAAGTAGAACATAAACGACATTCTGATGGGGACACAGTCCAGTTTAAACAAGAAAAGCTGTGGGGTTCACAAGTTTTAAAAATCTCCCATTTTAAGGAAAAATGCATTTCAGTAAAGTAAAATATTCCACAAATCTAAAAGATTTTCCACTGATTACTTCTAGTGTTTGAATGGTCCACTGTTTGATAGTAGTTAAATTCCTAACTTGAATGCCATCAATATTTCACAAATGGACAAAATGAGCATAAACTTTAAAAACTAGAGAGGGGAGTATACAAGCTACCAGAAATTGTTGAGAATGGAGGGTTACCTCCAAATCATAATCTCATCTTTTAGGGTGCATCTTGATACACAGTAAAGGAATTTTTGGAAATATCTGCTTCACAGTGAGGTTGGAAGGTTTGGATGACGCTTGGTGAGATTTTTCTGGGCTCAAACTACTTCCTAAGACCAACTCAAGGCATTTTGGGTATTCTATTACTCTTCCAGAACATGGAGTTTCATTTCAGTTAATTATTGCTACAAATCCTTAGAGAAAATCACGATGTTCTGGAGAAGATAACATCTCTTCTAAAATGCTACCTCTCTAGCCAGTTGGACAATGAGAAATTCCTATTTATACTACACATTTGATCCTTGAAGACATTATCTAACACACAAACAAGTCTTTTCCCATTCAAGTGCATTGGGAGAGATTAAAATTATTGATTTGGCAGAATATGTGGCTGTACTCCCATAAATCTGGCAATTGGCAAGATTGCCATTTAGCTTGGCAATCATTTTGTTTGTTTGTCTTTGCTTCTGAAATGATTTATTGTAACTATAAAACTCAAATAAGTTAATATTAAATACAAAATAGGTGAAAGAATGGAGTATCACTGAATACAGCCAGAAATGGAGTGACATGTAATCCTCAGTGTCTTAGTGGCCGTCTTTACAAACAGATGCAATGATAGCAATCTTCATAAATGTTGAGGAACTGCGAAAGAGGAATTCTGTTCTCCAACTCCAAAGACTGCTCAGAAAATTCAACTTCAAATATAAGATCATGGCCTGGAGGTCAACTGTTTGAAAGCCAGTTTTCCTTTGTGCAGAAGTTCATGAGATGAAAGGCTGGCCTTAACTGTGACATGATTTTACAGATACAGAGAAAACATCAAATGTGGCTATAGGCAGTTATGTTCCCTACTTAATTCTATAGTTATTGCACTCACATCCAGGGAGACATTGAAACACAGTGGTCTTAAGGTAGAATAGAACAAATGCCATTCCATCAACTGAAATTTTATTTAACAGATGTCCATTTTAAAATCTGGATGGTTTATCAAAGCAGAGCTCTTGCTTCACGAATCTATCAACATCATTTCCAAACACTGTAAAAGGAATGGGATTTTCTAAGAGTTCTAGTAATGGTTTGCCTTTTAAGGGTATTAATATTATCAATGCAGTTAAATTATACAACCCACGTGGGTGGGAAATATCAGCTTTCTTTGGGAGGAAGAGCTTGTTAGCAGACTGTGTCATCGTTGAGCTTTTGTTTTATTCTACCTGGAAATAAATTGCTCCTTAGGTCCCTACACGGCAGGGAAAAGGAATTTTCTAGTAACTTTCTCCAACATGAATAACAGCCTTAGTCCATGTAAGTACCCAGCAGGCTGAGTACCTGCCTAGGGCACAGGTTTAAACACTAACTCAATGGAAACATTACCTCAGTACATATTTTTTTAAATATAAAGAATCCAGCAGCAATTACACATGGTTAGTATGGCCCCTGCAGAGAGCTATGCTTCCTGTAGGAGCTTACTTTCTAGTTAACAAGACAATGATAACTGCAAAAAACTACAAAATGATGCTGCAGCCATAGTGATCATGGCTTGGGTTAATGCTCCAAATTTATTCCAAGGAACATACTAGAGTCTATAGAGTTGACAAGTTTTTCTTAGACTAAGGACTGTTTAATGCTGGGATGATGAATAGCATTGGCCCATTTTACTCTCTGAGTTTCCTGTGCACTTTCTTTCTCCTGTGTTAACTGCTGTCTGCCACAGCCGTGTACTTTCATCATCTAAAATAAGAACGTGTTACTGTGGAACGTTATCTCATTCTTCCTTTCTCTCTCACACATGTACTGTGTACCCTTAAATATGTATACAAGGACAATGTGCTTAAAGTGCTCATTTGCAGGTGGGCGAGATATCCAAGAGCAGCCATGCTGGCCTTCCAAATACACAGAAATGTTAAAGGCTAATGATAAGCCATCTCAACTATTTTAAGTTTTAATCATTTGTCCACATGCTAACTAACTCAAATACCTTTTAATGTTTTTGTGAAGTCATCCCAAAGTTAAAATCTCAATGACCAACAACATGACATGTAGAATTTAATGGATTCAAATTTCTGTTTATTTTTTTAATCACACAGTTGAAAACACTCTTGCTGTCTAGACAGTTGAGTTGATTTTAAGTGGCCATTTATAGATTTTGCATCTCCCCTAGTGAGCTTATGTATTTGGCTAAAGCTGATTTGACTTTCTAGAGAAAGGCCAGCCTTATCTGCAAATGGACACCTTTCTTCACCCAAACACCAATGTACGCTAAAGACAAGTGTAAGTGTCTATATACTTATATGTACACACAAAATGGATTGGGTGGTCCTTTGGTTTAGATAGGATTAAATATGTACTTCCCATGTGCATAGGTTTCCTTTGACTGACCTGTTCAAAAAACAAATGTGAAAAGTGACATGGCAATTTAGACATTTCCTATGTCTCTCCTCCTATCTGGAGACCACCACCTCTCTTCTCCATTTCTTCTAAGCATTGCTTTTGAATCCTTAGCTCTTTCAGCCTTCTGTCTTAACGTATGATCCATCCATTCCTTGGAAAAGCTCTAAGATCAGTGTCTGGAAATTCATCTCTCATGGAGAATAAGGTTGCAAAGAACTTTCCCTCCTTTCGGTCCCTCTCCCCCCTCCCCCACAGGAAGCAGACCCTTGGACATGTCATGAAGAATACACTCTTGATCTGACTTGCCTTGTTACCCCTGGCCAGCCCAAGCAGCTGAGGTCTGAGCTTGACTTGCCCTGTATCGTTGTGCAACACTGGAAAAGGAAAAGTCTCCACCCTCAAACTGTGGTGACGTGATCAGGGTTCTCTTGGATTTCTATGCATTCGATTTCCTCTCTCTCCTTTCGTTTGGCACGTTTCTTTTTCTTGTGGTGCTTTTTGGAAGGAGGAAAAAAGGTTAGAAAAACAGGTAAGATAACAAAACAGTGCAGAAGCGTGCAACCCCCGGTCAGCAGCAAGCATTTGAACAGTGTGAAGGTCAGGTTTGAAGGCACAAATAGGAGGGGGACCAACCCAATAAGAAAAGAAGTAATGTTTTGCAAAATGGCTGTCCCATGCTCTTGCAGGGAGCGTTTTATACATTGTGTTCTGGTGTGCTCAGTTGCTAATACAAACGTGTAAAGCAGTGGTGCACAGTGGTCAATGGCAAAATTTAAAGTGTAGATAAGGCACAAGATAGAAATGCAATCCATGTCAACATTCCACAAGGTCATTAAGCCCAGAACGCCCAGCTCAATTGAGGTGACGCTAAGAATGAGCCAGAAGTTTCCCAGAGGATGGATCACTAGGATGAAAGTCAAGATTAACACCAGGAGAACCCCAAAGCCTGCGATCAGAACAGGCACAGTGACTGACAAACTGTAATGGTCTGTGAAAACAAAGGAAGGGTTAAACACGATGAAACGGATGCTCTTTGAGAGAGACAGGGGCCTCAACTTGTCCAGAACTTCTATGACTTCTTTCTGCTTGTCCCTGCTAGTCCTGGCCACCAGATACAAGCGAGAAGCAATGATGTTGTTTTCATCCCCCGCCTTAGAGAAAATGATATCATTCCGAAAATGTTGGAATTCTGGCTTTTTTAAAAACGAGCTTTGTAGGACACTGATGAAGTCAGTCTTGTTATTGGCACTGATGTTGCTGACTTTCAGAAACTGATAGTACTGCTCCACCCAGGACACTGCAGTGAACCCACTACAGAGCCTCTGCAGATCCTCCTGGACACTGCTGTTCCAGTATTCAAGGGGTTCATAGACATAGAATCCTATTACGGGGCTATAGTTGCTGAAATATTTTTGCTGAACCATGGCATAGGAAACACTTGGGGAGTCACTGGCTAGTAGGTTGATGATGCTAGCTCCATCACTGATCTGCAAGCACCCCATGAAGGAGAAGGAGGCATAAATGAGATATAGGATGACCACAAATGGCTTCACATAGATATTGGTAATCCATTCATTGTAATGTTCTCGGAGGAAGTGCTGAATGAAATGGTGCTGGTAAGGGTTTGTCTCATGATGGGATGTCTGTTGGTGCCCATCACTCATTACTGTCTGGAACCACACAGGTTTGCGGTCCAAGTATTCTGCAGAAGGGATCTTACAGCAAAAGATGCTGTGGTATCGATTTTGCTCTAGTTGTCCAGCAAAGACCAGGCAAGAGCCAAAGAAGGAGAAAATGTAGAAGTAGTTCAACAGAATAGAGACACACATATTCTGACAGAAGATCTTCACTGCCTCTATGTTTGTGAAGGGGCTGGCCCCCATACCAAACGTGATGAAGTACAGGGAGCTGGTCATGGTGTAGGTGACCATCACATCCGAATAGGCGTCTGCCACCCTGTCTTTGAAGGGTAAATTCTCTTTGGTTCTCCGCCATCCAGACAGAAGCTCAAATACTCCTTTAGTTCCATGACCTAATGTTAAAAGAAAGAAAAAGAATAGTTGTTTTTATTCCCACCTATGGTTCAAGTGGATTTCATATAGATTATTGATACTAAATGTACGTACTCTATTCTTTGAAGTAGTGTTTTTTTTTTTTTTCTTATTAGCAACTCCAAGGAAATATATGGTCCCTGTTTACACTTGAGCAAAGACTGAATTTATTGCTATTCTGGGCAAAATAAAATATTCATTATCTATTCTATTCCCCTGTAAGTTGTAGACACACTGCTGTATCCACATGATATTTTCTCCCTGAATGCTCAGTTGTCTTAAGTTGTCAAGAGCAGAGGCTGTCACCTGCATCTTTAATATCAATGCATATGCTTGGATAATGTATCCACAGTCCCTTTAAATGGATTTATGTGCTGATTTATAGAATTACAAGATGATATTAAACATTTGAATGAATACTTTTAAAAATAGTGGTGATAATATGCTCATCATCCATTCATATAGGCGTTTTTGTCATTTTTCTCTTATGAGTGCATGCGTGTTTACAGGTGCATGCACATATATGTGCTGATGTATGTTCAGGCTTACAGATGATGTCAGGATTTCTCTTTGATAGTTCTCCAACCTCATTCTTTTGAGGTAGAATCTCTTAATGAAGCCCACAGCTCACCAATGAGGCATGTCATTCTAGGGAGCCAGTCTCCACCTTCCAATGCCAGATCATAGATGAGTTGCCATGACCACCTAGCATTTAAGTAGGTTCTGAGGACCTGATCGGAACTCTGGTTCTCTTGCTTGAGCATCAGGCACTTCAACCACTGAGCCTTCTTGCCAGACTCCTTCTATGAATTTAAATGTAAATTAAGTAAAAAATTCATTATGTGTGTGCATGCGTGTTTGTGGTGAACAGAGGTACAATATGTCCTGGAACTAGAGTTACAGGTGGTTGTGAGCCATATCTTGCTGGTCTTCTGCAAACCCAGGTCTTCTTTTGAGAGTATTATGTGCTCTTAATCACACAGTCATCTTTCCAGTCCTAGGATTTTTATTAATTAACACTGGCTGCAACTGAAAAACAGTTTCCTAGGTCACACAAAAGTCTCCCAAGCCTAAAGATCACTACAAATGCTTCTTTTGAGCCCCTTAGAAGCTTTTATTTCCATGGTGACTGAACAAGCACGTTTGTTTCCTGTCTGTGGATGAAGAATACTTCTTTCTAACCAATTTCTGGGCACCCTCATATATATTGTATATAAGAATGAACAGGCAAAGGATTTAGTTAACAAATATTACTTGTAAATCTGGTATCTGCTCTCGGCTCTGTCCAGTTACTTTCAAGAAACTGAGAGGTTTAAAGAAAGAATTACTTTTTTACTAGCAAAAGAAGAAAGCAGCTGTGAAAGCAAAGACATTAGACTATAATTGTAATTTCCCCCTTTCTTCCACTTCCTTGAATCTATCAATCGTCACCCAGAGTATATGCATTGGTAACTTTCTGCATGGGTGGAAATCTGCATAGATTATTCTTCCCATTGTAGGCATAGCAATCCCAAACATAAACCATTCCTGGGAGCTGACACAAGCTGTGCTTGGTTTGTTCTCCAGGAAATGCCTTAGACAATGATGACGTTGAAGAACACAGAATGACCCAGTTCACAAAAACCTGCATGATGAATCTTGTATGTTACCTATATACTGGAGTTAGTTAAGAGCTCCACACATGATTCAGTGAGCAGTGCTTTAGCTAAAACATTGGGATTGCTACAGTCTCAGCACAAGTCCTCTGGGTTTGTATTGGTTGTAGATTTTGTGACTTGATCCCCCCATATTCATTTCCTTCTTTCCTTTTATTTCAGACTTATTGTCAAGAGTGTTTTCAACTGTGGTGTTCGTATGACACTGACACTGTGCTATACAACTCAGTGTAACTGAAAATCATCCAAGGAGCCAATTGTAAAACCAAAAGGTATCTTATCCTATCCAGCACTGTGGAGTCACCTGGGAGAACCATGAGCTACCTCTCGAGACCACTTGTGAGTTTGTTAGATGTGACTGAATCTCTTCCAAGAACAGTGATGCTTTTCAGGAGAGTGAACATTTGTAGTCTTTTTTATGGATAACTAATGAGTCATGTTTAATAAATTTATTTGATGATAGTATGTATAAATTTATATATATATATATGATGTTAATCTTTGATTTTCAAAGCATATCAGCTCTCTTTGGGGAGCTGTTATTAATTATTGGTAACCACTAAAGGGAATTAAGCAGTAGAGTTCTTACCTCAAATATAAAACCTTTGGTGTCTTTCCTGAGTCTCCTGTCAGGAAAGATGTTATCCTAACAAGCAGAGAGGATTATGAAACTGTAGATGGGTAAAAGACAGGATTACAAATATTTTTGGAAGCAATTATTTATACTTCCCATGTATAATTATAAGGTGAACACTGGTGTTGAAAAAAAATACTGATGAAACAAACAACAACGATTGTTCATTTGTATCTTCTGTAAGACTCATTGACCAAGAGGAATTCTTTCTCTCTTACTCTTTTGACAGCAAAATCTATTATGATAGTGGTTAGGGTCATTGAAATAAGACTTTAATTATAGCAACTCTCTTTGGAAACGAGGACATTAGTTTTCTTTGTAGTCACTAGGGATGGAAAAGCCACATGGTGCTGAGACTAAATTTGGCTTGCCTTTGTTAATGGTCATTTTAATGGAGCATTAGCTAGCCTATGTAGGGCAGGTTTTTGCTTTATGTAGTACAAAAGTGCTTGTGTGTGGGACAAGGATGATGGGTCTGTAAGGTTTATATATTCATTGAGAGTAAAAATGTGATCTCTGGGTATGGCATGTTTTATCTTATTTATAGGGATAGTGTAGATATTTTATAGGGCTTTCCCATGATACTCACTCAGGATTATCACACAATTTGGTGACTTCTTAGCAGCTTAAATTTATAGACTGCCCCAGCAATGGCTGTTTGTTTATGGCTTCATGAATATGGCTGTGACCAGCCTTACCTTCTCATTTTTGTTCATCCTGTTTTCTGTGTCTCTCATTGCTTCTTGTGCTCATTTGTCTGTTCAAGGTCAGCTCAGTCCTCTTTGTCACAAACCATATTGGATGATCCCAGCTATATTGACATTTTTATGCTTCCTTAAATCTGAATTTAATAAATTATTCATTTATTTAAGTTCTCATCCACAAGCCAATTAGCTACGGAACGAAAATTTCTCAGGATAAATTCTATTCTGGTTAGGATGTAGAGTCTTCCAAGTTAGGAAATGAATTGCATACTTTGTTCTGGAAAATATTATTTTTATGCAGAATATATTAGACCACTAAAGACATCTAGAACATACCCATTAACATCTTTTGTTTTTGAGACAGGATCTCATGTAGCAAAGGCCTGCTAGAATTTTCTGTATAGCCAGGATTACTGTGAACTCCAAACCTCTTTTTTTCTACCTCTCTAGTGCTGTGACTCACCACATGAACCACTAAGATCAAACTCAGGTCTTTGTGCATGTTAGGTAGGCATTCTACCCATTGACTTACATCTCCAGCCCATTTACTTCTGAATTATTGACTATAAATAAGCCTGAAAACGTATTTTTATAATAAATTAATTATCATATTATAATAAATAATAAATAAATATCATATATATATATATTTGGAAGTTTTCCTGTGTCCTGGCTGGCTGGCAGTCAGGATAATATCTCCCACCATGTCCCCTAAGTAAACACAAAAAGGCTTACATTATTTATAACTGCTTGACCATTAGCTCAGGCTTATTACTGACTAGCTCTTTATTTCCCTTTTTTCTTTCATTTTCCTTTATTAAGAAATTTTCTACTCACTCCACATACTATCCACAGATCCCCCCTCCTCCCTCCTCCCACCCCCAGCCCTCTTTCCCAAGCCACCCCTCATCCCCACATCCCCCAAATGGAGGTCTCCCATGGGGAGTCAGGAGAGTCCAGCACACTGAGCCTAGGCAGGCCCAAGCCCCTTCCCACTGCACCAAGGCTGTGCAAGGTTCACACCACAGGCACTGGGTTCCAGAAGCTTGCCCATAGACCAGGGACAGATCCTGATCCCTCTGCCTGGGCACTCCCCAAACAGTTCAAGCCAAACAAGCATCTTCCGTATCCAGAGGGCCTAGTCCAGTCCCATGGGGGCTCCACAGCCACCAGTCCACAGTTCATGGGCTTCCACTAGTGTGGCTGGTCATTTCTGCACATCCTCCCATCGTGATCTCGACGTCCCTCGCCTGCAGTATCTCTCCTCTCTCTCATCATTTGGATTCCTGGAGCTCAGCCTGGTGCCTGCCTGTGGATCTCTGTATCTGCCTCCATCAGTTAGTAGACAAAATATCATCTTGAGTGAGGTAACCCAGACTCAGAAGGACAAACATAGTAATGTACTCACTCATAAGTGGATACTAAATGGGAGGGAAGGGATGGCCAATCTGCAACCTACAACTCCAGAGAGGCTAGCTAACAGGGAAAGACCCTAGGAGGGACACATGGATGACCCTGTGAAGGAGAAGTGGATGAGATCTACATGAGTGGACTAGGTGTGTGTGGGGTGGCAGAGGGTGAGGAGTAGGGGATGAGAACATAAAGAAATGGGAGGGTCAAGCTGGAACAGGGACAGAGTGGGAGGGCAGGGAGGAAGATACCATGATAGGTGAGGACATCATGGGAATAGGAAGAGGCAGGGTGCTGGGGAGGCTCTTAGGAATCCACAGGGTTGACCCCACCTTGGTCTGCTGGCAGTGGTCTAGAGGGTGCCTGGACCAGTCTACTCTGGTGACCAGCCTAGCAAATAACCTAGCTGACATCATAGAGCCTTTGTCCAGTGACTGATGGAGGCTGACTAGCTCTTTCACTTAAATTAACCCATCATTCTCATTTATATTTAGCCATGTGGCTTGGTACCTTTTCTCAGTTCTGCCTTGTCATCTTGCTTCCTCTGTGTCTAGCTGGTGACTCCTGACAGCCTTCCTCTTGCCAGAATTCTTCTCATCTGCTTGCCCCACCTATACTTTCTGCCTGGCTACTGGCCAATCAGCATTTTATTTATCAACCAATCAGAGCAACACACATTCACAGCATAACAGAATGATATCCCACAGCATATGTATATATATAATTATATCCGTATCAATTCTATCCAGAAGAGCTGCATACTGTTTAACACCATACAAACCAATATACATCTACCTAGGGCTTTTAAATAAGTCAACACACAAGATGTAAAGGCAAAGAAGAAAACTTTTCTCTACATGTCAGTCAGCTCAGGCCATTTTGACTTACATGGTCCTGATAAGAGGAGATCACAGCTTCTAATACAACTGCTTTAAAAGTAGGAATATATACATGCAAAAAATAGTGTCACTATGATCAAACTGTTAATATTTCTATAAAAAATAAAGATGCAGGAACGTAATCAAGATGAGAATAGGTCAAAGTGATTTAAGGGTAGATACTATTCATACCATAAATCCTTGAGAAAATATAGTAAGTAGAAACAGCCTGAATACACTGAGCCCTTGGATATATAACTTAAATGCATACAGTATATATTATCACAGAGGCATATGTGTGTGTGTGTGTGTGTGTGTGTGTGTGTGAGTGTGTGTGCATTACTTTTATGACAATTCAAGAACTCATTCAATTTTTATGTTTAAAAATAAATTTTTTAAATCAACAGGCTGTGGTGATATTATGTTCCCCAAAATTGTGCACCCTAATAAACTTATCTGGGGGTCAGAGAACAGAACAGCCACTAGATACAGAGGCCAGAAAATGGTGGCACACACACTTTTAATCCTAGCATTCCAGAGGCAGAGATCTGTCTGGATCTCTGTGAGTTCAAAGCCACACTGGAAACAGCTAGGCGTGGTAACAAGAGCCTTTAATCCCAGGAAGTGATGGCAGAAAGCAGAAAGGTATTTAAGGCATGAGGATGAGGAACTAGAGTTGGTTAAGCTTTCAGGCTTTTGAGAAGCAGTTCAGCTGAGATCCATTTGGATAAGAACACAGAGGATTCTAGTCTGAGGAAACAGGATCAGCCGAGGAATTGTGAGGTGAGGAAGCTGTGGCTTGTTCTGCTTCTCTGATCTTCCAGCATTCACCTCAATACCTGGCTCCAGGTTTGATTTTATTAATAAGACCTTTTAAGATTCGTGCTACAACAGGCGGTTATGAACTGCACATACGATCTCATAGCAGATGTAACAGCATGCACAAGACCTGTGCAAGCCCAAGCCACACCAAGTCCCAGAGTGGTGAGGCAAGCTGGGCATGCATTTCTGCCCCTACCTGAGGAGCTACTGGCAATTGCTGGGTGCTAGGAGAGGAGGATCAGTTTTCCCTAAGAGTATAGCCCTTGATGAGTTGACTGTGCTCCAAAGGAGCACCATACAGTAGCACACATTGGCCATGATGAGAGAAAAAAGGACACAAAGTTGGGTGGTAAGGAAAGGGGGTGTGAATATGGGAAGAGTCGAGGAAATGAGAATGAATATGATCAAAACACATTTTATTAAACTCTCAAAGGATTATTAAATAATATAAGTAGAACTTATTACATGGAGAAATGAGCATTTGGTAAATGTTTTGTTTGTTTAATGTCAGGATTTACCAATCTTGAAACAATTAGCACTTTTGTCTGTCTAATTCTTTACTGTGGGGAGTGTCACATACACTGTAGAAAGTCGAGTTTTATTCCTGTCCTCTACCTATTCGATCTCAATAGTATACCCACAGTCATACTAATAAAATATTTCTTCAGACGTTGATATACACTCTCTAGGAACAAAACTGCCCTTCACTGAGAGTTACTGGCTTAATTGAAAGAAAAGCAAATTACTTACACACATACTTGCTTAATTAATCACCCTTTCGAGATCACAAAATAGGATACATTTCCAGTGAAAAACTGTAAAAGATACAATAACTGTTTATAATGTATTTTATATCCTACAACACAGAAAGCTTCTATTAACAATTTTGAGCATTTATTTCGGTCTCATAATTATTTATTCTATCTATATTTTACATCAGTATATCTGTAACCTATCCACCCATCCACGTATTTATTCTCCCTGACATGTTGATCTGTCTAGAAAGTTTCATAACCATGGACAGCCTATTTTTTTCTGTTTGTTTGTTTGCTTTATTTTCTTGTTTTTTTTTAAACCCTGGTGTGTTTGTTTGTTGGTTTCAATTAGTCCCTACTCTTGTGCTACATTTATTAATCATCTGCATACTTAAAAGAAGTTGTAACCTCCTCTTCTGTTTATGTAATCATGTCTTTTTTCTTAATGTTCTACCTGAAAGTCTTCAAATTTTGAACATTACTCAAGGCCAGGGCACTATAATCTCAGAAGAAGATATATGAATAAAATGTATGAATTGCCTTATTACTTGATGGCCTGAACTTTGACTATTTCTTTCTGCTACTCCAGTCCTGAGTAGTAGTAGGTCTGTCTTACTGTCCTTTTAAAATCGTCATCCTTACCTAAGGCTATAGTTAATTAGGAACAACTTCAATGAAGGTCCTGCCTAATTAGAAAACACAAGTAGTGCAGTGTGTGTGTGTGTGTGTGTGTGTGTGTGAGAGAGAGAGAGAGAGAGAGAGAGAGAGAGAGAGAGAGAGAGAGAGAGACAGAGACAGAGAGACACAGAGAGAGAAAGACAGAGAGAGAGAGAGAGAGAGAGAGAGAGAGAGAGAGAGAGAGTTGTCAACTTGATATGATCTTATCTTTGCCTGATTAGAAAGTCTCAAGCAGGAATTGTCTATGGCAGATTGGCCTGTGAGGGATTGTCTTCATTATGCTAATTGAGGTAGGAGGACCTGCCCCCTGTGGTTGGTGGCATTCCCTGGGCTTGGGATCCTGTGCTGTATGAGTGGAGAAAGCGAGGTAAGCACAAGCAAGCATGCATTCATTCTCTCTCCACTCTTGACTGTGGCTGTAACATGACTAACATCTTTCAGCTCTTGCCTTGACTTCCCCACAATGATGAACTGTGACCTGGAATGGTAGACCAATAACCTTCTTTATTCTTAAAGTTGCTTTTGTCCGAGTGTTTATCACAGCAACTGGAAACAAAACTAAGACAATGTGTGTGCGTGTATGTGTGCATGTGTGCATAAAATTATGATTATTTTTCTTTCATCAGAGATCAGTTTGTTCATATAGCAAATTATTAATAAACCCAATGTCAAAAGTACATTTTTGCTAAATACTGGCAAACTTTGCTCATGATTTTCTTGAATTAGGCTAGTACATCTTTGAAAAGCACATTGGGACAATATAAGTGACACACTTGGGCCAACACTGAATGACTGACGTTTCCTTGGGCAACATTTTATGGAAGAAGAAACAGATGACTCTTAGAGCTGAGTAGAAGAGAAACTGGGAGAATAATTTGAGGAGAGAGATGAAAGGAAACAACAGACTTGTGTTTATATATGTATGTATTGGATGTCCTGAAAGTCTGAAAAGATATTGTTGTGGACACTTCTTTCTAAGTGAAAACAAATAGAAGCAGCAAACAATAATAAAAACTTATGTGCCTGCTGGCACAGGTGACTGGCAACGATTTAATAAGTTCCTCTATTTGCAATGGAACACATGAAAAATTGATCATTTGGTTCCCATTTTTGGTTATATTAGTGGAAGAGTGCAAAGGCAAATATTTCAATATATTTTTTTAAATAGCTACTGTGTTGGTATGGATATGGAATGTTCTCAAGAGTTTTTGAACAGTTCACCCCTAGCTTGTGGCGGTGCTTTGGAAGGGCATAGAACCTTTAGAATACGGAGCCTTGCTGAGGAAGTGAGTCACTGGAGATGGGTCTTTATGGTTGGTAGCCTGGCCCTACTTCCTATCTGGTCTTTGCTTTCTGAGTGCAGATGTGACTGGATGCTTCATGGTCCTGTCACCATTCCTTCTTGACTATGATGGGCTGCATCTCAGCTTAAACTGTAAGACTCGATGAATCTTCCCGTTGTTAAATTGCTTCTTGTTAGATATTTAGTAACAGCAATGAGAAAAGCAACAAATAGTTAGCAGACAAAGCTGATCTCAGTCTTCAAGGAGATCAGCATGAGAACAGAACTGTATGATCCCACCTGAGTCTCAAGTAAACACTCCCCAATAAGCTATGTTTGCCTATGGTATTGATGTGGTAAAACAGGAAGTGGATTTTTTTTTCCAGAACAGTATTATTTTGTAAATCTAAGATACCTTTTACAGATGCCACTTTTAAAAAGATCATTTTTATTTTATGTGTATGAGTGTTCTGTCTATATGTGCACTATCTGTGTGCCTGTTGTCCAATGAGGCAAAAAAGAGGGTGTCTGAACTGGAACTGGAGCAACAGATGGTTGTGAGTTGTCATGTGGGTGCTGGGGACTGAACCTGGGTCTTCTCTGAGAGCAGTCAGTGTTTTTAAACACAGAGCAATATCTCCAGACCCAACCAATCTAATGAAAATAATTTTAATAGAATCCACTTTGATTGAATCAACTATACTATTATTTTCTACTCAATATATTCTAGGATGCATCTTCTGTGTGTTTATAGTTATTTTAATCATCAGTGGAGTTAGAATTCTCTACATTTGCCATGTAAAGAGCCATACATTGATCTACCTTCTTTCTTGAACGTGTTTAACTGTCAGTGGTGTATGAAAACTTTACACTACACCAGAGACACAGACACAGAGGTTGAAAACAATGCAACTCACTATGGCATGCTCTAGGTAGACCTTAGCAGTCATTTCTGTGTTGGTTAGCTGCTGTTTTTGTCAACTTGACACAAATCTATACCTAACTGGGAAGAGGAACTCTTAACTGAGAAAATTCTTCCGTAGGTAGGCCTGTGATCAAGTACTGTCTTGATGAATAACGCTTGCTGTGGGTGGGTCCAGTTCACAGGGGAGAGGTGCCACTCTTGGGCCCAGGGTCCTGGATGATAATATAAAGCAGTCAAAGCAAGTCATGGGGAGTTAGCCAGTGATCACATTTACGCTTTCTTTCCTTTAGTTGGTGATTCTATTTCTGTTTTGTTAGAGACAGGGTCTTGTGTGTAGCCTGACTGGCCTGGAACTAGCTATGTAGATCAGAATGGCCTCAAACTCACAGAGATCCCCCTGCCTTTGCCTCCCATGTACAATTCTTAACGTGGTCTTCAGCAGAATCTTAATAGCTGAAGTCTGGTCTAACTTCTAGCTCACTTCACCCCACTTGGCCAGCCACATGCCTATCCTCTGTTATAAAGTATCACAGCCTTTTTACTACACTCAACTGGAAGTGTCCATTGCTGATCATGTCTCATGATTTTGGGCAAGCACTTGTCCTTTTCATTTTTATACCAAACTATTTGGAATGGAGTGAGCATTTACTAAATGTCTGTGAAACTGAACTGACCAGGTTTAACATCTATTTTAACGCATCCTTATTGAAAAAAATTATATTATTATAAATTAACAAATTAAAACTTATTTTAGTTAATATAAAGCTGGTTTAGTTATGTTTTATTTACGTAATTATTTATATACTTTATGAATTCATGAAATATGGATTTAATAATACTGTATATAATTACTTTAATAATCAGTAGTATTTATTATTGGTTCTTACAGTAATGGCCAACAGCCTGACGTTCAGTGCAAGATTTCATGGGTAGATGTGATTTGCCTGAATTTACTAAGCAAGACACCTGCTGACTGTTGCCTAATAATTTGTGGTAGAGGTGGAGATAGAGGCCAGTGAGGCCCAATTGGAAAATCAGCATGTAATTCATGAATCTGGCTGACTTGGTAGTATGACAGGAAATGGAATCTAAAATGAAGGAACTTCTATGTTGCTTTTTGTTTAGTTATAAATACAATTAGAAAGACTCAGGCATTGTGTGTCACACTTTTATTCCCAACATTTAGGAGGCTGAGGCAGGAGGATCACTATGAGTTTGGCACTGTCCTGGGCTTCAGAGTAAGTTCTTGGGCTACAGAATGTGACCTCACTTAAAAAAAACCAAACCACTGCAGACTAAATCAAACAAAAGGGAGATGTGACTATAATCTACGTCGATCTAAGTGGTGGTATTTTAGGTATCTTGCCACCCCTGTGGTATCTGACCTCCCGATGCTGATCAATACATATTTATATTTTTTCACTAGCTGTCATCCAGAATAAATAAGTTATTATCAAGTCTCACAAAGGTCACTCAGCTCACCAATGATGTATAAGGCTTTTAAGCTCTTGGTGCTTGTATAAACTCAGAAGACATAGGGTAGAGAGCAATTTGGCAGGCATTCTTCAAGCTGCTGTAGGCAGGGACACGAGCTGGTTTTGCCTGGAGACTTGATTGAAGATCTCTTTTGACATTGTCTTTAAGTAGTAGAAGTAGATTTCTCTTGAAATGCCCCTGTCCTAGCATGAATGATACATGGTGAGATGGGCATGGCAGTACAAAGAACAGAGGAAATCAGCATGAATAGGAACACTACTCATTCTATCCATGTAAGAGGTTAATGGATCTTATTAGTGGCTTAATAATAAAAAAGGAACTTAACAGTCATGTGGTTTTCAGAACTGTTGTGTGATTTATATGTGTATTAATAAGTAAGCGGAAAACAGTCTCATTCTACAGTTCACATTTAATCATTTTGGACTATTTATAGTTATACTTGTATAAACATTGCTTAAATCCAGTGTGTATATATGCGTTTTTTCATATCTATACACTGCATATATGTATGTATTATTAATAGCCAAAGGCACGTCCATACTTAAATTGGTAAAATTATGTAATACTATACGATGTAGTGATTAGTTGCATAGTCTCCACAGCAGACAAAAGATTTTGTCCCAGATCTCCCACTTCCTAGCTTTATGACATGTTATTCTCTTTTTCCTTCTTTTTCCTCTTCTTATTTCAGTTCCCCGCTCTGTAAAATGGGATAACAATGAAGCTTTCCCTTGGACGACCTTTGTGCACATGACCTGGGATCCTACTAAACACTTTGCTTAGAGGAAAACCATCATGCTGGTTCCGATGCTTGCCATCAGGAATGTTCCAAATCTTTGGAGCTGAGATGCCATGTCTGTTTCTCTGTGTGTTGGTTATGGGTAGCTGTACCGCTACAGCTGAGCTGGCTGGGAACCCTGGAACTGTCCTTTTAGCTTTCCTCCCCTCAAGGCCTTGATGCTCCCATGGACTGAAGTCCTCTGTAGAAACAGCATCCATGAAGACTCTATTCTCCCTGCTAAGGAAGCATGTTGTGGAACTTTTCATTTCTTCTCAGTACCTCTATACCTTCCAAATTGTACAAAATAAACATACATGGTTTTTTGAGTGCAAAATAGAAGGCCTGTCAGCTGGGTGCTGACAAGTAGGCCTTGGTCCTCCTATGAGCTGGCGTGGTGCTCATAGCAGGGCTTAGTGTTGTGCTGCTGACTATAATCTCACAAAACAGTACCAGGCATTGGTACTCTGAGCCTTGAGAGATTGAGACCAAATAAATCCCCTCTATGGTCACAGATGAATACAAACAAGACAGTGTTTCCAAAGTACAAAATGGTCCAAATGCCTCCTAGGAAGGGGAGTGAAACTGGCGGCTGATTCTTTTCTAACTGCAGTTAAGCTCTGCATTCCTGGGTATAAGAACTCTCAAGATAATTGAGCAGAGACTTCCCCTTCTTCTTGACAGTAACAAACTATAGTCCTTTGAGCACTCTTTCAAATCCTATAATGCTTGCAAAAAAAATGAAGTGAGTCCATTCAAATACCTTCTTTCTCAAATGCTCCCGGACCTCAGTGATGTAGATTTTCCTCACTACCATCGTCCAATGAATCTAAATTTGTAAAATTGTCCTGGTATATTTGGTGGTCTTTGGCTTGAGTGTATTAGTACTTTGTGATGAATCTTATTTTGAGGAAATGAAATGTACTAAAGATTTCTTGTTGTTGTCTTATAAACTGATTACTTTGAGTGTAGGAGTTATAACCAAGAACATTGATTGAGAGGCAAGTCCAGGATGATTGACATATCCAAATCATACCAAAAGGAAGAGGCAGGGCTTGCCCAGGGAAGTAATGGTTTAGTTTGCTCTCACTGAAAGGAGAATGTAAAGTGGGCCTTTGAGAAGAGGGATGATCTGGATAGAGCATGAGAATCACTTGGATGTTATTATGGGAGGACACTGGGAATCAACTGGAATCAAAGACTTAATGCTATGGGAAAAAAGTAGATGGAAGAATTTAAAGTAGGGCAGAAAACTCAAAATCATACAATGGTTAAGAGGGACAGATTGGTAGTTTGCAAGCTAAACACAGCATGCCTTTTAAAAAGCCAAGACCGAGAGTAAAGGATCATTTTCCACAGGAAATAAGAAAGAACTTAGAGGAATGAAAAATTAAAATAATGTTAGCATTTATTGAGCTAATGACATTTAAAGTACAGAAATTGATTAGAAAATTTAAGTTATTCATTTGAAGGTTGTTTCCTGAGTGCCTCCCACTAAGAAGACACAGGAAAATACCATCACTTTGAAGTTTAATAACTGCTATTTGTCCCATTTGAAAATCATATCACATCCATATGTCTGAATTTAACAGTTCATTAATTGCCAGCTTTGGGGATTTTTAATTCTATAAAGAGTAAAATGGATGATGACTTAGGATTCCTTGTATCACCAAAAGCTACCGAGTACTTAAAAAATGTCTGATCTAATCAGTAGAAAAATGTATTTGAAATGAAAGGACTCTTACTTGGCAAATTTAAATTAGGCACCATCTCAGTTTCTATTACATATTATTTAAGAGAGAAAATTTTCAGAGTTGCCCACGGATGCTCGGTAAAAGCATGATGCTTCAGAGGACAAGTGTGTTGGGAGAATTCCAGAGTTCTCTCTCTCTCTCTCTCTCTCTCTCTCTCTCTCTCTCTCTCTCTCTCTCTCTTCCTTTCTGTCTTTCTTTCTCAAACATTTCTCCCTTGTGAAGAAAGAATGCATGCTTGCAATCCCCTCTGAATAGTATGGCCTGTTGCCCATGGAAACTCATTTAACCAGGTAGCTCACGCCTGACATGGCTCCAGTCCTTTGAGTAGTCATTAAATTAGTGAACCAGAACTTCCTTTTTGGTTTTTCTTTCATGCATGAATTAACTTCATTGGAGAAGGTCTTTCTAAAGTACATTGGATCTATATCCTCTCCTTTTGTATCCACCTCTAGAAAAAGAAAAAGAAAAGTAATCCACAGGGAGTTGCCACTTTTTCATGCACCAACTATCAGGAGGTACTAGAACTTGGGGGTTTACCATAGGGCTTTGTCCAGTTAAGTTCCCTCACTGTGATCTATCAGATGTGTGGCCTTGGGCAAAGGAGCTATTTTGTAGTTCTCTTTGCTAACCTAGAGAAAGAAAAGGGCAGTAACCTTTGAAAGGTTGGTGTGTTAAGAGGAATATAAAACAGAAGTCAGCCAGTACAAATTTCCCTGGCACATAGCTAGTGCTCATCAGAGCGTTAGCTGTTGCTGATAAGGGTGTGGTGCTGTGCGAGCCGCTGGGTGCCTCTCAGCCAATGGTAGGCTTCCCTTTCACTGGAAAGGCTCTCATTCCACTGGCTTCTTGGGGTCTGTCCTTGAGTCTGCTTCTAAGCTACGCTTTACTGCAAGGTCAGTTTATCAACAGATGGATCAGAAAATGCTTGGTGCTGGGGATGAGTGGAGGGGGTGAAGAGATGAAAGAGATGACTGGAAGGGGGGTGATTTGGGGGGTCAGGTATAAACCTGATGCAAGGAAAACTCCCATGAATCTACAAGGATGACACCAGCTAATACTCCTAGCAATAGTGGACATGTAGCCTGAAGCGGCCATCTCCTGTGTCCAGATTGGTGACTACTTCATTTGTCATCAGAGAGGCTTCATCCAGCAACTGATGGAAACAGGTGCAGAGACTCACAGCCAAACATTAGGCCAAGCTCGGGGAATTCCGCTGAAGAGAGGGAGGAAGAATTGTAGGAACCAGAGGGATCAAGGACATCACAAGAAAACCCACAGAAACTAACTTAGACTCACAGGAGCTCACAGAGACTGAACCAACAACCAGGGAGCCCTGCATGGGACTGATCTAAGCCCTCTACATACATGTGACAGTTGTGTAACTTGGTCTATTTGTGGGACTTCTAACAATGGGAGCACGGCCTGTCCCTAATGCTTTTGCTGACACTTGAGAACCTATTTCACATACTGGGTCACTTTGCCCAGTCTAAATACAAGAGGATGTGCTTAGTCTTACTACAACTTGATATGCCATGCTTTGTTGATACCCATGGGAAGCCTGCCCCTTTCTCAACAGAAACAGAGGAGGAGTAGATTGAAGGCAGGGATGGAGAGAAGGTGGGAGGAGAGAATGGGAGAAAGAGGTGGGGGAATTGTGGTTGGGATACAAAATAAAAAAGTTAATTAAATACAAAAAACAAAAAAAAATACTTTGTATTAATTTCCAAAGGTAGAGGTTGAATTTGAACCAGGCAGATCTAAAGTAGGTTTAGATTTTTTTCCTCTTTTTTGTTTTTTTTTTCTGTCTTAAGAAGTTAGGTGTGGGGAAAAATAATGATAAACAATGGGTTTTAGTTGGCTGCTTTCAACTATTGAGTTATTTTGATGTGTGCTGCTATTCAGAAGAAGCCCATAGAGCTGTTCTGTGGCAGGAGGCAAGCCATAAGGGAACTTTCCAGACTTTGAGCTATTCTTTGGCTCACAGAGCAAACCGACATTACTCCTAGAATGCAGCCTGTGGTTCAGCAGGCCCCTTCAGAAATGGTGGAGTACTGGCATCTGGATGTGCCTCTGCCAAGTATGGGTTTCCTTGTCAGTTGAAAAGGCCCCTTCTCAGCTGAGTTTTCTGATGTCTGCCACCATGGTCTGCAGCTAAGTCCACTGATGGCCTTGGCCTTGTTGCCATGGGAGTTTATAGGCAGAAGGCGTTCAAGGAAGTATTTGATGTCAATTCCTAAAGGTGGAGATGGAGATAAGGAGTGGAAGCAGCATGGAAAGGAATATCAAGTTCAAATTAGAGTTTTTAAACCCAAATTCAGATCCCAGCTGGATTTATTTCTCACTCGATAGCCTTCTACAAGAAGCTACTGTGTGTTTCGTTTCCTCATGTGCAGAAACAGATTCAAACATCTATCTCGTGGTACGGCTAGGAGTCAAACTCGGCTCCACTGGAAGAGCATCAAAGACTCTAACTACTGAGCCATCTCTCCAGCTCCTATTACTTTCATTTTACAGTAAAATTTGAACTCTGAAAGCCTAATTTCTCTAATTTTCTTTTATTCAAACTGTTTGGGCTAGCCTGAGACCCTTCCTTTCTATATGGAATTGAAGTTAACTTGGTCAGTTCCTCATCAAGGCCACTGCAGATTCTGGTGAGGACTGCGTTGAGTACTGTCTTTTGGTCTAATGACATGAAGCATCCTTTCTACATATTTATATTTTAATTTCATTCAGCAGGGTTTTTGTTTGTTTCTTTCTGTTTTGGGTTAGTTTTTAGTAGGAAATGGTATACTTTTTTTGTGAATTTATCCTGGCAGATTTTATTCTCTTTAATGTCGCAATATGTGCAATTATTTTCTTCATCTCATTTTGGCGTTATTTATTGTTATCATATAAAACACACTCCAGTGTACTGATATTGTATCCTGAAAACAATGCACCTTTCTATAAATTCTAATGTCTTTTCAGAGTATTCTTTAAAATTTTCTGAAAAAATCATGTTACAGTTACATAAAAATAGTTTAAATTCACCCTTTTTATTTGGATATCCTTTAGTTTATTCTCTTGCCTAATGGCCCCAGCTAGACCCTGAAGGAACCCCCATAAGGTTAACTGAATATGGGGGTTCTGTAAAATTTGGTGAAAGTAGAATGTTTCTGAAGGATGAAAAAGTAATAAAACATTAAGGACAATAAAATCTGCAAGAATAAACTTTCTAGCCGAGGGTGCAAGAGATTGAGGTAACCATAGCATAGTTTCCCCAGATTGCCTCACAGGACTTCACACAGCCTCAGGTCTGAACACAGCACTTGAAACACGTGTGTGTTCGTGGTGCACATACCTGCAGGCAGTGCTAATGGATGCTGCCTAAAACAAATCAAGTCTGGATGTCAGCAGTGTGAGTGCTTATACTCATGTTCTTATAGAAAAAGACAACTTAACCATAGAAAGCCGAGACTTTGAGCATCGACTTACCATTATTCCTCAGCATTTAAATATCAAAGGAGTATCCGTGCACTTTATTGTGTTAAAATGTTTGATTGGTATAGATGTATGTTTTCAGGGCTGACCATTTTGTACTGGACAACTAATCGGTGTGCTTTCCCCTGGAGAAGACCACCTCTCTTGCTCCCCCCAAAACATACATGCAAGTAACATTATGTGGACTCAGCAGGCTACAATTAGGAACACATATGCATATACATACATATACATATATGCATGCAATAGCAACTAGTGAACAAAGAGGCCAGGAGTTTAGAGGAGATGGGGAAGGGGTAGACAGGAGGGTGTAGAGGGGGTAGAGGGAAGGGAGAAATGTCATTAAATGATAATTTCAAAAATTTAAAAAAAAGTAATTTTTGATTTTTAAAATTACTGTTTGTTGTTAATTTGATAACTTGATTCTCATACAAAGTTCTTAAATGAATTTTAGATTAGGATTAAAACAGAATTTCTGAAGTGACTCTTAAACATATTTTTTTCTGTTTTTTACTATGCATTTTTGAAAACTGACATTTTCAAAGTTGTTGATTATAAAATCAAAATGTTGGTCAAATCTGATAAATCTTGAAGAGGCTCTGTGTCTTTCAGTATAAAAACCCAAATGATCAAATTTAATTGTTAAAAAAAATCATGTCCACCTCATTAGTTGTAAATTTGCTTTTGTCTTTAATAAGTAATACAATTTATACACCAGGAAACTGTTTTAAAGTAAATTTCTTTTTTTAGAAGCCATTATAAATTTATTATTTACACAGTTGTTAAAGTACACGAATACAGTGGTAGTACAAATGCATAGCTCTTAAATTTTTCTACACATGAATGTTTTTCATCCACAAAACTTTCTGGTAATTCTGGGTACAGAGGGGAACCCAGCAAGTTTGCAAATCAAACACTATTTCTTTATGGCGTTTTTGTTAGTAAATGTTTGATTTGCAAACTTGTTGGGTTCCTCTCTGTACTCAGAATTACCGGAAAGTTTTGTGGATGAAAAACATTCATGTGTAGAAAAAAATTAAGAAGCCTGTGGCTAGAAACAGTGAACGTGCCCATCCATGCTCTGGCCTGGACCTTCAGGGAACAACAGCTCCTGAAGGTCCTGAAGGTCTTTCATCAGTTAGTATGTCTGGCTTTCATGATTTTCTTATAGACACTTTTCATTGAATTACAGTTCTCTCTAAACTTTTTATCATATTTATTTACTTCTTTACTTATTCATTCATTCATTTGTGTATGTGTGCATGTGTGTGTGTGTGTGTGTGTGTGTGTGTGTGTGTGTGTGTGTGTGCACTTGTGCTTGCCATGGCACTCATGTGGAGAGGAGAGAACAGTTTGTCGGAGTTGGTTTTCTCCTTCTACCATGTGGAAGGTGACAGTTTCATGCTGAGCTGTCTCACGGGTCTAGAAGTTTCCTTCTGTTTCTAGCTTGTAGTCTCTTTGTTTTGTTTCATTTTTAAATCATAAATGGGGACTGAAATGACCAAATGCCTTTTGTTTGTGTGGAGATAGTCATGTGTGTTTGGCCTTTATTCTGTTGGTACGGTGTATTAATTAATTTAGATGTTAACATAATTCATGCTAGATATTTTTATGCATAGTGTAAACCCCCTTTGTCACAGTATATAATAGTTTCATATGGTTTTTGTTTTCTTTGGCTGGTCTTTGGTGAGGCATTTAGTTTTTGCATAAATGGTATTGGCCTTGAGTTTTCTTTCCTATTGTGCCTTGTCTGGTTTTGGCATTCTGCTAACATCGGTCTCATAGAATGGTTTAAGAGTCTTCTCCTTGGGATGGAGAGAAGGTTAAGTGGTTAAGAGTGATGGCTGCTATTTCAGAGGACCTTGGTTCCATTCCCAGCACCCACACGGTGGGTGGCTCACAACCATCTGTAGCTTCAGTTCCGGAGGATCTGATGCCCTCTTCTTGCCTTTGTGGGCACCAGGCATGCATATGGTATACAGACAGACAGACATGCAGGCAAAACACACCATACACATAAAGCGAAATAGAAATAAAAAATTTAAAGTCTTCCCCTTCATTTCAAAGATCTTAAACACAGAAACTCTTATGTTCCAGATAACCTCCTTCATTTTGTTTATAAATTACAGCACATCCAAACTTCCTCATCAGTCTGCACTTAGCAAAGTACCTATGTGATTTGAACCAATTTATTCTCATCACTAAACAGTATTTATAATACTCCCACATGATTTAAACCAATTTAGCTTTCCCACGAGAGGAGTCAGGTGGGAAAAAGAGAGAGAGGCTGTGTCGCAGATGTGTGGCAGGTAAGCACAGGGAGAGAGGCCTGAAGGACCCTTGGCATAGTGATATTTCACAGATGGTGATGACCATGCCATACCCCACTCCCCTCGCTTTTCTTTTGGACTCTTGCGAAGTGGTCTTCAGATCTGAATTTCAAAACTCGCCTTCTTTCTCCTCACCTTCCCACTGTCGTTTCTATCTCTCCCTCTGTCCTTTCAAAACTAAACAGAGATAAACTAGCTAAAGGATCAAAATCAGTATGAGGAAGGTGGGGACATGGCTCAGGGGATACAGGTGTTTGCGGTGCCTGCCTGGTGATGTGAGTTCAATAGTGGGAACACATGTAAAAAGCAGAGGGAGAAAAAGCTGTCTTCTGACCCCTCCACCTTCACCATGGCAATGTGCTCACTTGTTCACACACACGATAATTAATAATAATAATGATAAGGCAATTTGTACAGGAAGCAACTGAAGTTAGAGTAGGTGTTGTTTTCCTATCCTGACTATCATTGGTAACTCAGGGCAGCAGGAATGCGTCGGATTCAATGACCTTAGAACAGGATGACAGAATAAACTGTCCTCACAGTCCTTATCAAGCCAGGCTGCAGGAAGTCCTCTTTTCATCACTGTGAAAACGCAATCCTTTCATTTCCATGTTTGATGAACACAAATTTAAAATAAAAATCAAGTTTGAACAGGCATTTACTCAGCATGGTTCATGTTTTCTGAAAGTTTAGAGAGAAGGGGTTTCTGTTATTTCTACTTTGAGAGATTTATGGTCTGAATAGCAGAAAATAACTATTTAAGAAAGAAATAAGCACTTGAAACATTTTAAAGACACATTAATCCCAGGACACAGGCCTTGGCTGTTAATGAACAAGGCACTGCAGATCATGTAGGGGGGAGATGGGAGCTCACAGGGGAAAGTGGTCTGAAAGAAATGATTCTAAAACTCACAAATGAAGCTGCAGGTTGATTAAAGCCATGGCCAGGGCTGGAGAGAGGGCTCAGTGGGTCATAGAAGTTTCTGCTTTTGCTGAGGAATGGAGTTTGGTCTTCTCAGCACTCAGGTCAGGTGGTTAAGGTCTAAGTGCAGCTCCAGGAGATCTGATGCCCTCTCCTGGCTTCCTTGAGCAACTACACACACACACACACACACACACACACACACACACACACACACACACCCCTATACACAAATAAAAAATAAATCTTTTAAAACAAAAAGTGTCAGATATTAGTGATGAATTCCACCTGAAGACTGATTGATTGGCCAGGGCTTTCCTCTTTCAAAGCAGCCAATTTAAAAACTGCCAATTAATTTTCCTTTGATTCCACAGAAGTAAATTCATATTCTAATCTTTCTTTTTGTCCCTTTTTCATCTTATGGGACATTTTAAATATGTTTTGAGCCAATTTCCTTTGCTCATAGGTAACCTCTGCACATTTGAGAATACTGAAAAACAGTTGTTTTTCTTTGTTCTAAATTTCTGAGGAAGAAACATATTCATCCCTTGCATTCCAATTAACATTATAAAATGAACTGCTACCCTTGGGATTCACTAAAAAGAATTTTCCTGGCATCCTTGTAGCTCAGGGCAAGAGGCCTTGTCAGTACATTTACAGATACCCATAACATTTAAGCACAATGTCCCCATACACAATTCCTGTGCACGTATTTAGACAGAAAGTACATCTTTCTTGGTCTTGCAACTTGATTTTCCTCCCTCTTGATCTATTCTGCCAGCAGAGAGGAAGAGTAAGAAAGACGCATTCCAAAGTGCACCTTTCACATGTTTTGTTTCTGCAGTGCTGAGGACAGAGCCGAGGCCTCCTATGTACTTGGTGAGAATTCTGCCATTGAGCTAGACTGAACAGACCCTACAGACTCTTAAGTGTTCTTCATGATCACAAAGAGGAGCACAGATTTTTGTGGGTGAAAATAGTTGCATTTTCTTAGATATTAAAAGAGAATGAACTGCTTATATCAATGTTTTATTTCAGGGACAGAAATACTTGTACAAAGCCCCTTTTATTCATTGTTTTATTAGGTGTGTATTTACTGATTGGATAATATGAACAAGACATCATTTTACATATGGAGGAGAGAGCAGGGATCAAGACAGAGAGCCCCTTTGCTGTTAGACTTCACATTCTAGTGAGAAAAACTCTAAAAGAAATAAGCTCAGTGTGTTATGTGTTGACGAATTAGAAAACTTAGGCAGAAAGGGAGAATTTGAAGTGTTTGGGGGTAAGGATAGGTGACTTCTATTTTATTTATTTAGTGTTTGAGACAGAGTCCTGCTGTGTTGCCTAGTTTGGTCTTAACTTCAAAGGTCAAATGATCATCTTATCTCAGCCTCATGAACTGCTAAGTTTAGAGTTTTGTGTCAACATTCCCAGCTTGGAGGATTGTTAAGATAGTCAGTAAAGAGCTTGCCATGAAGATCGTATTTGAAATATGGCCTGCATAAATGAAGAAGTTGGTAATTGCATTGGAACAGGGACCTGCCTGACACATTCCAGGGGGTAATAAGGCCATTGGAAATAGTACATGGCATGCTAGGAGTTGGCTTTCAGATTTCCTAGACTAAGAAAGTGGTAGTAGGCTATAGTGGAGTCTGGACTCCTTGTCTTCATCTGAAGCTGATTCTTTCCTTTACCAATATGAGAAATGGAGAGGGTTTATTTAAGAAGATATTTAATAACTCATGCATGAAACTAGTTGTGATTAACACTGCAAAAATAGCTATAATGCAGAATAGTGCCTGAGTTCTAGAGTAGCCTCAGGGTAATCTACAAAGTAGACAACAATAGCTAAGCAAGATATGTGAAAATCAAGTTGCCATTGGAACCATGTATAGGCCAGGGACTGCATGATGAGCCCTGAGAAGGCTCTTCTAGTTAGGAGACTGGGAATCAAGCCGGATAACTTGCCTTAAGGGTCTAGTTACTATTATTGGGGCAAGCATTGGGCAAACAACTAGTCATTACTAAGTCTAGCTTCACACTCCCACCCTCACCCTCTGTCTGGTGCCTGTTTGGTATGAGGCATGGTTTGAAGTTTGGTATTTCTTTTTCTCCTTAGAATCTGCTTCTAGGACAGTGTTACATTCCCCCCATCCCTTCCTCCAGGAGACACAGCTGATTCTGCTCTTGTGTGCTTAGTAATTCAATGAATGGGCTTGTTAACACTAACATAGTATCACCCTACTGGGGGCGGGGGTTGTCTTTTGAACATCATGTGTATACAGTGAAGGCCAAACTAGGTGATTTTCCTTTATTCCAGTTTTATGGAACCAAAGAGGTAAGATTACTACACAGCTTATATAATCCATGCTAGGGGAACCTCACCCTGATTTCTGCCAATATTCTTCTGAAGAAATACCATGGTTTTCACCCAAATAGGCAAATTGAACTCACCAAGGCTTTTGATCAGACCTAATTATGCCATGACTCTAAATTCAACCACTTTAGTCCCATCTTTCTTACTGGCTTCAATGATGAAACAAATACACATTTTAATAACCTTTTCCTTCACAGTGAGTCTAAAAATCTGAAACTGCAGGTGGCTAATGATCTGTGTGAGAAGATTACAATATGTGAATAATGACATAATAATAGTAATGTACATAGAAAAGACACAGTGGTTCCTTCAATTCAAAGCCTTCCTCTCAAGAATACTGTGCAAATCAAATGTGGAATACCTAGCAGGGTGCCTGGTATACAGGGGTGTGTGAATGTATAGACACGGAAATTAAAACCACTATTTATGTTTAGAATGACTCATTTACAGTAATATGAAGTCTCAATGCTCCTTTAAATAATGATGGTCAATGAAATTCTGGAAATGAAATATAATCCTGAGATATAAACCAGCACTGTGGTTTGAGACAGTTTAAACACTAGAAGGAATACACCTAAGATACTTAGAGACAACAGACTTAACAAAGCCATGCATGCTGTATAATCTCAGGCAGACATTTAATTAAGTATTTTGTTTGCCTCAGATGAAGTATGTTAGTAATATGCAGCAAACACCTACCCCGTGGGAAAACTGGAAAGACCTCTGTGTAAGTCATCTTTGACAAACTGCCTCTTGGTCTGCGTTAACCAGTGTTAGCCTTACGAATGTAGCTTTAATTCTAGAATTCAGATTTGGTAAGAGTTCAGCTTGCTGTCATTCTGTCTGGCCCCTAGATCCTGTTCTTCCTAGTCCTATCTCCTTGTGCAAGGCACTTGTATCTGTCCTTCATAACTGCCCATCTGTAAATGAATATTCATCAGTAGTACCTAGCTCACTGGGTTTCCATGTTGATTAAGTAAGATGCTACTAATAATGATTCTGATAGTATCTTTGGATATTAGTAAAGTATCAATAAGGTAAGCCATTATTATTATTATTTAATTTCATTGTTCTTGTGCTTTGGTTGTTTATTTGTATTTTAAGTGCATAGGGTTTTTGCCTGCATGTATGTCTGTGCACCATGAACATGTGCAATACCCATGGAGGCCAGAAGGTGTCAGACTCCCTGAAACTGGAGTTACAGATGATTATGAACTGCCACATGGGTGCTGGGAATTGAATCTAGGTCCTCTAGAAGAGCAGCTGATGACTCTGCTGAGCCATTTCTCCAGCTCCTGCTTTGGTATTTTTAAAAATAGTGTTCACAACAGTCATTATGGAAAAGCCAAAGTTTGCATGTCAACCCATGTGACTCAGTGTCTGTAGACCTACCCTGTTTAATCAGTTCAAAATGTAGGAACTCAGATTGTATCTTACGTCCGAGAATGACATTCAGTGTAGTGGAAAGGGCTAACCCCAATAGGCTTGGCTTCTGGAGCATAACATGGACTCAAAAAATGAATTCTTAAAAGTTGGGGCATTTTCCCAACAGTGTGTAACCTTCAAATTTACTAGTCATTCTCAAGGTAAAATTACTCTCCCAATGCTCCTGTGTTAGCTGTCATTAGATTCAGCATGAATAAAGACTTTCTTGTCAATTCTCACTTTGTCTCTGTCTACTTCTAGTTTGCATAGCCCCAGAAGACTGATTTCCACACCACATCAATAGACTGAACGCTTGTCGTTTATCTTTGCTCTCGGTCCCCATTCCTCTGTACCTGGCTGTGTATTGTCTGAAGCTGCCAGTCTGGAAACTATTTTCCATGCTCCCATGCAGCTGGCTGTAGGTTATGTTCAACGGGAGAAGGTATGAACCAGTGTAAAAATGGAAGAGCAGTAAAAGGGAAGAAATGATTTTCTTCTTCCTTGATGATCTGGGAGGAATTTTGCAATACACCAGTGCCTATGGACTTGACAGTTGTATGAACATTAGCAGTGGTGTCGTCTCTAATCATGGGAGCAAATCCAGAACCAGCTGTGACAGTATGTCCAAAGCTGTTGTAGCAGGTACACACAAGTACATGACTCCTGCTTAGCAGTGACATCAATCTCTCACCTCTGGGTACCAAGTTTCCCACTTTGAATTCTTCCAGAATTTCTTCTGCCCTTCATCTCCTAGTTCCTGTCATATTTTTATACTTAATTCCCTGCATTACACCCTATGTTGAGATATTTGTATTGATTGTGTTAGAGAGGATATGTATGGGAAGTATCTCACATGTTTCTGCAGTTAGGGAATGTACCAAGAAGTTTAGGGCACAGACTTAAAGTCTCATATTTTATCACTCATTGGCATATGCTTGGAAATCTCGGTCCCATGAAATTTCAAAATAAAAGGGAAATATTTTTGCCCAGCAGTGAGCTAAATTTCAGACTCAGCAAGCACAATTTGGAAAAGATAATTGTTTCGCCAATATGTAATAATTAACTTGGTTCTTCTCTGGGACCATAGGTTTCCTTCCTCCCACTTAGCACAAGTAAGACTTTTCATCAATGGAGGACCCTGGTGGCACATGTTCCATGAATTGCGTTCATGCAGCTTCTTACTGGGATACTGCTTCTTGCCTCTTCTCTACCAGGAAAGTAGCTTACTCATTCCTTTAACAGAAAGAAGTTCTTCACACTGCTCAGCTTATTTCAATCTGGGTGCCAAGCAATCCCATTTCACCTATGATCTTCTTTAATTATTATTGTTGCGTGTACACACACACACATACACACACTCATGCATTTATATACAGCCTACGGAACCCATTTTGCATTGTTCCTATGTGAATGTATCCAGGGCTGACTGCTTGGGATTGGATAACCTATGTGGGAGCTCGTCCTTAGAGGAAATTGATTTTCATTTCCTCAGCAGCCATTGACCACTTGTGGTGCTTCATCGAAAGGTGAGATAATGTGGATTTTCACCTGTCCATATTGACATGTCAGCTGGTATTGTCATTAAGCTGATCTTGTTCAGGCAACCACATTGTTGAGAATCCTGGCTCTCTGGCTCATACAATCATTCCACCCCCTCTTCTGCAATTTCCTCTGGGTTCATAATAGTTTTTTTATTTCTTGAAAGATTTTTTTAAAAACATGTATACAATGAGCATTGATTATATCCACCCACCATTTCCTCCCTCCAACTGCTCTAGTTCTCTTCACGCCTTCCTGCTGCCAGCTTCAGGTCCTTTAAAAGTCTGCTATTAGTAACTCCCTGAGTCCAGTGACTCATGAGTGCACAGCCGTCCACAGCCACGCCCCCAAAGGAGAGCTGCTCAGCCACCACCAGCTGCCAATAACTCATTTTAACTCTATAGTTCCTCCAAATTATTATAGAGGAAAGATTATTAGCAGAGATTTTTAAAGCTTGGTGTGCTTGAGGAGGACTGGAGCTACTGAGGTTGTGCATTCTAACTTTTTTTGGTAGTCTGAGTTGTAACTCTCAGACTCACATTTTTATACAGTACCTGGTAAATTGTGGTGCTAACTGTTTCCTGCCTACATACTGAAATACCCTTTATCTACATTGCTGCTCTGTTTCTGAATATCCCTTATTCATGAGTGCTCTCATGGCACTGATTCTCCCTCAGTGTCCATAACATACTGATACATTTGTTCCTGTCTACTGTTCTGTCTACATCATATCAAAAATATGAACAATAATGGAGACATTTAGTCAATGCAATAAATACATCCAAATATCTGAATTCTGAATATTATGTTCATAGAATAGCTTCTGGAAGATAGATTTATTTTTCTTATTCCCAGCAGTGTATTCTATGTTTCTTTCAGTTGACATGTAAAATATTTTCATAGCATCATGTGATGGATAATTTTGTAGGTCAACTTAACCAGGCTACAGAGCACCCAGATATTTGCTAGTCTTTTATTTGAGTGTTTTGGAATGAGTTAAATCATTGGACTGAGTATATTGTCTTCAGCATGGTTAGGCTGCATTCAATTTGGTTGAAACCTAAATAGGAAAAGCTCAAAATAAGGAAGAATTTGTCGTCTGTCTAACTGTCAAGGCAGTACGGTACTCTGACTGGCTTTCTTGAATCTACAATTTGTAGAAGACATATTAGAGACTTCTCAGCTCTGCAACCATATGGAAGAATTCCTTATAATAAAATACTTATCTTGGGAGCTGAAGAGATTTCTCAGTGGTTAAGAGCACTGACTGTTCTTCCAGAAGTCCTGAGTTCAATTCCCAGCAACCACATGGTGGCTCACAACCATCTATAGTGGGATCTGATGCCCTCTTCTGGCATAAAAGTGTACATGCAGACAGAGCACTAATATACATAAAATGAATCTTTAAAAAAATACTTATTTCTCATATAATTATCCTAACAGATACGTTTAATTTTATGTGGTGAATGCATGTAACATTTTACACATCCTTTTGGTCTGTTTCTCTGGGGAATCCTCAGAAGGTAACAACATAGCAAAAGAAAATGAAGAGGTCTAGGAAGACAGTGTACAATGTGCTCACAATGTGAGCATGATGACCTGAGTTCAGATCCCCAGCACTCACACAAAAGCCAGGAGCAATGCACATGCCTATAATTTCAGTGTAGACGAGGCAGAAACAGAAGGCTTCCTGGAGCTTCTGGCTAGCCAGCTTGGTGAGATCCTGGTTTGGGGAGAGACCCTGCCTCAAAACGGTAAATAATGATGAAGTAAGACATATAATATCTCTGGTTTCCATATACATGTGCACACATGTGTACACATTCCCACAGGTACACATTCATGCAAACAAATACACACATACACAGCAAACAATAAAAAGAAGAAAGACATACTTCCTTAAAAACTAGTCTGCAGAGGGCATGGGTATGATACATTACTTGTCTTGAGTTTCTTTTTTTTCTGTTTATCTTCATCAACTTTTAAAAATTTTTAAAAGACACTTCCTGGGTTCTTATTAGAATTCATTTCATATTTGAGACAATCAAATACATCTGCCTCAGGTGGTGATTAGTCATATTAAATGGTCCACAATGGCAATTCCACAGCAAAGAAACATAATTAAATGTCATGGATGCTTTACTGTCCCTCTGCTTAAAAAGGAAAGGCAGAAAATGGTTGCCCCAGGCTCCAGATCACTTGTCAATATGGGTTTCAAAAGCTGATGGTAAGTCTTCAAGTACTTATTGAAGAACATGATATATTTGATATATTTAGTGTGTTAGCATTTCTTACACTATTGGGTATGCTGATTTATGATAAGGCATATACTGTAAGAGTCACCAAGATTGAAGTACAGTCAGAATTTAAGCATATGGTAAAGTAGAGAAAAATTCTTTATGGAGGTCAACCAAGTGTGGAGAAACACGCACTGGCTTTGGAAGTCCTAATTGGCTTTCACGGGGGAGTGGCAGTTTCATCAGCTCTGAAGGAAAAGCGTAGGCAGTTACAAAGCTTCGGAGGTGATTAGAAGAGACCCGTATTCAAATCAAAGGAGATTATCTTGCATATAAGAAAACTGCATCCAACACCAAAAGAGTGAAGATCCAATCATAATGCTATTTGTAAATAATTTGACCGCCGATTACAGGCTTGGAATTTCTAATTACCTTGTTGATTAAAACACCGATCGGGCTTTTCCTGTTGCCTTTGGTTTGTCCTTTATTCAGACAAAGAAGTACAAAGTACCGGGGGTCGGGAGAGATATCTGACTGGCAAAAGATTAGCAACAGTCTGAAAGAAACCAATGGTTGTGCCACCCCAGGAAAGGAAGTAGAGATCTGGGAGCTGGGTGCCTGGCGATGTTCTCAAATCCTTCTCCATGAACTGCAAGGTTTCTGAGCCATGGTAGCTGAGGTTGATTTCAGTGCATGGTGAACGTGAAAGAGTGTAATGAGTGTGTATGATAGTGTGAGTGTGACCAATGAGATCCACGTTAGTTTCACGTCTTCAAGCTCCAAGCAGCTAGAGCACCTGGCAGGGGCAAACTCACAAGGAACTGAGGTATAATGTAGATGGGAGCATCCTTCTCTGGTTTCCTGTAGATGCTGTCTGGTTTCATGTCAAGCTGACACAGATGAAGTCATTTTGGAAGAGGGATTAAGAAAAAAAATTTCCCCACCAGATTTGCCTGTGGTCAAGTCTCTACAGCACTTTTTTTCTAGATCAGTGATTGATATGGAAGAGCCCAGCTCACTGTGGGTGGTACCATTCCTGGGATGGTGGCCCTGGGTGCTATAAGAAAGCAGGTTTATTAAGCCATGAGGAGCAAGCCAGTAGGCAGCACTCATCCCTGGCCCCTACCTTACATCTTACCTCTCGGTTCTTGCCTTCACAGTCCTGGGTCATGAACTGTGATGTGGAACTATGAGCTAATGGAAACTCTCTCCCCACTAAGTTGCATGTTGGTGATGGTGTTTTATCACAGCAATGGAAACCTAACTATGACACTGAGTACCTCAGGTAACCACAGTGTCTGACAGAAACAGTGTAGGGTAGGAAGCGCTTTAGTTCTTTATAATTAAAATTTTTTTTTGTAAGTATGTGTGCTTAGTTTTGCATGTGTGTATAAGTGTGTGTACATGTGTGCATGCACGTGCACATGTATGTGTGTGAGCATGGTTGTGCGTGTGTGTATGTGTGTGTGTGCATGTGTGTGTGTGTGTGTGTGTGTGTGTGTGTGTGTGTGTGTATGTGTGCATGCGCATTCAGGTGCCCATGGAGTTCAGGAGAGGATGTTGAGATTTTAGTGTACATGAGGGGACGGCATGACCGAGCTCATGCCTTAGAAGCATGTGGCAGAAGTTCCTCACATGATGGTAGAACAGAGAGCGAGACTGAAGCCAGGGATAGGCCCCATCTGTAAGTGACCTACTTTTGACAGCTGGGTCCTACCTCCTAAAGTTTCCACAGCCTCTCAAAATAGTGCTGCCAGCTGGGAAACAGGCATTGAACACACGAGTCTGTCAGGGGCATTTCAGACTCAGACTACTGCACCATATGCTGGTGAAGCTGGAGAGATCAACTGTTGACCCTCTTTGTAGGAATCCTCACAAACCACCCACATCTTCCATGTGGACACTGTGGATGCCTCTGGCTGTAGGTGGCTCTATTTTGAGTCAGAGCAAGAAAAAGGCTTCCTCTCCACCACCCACAGGTGGCATTTAAGGAGCTATGTCTCTCCTAATTGTTCTTTTCCTTTTCCTATTATAGAGGAACAGAAATAAGCACCCCTTGGCAAAACCTTCCACTTACCTTTACACACACACACACACACACACACACACACACACACACACACACATGTGCGTGCACACGCGTGCAGGTACACATTCAGAAGATTAGAAGCACAGAGACATACCACTTCCTTGTTCAAATATAGTTGATGGTGGCTAATTGGATAAAAGAATGAAGATTTATAGTGAAAATAACTGTTATAATGTCTGAAACTGACCTGAAATAATAAAATTTGTCTAAATAGTAAAGGCTTATATTGAAGACAATAATTGGAAATTCGATAAAATAACTTTGTATTACATTGCCTTTGATTAGAACTCCACAGAATTTTTAGAGAAAAACTTTAGATGACAAAAACAAATCCTTACTTTAAATCAAATCCCGTTGTTCTCTTTTTATATGGTAGAGATTCCTTGTACGAACTAAAGTCACAATATAAAGTAAGGTTGACCTCACATCAAGTACATTTTCAATGACTCAGTTTATACTAATATCATCTGTGGTGCCAAATATAAATAGTACCATATTATCCAAGACTAAGAATAAAAGATTCAGTTGTTGCTACCCAAATTCTAGCAACACAGAGAAGTTAAGTAAATTTTTCAAAGTCATGTTTTGACTCTAATTTGGAATCTAATGTGTCACCAAAAACCCTACACAGTTCAGGTAGCAAAAGTCAGACCGATGGAGAAATCTTGAGTGAGACAAATGGTCTTACACATGTGGATCATGCACGTACTAAGTAGGCAGGTACGTGAGAGCAGAAGAAGCCATAAGCCACATCATGCTAGCCTTAAGTCTTTTCATCCATCTTTCTGTACATATTTCACAATTCTTTTAGAGCATCAAACATCTGGACTGGTCTATCTGTATCCTGTTATGAATTTTCTCAAACACAAATAAAATGAGACAATTGCTGGAGAAAGGAGATTCAAAGACCCACATATTTAAAAGTGGGTACATAGTGTGTATGCTTTATATGTAGAGCCTTGGAAGTCTAAAAGAGAATTCCATTTTAGTTTCTTGGAGATGGGCAGGCTTGGAGATACATCTGGGAAGATGAAATCTCAATTTTTTATTAGATTAGCCTGTAGGTAAGCCTGTGGGACATTTTTTTTATTAATGATTTGTGTGGGAGGGTCTAGCCTGGTGCTGATGGTGCCATTCCTGGGCAGGTGGTTTTGGTTTGTATAAAAAGCAGTCTGAGCAAGTCATAGGGAGTAATTTAGTAAGCACCATTCCTCCATGGTCTCTGCTTCACTTCCTGCTTCTAGGTTCCTGCCTTGAGTTCCTGCCCTGGCTTCCCTCAATGATGGATTCTAACCTAAAATCTGAAGTAAACCTTTTCCTACCCAAGTTGCTTTTATATGTGATTTCTCCCCCAGTCAACTAGTCAATGTTGTTAGATATTTAATTCATTATTTAGACTGAATCTCAACTGCCACTTCCTCATGCTCTGTGATGACCTCATTATAAGAAGTTTCCCTGTGCACCAAGAAGCTCTGTCTCTATTGTATTCCAGTGTTTTATTTTGTTTGGAGTATTGATCACCATAACATGTTACCTTATTTACTACTTAAATCAAAATTAAGTTAATACTTTCTTCAAGAAGCAAGAATAAGGGCACAGTCACAATCTGAACAAAGCAAAGCCCAACTCCAAAAGTGTTAATAACTCAATGTCCAATTTTCAGATTCACTCTCACTCTTCTGGGCCCCTCCAAGGATCTTGGGTCACTTCTCCAGCCTTGCCCTCTGAGGCACACACATCTTGTCTTCTAGGCTCTAGCTGGCTCCACTCCACTGCTGCTGCTGTTTTTGGTGATCATCCCATGTACTAGTATCTCCAAACCTGTTGGGGTCCTTTGCTGCAACTGGTCTACACTTTCACCAACTGTCTATCCTGAACCCTCTCCAGGGACTTCAGACCTGCCACACAGTGCCAAGCCTCAACTGCTCTCTATAACTCCCTCACACCTTCAAAACCAGAACCATCTGGGTGACTCTTTCACTACCAAGTTCGGCTGCCAGTATGAGGTACAGCCTTGGACAGTCTGGAGCAGGGCTTCTGTGTGCTGACTCTCAGGAAACACTTTCCAGAAGATTTTACCTTAACAATGCTGGTCTCTTCTTAATCACTGCTAATTCCTCTGCTTTAGCTGACCAGCACCAAGTATCCCAGCAGAGTAAAGGTTTCACTTTAGTAGTTCTGGTAGTTTGTTAACTACAGTTTATTATTCAGACCTAGCTAACTAGAACCACAGGCACTTCACAAAAAAGGACCTGTAAAGTCTTTGCTTCCCTTTGAAATGTCACAAGCTAGGCTTCCATCATCTGTACTGCTCTCAAAATTCTTGTCTTCCAAGCCAACATAACCACTCACAGATCTCTCAACAATGACTTTTTTAGCCCAAAGTTCCAAAAATCCTTCTATAATCCTCTCCAAAACAATACAGTCAGGTCTGTGACAGCAACACCCAACTCCTGTTAGCAACTAATCTTAGTGAGGGTTACTATTGCTATGATGAAACACCATGACGAAAAGCAACTTGCTGCAGAGAAAGGGTTAATTTCACTCACAGTTCCATGTAACAGTTCATTATCAAAAGCAGTGAGGGCAAGAACTCAAGCAGGACAGTAACCTGGAGGCAGGAGTTGATACAGAGGCTATGGCTTGATCACTAACTAAAAAATGCCTAATAGTTCGATCTTATGAAGACATTTTCTCAATTGAGGCTATCTGATGACTCTAACTTGTGTCAAGTTGATATAAAACCAGCTAGTATAGTGGAGAGGTGACTCAGTGGTTAAAGGCATTTGCTACACAATCATGAGGACCAGAGGTCAGATCCCAGCACCCAGGTAATGAACAGCATATCCTATTTGTTACCAAAGCTCTGATAGTGCCAGAGACAGGACAGTTACCAGGGTTTTCTGGCTTTCAAGCTAGGGGACAAGACGGGAGCCTCAGGTATATGGAGAGATTATGCCTCAAAGAAATAGCTAAAGAGTGATAGAAGGTACCCAGTAATCTCTTATGCCTTCTGCAGTGTCTTCACTCACACACACACACACACACACACACACACACACACACACACACGGTGGGGGGGGAGAGCTATGCACATACTCACAGGCCACAGGCAGGCACAGGCACAATAAATCAATAAATAAAAATTTTGAAAAACTTTGTCTGCAGAATAGATTGTGCATAACCTTGGAAATTTCTTACTTTGTGACATAATACCTATAAAAATTCCAACACAGAATCATGTTAGAAAGAATTATTAGAAAGACATAAGCCCAGTCAAGCAAGTTAATCGATGTGAAGAAGTAGCCCACAGATTGAGACATCGACTTTTAGCTGGAATTGGATTCCTTACCGAACGATGGCTACCACCCAGGTGTCAAACAAAAGGAAAGACAGGAAGACAGGGACCTCCTAAGTACAGCTAAATGGTTTCAGCCGATTGTTCTTAAGATTATAGGAAGAGAAAGGAAGAATAGATGATCACTGAAGGCTGATTCCATTTGCTACGCTGTTGGCTTTGGATGCTGAGACAAGGACTAAAGTGTCTGCTGGAGAAGCTGATTCGACACAGTGGGAAAAAAAGAACCAGCCAAACTAAATATTATGTAACATTTCAAGAAATACTATTGTTACCTCATAACAGACATGGCCTCAGTTTAAAACATGCTACTTTGAGACCATACTCTAGTCCCACTGCCCCCAAGATAAAATTGGTGTTATTATTATATTGTTATACAAATTAGTATTTTTTTCTTTGTGGGAGGGTTTAGTATGATAAGACAAAATTGAATCAATCTGCTGTAGCACAAATCTTAAAAGGTCTTACTAATAAAATCAAACCTGGAGCCAGGTACTGGGGTCAAAGCTGGAAGATCAGAGAAGCAGAACAAGCCAAAGCCACCTCACTTTGCCAATTCCTCAGCTGATCCTGTTTCCTCAGACTGGAAGCCTCTGAGTCCTCATTGAATCTCACCTGAACTGCTGCTAAAAGTCTAAAAGCTTAACTCCAGGCTCTAGTTCCTGGTCCTCACGCCTTAAATACCTTTCTGCTTTCCGCCATCACTTCCTGGGATTAAAGGTGTGAGTCACCATGCCTGGCTGTTTCCAGTGTGGCTTTGAACTCACAAAGACCCGGATGGATCTCTGCCTCCAGAATACTAGGATTAAAGGTGTGTGTGCCACTATTTTCTGGCCTCTGTAAGTGGTGGCTGTTCTGTTCTCTGATCCCAGATAAGTTTATTGGGGTGCACAATATTTTGGGGAACACAATATCACCACAATCTGCTTTAATTTATATTTATTTGCTCATCCCCAAATTTATTTTCCAAGATTTAGGACCCCTAATTTTTATCTATATGTAAGGCCATATGAACTATGGTAACATTTCCAACTCTTCTTTACAGCAAGCTGAGATTCTGCCATTATTTGTTGCTACATTAACTGAAAAGTTGTTCAACAGATTTTGATAACTTTATTTCATTGGCTGTGGCACGGGCCCTCTCTCTTTTCCTGCTTAAAACATGGGTGTGATGGCTAGCACTTCATCTGAGCCATTAGGTAAAGGACATCCTCTGTGGTTATCTGTTTATAAGCACACTCGTTTCCAGATGTCAGAGGACACCCTATTTCCATGCCTAAACTTTGATATGAGAAAGGAATAGATTTTTGATATCAATGAAGTTGCTAGTTTGCAGATATCCGTGACCCACAGATAAGCTCAGTCTTAACATAACTATTACAGTTTAATTTTCAGTTGTTCCCCCAAAGCTTGTGTGTTTAAAAGCTTGATCCCTAGGACAGTAGTGTCCAGAGGTGGGAACTTTAGAGGTGAATAGATCATGAGAGTACCAGCCTCTCTGATGAATCCATTGATGGATCCTTCACTTAATGGGATATTGGGGAGGACCTAGTTGAAGGAGGTAATTCAGTGTGGATATACCTTTCGAGAAGGCATACCTCTATCTGTCTTTATCTCTGTCTCTGTCTCTCTTTCCTCTTGCTGCCTTAATCCATGAGCTAAATGGCCTCTTTATCCCCACGCTCTCATTGACATAGTGTTCCTAGTTCACCACAGACCTAAGAGTCATTGGGCTGGCTGTGCACTGAAATCTTAGAAAACAAAAGCCAAGACAAACCTTTTCCCTTTAGTATGGTTTCTTTCAGGTATTTCCTATCACAATGGAAAGCAGAATTAGCACAATCATGGTTGACTTCAACTTTCTATCTTCAAATGGGTGTTGGTTTTGAGGTATTCAAGACAGTTACCAGAAGGAATGAGGAAACTTATTTGAAACAAAACAAAACAAAAACTTCCTTAATATCTTGCTTGAGCTTGCTTGATTCTCTAACTCTTCCTTTCCATTTCTTTTCTGTCTCACCCCATTTCTCTCTTCACTTCCTTCCATTCTAAATATCAGTCTTTGCTTTCCTTTGCCAAGCTTGCTGCCAGCACAACATGACTATTAATTTATATTTTTAACTATACATCACATTTTAAATAAGTTGTATAAACATAATATCTTAAACAAGAGTAGAAATATATGTACAGTATAACAAATTGACCTTAAATTTGTATCAATAACCCAAAATTCATACCAATGTAAAGTGTTTTGAGATTAACAGTTGTATTTTAAGATTAAAGTAGATTTAATAATCTACCCTTTTAAAAATCATTTCTATATTATATACCCCTTCTTTCTTTAGAAGAGATTGACCCTTGGAGGAGTTAGATCAAGAAAATCCTCAAGGTGGTCGCAGCTGCATTGGTCCATGACTTGGCAAGAGGGCTGATGGACTCAGCGAAAGGTGTACTTTCTCAGGTGGATCCAGCCCCTCACAGAACATATGGTTTAGCAGGCAGAGTCTGGGCCGAGTTTCAATTCCCATTCATCCCTTTGGCTGTGTGCCCTGTACAATAAACCCTATGCGTATCTTTTCAGCAGGCCAGTCCTTTATCTGCAGGCTTGGCTCACCTACAATAGGACTGATTCAAGGAAGCAGATGAGGGTGTCCTTGCTCAGAGCATAGACATTTGGACTCATATCAAGTGTCTGTATTGTTACTGGGTTCCATGCTTAAATATTGACTCTCTTTGTTTATCTTATTTCCAGTCACATCTAGAAATCCTATCATGGTCCCTTTGTTGATGCATATACTACCATTGCTGACTTACTTTTGTTAATTTCTACTACCCAAGCTTGTCCATTTCGATATTTATTTTATATTGCCAAGCCCTTGTGTATATTTGATGCTTATTGTATAGTTCATAGTCTTCCTAAATCCCAAATATTATGGGTTGGTGCTGGACAGAGACATAGTGTGAGAGGATGCCATGTATAATAACTTGTAAAATGAATCAAATTCACAGCCATTAGTTAAATATGTTCACTATAGAAACAACCTTTAAAAGAATCTTTCATATTTAAATTTTAATGGAGAAAATATTTGATAAACTTCCTTATGGTGCTTTAAGGAATATGGTTTTATTTTCATTCTTATATTTGTTTTTAGTTAATGTGTATAAGTGTTTTGTTTGTATGTATATATGTGCACTATGTAGGTGGAATAGAGACCGTGATGTCTCCCTTACAAACATGTGCAGATTGTAAGAAATAAGGCAGGTATCTTATGTGGTGCAGTGCATGGCCCATAGCATGCATTTCATAACAGACAGCTCAGGATAACTCTGTTCTTAGGTTCCAGAGGAATTTCCAGTGGGTTTGTCCAAACCCTACCTGGAAGAAATTGGCAGTGTGTCTTCAAGCAAAGAACACAGATACAACCATTTGAGGCTAAGGGATTGTTCCCTCTTCCTTTTGTACAAACCATTCAAATATTTGTTGAAATGTCTCCTCAATGAAACTTCTCAGATCGCCTCATGTGAAATAGCACTTAGGATCAATTTCTTTCCTTTTGTTTTGGCTTGTTTTCCCCCACTATGTTTATAAGTAGTATTCCACTGTTCATCAAACCATCTGTCTGTCTGTTCGTCCATCTACCCATCCTTCCACATTCTTTCCATAGGCTGTGAATATGTGTATGGTTAACGGTCATAGTCAATCTCTTTCTAAAGAAAGAAGGGGGATAAGATATAGAAATGATTTTAAAAAGGATAGGTTATTGAATCTACTTCAATCCTAAAAAACAACTGTTAATCTCAAAATACTTTACATTGGTATGAATTTTGGTTTATTGATACAAATTTAAGGTCAATTTGCTATACTGTATGTATATTTCTACTCTTGTTTGAGATATTATATTTATACAACTTATGTAAAAATGTAAGGTATAATTAAAAATACAAATTAATAGTCATTTATAATAGTCAAACTTATGCTAATTAGGTTTTCTAGATATGCAGAAATATATTTCAGATAGATAGGTAATTTCAAACACTTCAAAGACCTACAGAATATGGTATTTAAAATGTTGTAAGAACTTAAACTTTTCTGGACATTGGGATACATCTGCTCCTGGCAGCACCAATCTACTTCAGAAGAGATGAGGGGCATTGAAGAAACTTCATATGGAGTTTGCTTTCTTTATGGAAAACATTAGCCATTTGGACAAGAAATTGCTCTTGCCTGGACTGTTTGACAATATGTTGTATAAACAGAACCCATAGGAAAGTGACCACTGAACTTTGCCAAAACAAGGTGAGATGGTCCTTCAGGTTCCTACTTCACAGAAGAAACTGCTAGACATTCTTCAGGACCAGAGAAAAGCAACTGATGAACTTTGCCAAAATAGGTGAGACAGTTCTTCAAATTTCCAGCTTCACTAAGAAGTCTGCCAGAGACTCTAGGCCTATAGGCTGAAGATGGATGCCCCAGTGTTACAAAAGAACTTTGGATGGCTGTCCCGGTAGCCAGATGTCTCTGTCATTTCTAGAATTTTGGAAATTGCTTGCAATGTACTTTCTGTTTACTCAGGTAATATTATATCCTTCTGGGGTCTTTGATGGAGTTGAAGACTAGATAGTTATATTTTTCCTTAGTTATGATAAAAGGTAAATTAGATATAAAACTTTAGACTCACAAAAATAGGATAGTTGATAGAACATTTTTTTAATCTTGCCAAATTTAAATAGATTAGATATTGTAGTTGTAATTCTTGCTTGATAACTGTTTTCCTGTATGTAATTTTACTATGTTAAAATGAAAACCCTCCATTTTGATTAGACAGAAAAGGGGAAGTGCTGTGGGATGTTCTTTCTGTATTCTGTGAATATGTGTTGCTACCATTGGTTAATAAAGAAGCTGCTTTGGTCTATGGCAAGACAGGTTATAGCCAGGCAGGGAATCCAAGCAAAGATGTAGGGAGAAGAAAGGTGGAGTGAGGGGGGACACTTGGCCTGCCGGAGGAACAAGATGTACTAGAACACAGGTAAAAACATGGCGATTCATAGATTAATAGAAATGGGTTAATTTAAGATGTAATAGATAGCTAGCAATAAGCCTGAGCCATAGACCAAACAATTTGTAATCAATACTAAGCCTCTGAACGATTATTTTATAAGTGGCCAGGCAAGACAGAGAAAGGCTTCCGTCTATATCTCTGTCTTTGTATGTCTCTGTCTCTATCTCATTCTCTCTCCCCATCTCCATCTCTTTGTCTCTGTCTCTTTCCTGCTAGTATGGGATGGTCTCCTCCCTACTGTTAAAGCTGAGAGGAAACACACTTTATGTGGTTCTCTGCTATATTGTAGTACTCAGAAAAATGTCAAGAAAAAAAAAGAAGACAGCCACAAATACTTGCATGAAGATGACACTTAATTCCTACCTCATGTTTATGAAAATACTGTTTGTTGTGATGAATGGCTGTAACCACATTTGCTTTTAAGGAACTTTCCTGGTTATTTTCAGATTTCTTGGTCGTGAAAGTATTTGAGTATTTGGTCACTACCCATGCTGCCTAAGAGAAGTATCTGCTCCAAATTGACTTGTAGGTCTTTGCTGCTTGCAGCCTCCCTAGAGAAGGCCAGAAACATCACAGCTTCCTCAATTTTCACCTGTCTTACATCACAGAACACATGGCCCGTGGTGACAACCAGAAAGTAGGTGGGAATTCAAAGCTCTGTGGCCATCTGCATTGGCTTGCTTTTTTAGTCATTTCCCCTTTCCCAAAACATTTGCATGTGCTGCTCATTCCCTTAGACTCTGAGACAATTCATTAGAGCTTGTTTCCTGATTCGCTCCCAGTTGTGCATGACCTTTTTTCTTCTTTTAAATCTCATCATTCTTCAGCTGAGGGAAGAACAGTTCCTGGGGATTGATTGTGGGTGCCTCCCACACTAATGAGCATGCTGGTGTACAGTGACTGCTGCTTTACCTGGGGGCTGGCGGAGAGGTTGCCAGGAATCATGCATTGGGAGCTCCCATTCATTTTCCTTGCCTGTCAAGCCTAGTGAACACAAAATACCACTGTCTGCGAAGGTGCTGGAGCTCAATTCACTCTTGTTTTCAAAGGGCATTTGAAAGACATTCTGACCTCAATATTGCAAGTGCAATTGTGAAGATTCCTTCATAGGATATTATAGTATATATATATATATATATATATATATATATATATATATATATATATATATATATATATATGCATATGCACTCATGCACGTTTAGCCTTAAACTTTATTCTTTATACCATTACCCTTTATTTATAATCTATATAGTTAGAGAATTCTTGAAACACTCCCTTCTCATTCAAAGTTTATTTTGTGAGATGTGTCAAGCATTGCCCAATGAGTTTCCTCTCGATTGCCCACTCAAAGAGCCCCTTAGGACAGGACTAATGTCCTTGGGCAGAAGTCATTCTTACCTCAGCTTCTTTGGGGACCAATGATTCACAAGGTTTCTAGGTGCTGGAAGACTCATTTCCAGGGACTTCACTAAAGAGGTAGGTTCAGCTACGCCCACCCTGAGCTCACTGTAATTAGGTAGCTTTTCTCTACATATACTTGCCCTATTACAAGGGGAGAGCTATCAGGGGAGAATATTTAAGGGGCTCCTTCCTTTCTACTAGCTGCTTACACAGGGCAATTGCGAGTGACATGAGGGATAACATGTTATCAGATAGGGTAGATCCTATGACCTTTGAGAAAGATGCTGAAATGACAAAGTATTTTTTTTTTTGTTTTTATTTATTGTTGACTGTGTTGACCACAAGTTCTAGCTTGCTCCAAATGATGCTGTCCATGTTAGCCAGAGCCCCTTCCCAAAAATTTTATTGGATAACAAATGGAAAGTCAATGTCTAAAAAATTTTATCCCTTGTATGTAGAAGTGGCAGATTCCAAAGTTTGCTTGAAATTTTAATAGATTTTTATCTTGGTTTTATAAATAAAATCTCAAAGCACTTCAATAGTGCCTGTTTCATTTCCCAATTTTCAAACAAATAACTTGTAATTCTCATGAAGTTAGGAAGGATACTCCCTGCCCAGTAACTCTGGCTTTCTCTCTGTCTCTCTCTCTCTGTCTCTCTCTCTCTGTCTCTGTCTGTCTGTCTGTCTCTCTCTCTCTCTCTCTCTCTCTCTCTCTCTCTCTCTCTCTCTCTTTCTCTGTTTATTGAATTATTGAAACTTTCTCTACATAGCCCTGGCCATTCTGGAAGTCATTGTGTAGACCATGGTAGCCTCTAACTCAGAGACCTGCCTGTCTCTGCCTCCCAAGTGCTGGAATTAAAGGGGTGCACCACCACCATGGCCTCGACTCTGGTTTTCTAAATGTTGACTTTCCCAAGCACCTACATCCTTAAAGATTTCCACTGGTTGAGTTTTAAAGAAAAGATCCCATACCAGTAAAGAAAGCTCATCTGAGTAATTTTGAAAGGAGTATTCTGTGTCAGAGAGAGATGAATGGAAACATCCTTACCAACTTTAGGTAGGAATAGTTGGTGTGATTGGCATACAACTATTTCTCTAAATAGGAGTGTTAGTGAGAGACACGAAAACAAAAGTTCTCTCTAAACTGCCTAAGAAGGAAAATGCTTGGAGCTGCATTTGGTATTTGTATTAAATTAGACTAATGGGAGCTCAGTAGTGGCACAAACCTATCATTCTAAAACTTGGAGGCTGAGGCATGAAGATCACGAGTTCCAGGCCCTCCTGGGCTATGCAAAAACTCAAGGGTGTGGGGGTACTTAAAGTAATCCTATGAAAAATTAAAACATTATTCCTACATTACTTTCCATACACTTCTTTTCTGATGATGTGTCTTTTCACTTTTGTTTTTAGCCTTGTGCACAGCTATATACTATTGAATTATATACAATTGTATGGCATATCACCAACCACATGTCATCTAATATGCTATAATTCTCATTTGTAGTATTCCTGCCTTCTCTACCTGGTTGGGAATTCCATTGATAATCTTTGTATAGGGCTTGTTCCAGGCGATAATCAACAAATATATTACTGATGCTGAATGAGTGAATTGATGAGCGATTTGATGCAAGCAAACTATCACAGTGGTGCTACATAGGCGAAACATTATAAGTCATCATGGGTTCATCACATGGTGCTGGAAATTTCCAAGTTAAAACACAATTTGAGCTAAAGCTAGTTATGATTGGGGTGTGCAAAACATTTTAAAATAGCAGAGCTCTAAATGGGGCTGTATTTAGAATGAATTATTATTATCATCAAAGTTGTGAACTGGTGCCTAATACTTAATTTTAACAACCAGATCATTTTAATCACGATTGCTTTTTATAAGTACCCAATTATGGAAATTTTTTCTTAAAAACAGTTCAAAATGAAAAATTTGGTAGGTAAAGTAATCTGCACAGAAATAGCAGTTCACATTCTACAATGAAAATGTTCTTTTGAATGTGGGATTTAAATTCTGGAAGAAGATTTAGCAGAAAATAAAGAAGATCTACTTATAAAAATTAAAATGGATTACTGAACGTCAAAATCCTTCCTACACCCAGGTGGAAAGTTATTATTTTTAATTTTATACAGTCATAGTTAATAAAAATCACAAGAAGGAAGTATGTCAGATAGACTCAAAAGGATGCTTCTGCAGCAGTACATAGCATTCTTCCTCCTGAACCTTGCGAGCATGTTGAGTCCTCTTCTATTTTTAAGAGAAAGTAACTCAAGCTCTTTCATCTTTCGGTAGGTAAAAACACAAACTGAAAAAACAAAATCACCTCTGCGTTTTAGTTTATGAGAGTGTGGCATCATGTATGTTATATATGATGTGCAATTGTGAACTTCCAGAGAGGATCTCCAGGCTTCCATGAGGGCTTTAAATTGTTGCCTGGAAATGGAGTCTGCCATACCCTGATGCTATTGTATGGAAGATCTGTGGACAAACGCCCAGCATGTACTAACTGTATGTCAGTGTAAGTCACCGTGACAATTCTGCTCTCAGTCGGGTATTTGTTTGTGGTTGTATGTTGTACACGCCCAGTTTCTGTTTGCTCTTTATTTCACCATGGGATGCTCTCCTCACTGCCCAGGCTTTTGGGGCTGTGTTGACAGAGTGACCCTGAGGCTAGATCCTCAGCTCACCTGCAGTTCTGACCCTCATTTATGTGAAGCAGAACACACTCACTGTGAAATAAGAAACATGCTATGAGATCTTCATACTAAACTTCTTTTGACTAATGCATCAGTTGCTGTGACCTGTGTTTGAAACTGGGTCAATGGCCTTAAATCAGCTGTCAGAAAACAATAAGATTTTTCTGCAGGAAGAAAAGAAGAAGAAATGGGTGGGAGGAGACGCCACACATTAGGGTAAGCATGGAGGCTTCTGAAAAGGTGAAAGAGAGCAGATGATCTAAATGTGTCTCCCTGCAACATGGAAATTCATAACAAATCTTAGGCAACTGTATGTATAAGGCTGTCTGTGATGATATATTGTGTACTCTAATAAAATTTGCCGGAATATCTGAGAACAGAACAAGCCACTAGATTAAGCATAGAGGCCAGACAGTGGTGGCACACACCTTTAATCTTAGCACTCGGGAGGCAAAGATCCATCTGGATCTCTGTGAGTTCAAAGCCACCCTGGATTGTATGAGATTGACTCAGTCTAGGCGAGAAATAGAGCTCGGCAGTGGTGGCACACACCTTTAATCCCAGCACTTGGGAGTCACATGCCTTTAATCCCAACACTTGAGATCTCCTGTCTTTGCTTGGGAAGCACACATGCCTTTAATCCCAGGAAGTGATGGCTGGAGAGAAAGGCATATAAGGAATGAGGAGATAGGAACTAGAGGCTTTTCAGTGTTAGGAGTCCTAGAGATAAGACGTGGCAGTAGCTTGTTCCTTTGTCGCTCTAATCTTCAGGCAAATTTTACTAGAGTACACAATATATCACCACAGTTGTTGCACTTTTGGGCACCTTGGCACATATCCCCATGATTTAATACATTAAAGCAAATACTTTAATTTTTTTAACGTCAATGCAGCATTCATGAGAGCTATGCATGCTTTGGCAGTCCACTGGCACTCACTGAGATTTATAGTCCAGGTGCTACTTTGGCACTAGCTTAATGTTTGAGCATTAACAGGTTCACATTACTAGGGCAAGTCCTAGACACATTTATTTTTCCATACTTTAAATACTTGCAGCATACAAAAGTTAACATAGTCAATGAAATATGTACCATACTTTCTGATGTTTCTTTCAGCTACTTGCTAGGGAACGCTTTAGTTACAACCACACTGAATTTCTGTACTGTTTTTTCTCCAATATTTAAAAATGTGTAAATATTTAAGAAAATAGAGCAGCGATTACTTGAGTAACTCAGGGCATATTCAGTACAGGTTCACACTAGCTAAGGGACTCAAGCAAAAGCAAATGCAATTTGATTCCCTCGACTGAATATAATGACACCCATTTCCTCCTCTCTGTTTAGTGAAGCATATCCTCAGAGATAACCAGCAATATTATTTATTAATAGCATTACATGGGGCTCGGTAGCTGTCCTAAAACTGTAAATTCCTTATAGAAAGGAACTCTAACCTTTCCCCACGTTGAGTCCCACACAGAACTAGACAGAAATGCTCTACAAATGTATCAAAAGAGGTGTTTGTATAGGGCTTCTATTGAATAAGAAAGTACTTTTCATAGAAACACTCTAATCACCTTTCAGTGGGCATATAGGAAATATGTCATAAATAGCATTTCCTATTACCAGAGAAAAGAATTTGGCTCTGACATATGCAATCAATAATGTGTTAAATATGCAAGCCTTAATGTGCTCATATTCATGATATAGAATGCTGAGAGTCAGAAGCTAGAGATGAACTTTGAGTTAGATGTGAGGGAGAAGGGGTCCTGGGAAGAGTCATGACACAGAATCATGGATAAGGCAGTGTCTGATTGCAAAAGCGCTGGTGACAACAGAAGATGATAAGCTCCTCTATGGAAGGTGGATTGAAATGCTGGGAAAGACACCATATTCTTCCCTATGTACAAGCAAATTATAGACCTTGATCTCTAAGCTATCCATTGGTGTCCCAGGAAACCTCCTAGGCAAGTTTCTTTTCGTCTTTGGATGGGTCTCCTCTGATTGATCCAAGTCATCTGCTATTTGTTCTTACTAGGAAAAAATGGCCTTTAAGGTGTAAAGTGTGTGTGTGTGTGTGTGTGTGTGTGTGTGTGTATTTACACTGTGTTAAGATAGCCCTTAGTTTGAAATGATTTTAGTCACAATTTACTTGGGTCTATCACTCTGTAAAGATGTACCCACCAGATCTTTCCATGTGGATGCTGGGAAGGTTTGAGGAAGGTAGAGGACATTACAGTCTCAGTAAGGAGTAAGCGATGAAGGGCTGGAAGCAAGAGCTGGGGATGAGAACAAGAGTGTGGGCATGCTCCAGGTAGCCTATGAGTTAGCACTGGAGAGTTCTTGTTAACCGAGCAGGACAGAGAATTGATGTGCAATGTGAAATATTTACCAGGCTATTGGAAATGGTAGCATTCTTACTTCACACGATTTATGAAGCGTAAATTGGTATATTTGACACTGGCGTCATATAAGATAGTGTCCTTTTCAGCTAGTGTTAACCAACTAACCTCTCTGAGTATCCTGCCTTGCAGTCTCTGTTCATCCCAAACAAAAAGGGGTGACATTCATGTCCTGAAATCCTTACCAGTCTTGCTTCAATCACACTGTGCCTGGGATTTTTTTTAATTTAATTTAATTTTATTTTACAATACAATTCAGTTCTACATATCAGCCACAGATTCCTTTGTTCTCCCTTCCCCTGCTCCCCTCCCCTTCCCCCCAGCTCATTCCCCATTCCCACCTTTTTCAGGGCAAAGCCTGCCCCGAGGACTGAGATCAACCTGGTAGACTCAGTCCAGGCAGGTCCAGTCCCCTCCTCCCAGGCCGAGCCAAGCGACCCTGCATAGGCCCCAGGTTTCAAACAGCCAACTCATGCAATGAGCACAGGACCCGGTCCCACTGCCTGGATGCTTCCCAAACAGATCAAGCCAATCGACTATCTCACCCTTTCAGAGGGCCTGATCCAGTTGGGGGCCCCTCAGCCATTGGTTCATAGTTCATGTGTTTCCATTTGTTTGGCTATTTGTCCCTGTGCTTTATCCAACCTTGGTCTCAACAATTCTTGCTCATATAAACCCTCTTCTTTCTTGCTAATTGGACTCCCGGAGCTCCACCCAGGGCCTAGCCATGGATCTCTGCATCCAGTTCCCTCAGTCATTGGATGGGGTTTCTAGCACAACAATTAGGGTGTTTGGCCATCCCATCACCAGAGTAGGTCAGTTAGGGCTGTCTCTCGACCATTGCCAGCAGTCTATTGTGGGGGTATCTTTGTGGATTTCTGTGGGCCTCTCTAGCACTTTGCTTCTTCATATTTTCATGTGGTCTTCATTTACCATGGTCTCCTATTCCTTGTTCTCCCTCTCTGTTCTTGATCCAGCTGGGATCTCCCGCTCCCCCAAGCTCTCTTTCCCTCGACCCTTGTCCTTCATTACCCCCACTCATGTCCAGATTGTTCATGTAGATCTCATCCACTTTTCCATCATTGGGTGATCCCCGTGTCTTTCTTGGGGTCCTGTTTTCCAGATAGCCTCCCTGGTGATGTGAGTAGCAGTCCAGTTGGATGGGGTTGTCTACGGCCATACCACCCTGAACACGCCCCATCTCGTCTGATCTCAGAAGCTAAGCAGGGTCGGGCCTGGTTAGTACTTGGATGGGCTTTTTTTTATTCTTATCACAGTACATGCAAAAGTCCTTAGGGTCCAGTGGGACACAAACATGCATGTGACACTTTTGCCTTGACAATGTTGTCCATTTTGGGAAGAATTTCTACTTGCACAAACACAGCATCAAGAGTGCACAGTGAAGCCAAGTACCTTGAGTGGTGGTTACAAGACAAGGAACTAAACACGTGAATACAAGCACACTCGTGGTAGTGGTTTCAGGTGGAGAAACCTAGCAATTACACAGTCATTACTGTTCGAGAAGCCGTGAAATACTTCCTTTATTTTATAATGATCTGCACTTTTAAAACATATTTTCCAAGTCTGAATAAGATTAAAAAATGAAGAAATAATAGGCTCTGTGATGCTATTCTTGGTTGTCCACTTGACTATATCTGGCATGAACTACAGAAATGCAGGGCACACCTGTGAGAGATTTTCTGCTTTGTTTGAAGTGGGTTAATCCACTTCTAGTCCAGACCTTTGAGGTGGAAAGACACACCTTTAATATGGGCCGTACTTTCTGCTGGAAGTCTATATAAGGACATAGAAGAAGGAAGCTTTTGCTCTTTGCCTGCCTGCTCTCACCTTGCTAGCCCATCCATTCCTTCACTGGTATTGGAGACTACTTTTTCAGGATTCCAGCATATACAGAAGACCAGCTGAGACATCTAGCCTTGTGGACTGGTTTCTTGGACTTTCTGCTCACAGCTAGCCATTATTGGGTTAGCTGCATTGCAGCCTGTAAGTCATTTCAATAAATATCACATCTATATTTATATCTATCTATCTATCTATCTATCTATATCTATCTATCTATCTATCTATCTATCTATCTATCTATCTATCTATCATCTATCATCTATCTATCTATCTATCTATCTATCTATCTATCTATCTATCTATCTACCTATCTATCTACAGAGAGAGAGATATTAATTTCATAAGTTCCATGACTCTAGAGAACCCTGACTAATACAGACTACTATACTCATTTGTGCTGTGTGTTATTTGAATAAATATATTTTCTCCCTATAGCTTTAGCTTCTAATAGCATAATGCTGGAGCAAAAATAGAAGGATAATAATAGCCCTCATATTTTAGGGGCTAGAAAAGTTTTCCAATTAGTATGTCATAAATCCTCTGAAATGTTTTCTAAGTGAGATTTTAAAGAAAAAATAATATCATAAGTTGGAGAATATGAGATCTAAAGGCACAGTGATCCATCCACTAAAAGGATTCTCATGTACACATGAGACACATTGGACAGCCCAGCATTCCATATAAGGATGTCTGAAACATAGACTTCCATTTCCACATAGCATAGAAACTACTCCTTGTTAACATATGTTAATGTAATTCTTGTAGAACAATTTTATGTATGTATGCATGTATGTATCTCTCTATTTTATTGTGTCACAATAAAAATAAAGTGATCTCTCTCTCTCTCTCTCTCTCTCTCTCTCTCTCTCTCTCTCTCTCTCTCTCTCTCTCTCTCGTACACACAGACACCATTAGTTTTATGGTAACACAATTCCAGCTGGGATGAAATCAGGTTATTCCTAACACACATCTGCCATAGATTTCCAATACTCTCCCAGGTTCCTCTCTCTCTCTTAATCAATTAATGGTAGTTGACTTTTTGAATGTCCTTTATTTCCTCTTCTGGGACTTCATTGTAGGTTTCCTTTTTCCTTTTTAGTGACTGTTCTCTTACTTTCAGATCCTTTTTTCACTCTCATGTAGCAATTTGTGTGTGTGTGTGTGTGTGTGTGTGTGTGTGTGTGTGTGTGTGTGTGTAAGAGAGAGAGAGAGAGAGAGAGAGAGAGAGAGAGAGAGAGAGAGAGACTTTAGTTTTTCAAGATTATCCATATTTGAAAGAGTATCACACTTGCCTCTGTGAGCATGTGGAGGCTCTGTAGAGGTGTATGTCTTCCTCTCTTGCTCCACTTTATTTTGGAGACAGGGACTCCTACTGAACCCAAGTTCACTGATTTGGCTAGGCTGGCTGGTTAGACAGTCTCCAGACTCTGCATATCACTGTGATGTCAGTTCAAGGATTGAGGATGTTTGTCATCATGCCTGGGGATCTGATCTCAGATCTTAATGATTAATTGCAAGAACTTTACCCACTGAACCATCTCCCCAGTCCATGATTGTAAATCTTAAACTGAACATTTCTAAGCCAATTTTCAGATTTTCTTTGGAGTTTCCAATCTCATACGATCCAAAGACTATCAAAGTCTCTTTACCCATATGCTACAATGCACCAAAAGTCCAACAAGTCATGATGGGGTTTAGTATCTTTCCATCCAATTCAACTTTCCCTGTAAAACAGTCATTCACTCTTGTGTTCCCCTGAGGAACTTCAAGAATAAAAACCCTTCTTTGTCCTTCTCTTTTCTCCAGCTTCTCTCCAGATCATGGTTCCTCTCAAGGCTCTACAAAAGTCGATGGAATAGGTTAGTGATATGTTGACAAGAAGCTTCCCTTACTTCTTCTAGGAATATTCTCTTGTTATCCTCAATACATGTCCAATACTGGGATTCCGGGTGCTGGGTCAAGCATTTCAGAGACACTTCTCCTAAACTATAAAATTCAGTTGTCTGCAGTAAAGTCTGTATTGGGTGATTTATTTTAGAACTAATTCACTTGTTAAAAATTGTCAGTTGGAGACGAGATTTTCATCTCTTTCTTCTCACTTCCTCAGCCTCTTTATATTCTGTAGTCATAGAAGTGCCTGGGTTTTGATCTGCTTAAGGCCAGATGGACTTGAATCTCAACCTCTCCCCCTTCTTCATTTTAAAACAGAGCATCAGGGTCTCCTGGACTTCTTTCGAAGAGGGGAAGCTAGAGTGGCTGTGACATCAGGAGTGGAACATGCTGAAGTGAGTGATTACTTATAATTTCTTAGTCCAGAAAAGCTTGCTGATGGAACATAATACAATAATATTTAATATCCACTGCACAAACATTCCAGCATTAAATAGGCACTTTGGGAATATTGACTCATACATAATTAAATAAATTAACTTTTCAAACTTTGTGGGATTTATTAGTAATAATAATAATAATAATAATTTGTTTGTTGTATGCTTTTGAAACTTTTCTCAGGGGGCTATGTTACTCACTTTTCATGCCTGGCTGGAAGAAAATAATCCAACTTCAAAAAATATTGAAAGAGGAAAGATTTATTTTGGCCCATGGTTTTAGGTTTGTCAGTCTGTGGTCATCTCACTTAACTCTTTATAGTCCCATGGCAAGGCAGAAAAATCACCTTGGAAAGGCATAATGGAGAAGAGTGGTGCACGTGTGGCATTAGGAAGAAAAGAGAGATGTGCTGATATTTTAATTGTGCTGAAATGTGATTTTATTTATATGTTAATAAGTAAAGTTTGCTTGGAGATCAGAGGTCATAGCGAGCCAGGAATAGCAGTCAGGCAGTGGTAACTCATGCCCTTAATCTGATCATATGGCAGGTGGAGTCTCTGTGTGGTCAAGGACACAGCCAAGCCTGGTGACATGAGCCTTTAATCCCAGTACCAACCATAGAGACCTGGAGGTCTGTATAGACAAGCAGTGACCAGGAAGTCATGTGGTTGGGCTTAGAGCCAATGAGAAGGCAGAACAGGAAAGCAATAAAAACACAAGTCACACAGGAAGAAGCTCTCTCTGGGGAAGCGATGGCGGTGAGGTGGTAAGATAAGGTAGTTGTGGCTCTTCGCTAGTTCTCTGATCTCTTCAGCTATTACCCCTGTATTTGGCTCTGTGTTTCTTATTATTAAGACTGTTTAGAATTTTGGCTACAGAGAGATGAATAGGCAGGCACACCTGATGAAATGCTAGACCCTTCAAAGTCACAGGGCACCACCTCCTTCAAGTAGACCCTGCTTTCAAGTGTACATAATTTCTGAAGCATTTTCTTTTTCTTAATAGAAATTATGCCAGTGTATAGCATAAAAGGCAATGAAGATACTTCAAGACACTCTAGGCTAGTACAATCTTGTGAAATAAATTTTTCCCTATAGATTGATTTTACTGAAAGTCAAATCTAGCTCTCAAACTTTGGTGGCAATAAGCTTATGTCAGACTTCAGTTTCTGTGAAGGACTGCTGCTCTTTCCCAGCCAGGAATAGTACAAAACAACATCTGAAGAAAATAATTCATAACTACTGTCCATGTGATACTTTAAACTCCATTCCCCTAGTAGCTGTCATTTTTAAATTAACTTTTTATTGATTCTTTGCGAATTTCATATCATGCACCACAATCCCACATATCTCCCCATCTCTCTGTATCTGCCCTCTCGCCTGCAACCTTTCCCCCCAAAAACAACAAAAATAAAATGATTAAAAAAAAGTAAAATAAAAATAAAAAACAAAGCAAAAACATCTCACCATGGAAGCTGCAATGTGTCATGGTGTGTCGCTCAGTCTGCCCTTTTGCCCAAACAGATTTACTTGCAAATGTTTATTGCAATGAGTCATTGATCTGTTTCTAGGTCTCCGGCTTCTGCTTCACTATCCGTACTGGATCCTCACTGGGACTCGTCTTGGATAACCTCTTGTTGCCCTGTGTCTTGGAGATCCTGTAGCTTTGGTTCTGCAGGACTGGTCCATTTACATGCTCTAGCAGTTCTCAGATGGGGTAGATGTTGGGGTGGGCCAACTCAAAGCCCTGGATCTGGGCTTGAGTGGTAGCTGCGTTGGTCACCATGCCTACTGTCTTATTCTTGTGCCAGCAGGGCCAACTCTCCTGCTTCGCCTTGGTGAGGGTAGGGCCAGCTCTCCTGCCTGTGGTAGTTGGCTAGGGGCAGGACCAGCTTTCCTGCCCTCATGCCTTCAGGGCCAGCTCTCCTGTGCCCACACCACCAGGACCAGATCTACTGTGCTGTCCAGGAGAGATTTAGGATCCTGTCTCCCAGAGTGCTGTAGCTGGTGAGGAGTGGGGCCATCTCTCCTGCTCTCAGGGCCAACTCTCCCACCTACCTTAGGCAGCTAGAGGCAGGAGGTAGGCATCTCTCCTATGCCAACACCATTGCAAGACCAACAAGGGGCAGGTGAACCCTACCTTTAATAGTTCACCCTAGTTATGCTCATCAGTGACTTAATCTACTGATGTGGTCAGCACCTTCATGACCCAGTCACCTCAAAATAACACAACTATTGAGGACCACATCTTCAAACATATAGACTTTGGAGAGACATTTTATATCCAGAGCACAATAGAGAAAAAAAATAATTAAAAAATGTAGGAAAATAAGAGTGAATTGTAAAATCATTGAAAAAGAAATACTAAGCTAATATATGAGAGAATTAAAAAAATAAAGTAAGAAGGAGATGTTAAATGAAAGTTTAAAAAAGTGTTAAAGGGGAAAAAAATCAATGACACCTGTTAAAGATGTCCAGTGTAAGGACAATTGTGACAGGGGCTCTTACAGTGTGGGGAGAGGATTGAGACTCTACCAAAAACATGAAGGAAATGGGGCAGCTACTGCAAATGAAAAAAAGAACAGATGGATGGAAAAGGGATGAAGGGAGATGCACAAGAATAAAATATATTCTGTTCATGTTGACTCAATGGAACTATGCTGACGCTTGGTCAGGGTGGTTCCCCGGGTAAGCTATAAAGGAATTTGACAGATATCAAGGGTATAGTATTTTCACTAAATCAACACAGTATAATTCTTGCTAAGACAGGGCTAGAGGAGACAAGAATAGACCTCAAGACTAAGCTTAGTTATAAGGAGAGCTACAGGGAAGCTGACTCAAGTTTGGTCAAAAAACAGGGACATTTTTTTCAGGGACAAAGGTACAGAATGGAGGTGGGACAAAAATAAGTGTGTTCCCCAGTAGCTGAAAGAAATGATGAATGAGAATGAGATAAATGTGTTTATGGTAAAAGAATACTTGTGCTGATTTCTGACCCCTGAGAGACATTTATTCTCCTAAGGAGTGTGTACTAGGATGCACTTCATTAAATTCAAAGCAATGCTTCTCAGGAAATTTTATAATGCTGCATCCTAGAGTGGCCTGAATCATAATAGATGGCTCCATGCAAAGGAAAAGCTGAAGAAAGCTAGTTTTGAGGGGCTCATCCAGGAAGGTGTCAGTGCAGGGCTAGCTCTATTTGGTTCAGTGTGAAGGTTAAGAACCTGGGCACTGTGGACAAACTGCTTGAGTTTGGAACCTAACCTACTACCTGGCTGTGTGTCATTTGATAGTTTATCTCCCTGGCTTTGTCTATAAAGCAGGAGCAATATCGTCATTCAACAAACAGATTTATTGTGATGATTAAAATGATGTATACGAAGCCATAGAATATTATAGATGAACAAACTTTTCATGAGTAATCAAAGAAGACACAGAGCATCTATAATATACTAGATACATGTTCCAGGCCACATGTACAGTAAACATGTCTTCATTACATTCTTCAGTATTTCATTATGGCCAGGAAGCAAGAGTCTGAGATTATCCTTCCTGATAGGAGTCTTGCCTGCAGAAACTCTCTGTGACTGAGCAAAGGAGGAGCCATATGTTGTGATAATAGGCCAGGTGTAGTATTTTCAATGTAATTGGCCCCCATGACCTCATACGTAGGGAGTGACACTATTAGGAGGTGTGGCTTTGTTGGAGTAGGTATGGCCTTGTTGGATGGAGGATGTTTGTCCCCGTGGGGACAGGCTTTGAGGTTTCCTGTGCTCAAGATACCACCCAGCATCACAGACACTTCCTGTTGCCTTCTGATCATGATACAGCCTGCACACCACCAGTCTCCCCACCATAATGACAATGGACTGAACTTCAGAAATTGCAAGTGAGCTACCACAGTCAAATGTTTTCTTTTATAAGAGTTACTGTGGTCATGGTGTCTCTTCACAGCAATAGAAACCTTAACTAAGTCACCAGGCAGAGGTTGATGTCTACAGCAAAAGTTCAAGAGCCCAACTAAATACATGATAAAATGAAGTCATTTCCCTGCCATGAGCTCCATAGGTGCTGTAAATAAGTTCAGATGGGGAAACCTACAGATGCATTTGTAAGAACAAGCATAGAAATGCATAATACATATTTTTAGATCTTTATAGTCCACTGGTATGTAATTAAACATTCCCACAAGAGAGTTTTGGGATGAACTAAGTCTTAGTGAACTAAGACTTTTAAGGGCTGGAATTCTATGCAACAGAGAGGTTGGCTTAGGTAACTTTAATCTGGGTTGTTTTCAAAGTGATTGTTGTGTACTGAACATACTCTTTCCTGACCCTGAGTCTCAATAAGGAATCAACCAGAAAAACGTAAGTGCAGCAAATGGCTAACAGATCCTTTACTCAGACTAGATTCAATTAAACCTTTATGTAGCTGACCTTGGCCTGCTAGATAGTCAGGGAAGACACAAGTTGACCAAGTACTGTCCTGAGAAATCATAGTTTATTGTTAGTTAGTGTAGTTGACCTAAATCTATTCTTTGACAGGGAAACCCACAGAGACAGCTGACCCAAGCTCGTGGGAGCTCACAGACTCTAGATCGACAACTAGGGAGAGCCTGCATGGGACCAACCTGCTGCCCTCTGCAAGTGGGTGACAGTTGTGTAGCTTGATCTGTTTGTGGAGCCCCTAGCAGTTGGACCAAGATTTGTCCCTGGCTCATGAGTTGACTTTTTGGAACCTATTCTCTATGGTGGGATGCCTTGCTCAACTTTGATACAGAAGGGAGGAGCTTGATCCTGCCTCAACTTGGTATGCCTTGTGTTTGTTGACTCCCATGGGAGGCCTTACCCTTTTTGAGGAGTGGATGGGGGAGGAGGAAGATAGGGAGGTAGGAGGAGGGAACAGGATGAGAAGAGGGAGGGGAAACTGTGGTTGGTATGTAAAGTAAAAAAAATAATAATAAAAAAACTGGTTGAGGCCAATCATCATTGATGGTGGAAAAATACTTTATCTAAAATGACAAATACATTACCTTCTTTCTTTTTAATTTTTAAAAACAAACTATTACATAATTTTTCTAAAGTGCTAGCCATTTGCTTTGGTTCCAGGCACCACAAAACAAATGACTTATTTATAAAATGTGCCAATTAGTTAACTAGTCATGTTTCAGCTGATTGTTGCCTGCAAACATATAGGATGCTATCTTTACACATTCTTTGTAGATCAGTAAGGTTATCTGCTTATTTAAAATGCTAATGTATATGTTATAAGTATCCACATCCACATTATCAAGTTCCTCCTAAAGACACTTCGTTCTATTGGTGTAAACTTTCTGAATATTAAGTTAAGAATGTTATATTTGATTTTCAGCACATATACTATGGATCTAAAGCTAGAGACTTTATCTATGTACACACACATACAGACACACACACACAAGCACATTTATATGTGATTTAGTTAGCACGTGAGGAGTTAAGCTTGACTAGCTTCCTACTTGGTTCTCTTTTCATATTTCTTCTTAAATGTATTTCATAAACTCTCTTCATAAAGTGTTTGGGATTGAATTGAAGTGCCGTGACAGAGAATCAGAAAGCCTCTCCCTGCAGAATTCTAAATTTATACCTTCATTCATTTCCTCACCTACTCTGATTCTGTTAGCTTCAGCCCCTGGTGAGGGATATTATTCACATTTGACTGTAAAACCTATGTCAACTTTGAAGAGAGAGTTTAAATAAAATTTCAAACTTTTAGGAGTTTATAAAGCCATTACAATTATTGGATATGTATTACATCATTAAATTTTTGAATGTTTCATTCCACTGATGTATAAAATCGAATAAAATTGTCTTCACAATAGCAAGTAAATTCAATTGAATATATGTCATTTGTTTATTTGGTATTTTTGATTGAGTATTTCATTTCTAGTAAGTTGGTCACAGATCAAGAAATCAGATGTGTGTGTTTTTTAAAGAATTTCATCAGAAAAATAAACTCATATTCCTTTATTCATTTCCACATACAAAACATATGTATTTCCATTCTTATATTAAGGAAATGAAACTATCAAATCACTTGGGAACCATATTGTCTCTGTAGCTTTAAGTTGTATGTGGAGAGCTTTCATGGTGAGCATAACTCAGAGAAGAAATTAGTATGTTGAGTCTTTTAAAATGAGAATTATGCCATGGGGCACTTCATTGTTCAGATGCCTGCATGGACTCCAGAGGAGTATCACCCCTTGGCTCACATTATGCTTTCTGTCAGCTCTGGTTTAGATCATACTCTGGCTAACTCACACATTCTCTTCAGTATATACAGAACTGCATCATGAGAAAGCTCAAGCACTGGAAGAGCATTGCTAGGAATGAATTAGAATCCACACGCTTGCAAACCCTAGCTTAGTGGCTCTGGTTCACTCAAGTCCATTTGTATCTCATCTTCAGCTCTTCTTATTCATTCATGTATTCAACAAATGTTTCGATTGCTAATTAGGTGCCAGGCATTGTTTTAGATGATATGACATAGTAACGGGAAAAGGTTCGTGCTCTAATTGATATTGTTTACTGCTAAGATATGAGGCAGACAATTAATGACTATAGACAGAGTCATGTTAGGTGTGAAAAGTGAATGGAAATAAAGAAAACCAATGAAGCAGATTAATATGGTAGAGTGTGCAAGCGGCGTGGGAAGGACTACTACATAATGTGACAGGTGACATCTAAACGGGAAAGCTAGGGACACTGAGACATGAGACTAGGAAAGGGAAAAAATCTTACCAGAAGAAACAGTAAGTGGAAATCCCCAAGTTAAGAACATGTTTTGGGGAAGCACAGAAACACCTAGAAATGTTGGCACAGCAGACACTCAGTTGTGCAAGGAGAGAGGTCGATCTTGGTCCCTGTCTGCTACACTACAAAGCTGAGGTCTTGCCTTGAGGGAGAGAAAAGTCCCTAAGTAATTTGAAGCATGGAGCTGACCTGATTGGATTTATTTAAGAAGGTCATTAGAGGTGATCTGGAGAGAACAGTGTGTAGAGGACAACAGAACACAAGACAGGAGGCTGCTCATGACTAAATGAAGGAAGAAAATGACTTGAAAGGCAGTACTGGTGCAGAGGGAAGAGAATGAGAAGATTCTGAGTTAGATTTTGAAGGTAGATCTCACAGTACTTGGCATGTATAGAAAGACTATTTGTCCTGGGTTTTATTGGATACCCCTAGTTATTATAATGCTTGAGAGTTCACTTGGTTTTTACATTTTATCTATCTATCTATCTATCTATCTATCTATCTATCTATCTATCTATCTATTATCTATCTATCTTCATTTATTTATCTTTTAAACAAGGTCTCACTATGTAAACCTAGGGTGGCTTGGAACTCAAGGTGATCCTCTCACCTCAGCATCCTAAGAGCTGGTGTTATAGATGATCCACCACGCCTAGCTGAGAGCACTGTTGCTTAATATTGAAGTGTTAGAGCTGGGCATGGTGACATACACCTTTAATCTCAGCACTGTGAAGGCAGAGGCAGGTGAATCTCTGTGAGTTTGAGGCTAGTCCGGTCTACATAGTGAGTTTCAAGGTAGCCAGAGTTACATAACAGAGAGACCCTGTCTCCAAAATCCAACCAACGGTACATACAAACAAACAATCCCCCCCCAAAAAAAATTGAAGTATTCAGTTTATGATAAATCATGTGGTACTAGGATTATAAACTTTTGAACTTTCAACGATTCCCTCAAATGTGATTAGGAATATACTCTATAAAGAGGACATGATTATCCCTTGCAAGACACAGAATATGACAAAAGAAAGCTTTAGATGTACCCATAATCATAGATAGTAAAGGCGAATTCAGAATTTCAACAAGTCTTTTGGCTTTTCATCTGATATTCTTTTTCATAAGCCCAGTCAAGTTTTCTAAGTAGAAACAAGTATTCCATAACTTCATTCAATCACTCATCATTCATTAAAAATTCAATGTCATGTACCTTGCACCACACTAAATGTCTGAGACACATTAATTAGCCACGGATCCTGATTACTCTGCAGACTACATTAAAGACAAAAAGATTATTAAAAATATAAAAAATGAGTGTAATAACATGAAAAAAACAATATAAAAATGAGTGTAGCAACAAGAGTATGTGTAGTGTGTAGTGGGTAGCCATTCCAGTGTTGATCTGGAAGTTCCAACACCCACTGAGGCTTTGGTAACTGTCACACCTACAAGGCGGGGCCGAGAGAGGGCCTCTCTTGGTTCCTGGACCCGGGATGCTGAAGGTAGACCGAGCAGAGTTCTCCAGAGAACACTGCTGGACTGTGCTACACCTTTCCCAGACCCTGTTACCTATCCCTTCACTTGTAAGTTACACCACAAAATAAACCTCCCTTTTAACTACGTGGAGTGGCCTTAATAATTTCACCAATAGTAGTGGTTTGAATGTAATTGACCCCCACAATCTCATAGGGAGTGGCACTATTAGGAGGTGTGGCTTGTTGGAGGAACTGTGTCACTATGGTGGTGGGCTTTGAGGTTTCTTATGCTCAGGATACTGCACTTTATGTTAGTCAACTTCCTATTGCCTGCAAGATACAGGACTCTCAGCTATAGCTACAGCGACATGTCTGCCTGCATGCCGCCACACTCCCTGCCATGATGGTAAGGGACTGAACCTCTGAAACCGTAAGCTGCCACCACGATGAAATATTTTCTTTATGAGAGTTGCCGTGGTCATGGTGTCTCTTTGCAGCAATAAAATCCCAAATGAAGATAGCACGTCACAACATGAAGATGGCAGTAGAAATCAAATCAAAACAAAACAAAAGAAAACAAAGACATGTGAAAAGCAGAGTACGATGAAGAGCTGTGGTCTAATGAGGCTGTAAGGTTAACCTCCAGTTTTGACACAGAGATGGCCCAACCAGGTTTATGGAGGTGACCGCATCAAACAGGAAAGCCCCATTGCAGAGGGAATGGTTCGTGTAAAAGTTTCTAAGTCTGGTGTGTTGAAAAAAGAAATTAAACAATCCCATGTGGCTCAGTGGTTAAGAAGACACAGTGCTCTTGCCAAGTTGGATTCCCAGCACCTGTATCAGATGGCTCACAACTGCCGTAGCATGTTATGTCCTGGCATTGTAAATTGTGATTATAAATGCTTTCCTTGAAGGGCTCTCATTACAAGGTGGCAATCGATCGGACCATAGATTTTTCTGTTACCCTTTCATCTTAGATTCATACATGACCGTGGAGAAAATACTAAACAATACCGCAGGAGGAATGCATACAGCCATTTCTACTGCATCTTGAATGTCATTGCAATGTCACTGACCATGTAGTGACAGCAACTGACCTGAATATTGAGTTTAAATTACCCAGATGTTCCCAGTATTTTGTTCTATCATTTAGGAAGAAGCATTAGCTCCAGCCAGCTTGGGTTCTGCATTAGTCATGTATTTCCCCCTACAGGATGACTTTCTAAAAAAAAAAAATCTCATAAAGAAAGAGAGAAGCAATTTAACAAATAATTTTCCTTTAATTTCCAAAGGGTGTTCCCCAGAGTTGTTCAGCTGGATATTTTTCAGGCTTTATATCACAAAGCATTAGCCTTTCTAGGTCAGTGCACTGCATCTCAGCCTAAAATTAAAACCATAAATACTTAAAGCCTTTACTTCTACAGCCTTTAAAAGCGAGCTAAATCGACAGTTTCCTTGGCTACTTTATTGTGCTCATTTGTTTGAGAAACAGCATTTCGAAGCAGAGACACTAGGAGAATAAGCCACAAGAGGAAACAATGTACATGCTGCTGTTTTTCTTTCCTACTTACTCCTGCTTAGTTTCAGGACTCATGTGATCCTGTGTCTATTCTAAGGGGGAAGGAATAGGCCACCCCACACAAACAGGCAAATCAATGCTGCGGTGTGGGAGAGGTTGCAAGGCTGAATCTCCAATAGCATCTTTTCCAGGGCTGCACCACAGCAGATAGCTAGTAGATATTGACTCCCTGACACTGAGTCTAACATACATGTCCTCTTGGCCTGCTGACACAGCCACAAAACAGATTGTCTTGGAGCAAAGCCTCCCTGGCTTCTTAGTGTACCCCACTGTCAGCCATTTCACACTGCTGTCATTTTTATCTGCTCCCTTTGACAGGGTAGCAGCTGTACACAGGAACCACATTTCCCAGAGTCCTTGCTAGCAGGTTTGATGATTCAGTCTTTCAATGACAGCCACTTTCGAAATCTGGGCATGGGAGAAGAAAGAAAGAAAGAAAAGACTACTTGTGCTCTTCCAGAAAGAGATGGCTGCATATATACCATGAGAGGAGACATATTTGATGTGCTACGACAGGAGAGCTGTTTGTAGTGGGGTGGCTGGGTGAAGCTGGCATGTCTTCCTTACTTACTGAAGCCTATGGAGACTGTTCTTGTTTTCCTAATGGTTTCAAGCTCCTAATTCCCTACTAGGGAATTAAACTCATTTTTTCTCAACATATCCATTCCACTTGACAGAAACTGTGGGCACACCAAGATTGGGTAGAAAGAAACGGCCTGGGTGTCTGAAGGGTGCTACCAGAACCCATCTTGTAATGGGCTGCCCTATAAGAGGCAAAGCTGCTGTGGGATGGTCTGTATGTCAAGTATGTTGCTGATTGGTCAGTAAATAAATCACTGATTGGCCATTGGCTAGGCAGGAAGTATAGGCGGGACAAGGAGGAGAATAAAGCTGGGAAGTGGAAGGCTGAGTCAGAGAGACACTGCCAGCCGCCACGATGACAAACAGCATGGGAAGATACCGGTAAGCCACGAGCCATGTGGCAAGGTATAGATTAAAGGAAATGGATTAATTTAAGCTATAAGAACAGTTAGCAAGAAGCCTGCCACGGCCATACAGTTTGAAAGCAACATAAGTCTCTTTGTTTACTTGGTCTGGTCTGAGAGGCTGTGGGACTGGCAGGTGAAAGAGATTTGCCCTGACTGTGGGCCAGGCAGGAAAACTCCAGCTACACAAAGCCAAGAAGTGGCAAAAACACATGCCAAAAGATACTAAGTGCTGGAGAATTTCAGCTGAGCGGGAGGAAATTTAAGCTAGTCTAGTGAACTAAGATGATTGACTTTGGAGACTGTTTGACCTTGGAGAAGTTATATGGGTTCACTCTGATCATCTGTAAAAGGAGGTTAAAAACAGAACCTACCTCATAGGGATAGTATGTGATTTAAGGAACTAATATTTATAAAGTGCATAGTAAATGGACTGGGAGATGGTAGAACTATATGATTTTCTTTAAGTGTTAGTAAATATATATATATATATATATATATATATATATATATATATATATATATATATATATATTCATGTTTGGGACAGGAGATGGAAATACTCTAGATGTCCATTAACTAAAAAATGGATAAAGAAAATTTGTCGCACAAATGTAATAGAACATTGCCCTTCCATTTAAAAAGAATGAAATCCCATCACTCCAATACCATGGGGCTGGAGATCATGATGCTAAGTGGAATAAGCAGGGCACAGAAAGATAGGTATTGCAGGCTTCCATTCATATGTCACCTCTGCCAGGCTGATCTCAGAGGCATTGAGAATAGAGTGACTGTTCCTAAGGACTGGGGAGAGTAGGAGGAGAAAGGAATGAGTAGGGGGAATCAGCCAATGCACTAACTTACAGTTGGGTTTAAATAATAACTTCTGGTATTGTAGAATATTCATGGATGACAATTTATTGTATATTTAGGAAATAAGAAAAAGAGTTTTGGATGCTTTCTATCATAGAGGAATGATAAATGTCTGAGGAGATGGATATATAGACCATGACTTAAATGTTAGACAATGAGCCGGGTGGTGGTGGTGCACACCTTTAATCCCAGCACTCGGAAGGCAGAGGCAGGCAGATCTCTGTGAGTTCAAGGCCAGCCTGGGCTACAGAGTGAGTTCCAGGAAAAATGCAAAGCTACACAGAGAAACTCTGTCTTGGAAAAACCAAAAAAAAAAAAAAAAAAAAAGAAAAGAAAAAAAACATTAGATAATGATTACATGCACTAAATCATTACACAACACCCAGTAAATGTGTATGTTAAATATTTTATATCAGTCAATATAAATTTAGAAAAATGAATAAAACATAGGATAAATTGCATACGTTGATTGTTCCATTGGTGTTTTTGGACAAACAGACACTAACTGCTATACTTCTCATTTAGGAATTGTAGACATTTTGAAATTGTGTTGATGACCCAGTCATACCAGGCAACACCTGCAGGCCCTGAGTCTCTTTTGTTCGGGGCAGGCAGCTCCAAGTCCAGGTTCCCTGTCTAACAGCCCACCTCAACTGAGAGTGACGCACTGTTATGTAACTTGTCCGTTCTCCTAGTTCATGGGCTTTGGCTCCCAGTGACTCAGAGCTGCTCATATAAAAGCAGGCACACGCTCAAAGGATGAAGCAGTTCTACCCTCAAAGATGTTCAAAATAGCATAGTTGAGAATGCAAAGGGATTCCAACTGCGGAGCTGCCAGCCCATCCCAGACAGTGGCACCATCCCCAGCGCACACTGGTGGCCTCAGAAAAGCTACCTTGAAAAGGACAGAACTGTTTGGTTGATGCACTGAGAAGGATAAAAAAAATACTGCCTGAGAATTTCTTATATGTGTATAATGTGTTTTAATTAAACCAGTCACTCATTCTCTCCCCTTCAATTTGTCCCCATTCCTCTCAGTACTTTTCCATCCCAACTCCATGTTATCCTTTAAAAGCTTAATCAGTCCACTTAGTGTGCCTGTACATGCATGGAGATCTTCTACTGGAACATAGGCAGTTAGTCAGGGACTGCACTCCTAAAGAAAATTAACTGTGCCTCCCACAGCAGGCATCAATTGCCCAAAGGTTATTAGCTCAAGGTAGGACTTAGTGAGCCTCTCTGTCAAAAATACTTTCTAGGTTATAATAACCCTTAGGTATGGGGCTTTAAAGTTAAGATAACAAAAGTAAAAACAGTAAGTGTGCATGTACACACACACACACACACACACACACACACACACACACATGCGCACACGTGCGCGCACACACACACACTGCTGTGTACTAGCCTAGCTTCTAAGGACAGAAATATTGAGCTGTAGGTTTCTCTCTACTGCTCTTGTCACACTTAAGAAGACTGTAAAGGTGTCCCTAAAGTTAGACACACACTTAGCTCTGAAAGTTCAGGTCTACAAAAATTTCATAATAGAAAGTATGGCTCCTAATTCCCTAGCAAGCTAGAGTCTGGTGCTGCCCATCTTTCCTCTCAGACAGTGGTCAGTTTTGCAAAAGGAGGAACACTTTTTGTTAATGGAATTTGCCATCCAGGGCAAAGATGGGGAAGATAATGTTTTGCCTAATTTTTTTCCCTCTCATGTGCATCACTATTTCCTCTGACTGCTAAGAGTTTCAGTAAGAATTTGAGGAAGGAAGTCAGCACAGAAATCAGTAATCTAAAAAGTGAACTTCCAGATTTTTATGCACAGTGACAGCACACACCAGAACACTGACCTTTCTCACAGACCTTTTGTCAGGGTGTGGGAACCCTCATCTTCACTAATAAAGGTTTTTAACTGGATGTCTTCTGCCTTCCCCCATATCAGTATAGTATGACCTACATGTGAGTGCATGCGTGTACACCCTGAGGGCAAATATGTATGCTATGTGTGTGCAAGTGTCCTCAGAGGCAAGAAGAGGGCATCAGATTCAGATCCCCTGGAACTGGAGTCACAGATGGCTGTGAGCTTTCCTGTGGGTGCTAGGAACTGAACCTGGGTCCTTTGCAAGAACAGCAAGTGCTCTTAACTACTGAGCCATCTCTCCAGATCCTATAATTATATTTTAAAATGGTATAATCAGACAATTTTACATGAATGGTTCAGATAATCTACATTGTGATTACTTAAATATTTCAATTATTTGTATCCTTTTACTCGGTACATCTAATTTATCTTGTTCCTTTTTTTTTAAAGTTTAATTACATTTGGCCTTATTTGTACTGTTTTCTTCAAATAATTTCCAGTAGTTAAAAGTTATACACACACATCTATTAAGGGCTATTTGAGAAATGTTAATTTGCATGTTTCATTCAAAAGTGTCTAAAATTGATCAATAACTTACTTTCCCCTCAGTTAAAGAATATTTTATATTAATGATACTTCCCATTTATATGTCAAAATTTCCTAGACTTTTAGCTCAATTTTGATATTTTGAGCTCTGAAATAAATTTTGTTATTGTTTTATATATTCAATGTTTCACTATTTATTAGTAAGTTCATTCAGGTTTTACACCCATATTTGTCTTAATTAGTTAATATAATACATTTGAGATCATTCTTTTTTTTGAGTTATTATTCATCAACTATATTAATTTATTTTTATTAAATCCATTTAGTCTGAAAATGCCATTATTTTCTCCATATAGGAGAGACTCTTTTGTTCTTGTTGGCTATTTAATTTCGTGTTGGCGTTTTTTTTTTTTTCTCAGTGCACTAAAGATAATTCCACTCCACTGTCTGCTGTTCAAGCATCATTTTAAATCTTGGTCCACTTTATGTCTTCTTTGTCTCCATTTGATTTCAAAATGTTCTCTCTGTCTTCTGTGCTTCGTAATTTCAAATGTGCTTCTAAGTGATGGGATACATTGTTTTCTTACTGACATCACTCAAGAGTTTCTGGAGTCCCTCATTCTCCTAACACTTGTGTGTTTGCCTGAGGTTCTGCTCATACCTGGCTGGTCTCTTATCTGTAATCTAGTTTCTCTCTGATTACAGGATCTCCAACATTGCAAACCCAGTCATCTCCCAGCATAGTGTGCTCACATATGAGGTGGCTAGGCTTTTCCCCTTTCAGTGGCTTTATAGAAAGCTGACAGTGTCCCTGCATTCCTGAAAATTTAATTCGTATTTAAGAAAATGGAAAATAAGTGAGTTATCAAAGCAGTACAGGTGACTAGACCAATAACTTTATGTTTCTGAGATCATGAAAGGCACATGGTGACGTCAGAAGTTGAGGACAGTAGGGTGACTGTGGATGGGTTGGCCTCTGGCTCTTTTAGATAAGTTGTCAGGGCTGGCCTAGGCAGAAGACAATGTGAAGAGGAGATTGGAATGATGGAAAAGGAGATTCAGGTTGCAAGTGGAGAGAAGTATGAATAGAGTATGAAGATCCTAGGATTTAGGATTTGATAAACACCTGGCAAGTCTTTGTGGTCGGGACACAATAAGGGAAGGATTGTAGCAGATATGACCAAGTAGGGAAAATGGTTCTTTCCTGTGGCTTAAAATTTTCCTGTGTCCCAGCCTGCTGGAGGCTGGAACAATTTTACATGGGTCTGAGCGGTTGCAGACCGGGTGGGACACAGGAAAACTTCCAGCTACACTTTCCGGCCTCCATCCGTGTCCTCTATACTCTTGGTGTATATGCCTCCTCCTTCTCTCTGCCCAGAAGATTCATTGGTGTGACTGAGTCCACAGGTTCCCTGGCAGAAGACACAGAGCCACAGGCAGTCCGTCTGCGGGAGGGAGAGGGTGTTTGGGAAATTTCTGCACTGACTCTTTTGAGGAGTCGCTATGGATGACTGTGTCCTTTACTCAAGGTCACAATTCCTGACAGGCAGCTCTTTGCATGTGACTCTTCCCCGCCCCTCCTGTGATTCCCAGACCCTGCCTTTGATCCTGCAGAACCAGCAGTGCTCCAGTCTGCCCTACCTAATGGCCTTGACCGTCAATCAGCTGTGAATTCCCACATTCTGCTCATGCTTCTTCATCTAAATCTACCCCAAAGCCCAATTCCTGAGAGGTCCTAAGTAATGCCATAAATAACTTACAGTGGTGATAATGATTTTGACAAAGCTCTGAAGGGCTGGAAGGTGATATGTTGCATGATGTCAATCACAGCTTTAAAATAACTGGCTTCCATGTGGAGAACAGAAGCTGGGTTGGGAGCAAGGCTCAAGTGACATTAGTTTGGATCTCATGAATCTGGGCTTTCAGGTGAGTATTGACAGAAATATCACTAGTGTGGAGCAATGTAGATGTGAAGTGGATAAAAATATGTTTTGATAAATGGATACATAGAATGGTCTATATATGTCTAGGAATGGAAGTAAGAAGCACAGCTCTAAATGTGGGAGACTCCACCATATACATGGAATGTAAAATACTAGATGTTGCATGGGGACGGAGGACGTAGAGGAGAGGCTGATTTTTAAAAGTTGGGAAGGTGAAGTAAAACAACAAGAAGAGAATGAGATATAGCAGACTGAGTTGAATGAAAAAGGCCAGGAGACTCAGGGTCCCAAAGGGTAAATAATAAAGGAATGCTCAACATTTAGTCGATTGGATCTGGCAAGGTCAGACTCATTGCTGACCTGGTCAATATTGTTGGTGGGATGATGGGCGCAAACTCCCAATCAAAGGAAGTTGAACAGAGAAAATTCCAAGAAGTTTTGATAAAAATGAGAGTGAAATAATACAGTGTGATACTACAGCTGGATGGGGTCAGGCACAATATCCATTGTTCTATCATTCAAGTAACAGCTAAAAGTGGACGGTATGCAGGGAAATCAAAATGCATTATTCCAAAGCCTAGTTTATCCTTAGGCTTAAAGGGCTGTTGATAAGAGGTAGCCCAGGATGCTGGGTGGTGTTTTACATTATTGTGGTGACTTTATAGTCAGAGAGCTACATTACACAGTGTTTGAGTTTGTATGACCAGTGCTGGACAGCGTCTAGGTTCCATGTCATATTAGTTACACCATCAGAGAACAGAAGCACATCGATGCAGCCATGTGTGTACCAGACCTTCCCCCCTTCCTTCCTACATTCCCCTTCTTCAACTTGCCTAATATTTTTTCTGTGTTGTTCTCACTTTTCTCCTGATTTTTAATATAAGTTTCCTGGGTTAAAGGGATAGAGGAGAAAGTTATCAGGGAAAGTCACAGACAGCTAGATTGGTTTTTATTAGAAGGACCAAGAAGTATTATCTTTTCAGAGGAAATATCCCAAAGGTATGGGAAGAGGGAAGAGAGGAAACAGTCATTAAAAAATAAGTTTGAGATATTGTTTGAAGGGATTCTGGGATTTTTGTATTCTGAGATTTTGGGAGGGATGTGCAATAAAAAGGTGGCTTACAGAGATCTCATGCAGTTTAGAATACTAAAATCAAAGTAAAACAAAGTTTTTAGTATTTTTCTATCAATCAATCTCCTTTGGCACTTTGGTGAAATTTGAGTAGACACCTAAAACTGGTTTTCCCATGGCAGAGTAACATCTCCATTGATTGGGATGCTGTGAAGTCTGGATTTAGTAGCTCTGACTTACTATGGATGCAGTTCTCTGTTTCCTGTCTCTTTCCTCCACATGATGTCTTCCTAATTTGCTTGGTATTCTCAATACTCTCTCATAACTAATTAGCAGAGGGCACATCTGCAGAGCAGGAGCCTTACCCACTCGGAGCTGCCCAGGTTTCTATCATTAGAAGAGCTCCCACATTTCTTCTGGTGACTCCCCATGGGAGGCCTTACCTTCTTGTAGGAGGGAATGGGGGGTAGGTTGGGGGGAAGACTGGAGGAGTGGGAGGAGGGAAGAGATGGATCTGTGATTGGTATGGAAAATGAATAAAAAATGTCTTAATAAAAAAAAGAAGCAAAAAAAAGTTTTAAAATATTTGATCAAGGAGCTTCCAGCCCACCCCCTGACTTTTATTTGGGCATAAATTATATAACATGATAGAGTTTTTCAGTAACTTCAGTAACTAAAATAGCCCCATCCCAAGCACGGAAGGGTGAATTTTTTTCCCTTTTTGATTCTAATCTGGATCTCCTTTATCTCTCTAGAGATCCTTGTTTATTTCCTGGTATAATATTTGATCAGGTATGTGTCTGCCAGGAAACTGAAGAATAGAAAGTTATGTGACAATGAATGCCAAAGAGACTGGATGATGAACCTGTACATTATAATAATCTTGGAAAAGTTGCCCAAGATCAAAAGGGGAAAATGAGTCTGAAATATCACACAGCATACAAAAATAATACCAAAATTTATAGTTACTAGGAAGTTGTGAACTAGAACATAGCACTGAATTTAAAAAAAAATTATGTTTAGAATAGGAACAAAGCAAGATTTCTGAATATGCCGAAATCTCATTAGTCAAGAGAGAGGTACAATAGGTCTAAGAGGCTGATCATGAGCATGGATTTGAAAAAAAGATTAGTGTGAACCAGATAGAAAATCTTGTAAGAAGGGGTTGATGAAATTGAGTGATTGTGGTGTTAAGATAATTTATATTTATTTCCTTGACAAGACATATGAGCGCACATGTGTGTGCCTGTTTGTGGAGGTCAGAATTTAACCTAATGTATCTTTCTTCAGTAGCTGTCCACATTTTTTTTTTTTGAGAAAGGTTTTCAAATTGACCTGGAACTCAACATTGGTTAGGCCAGCTGGCAAATGATCTTCAAGAGATCCACCTACACAACAGACCATTGCACTTGACTTTTTAACATGAGTTCTGGAGATCAAACTTAGATTCTCATGTTTGAAGAAAGCACTTTACTGGATGAGCTATCAGACATTTATCAGAACATTGATTTTCCTCACCTGTGTGGATGTAAGCTTTCAAAGTGGAGCTCCTAAAAAGCACAGTTAATTGTTTCCTGGGCTACAATTCTGCAACAGAGTCTTATTTACCTCTCCTGGCTTAAGGACCCAATCTCTTTGTAATTATTTGCTGTGACTCCATCAACATGAAAGATGCACTTCTCCAGAAGATGCTCATTCCTTTTCATCTTAAGTGTCTATGAAAGTACTCGGTACACAGAGATGCTCAGAAATTATATACACACAAATAACATTATATGGACTGAGAAGATTATATCTATACACACACACATACAAACACACACACTCGTGTATGTAATAACAATCAAAGAAAGAGACCAGAGACCATACTTTTGAAAGAGAGCAGGGGGCCCTATTGAGGAGGAATTTGAGGGAGGAAAGGGAAGGGGATAAATGATATAATTATATTTTAATTTCAAAAATTAAAAGATTAAAATAACTGTAGAATAAATATGTACACACATGCATATGAATGTAAATATATATATTTACATATATATTCTCCTTGATAGGGTCCCTTGCCCTCTTTGGCCTCTTTCTTTGATTGTTAGTACATGTGTATGTGTGTGTGTGTGTGTGTGTGTGTGTGTGTGTGTGTGTGTGTTTGTGTGTGTGTGTAAACACAATCTTCTCAGTCCATACAGACTTTAAAATTGAGAGCTGCTGGTTTACTTTGTTCAGTACTGTAGAAAACAGCATACAGTGACAATAGTGATAAGATGGGAATGTCTTAAATGATAACACTGGAGCATGCTTTCCAGAACACAAGACTCTCCAGGATACCTTTAGGTTATGGAAAATGGTCCTTCTGAGAGTATTTTTTTAGCGACTTCAGTGCACTGAGAACAAACCCTGCCAACATGGAATTAAATAGCCAGCAACAACAACAAAAACATCTCTCATATATGAGGAAAATAATCACATTTTCAGACTAAATAGGTTTAATAAAAATAAATTAATACTAAAACATAGCTGATGAATAATTCAAAAGTGAAAATTATCTCAAATGTATTACATTAATTAATTAAGACAAATATGGGTGTGAAAGCCCCACGAGCTTACTGATAAATAGTAAGCATTGACTATATAAAACAACAACATTTATTATAGAGCTCAAAATATCAAGATTGAGCTAAAAGTCTAGGGAATTTTGACAATCAGCCATTCAAAAAGGTTAGGGTATTTGCCAAAAGCTAAAACTTCTACATTTCAGATGAAACTTTACTGAAAGAGCTAAGTACACATAAGCGCAGGGTTTGCTTTTTGCTGAATCTGCTTTTGAGTTTCAATGAGCTTTTAACTAAGAAGCATCTTTTTACACTTCAGAGTTTACACTTTTTATCCTGGTGAGGGTGAAATGAAACTTCTTCACTGGGCATCCCGGACAGGATTTTCTATTGCACGAAATGCTCAAAATATTCTTAAAGGAAAGATTCTAGCATGAGTACAAAGATGGTATTATACTGGCTTAGATTAAAATTAATGTAGACACTGAAAAATTAGAATTCAAGTGTACAAAACAGAGGGCATAAAAGGAATTGTTGAAAGTAAGCAAGGCCACGATTATCTTATCCAAAGCGATTTCTATGTGTTCCATTAAAAAACAAGTAGTATTGGGTGATGTCCTGACGTGACTTTGGACTGAAAATAATTTCCCCAGCAAACGTTGGCTGCTTAGCTTACTAGTTACATAAAATGTTATCTGTTCCAAGCTGGAACCTTCATTTAATTTTGAATGCTGTGTGACAAAGTGAAATGCAGGAGAAGAGGATCCAGGGAGCTGAATGAGCTCAAGATCGCAGCAGCTTTTGAATGTATATTTTCCCCCAACATTCTGTGTACAAATTTACATCCTAATTCACCATTTAAGAAAAGCTACAGTTGAGCCCCATGCTTTCAATTTTGACACAATTTATCCCATTTTACGATGGAAAAAGACTTAGTACTTAGTGGTTTACTAATGAATTGGAATTAGTTGAGAAAACATGTACAGTTTTTTGTTTATTTGTTTTCCATTGGAAAAATTCCAACTTTTCATCCAGGCATTGAACGTGTTAGCCTGCTCAGTGTAAACGTATTGCTAAGGTTTTGAAACAGAGTGAATAACTAAGGTGCAAATTATGCTTTCAGAGAATCTGCGTTTAGTGAAAGAGGTGGCCATGAATACCAAAAGGACATTAAAGAGAGGCAGACATCCCCAGAGGAGTGCAGCACTTGCATTGTCACTGTAACTTTAATGCATAATATGTCCAGGTATCTGACAGGATCATTGGCGCTGTCAGTATTAGCAGTATTAGTGTGCCACATTGCATTTTCCAAAAATTGTCACAGTGGCAGTCTCCTCATACTTTGTTCTAGAACTTTGCTACTCCTTTCTCTAATATGTAGATAGTTTCTTCTCTTCTTGACTTTGGATAGGCTCTTGGGATGACTTCAAAATACAAAATGTAGAGCTGAGTGTAGTGGTACACGCCTTTAATCCCAGCACTTGGGAGGCAGAGGCAGGCAGATCTCTGAGTTCGAGGCCAGCCTAGTCTACAGAGTGAGTTCCAGGACAGCCAGGACCACACAGAGAAACCCTGTATCAAAAAGCCCAAACCCAAACAAACAAAAAAAAAAAAAACAAAAAACAAAAACAAAACCACCAACAAAAGCAAAAAACATAAGAGAAGCAACAGTGTGCAATATCCTATGCCAGATTATTAGAAAATGTATTATAGATTCCATCTGGCTTTCTCTCTCTTGGGTTACATTTAGACCAGCTGTCATGCTGTGAAGAAACCCAAGCTCCATGGGAAGGGGAGGTATTTTGGCTGCTTGCCCTGGCAGCAACAATTGTCCAATATGAGTGAGAATGTCTTCACTTGATTTTCACACTTGGTCTTTGAGCAAGACTGTTGGTCCGATGGGTTTGAATTGTACTAGATCCTTGGGTTCAAGAATAAGTAGATTTCTGCCATTTATATTTAGGACTAGATCAGTATACATCAATTCTGAGAAGGTCTGCCCATTGGAAACTGAAAAGAACCAATTCCATACTGATGTTCAAAATCATATCGTGAGAAACAATTGATATTTCATATAATCTTCTCTAAATTTTAATAGGAAACTCTAATCTTTTGTAACAAATTGAGAAGTTACAGAGCATAAATTATTTTTTCCTAGATACTTTGCTTGTGATATTTCTACTATAGGTAGGTGTATCAAGTATGTATTAATCAGGCCAGAGTGGCTTATACTGTGGTAACAGACAAACCTAAAAATTGCACTGAGTTTGACTTTTTTTTTTTTTTTTTTTTTTGGTTTTTCGAGACAGGGTTTCTCTGTGCAGCTTTGTGCCTTTCCTGGAACTCACTTTGGAGACCAGGCTGGCCTCAAACTCACAGAGATCCGCCTGCCTCTGCCTCCCGAGTGCTGGGATTGGCCTCGAACTCACAGAGATCCACCTGCCTCTGCCTCCCGAGGGCTGGGATTAAAGGCGTGCACCACCAACGCCCGGCGATTTTGACTTTTATTTCTGGAAAAGACATAGTAACAAGGACCAGATTTCCCATTCTCCTCTTCACCCGAAACAGACCCCACATGAAAAAAACTCTCACTCAGGAAAATTGTGTAGAAAAATGGTTTTCAGTTTTTAGACATCAGAAAATTCAAGACAATGGTTCTTGAGAAATGAAGAAGAAAAGGTGTGACTCCTATTATTTGTAACATACCATCCTGAGAGAACTTCCAGTCCATAGTACAGAGGGGAAAACTCCAGGGAGAGTCTTGAATATTCTTTGAGTTGAGGGGTTGCTAAGAATATGAGGGTGTCATGCTGGCTAGTGTTTGCAAAATAAAATACTGGAGAAAAAAGTAGTTATGTAGAATGAACTCTCAGAATCTATAAAATATTAATGAGTGCATGTAAGAAAATCACCTTTAATGGAGAAGGGGGATGTATTCAAAAGAAATAGAGGAAACTGAGCCTGTGTTCAGTTAGGCTCATGAATAGTGTCTGTCAACCTCCAGCCATGTTGGAAAACTATAGTTGGTAAATCATGGTTTAAAGATTATGCATCATAGTGGGGAATGTTGAGCTCTATCAGGGTTGTCCTGCCTTTTGAGATTTTTGACAGTATGTTAGCAACAAATATGTTGAGCAATATTCATTGTTATTCTAGAATGCATGTGGCCTACAGGCACCATGCCTGGGTTCACCTGACAGTATTAATGCACATTTGAAAGAATGAAAGACTTCTGGTAAGTAAGTGCTGTCCTCATATAAATCTCTGCAGTAGTTATGGTAATGCAAAGGTAATCTTTGGCATCTAATAAAAATACAACCAAGCATCAAAGGAAGTGGAAAAATGCATTCCATAATGAGCATAAAAATTAACTACTTGAAGCTAAACCCTGCTGAGAGTGATGGTGTATTTCTGTATTCTCAACTTTCAGGATACTGAAGTAGAAGAATTCAACGTCAACCTGCACTGCACAAGGAGACATCATCTCAAAAGAAATTAAAAGTAAAAATAACAAAAGCAGAAGTGGATGTTTATATTAGTTAATAGTCATGTGTATGCCATGGACCATGAGTACTAAGACAGCTGAAAGCAACCTGAATTACACAATATCCTATCAGAGTCCAGAATAGGAGAGCAAAGAAGAAAAGTAATTGAAGACACAATGGCCAAAATTTGATGAAAACTATAAGCTATAAACCAAGTGATCCAACATTCTCAAATACAGGAAATGTGAGGAAAACTATACAAAGTTACATTGTTGTTAAAGTAGTCAGGATCAGGAGCAAAGAAAATCTTAAAAGCTATAAAATGGGAGAGGGTATATTTCATACAGAATAAAAAAATTAAGATGACAGATAATTTTTCACTAGAAAGATGCTAAGACAGTGAAGAAATATCATTGAAACACTTGGTCTTAGTAAGAGTTTCTATTGCTGTGAAGAGACACCATGACCATGGCAACTCTTTTTTTTTTTTTTTTTTTTTTGAGACAGGGTTTCTCTATGTAGCTTTGTGCCTTTCCTGGAACTCGCTTTGACAACTCTTATAAAGGAAAAACATTTAATTGGTGTGGCTTACATTTTCAGAGATTCAGTCCATTATCCTCATGGTGTGACATGGTGGAGTGCAGGCAGACTTGGTGTTGGAGAAGGAGCTGAGTGTCCTTTATTTTGCAGGCAACAGGAATTGAGCTAAGGTACTGGGTGGTGTTTTGAGCATATATGAGACCTCAAAGCCTGCCTTCACTGTGACACACTTCCTCCAACAAGGTCATACCTAGTCCAACAAGGTCACACCTCCTATTAGTGCCACTCCCTTTGGGAGCCATTTTCTTTCAAACCACTGCACACTTGAAGGAAAAAAGAAAGAAAGAAAGAAAAATCTGCCATTCTAGAATTCTGTACCTGAAGAAAATAGCAAAAATAAAGGGAAAAACAAAACCTTCACAGAAAATGTTACAAGGTGTGCTGGTCTCAGGAGAGGTGGCCCTGCACCTTGCCTGGACAGTGCAGGAGAGCTGGCATGCTGACCAACTCAGCTACCATCCAGGCTCTTATCCAGAGCTTTGAGATGGCCCACCCCAGTACCTATTCAATCTATGAGCTGTTGGAACACGTGAAGGGGCCAGTTCTTCAGAACTGAAGTTGCAGAATCTCCATGCCTTAGGGCAACAGCAAGATATCTGAAAGGAGTCTTGGTATCAATGGTGTAGAGGAAGCCAGAGGCCTTGAACCAGACCAATGACTCATTGCAATGAACATTTGCAAGCAAATTGGTTGGACAAAAGAGTATACTATGTGACACACGACAGCTTTTATAGAGAGATTTTTTTTAATTTTTATTTTCTATTTTCTTTTGTGGGGGTTATACAGGTGGAAGGTGGATATGGAAGGATTGGGAAAACACAATAACAAGACCCAAAAGGCCAAAACTGGAGCACTCTGTGTGAGCTTAGACTTTGAGATGGTATAAGCTCCCCCAAGGGTAGACTGCATTAGCTTAAGGATGTGCTATGATTCGAAAGTTCTGAAGTGCCCACTTGAACAATCATAAGAAAAAGCCCACGAGAACTGTAACTAATGACCTAAGCAAGAGAATAAGATGACACAGTAAGAGCCTTCATCATGCATGAAGGTAGATAAACAGTGTTCGTGAGGGTGTGAAGAACCTGACCCCTTGTAAACTGTTGGTGAGAATGTCAAATGGGGAAAGAACTTGGTCCAGCTGCTCAGACACTCAAAGAAAAATTTGAAATAGAACTTTCCTACGATTCAGCAGTCTAACTTCTGTACTAACAGAAAAGGAAATTTGTATTCAAGCAATACCTGTGCTCCCTTGTTCATAGCAGCTTTATTCTTAGGTGCCAAGGGGAGAAAGAACTCTAATTGTCTATGGATAGATGAATAAGGAAAACTTGGTGTACATAGGCAATTGGATATTATTCAGCCTTGAGATGTATGGAGTGCTCTCACATTTGACTTCATGAATGAGCCTGGAGGACGTCCTTTAAGTAAAGCCAGCCAGTCACTGAAGAAAATTGTGCATAAGTCCTCTAAGGCACTGTCTTTAGTAGCCAAACTTACAGACGCAAACATGAGTGGAGGGTGAACTAGTCGGCTGTTGCCCCTCGATAAATGTAAAGTTTCATTTGTGAAAGAAAGTTGAGAGAATAGGTTCTAGATACTTGTACAATATTGTGCCCTTGGTTAATAATATCATATACACACTTACACACTTACAAACTTATTGTTCAGATAAGACACAAGAGGGGATAGGCCGTATGTGTCTTATCTGAAGAATAAAGAATCAGAGGGAGACACTTTGAGGCATGGAGGACCTTGTGTCTGCTGTAGCACAGTAAGTTCAGGCGTTATCCGTGGTCTTCCATAAACCTCTCATAATTAGAATAGACATCAGTCTAGCTTAAGTGCATTGGTCAGATCTAAACACATGGACCTGATTGACTATGACAGTTAAAAGACTGAGAATGCGTGGTAGGCATGTAAGTGTTTACCATGGACTGCAAATGATATTCCATGCTACTTCTTGGAGGGTTTTTATTTGTTTTCTTTGGGGAAGAAATATTGATAGACAGTTTTAAATATCTCAGATACACAGAAATCATCTAACTTTCAGTTCCTAGAATAGCACGTTTATACAAAGTAGTTTTATGATGGAAATGTGTGGTTTAATCACGTCGTAGTTATGTCAACACCATAAGCTCTGCATTCTGTGAAATGGTTTATTTGATTGCTTGAGAGCAGCAGTAACTTTTCAGTAATTAGCAGAACATACTCTATTCCAAGTTCAATTGGAATCTCTTTTTATTTCCCATGCAGTATGTTAACACTGTGTTGGACGGCCTTGTGAAGAATTAACAGCACGTTCAAATATCTCTTTTTGCTAAAGGAAATACCTTCTGGAAGATTGATAACAGTGATTAAATGTTTCTGTTTGTAAAAGCACTCCTGTCAGTTATTAGCTAGACAACAATTTCCTTTCGTTGCTATTCAGACTTATCTAATGGAGCACACATGGGTAAACTCTTTAAATGAAAAATTGTGCTTTGGAGCAATGTCTATCAATACGCATGCTTTAGTAAGCAACTTTCAGCATTCTGAACATGTGTTAAATTCAGATGACTTTTAATTGAAACATGTCAGAACACATTTGAACACAGATTTCATTTTCCATGAAAATCATTTGCAAAGCAAAAACATCTTTTGTAGCTGTACAGGCTAGAAATGATTGCTTGTAACGTTGATATTCTAACATGTATGACAACTGTTTACCTTTGAAGAGACTGGGGAAAATAAACACTTAATGTCATTGTTTTTTAAAAGGGTGTATTTTTTATTATTATTTTTAGTTAAGAGTGTGTATGTATGTGTGTGTGGGTATGTGATGTGAATGCAGGTGCTCATGGAGGCCAGGGTGTGTGATTGGGTTTTGTCAATTTGATACAAACTTGGGTGAGCTGGAAAGAGGGAATCTCAACTGTGAAAATGTCTCCATATGCTTGGCCTGTAGGAAAGCCCCCCGGAGGGGGGAGTTTCTTGATTAATGATTCTACTAAAGATTACAGTAATATGTCTGTGGTTAGCGATATAGTATAGCACATAGTTGAGGTCATATTGTGTTTTTATTTGAAGGATAATGAACCAAAGGTAGCTAGTTTGAAGCACGAAGGATTCCACATCTGCTGTAGCACAGCAAGAGCAGGTATCACATGTGGGCTTTCATAACCTTGCTTACCCCACTGTGAGCAATGCTTAGCCCATTGTGGGTGGGGCTTACCTCACTGTGGGTGGTGTTTACCCCATTGTGGGTGGTGCTTACCCCACTGTGGGTGGTGCTGTCCCTGGACAGGTGGTCTTAGGAGGTATAAGAAAGGAAGCTGAGGAGCTGGAAAATTGACTCAGTGGTTAAGAATACTAGTTAAGAATACTAGTCCTCTCTTCAGAGGACTGGGATTCAGTTCTCAGCATCCACATGGTGGCTCCATTTCCAGGTAATCTGATGCCTCTGATCCCTAATTTGTATGTGATGCACGTATGTACATGCAGACCCCACATTCATACCCATAAAATAAATTTAAAACAAATTAAGAAAAAGAAAGGTAGCTGAATGTAAGTGTGGAAAGCAAGTCAGCAGCACAGTCTCTGTTCCTGCTTCCAGGTTTCTGCTCTTGGTTCCTGCCTTGCTTGCTTCCTACCTTGGCTTCTTCCCTCAGAAATGGACTGTAATCTGGGTGTATAACATAAATAAACTCTTTCCTTTCAAGTTATTTGTTGTTATAGCTTTTGTTTATTTGTCTTGTTTTTAAATCATAGCAATAAAAAGCCAACCAATACAGAGAGGCATTAGGTCTCTTATGAAATTGGAGTTATAGGTGGTTGTTGAGCAGTACAGCTTGGAGAATGAGAACTGAGCTCGAGGCCTGTGAAAGACCAGTGTGTTCTCTTGGCCACTGAGTCATGTATCTAGTCTCTCATGTAAATCTTAAAAGCAAGAATTACCTTGCTTTAATGTTAGCTTACCAATTTTAAATATTGATCAAGGATACATGCATATGCTTAACAACAATTGAAAAATGCTCATTTTTCATGCTCTGAATTATACTTCAAATTGATAGACAGATTTTCTACCTCTTCATTGGATCATAAGGAAAACAACATAGACGGGGGCTATGAATGAAATGCAGGCAAACAAAACTAACTGACCATCTAATATATCTAGCCCCTACATGTCAAGATTTCAGGGGTATGGAGGGGCTAGGCTTTGTTTTCATATGAGAGGAATCTGCTCACACTGACACCTGTAAAAGTGGCCTCTGTCCCTGTGAGTATGCATGACTTGATAGAATCCAGTTTTAAATCCAACGGTTCAGATAATATCCTTGAATATCTAATATTTATAGACATCTATCAGAAAATCTGAAACCAAATTCTTAAATGATTAGTGAGCTATCCTGAGAAGTTATGCCTTTCTCCTTTTACATTAAATGGAGCCAGGTATGATAGCTCATACAACTAACTCAGCCAGGTGCTGGAGTAGCTGAAGCTCTGAGTTTGAGGCCAGCTTGAGCAATATAGCAAATTCTAGGCCAGTCTGAGCTACAGAGTGAGATCATTGTCTCAAAACAAACAGACAAACAAACAAAACAGTCACTGTTTGTCATAGATGTATCTGTATGTAAACAAAAATTCCATTTAAATTCAACTGTTAGTAAACTTGAAGACGAGGAAAGTTCACAAGGTCTCATTCCTACATGAAGAGCTATAGGCCTCAGTGGTTCCTGAGAGATGGAGAATCAGATTTTCCCAGGGATTGGCTTTCTGGTAGGTTATCTAGTCCCTGCCAGTCCTGGGCACATGCGTAACACTAAATGGATTCAGTAGTATAGATTTGATTATATCCAAACACATATGTAGATATAATAATTAAAGAAACAGATGTCATTAATTTGCAAGACACTGAGGAAAAACATGGGAGGAATTAAAAGGTGTAGAGAAGAACTAAGTGAATGATGTAAATATAGCATTCATGCATGAAATTCTAAAAAAAATTAAATTTAAAAGAGTTAGTAGACTTGAATTCTAAGGTAATTACATTAAATATATATTAAATGTCACTAGCATGAAAACAGAAAAAGAACAGGAAAAAAACATCAAAAAACAGAAAAAGAAACTAAACAGAATTATATAGGTATTAGGAGATTTCTTTTTCAAAGAGCCTGAGGAATTTCCAAATGGGTAATTATCATTTTACTTCAAGCCAGTATAAATAAAAATTCAGTAAACTTAGAATCCTCAGAAAGAGAATCTCCAATTAAAGTTGGCACAATGCAATTTTCTACTCTAATCTCCTTTGAAATTACCAATATTAAGAACAAATTAAATGACAAAGAACTTAATCCTCAGTGGAACAGGAACGGTTTCACCACCCAAACAATACAGAAGGAGTAAAATACTGTCAGGTAGAGACCAAAGCAAATGAAGGTGAGAAAATCAACCCAAACCTCTCTCCAAAACCTTCTGTAGCTCACACTGGTCTGGCAGGGGAAGAACATTGTCTCACCCTGTGGGTGAATGTGGGAAGAGGGAAGGGCTCCCATGTGCCCACTGTGATGTCCCCTGCCTGTGAGTTGGTTTTCTTCTGGTTTAAGGAAACCCATAGAATGCAGGGAAAGGTAAGCATGGAGAGTGATTTCAAAGACAGCAGATTGGGCCCATACATTTGTGCTGTTCTCCAGCTGGAGCCTCTACCAGAGAAGAGATTATTTTATTATTTAAAATCTATAAGCAAAGCCATTGGAGAGACAGACTGGCAATTGTTAATGAAGAGGGATATGGAAAGCAGGGAGAGAACAGTCACTGATGGAGTAAAGGGAAGGGTGTTTTCAAGACAAGTGGTTCTTAACTAGTGCTTCCCTACCTGCCACACACGCATCACATAAAAACTGATGATTGTGCAAACGCTCAGCTGTGACTCCTGACTCTTTTGGTTTTAATAAACCCTTCAAGCACTGAAGTTCCGATCCTATACTAAAATTCAAGTAGCGGTGACCTAGAAAAACTGACTGGTCCAAGAGGCCCACTGTCAAACGGGTGACTGCCATGAAGCCCTCCCACTGGCTACATTTAAACATCTGGCACACAGGGGATCACAAGAGATTTGAAGAAAGTCTTGAAATTTGAAACCCAAATAATCAAAGGACATAGAGAAGGTATGACATTGACTAGAACCTTCAGAACCGTAAGTGGTCTCACAAGGAAGCCAAGCAGGGAGATTGAATTCCTCAATTCTGATCAGGTGGTTTAAAAGGGGCAACAAGGCATTCTCCAGGAAGTGAAAGTATGATGATGAAGGTATGATTGCTGAAATTAAAAATGGGACCTTTGTAAGAAAAAATTGTGTCATTTGAGTTCAAATGGCCTCCTTTGTGCTCAGCATAAAATTCAATAAAAAGGAAAAAAAATCCTGGCATCTATTCTGAACCTGAAACTTTGGGGGAACCAGGTTTGAGAGCGATGGCGGAAAGTGATGTATAAAATTTGGGAAATCAAATGACTTTGGCGCTGCTGCAGACACAATGGTAATAGGAAAATGCTTGTATTCAGAAATAACAGCTTTTCTGCTCCATCCAAAGATTTTAAATTTTTGTTATTTTGATTGCATGTCTCGATGTATGTCTATATGTAGGTATATACATGTGAGTCTAGATGCTTGAAGAGGTGAGAGGTACTGGATCTCCCTGGAGTTGGAGTTCAGGCTGTTATGAATTGCTTTTTGTGGGTGCTAGGAACCAAACTTGGGTTCTTGATCTTGATCTTAATCTTAACCTCTGAGTCTTCTCTCCAGCCCTGAGGAAAAAAAATGTTTTGACTGTTGTTCAGGCAAGCAACCCAAAGAACAGAAATTTAAAAATTAACAAATACACAGGATCTCACATACATACACACCACTCTCCTTTACTCAAAATATATTCTATTAAAGCAAGAATATCATGTTTCTTGCATAATAAATGTCTTCTAAACAAGAAGACATGGGGTTTGGGCCACCATTATAGGACTGAGAAGAGGGCCCTCAGGGTGATACCTAAATGGTACTGTGAGGATGGGGACAGTTCTGCAGATGTAGGGTAACCAGTAGAGGGCTCTGAAGAGCAGTAGGCGACAGAAACAAAGTCACAGAGGGAAAAATGGACTCCACATAACATTAAATTTGGGAAGGAATAGTGATAAGGACATAAAAGGAAAGTCAATTACTAACCTGAGAAGAATACAATAAACAAGAGGAACTCTAACTATGGATTAGCTTTTGAAAAATACATGGACACAGTAACATGAACATGAATCACTGGTTTTAAAGGAAGGTGTAATAAGATGAGAGCAAGGAAACTTGTGTGCTAGAAATGATGTGAGTGTGTGAAGTTGTCACAGCCCAGTAAGTGAAGTCAACAATGAACTTTATTAAATAGCTCACAAAACTGAGATGAACTGTGTGTGGGTTCAGTGAAGGAATGATGGTTGGCTTGGATTGTTTAAATGGAAATGTTTGTAAAATGGCATATGATAGCAAGGTTCAGGAGCTGGGAAAGGGCACTATAAGAGAGTAACATGTGCTAGCTCAAACATGTTTTGCAGTGGAGGCGAATTAAGGATGACCTTGAAGAGAAAAAAAAAAAGGTTTTGAAACTCTATTCTCCAGCCCTTTTCTCTTGTCTATAAAAATTCTAGAAATAGTTTTCCATAACTGTTTTGGGCTTTGTAGTAGAATATCTTTGTTCCAAACATTTTAGCTTTAAAAATATGCATTAAACAAAGTGTGTCCAAATATCTGAAATTATTTCTCATCTAAATATCCATCTATCCCTCCACCCATCCATTCATCTATCCATCTATCCATCCAACCATGATGTCTGCATATACAATAAGTGAGAAATACTCAGACGAAGACTCATTAAATGTTAATGATAATTATTCTAAGAGGTGACATGGGGTTATTTTCAACTCTTTTTGTGTTTGTTAGTTTTATATTATAATGATCTTAGTTCTAAAGCATCTGTAGAGATTGGAGATGAAAAGACTGTTGAGTTTTATATAATAATGATCATAGTTTTAAAGCATCTGTGAAGAGTTGAAATTAAAAGATTGTCCTTTAATGGATTTTGTTGCTGCATGTTGAATGAGGCTATCTTCTCAGCGTCATTCTGTGTGATGACTTCATTATATGCTTTTAGTACTCTTCTAATCATGCCCCTTGTTTCATGTTGCTCATTTCCTCACTTACTATTTTTTCTCCATATACACATCATTATGTTTTTTATCCTTATGAGTTGTGTTTAACTCACACCGTTATTTCTAACATTGTATTTGTAATTATGCATTCCACACATACCAGCCGAATGGCCATATTTTTCAATAGTTTTTTTTTTTTACTGTAATGAATTTTCCTCCATTAGATGGATCTGTATTCATGTTTAATTAACTCTTAGGCCTTTAGTAAGGATGATTCTGGAAGGCTAAATTTTGGAGTTATAGTTGGGATTTTCTGCATCTCCTGAAACAAACAAGTATGGAATTATCAAGGAGAATCTCTCACTCACGCTTACTTACTGGGACTTACAGAGATGTTCCGCTTCCACTAACAGTGAGGACAATAAGTACGGAGGGGGCAACAGTCGTGGCTGGATATACAACTGAAACTCTATCAGAACTATTAAACAAGCAGAGGTTAGGAAGGAGGGGGCACTAGTGGGACCAGGCGCTAACACCATGGTGGATGCTTAGGGGACTTGGAACAGGGTCTACACTAGGGTTAGGATTTCGAGGATGATTGTATATAGAGAGAAGCATTTATGCATCTCTTAGTGTGGGAATGATTTAGGAGTTCACTGAGACACTGCCAAGGGTTAAGTGTAGCCAGCACTAAAGCTAATGGTGAAGACCAATCCTAGTTACAGTACCTGTTAACATTTAATGGGATTTGCACACTGGGCCACCACCACAATACTGTTACAGGAGTTAGAAACATACCAAAGCAATCTTAAAATACAGACCAAATTAAAGATAGACTCTGGCCCTTGCTTAAAGTCTCAGCACCATCCTTCAGTTACTTTAAGTATTTTCATTTTTGTTTTTTAAAATGAACATAGTTCTTCAGCAATAACAGTAAAGCTATTATGATAGGCTATAGACATCTTTGCTGGACTTTCTCAAGTGATTATTGAACATAAGGCATGGAAATTTTGAAAATTGGGGAGGGTATAGAAGAAAATATAATTAACGGGGCTCTTATGGATGAGCTGATAATTCATGGAGTGAAGACAGAAGTGGAGAAAAGGGAGCATCAATAATAAGAGATTATATAAGAGAAACACCAGGGACAATCGTTTTACATTGCTAGTTCCCAGGCTCCATTCGGGAAGGACAACAGAGGATGTGTTGGTTTAACATTTCCTCTGGTTCTAGCAGCTGGCAATGAGCTTTCCTTGCCCTTGTTTCCAGGACTAGGCTATTTACTCCTCTGTGCTTCCTAAAATATTTTATGCTTTCAAGGAGCCAAATATATTAGTGATAATTGAACATGGACTCTGGGAGCAATAACAGTCTCAGATTTCAAAGACAAGACCAGATTTTGACTCTATGCCAATAGGCAAAGACTTTGCTTCTGAAAACCCAGGCTTCTCAGTCCGACACTGGACATCTGGGAGTGGGTCTTACTTTGCTGGGGCTCTTGGATGCATTTAAAGCTGTTTTTCTGCTTACCCACCAGTGCTACTCCTCCTTCCCCATCAATCAGAACTGTTTTCAGATATTGTTGAAGATCCCATGTGAGCTAAACTAGTTAAGAGCACTGTGATAATCTATGACAACACTTGATCTTAGAAAACAGAACTTTTTTTTTGCAGATTTTTCCTTTTGATTATGTTTAACGTGGGGTAACACTAACATTGACTTTTATTGGCTGACCAAAAATGGTTGACCAGGAGGGAAGTTGGTGGTAGATGTAAAAATATTAGCCAAAACAAAATCCACCCAAAATTTGATGTATTTTGTACTTAGCACATTGTTACAAGCAAGCTATGGTATATAAAGTCACAAAATACTGTGGACTCCATGATTTAAAAGGAAGAGAACTGATTCATCTTATCTAGGAAGCTTTACCTCCTCCAGTTCTAGCTAAGAAACACCTTTAAAATTCTCTTCTAAAAATCTTTCTGCTCCCTCTTCCACAACAAAATCAGTAAAAGCAAAAGCTAATGTTTGTTTAAAGAGAAAGAGTGTCTGCTGGAGGTGACAGGGCAGCTGCACACGTGAACTGAGAGCAGCTGGAACTGCATGTGGAAGACCTGCACACTCTTAAGTCTGCCCAAATCCTAGCAAGTAGAGAGCAGAGGGTCACAAAGCACCAGTCCTGAGTGGCTACTGGTAATTGATGGCTGTTGGGGGTGGGAGTCAATTTTCTTCAGGAATGTGGCCCCTGAGAGGCTAACCATGCTCCTGTCTATGGTCCTACATCCATGCGCATATAGTCACACTTGGTGGACTCTGTGGGTTTATAAGAAGAGTACATGAAGTTGGAAGGGGAAAGTAGTGAGGAGGAATTAGAGGGGAGGTATTAGGGATGGATCTGATCAAAACACATTATACGTTCCTTTTCAAATTCTCAAACAACAAAAAGGTTTTTAAAAATCAGTTCATCATACACATACACGGATGTATGCATGCTTGCACACTCACACACACATGCATGAATTTACACATACACACTCACGTGTACATGCACAACTCTCTTCTTATTGCACCATTGCCTTTATTCTCTATTCTGTTTCTTGAAGTTATAGGGTGTTTCTTGTTTCTATCATATACAAACTGGAAGCATATTTTGCCCCATATTGTGGGCTAATTGTATAGTTATTGAATAAGTACGAGAATGATTAATCCACTTGGGAAATGTTTTCCATTAAAGCTTCTAACACTAATGTTTTATCCTGATGTAGGCAGGTGTTTGTACAAATGCTGAAGTTTTCCTTCCTGGTTTCTTAACATTTGTATTTACAGCATTTTGTTTTTGTTTTTTATTTTTTGCTCCATGGATTTGTCATTTTCTGGGGTTTCCTAGCTATTTATACTACCTGGCCTTGGATCTACCACTTTTGTTCAGTGAATTTGTCCTTAATGCTTCTTCGTCACCATGAACCCTGACTTCTCTCGCATGCATCCAAGGAAGTATCACTGTTGCATCGATGTGCCCTTTTCCTAATTGTGTTTCTGCTGTCACCTTTTAGTTAAGCCCGGAGTCCCCCTCAAGCCATTCTACTGAACTGTTCTTAGCGTGGGGATGCCTTTCCCTTGGAAAGTTCACAGTGTGGCCTGTGCCTCAGCCTTACCTGCACGTCTCAGGCCATTTGCACACAAAGCAAATGTCAGGAGAGATGGGACACACAAGGCTGCTGAGGCAGCTCCTAACGGAGGTCTTCCAGCATCTCTTCTTGGCCTGCTGCTTTTAGGGCATCGTGAGACTCGGGTGCTTCGCCTGCCCTGGCCTTCTGGTTGGTGATGTAATCTAAAGACTGTTAAAGACCACATCACTCTAAAATCCCTAGAGTCTTTCCTCTGGTAAAGTGATTCCCGAGAGTACAAATCTTTTTGATGCTCTTTGCTCAGGTTGTGAGTGGAGACTCTAAACTCCTGGGAAGTCTTCCTTAAGCATAGGTCAGCCAGGAAACAAGTTTACTTCTATTTCTCTCTCTTGAGTAAGGCCAAAGGCCCAATTCTATTTTCCCAGAAGAAAAAAATGAGTTCCTTATAGCCTTCACAGATCTCAATTCCCATATGGGCAATGAATTCCCCCACGTGGCTAGGAGTCTGTAAAAATATCACTGCATCAATATATTCAGAAATGTTTAGCTTATAAAAAAAGGTTATTACACATTCACAATTTAAAGAACATATCTCACTTAAATAGGAAAGAATATGAATGGGTAACTTACAAAAGAAAAACAAGTTTGAATTTCCATTAAGAATTTAAAAGCTCAGTTATATCAACCCCAGCAATACAATAACATTTTCTGTTAAAGCAAAAATTTCAATAATGTTTAAATATCCAAACATGTAAAAGAGAAGCTATTTTATTTTTATACACAGGAATATTAAGCCTGAAAGGGAAATGCTTCTATTTTTATACACAGGAATATTAAACCAGAAAAGAAGATTCCCCAGGGACCTCACATTGAACAAAACTAAACCTAGTTTTTAAGTGTACATTCACATCCTCATACAGGCACAGACCACACCAAATCAAACAGAACCATGGTTTGTAAGCATGTCAGCATGCTGCAGGGTTTATCTTACTGTGGAAAAGACACTCAGGCTGCTATCTAGAGAGATCAGCACATCACCTCTGCTTTCCTCACCCGTTTTCAGTTCTGTTCTCCCATCCTTAACCTTTTTTTCTCCACACCACTCATCTTACTTAAAATCCTACTGACATTTGTTCACTAAGGGCTTTTCCCAAAGAAAATGAATTTGGGAAATCCATTTTTCCCAAATCATGTTTTGAATCCATCTGTTTACTATCAGTGATGATTGCTAAATTCCTTTGGTCATGGTGGAGTATTGTCATGTTCTTTAAAGTTGCTCAAAATAAATGACTAAAATTCACATATAGTTCTATTTAAGACTGTAGGTTTCTTAGTGAAAATTCAAAGTAAAAATGATGAATTTAATGAAAAACCGAAAGAACAGAATTTTAACTTCATATTTCCAATGCTAATTATTGAATATCTGCCTATTGTTTCCCATAACAGAAAGAAAGGTGTGTAGGTCTCACTACCTCTTCCTCCTCCTTAATTCTGTTATTTGTGTATGCTTGTGTATATGTTTGCATATACATAGATATATATGTATACACACACGTGTGCAAGCATGTGCATGTATACACACACACACACACACACAGCACACACACATCTTTAACAGTCACAATAATGGCCTTTTCTGTCGCTCAGCATTGGTGACTTTGGTTCTGTCTTTGAGGCAGTTTTGTCTTAGCTTCTTGTCTGAGTTTTATTTTGAATCTTCTTTTTATAGCTGCACTTAAAAAATAAACGTGTTTCCTATTTCGGAGACAGTCACGTGTGCTCCGTCCTGAGATGTCACAGGTGCATCACGTGTCCTTTTCCTAATGCCTGTGGTGGCAGGCACTTCGGTTTCCTAGTTTCTTACTTTGTCCAGAACTGTTTTGTTGTTGTACCAGTGTTTTTGTCTCTGTCTCAATCATCACGTCTCCAGTTGCTTTCCTGTTTTGTTTTTCTGGTGTGATTTTTCTCATCCGTCTTCCCACTTCTAAGGGTATTTTCATTCAAGCTTATATTATATTTTGTTGCTTCCAAAGTAGCTCATTTTTCTTTTTTTTTTTTATTTAAAAGTTGTTTTTTTTCCATTTTACATACCAACCACAGTTCCCCCTCCCTGCCTCCTGCTCACCTCCCCCACTCCTCAGAGAGGGTTGGGCAGCCCATAGGGAGTCAACAAAATCTAGCCTATCAAGTTGAGGCATGATCAAGTCCCTCTCTGCTGTATCTAGGCTGAGCAAGGCATCCCTCCAAAGGGAATGGGTTCCAAAAAGCCAGTTCATGCACTAGGGATAAATCCTGGTCCCCTTGCCAGCGGCCCCACATACTGCCCAAGCCACACAACTGTCACCCACATTCAGAGGGCCTAGTTCGGTCCCAGGCAGGTTCCCCAGCTGTCAGTCCAGTAGCTTATCTTTCTAATAATGTTTTTTTTTTTTTCTTCTAGTTTTTGTGTGCTCTGTCAGCTTTCCTCTTGCGGTCTCATCAGCTTAACTGGTTACCTTTGTGTCTACTGTATTGCTGTGATCTTGGGATCAGGGTGTTCGTATCCTTTCTGAAGTAGGCTTAGACGTTTTCTGTTTCTTGGACCACACAGCTTATGGTTGTGTGCTGTTGTTTCTTTGTTTGTTACACGAACGCACTTTTGTCTCCAGTGACTTTGCGAACATCGAGAGGATGCTTGCCAGGGAAGGGGGGGGGGGCTCGTCTTCAAGTTTAAATTTGGTCCAGCTCACTCAAAAATCTCCTGCAGCGGATCTGCTGACTTCCCTGCCGATTGCACATCTCCACACACACAACTTTTGGTGATGGGGGAGTCATTGTGACTTCGGGAGGCTGCCCATAAGTGCTGTGCTCCTCAGATTGGGAGCAATCCGCATTGCCGTGCTTCCGGTTCTCATCCAGGCTCGTTGTCATTAGTGCAGACTACTTCACTTTTCTCCAGCTTTTACAGTTTACTATGCTATCTCTCCCAAGCTGTGCCTTGGCTGCTACAACTCATATCTTTATTAATAAGATGACTTTGTGCACGTCTCATAACCACAACATTTACCTGCCAGGAAATCACCAGCCTGGCATAAATCCAAGGAGATGCACAAACGTTGATTCATATTTATTTTAATCCAGCATAACAGATAGTCTTCTCTGATAAAGTGTGGTTGTGGTTGTTGGGTCCCTTCCATTGGTTAGTAAAGAAGGGGTTATTGAAATGGTCTGAGGTAACATCTCTAAGGAGAAGTATGGCTACTGGTCAAGTTGATATCAAAACCACTTCCTCGTGAATTTTCTCCAGTAAACAAACCATGACGTCAGGTTTGTTTGCTAAATATTATTTCTTTTATCAGCTTATACCCTAATCACTCTTATCTTTCATATGTGTGAAAGGTAAGGACTTGTTATCCATGACAAACAAGTCACCCTCTTTACCCTCTCTACCTAGCATGGTATCCAACAGATAACAAGTGTTCAACTAGACTTTTGAATAAAAGGATGAACTAACTCATGAGTGTAATGTATACCGCCTCCACAGAAAGGTATGCCATCTTACAGGGCTTCTGCTATATGAAGATAAGTAATGTTAATTTCTTTAAAACATCCATAAAGTCATACATGTTATATGTACAAGTAGAAAGTGAATAAAGTCTTGGTGCCTGGGTAACAGGATTGAATTCAGGCAACAAAAGCAGAGAAACTTTTTAAGACTGACTCCATAGAGTTTATTTTTCTGGGGGTTTGCAATAGAATGGCAAAGCAGACATCCAAACAGACCAATGAAAGCTGAGCAGTCAAGGGTGGATGTGCTGGAGCTGAGATGGAGGGTGGAAAGAACCTCGCTGTGTTCTAAAGCATGTGAGCCTTTGTTTGCTTCTCCAGAAGGGAAATGAGCTTTCATTATATTAAACGAATGTGACTGAAGAAAATTTTTATGATGCCTTTGGAAAGTGAGTGCAAAGCTTATGTATGACTCAACCCGTGTCCCCAAATTTCAGAAGAGAAAGGTTTGGCTTTGGGGTGGCATAAATATTTAATTTTCTTTCTGTTCAGACAGAGGAGCTATTTAATTTAAAATAAAAAAATAAAATCAAAGCAATAAAATGTTTTTTTTTTAAGATTTTTGTTTTTCTCTTCAGGAAGGCACTGGTGCTATTTCAAGAACTGGGGGGTAAATAACTAAGATGTTCATGTGAGCACAGCTTTGGCAGGTATTTACCCCCGATTCTACACCTGAAAGGACACTGTGTGCTAATAAATCACTTTATGACTTTAGTTTAAACACTCAGACAATCCCGTAATTGTGCTTATGATCTAAAATAAAAATTATATGTGCAGAAATTAGGGCTGGAGATGTTCTAAAAGTGGTGAAAACAGATAATTTATGAGTGAAAATTTTACTTTAATTCTAAGGGTAAATTTTCATGCCATATATTTTGTCAGGATTTTCTGGATGACTTTAACATGAGCATAAGGTTACCTCAGTGCTCTGCAACGACAGACATAACATGGAAATTCCAAATATATTTGGTCATGACAATAAGTTTTCATTGAGTTGTTGTTGTTGGTAGTGGTGATGGTGTGTGTGTGTGTGTGTGTGTGTGTGTGTGTGTGTGTGTGTGTGTGTGTGTGTCCTAGTATATATGAGGGTATAGGTGCATGTATATATAGGTGTGAAGTCAGAGGTCACCTTGAGTATCGTCCTCAGTCACTATGCACCTTGTTTTATGAAACAGGTCTCAGTGGTCGGGGACTCACTGGCTTGGCTAGACCAGCTGGCCAGCAAGCTGGAGGGATCTGTCTGTCTTTGCCACTACTGCAACGGAATTAGAAGCGTGTGTGTTGCCCTAACTCTTCTTTTGAGTGCTGGGGACTGATCTCACATCTTCACGCTAGCATGGCAAGTGTTTGCCTGAGAGCCATCTCCCCAGGCCTCATTTATTTCACGAAATGACTTGTGCTCTCCAACAATAATCTCTCTTTCCGTGAGTCCCTGGAACTCCTCGGAGAAGCCACTCACTAGGGTCGGGCCCCTGCCTCCTCTATGCTTCGCTCCCATCCGTACCGTTCCTTTTAGCTGGTACAGCTGAAAGCTTTCCTCTGCTGGGGACTGTAGCATGAATCTTAAAAGTTCTTATAAATAAGATCAAACCCGGGGCCAGTTATTGGGGTGAAGCTGGATGGTGAGAGAGACAGAACAAGCCACAGCTAACCTCACCTGGCCAACTTCTCAGCTGGTCTTGTTTCCTCAGACTGGAAGCTTCTATGTCCTCATCCCAATGGCTCTCAGATGAACTGCTGCTCAATAGCCTGAAGCTTAACCAGCTAAAAGCTTCTAGTTCCTGGTCCTCATGCCTTATATACCTTTCTGCCTTCTTCCATTACTCCTTGAGATTAAAGGCTCATTCCCTGGGATTAAAGGCATGTGTCACCATGCCTGGCTCTTTCTAATGTGGCCTTGAGCTCACAGAGATCCAGAGGGATTTCTGTCTCTGGAATGCTAGGATTAAAGGCGTGAGTGCCACCATTTTCTAGCCTCTGTATCTAGTGGCTGTCTGTTCTGTGACCCCAGATAAAGTTATTAGGGTGCACAATATTTTGGGGAACACAATACCACCACAGAGGACTGGTTTTCTATGCCATGAATAAATGCTGAAAAAGGGAACCACAGCACCAAGTAAAGGACATGCTAAAATCTATAAATGATGTGAAGACAAATGTTAAGATACAGATGAAAATTTATGTAGTAAGGAGCTAGCATGGTCTAGTATTTCAAGCTGGCAATGAAATTACTTGCAGTAGCAAAGCATATGGATAGATAGCAAGTCACTGTATGAAAGCCATTTATTTTGTCTTACAATGTTTTAACATTATTAGGTAAAAATTTTAAAAGGAACAATCCATAATACAAATATCCACATTTAATCTTTTCACTTAGAATAAATCATCTGGTGGAAGGTGAAGAAACTTGTTTTAATTAAATGAAATTCATGCTGATGTAAGTAATTATTTATATGGTGCCTCCATGCTTATCCTAGATAAGTTTCTGTTCCTATGCCCTGTTTTGCACTGTTAATTTAAGGAAACAAAGGCTGTCATTTTAGTGGGAAGATTTTCATTTAAAACATGTCACTGTTGTAAATGCCTTGTCCATAGAGTGTACATCATGAGGAAAACTTGGGGTGATGTCATCTCATGCTGAGAAGAAGTTTTTTTTTTAATTTGCATTTTCAGTTGGTTAAAATTTCAGCTCTTACATTATTTCCTTTTTTTCCATTTTCCATTTTATTTTTATATGTATGAGTATATGTGCAGCCTGTGTGTGCAGCTCCTTGGAGGCCAGCAGAGGGGTTCGATCCCTTGGAGGTGGCGTTACAGGAGGTTGTAAGCACCTGGCATGGGTAATGAGAATTGACCCTGTGTCTTTCCATGAACAGCAAATGCTCTTAATTGCTGGATGAGGTTTCCAGCCACTAAATTATTTCTTGAAAGAATCAAAAGCCAACTGATGTCATGGTACATTTCAGTTTATACTGAACTGAGCAATTGTACATATATTGGGGAATTATTAGTATGGTTTATTATTAACATATAATAAGGTTAATACAATATTATATGTTATCTTTCCCTTTTATGAAATGAAAACTATATATGAGATTTGAAAGTATGTGGCAGACAGTATGAATTGTGTTTATTATTGAACTTTAATCATTCTAGGTAATTAGCTATTTTTAATGATGTGAAGAGACAATGTGCTAGGGACAGATAATGTAGATGGAACCTGAGCTGCGGAATTTGAGTCCAGCTGCATTTGTTAAGTCCCTCTGTAATCATTAAAATTTTATATACATCATTGTCTTGATTTATAACAATTTTCATATATTATTTTTGTGAGAAATAATTTGATTAACACATGTTAAGTATGCATCCTTGGTACCTTGTAAGTGCTCTGATTTCAGGACCACAAAATCTGGCTTGCAGATGTGTCTAATGTAGGTGTCATGTTTATAAAAATAGTATAAATGCTTTCTTTCAGAGAGTACAAATATTCTTCAGCAAACAGATCCCTACCAGCCCCTACTGTCCTATGAGAGTATGTTATGCATATCAGTTAGCAGCTGTGAGCCTAAGACACAGGAATTCAGAGCCTTTGAATGGATTGGTATATCACCGCTCATACCTGTCTGGAGCTGCCTTAGGAGATACTGCATGTGTTACTCTCATGGAGTCACTGGACTTGGTTTCCCTAGTGGGACTAAGTGTGATTTCTGTAGATAAGGGGTCATCAAATTCCTAGCACAGAGTGAATAAAATAATTGTGTTCTTAAAGTGAAATCAGTTAAGAGGGAGGGTACAGAGTGGAAAAGGGAGAGAGGATGGATAAATAACACTAAAGTGTAGGATGGATGTTTCTCAGGCCCCGCTAAGCCCCTACAGTCCCATGGCCCGCTTATAAAGTAATCATTCAGAACCTTAATATTATTTATAACTGCTTGGCCAATAGCTCCGGCTTTTTACTGACTAGCCCTTACAGTTAAATTAACCCATAATTCTTATTTATGTTTAGCCACATGGTTTGGTACCTTTTCTCAGTTCTGCCTTGTCATCTTGCTTCCTCTGTGTCTGGCTGGTGACTCCTGACTCAACCTTTCCTGTTCTCAGAATTCTCCTCATCTGCTCGTCCCACCTATACTTCCTGCCTGGCTACTGGCCAATCAGCGTTTTTTTTTTTTTAATCAACCAATCAGAGCAACACATATTCACAGCATACAGAACAACATCCCACAGCACTAAGGATGATTGGAAAAGTCATAAGGAATTATATTATTTTATTACTTAAATTACATATATATGTGTATCTACACATATATGTTGAAGCTATACCACTTAGGGTGATAATACTCCTCTAAAAAGCCATAGACTAACAACAACAACAACAACAACAAGAACCCACAATACCAGGCATGGTATCCTTTTGAGTTGTTTGAGGACATTTCAAGAGACCCACCAGACAATACAGGGTATTGTCACAGCCCTTGGTTGCCTCTCAGAAACCGAAGGTCAGACTCTATTCCTAAAGATATACAATGAAGAAAGAGTAGTTGGAGGGATCAAGCTTGAACTGACCTAGAAGACTCTTCCCTGAGGATTACCTCTCATAGTATCAGAAGAAGCTATGCAAGCTGCTAAGGGAGAAAGCAATCAACAGTCCTACCAAGCTCTGTAATGTCTATCAACCCCAATTACCACCATGATGAAATATTCTGAAAGGTGCAGTAGTGGCACTTATATCCTAGGGGTAACCAACAGCCATCTAATAGCACGTAAGCACAGCTAAACTGGTGGGCATTCATATCCAGCACTGTAAACCTAGATCTAATCATACATGGTGAGGACACAGATGAGAACTTCCTACTGTTACTCTCTTAAACCAATATAAACTCTAACTGCATTATAAATACTTACCCCTATTCTCATAGGTGAGTATAGTTGCCACTTGTCATCAAAGACGTTTCTTTTTGCAGCAGACAAAGACCATTATAGAAAGCTACAACTGGTCAAGATGCAGAGAACAACTGATCCTGGGTACCCATCCCCAACAGACACCTATACAACAACATTTAAGCCCCAGATAACATCACTGAAGATGGGGCAGAAATACTGTAAGAGGCAAAATACTAGTTTGTCTGAGATGATACACATGTCTTCTATATATGACAGGGAAGTTGCACCTATGAAATCACAATAGATTTTGTTAAACAAGACCTGAAAAAAAAAGATAACAACAATTGAAACACCAATGTGGACTGGGGAAATATCATCAGGCCCTAATCCTAGATGAAGAACTATAGGCAATTGATGGCTACTAAGGGAGAGGGAATGAGTCTTCTCTAGGGATGAGCCCTATGATAGGTTATCCAATCCTGAACGGTCAGCTTTAAGCACATATACCTATGAGCTAAATGAAATCATCAGGTTGTATTTAAAGATATCACACACACACACACACACACACACACACACACACACATATATATATATATATATATATATATATATATATATATGTGATGAATCTGAGGAGGAGTGGGGAAGGAAGCAAGGGAGAAGAGAGGGGAAAATAATGTGAAGACCGTACTCATGTATGAAGTTTTCAAAAAACATACATTTGGGTCAATTGAGGGTGAGCACTATAATGTGCAGTGTATGATCTCTAAATTAAGCACAAAATGTTGGGAGCAGGTGATATGATAAACATATATATGTTGTTATCTCTGCTACACATTCTGGCATCTTCCAAAATAGGTGAGTTGCAGAATCAGCCTAGATGTTCATTACCAGATGAACGGATAAAGAATATGCATGCTAAATACCATATGGCATTTTATTCAGAAAGAACAAAATTGTCATTTGCTGGAAAGTGGATGGGACTTGAGGAAAGTGATAAGCTAAATAAGCTATTGTTAGAAAAACAAATATTGCTTACTTTCTATTCAAATGCTGAATTTAGAATATGTACGTATATATGACATGCAAATAGGAGGCTACTTAGGCAGAAGAAAGGGGCAGTGGGAAGAGCAAAGGTAACAAGTTAAAGGAGTAGAGTGGCCATGACCAAAATGTCTAATATATATATATATATATATATATATATATATATATATATATATATATATATTCAAGATTTATATATATATATATATCTTGAAAAAATATATATATTGAAAATGAATCCTAGCACTGTAAACAATGAATACATACTACTAAAATGAAAAACATCAAAAAGGAATATTAGAATGTGTTAATTTAATTCAAAATACAGACAAAGAATGAAAAGTAACACCAACAAAAACATATGTGTGTGTGAGGAAATGTAAGAAATGCTGCATAGAACCCATTACTTTACATGCTAATTAAACATCGTCGTGTCGTGATCTCTCTCTTTTCCTCCTCCTCCGTTGTTGTTGTTGAGAGAGATATCTTTTAGCTACTAAAGGAATGGACTTCTCTCCTAACTCCCTGGAAAACATTGTCACATTTGGCTGTGACAATTAGCAAGAGAGATGTGGGAATCCTAAGAGCCCAGTCTTAGTGGAACAGAACACGTATATCTAATATTTATGAGGAAAAGAATCTCAGGAACTAGATTTATGTCAAATCTGGTTTTAAAGACATGAATCATTTCTAGATATAAAGGCACTTAAAACTGATAACATAGTCCATTCTAAATATAAAGGCACTTTAAGCTGATAATATAGTCCATTCAGCATAAAGACAGAAAGCACACAGGCATTTTGCACATATACAGTGAGGTAGATACGAAGTTACAGAGAAAAGCTGAAAACAAGGGCCCCAGTGATTGCAGGGAGCAGGTTGTGCTTAGAATGACCCTCAGGAGACTGCAGCAAGACTCATAATACTCTACTTTTTCCACTGAGTGGGAATCTCACATGCATTAAAATGTTAATATTAACAAAGGTAGGGTGGATAAAGATTTTATACATTTTTCTACATGCATAGAAATTCTCGATTTAGCATTAAATGGGAAAGCAGGTTGAATATAGGGCAGGCATATAGAGAACCACCTCATTTTTGTTTTGTACTTCTCTGTGTTTGTGTATTTATCTAAGCATCAATTGACGAAGGCAAAGGCTATATTCACCGACTACTGTCTCAGGTGGTGGTTTTATACTGCTTCTCTGTCTTCCTGTAACAAATGTGCATTATTTTCTCAGTAAGGCAAAAACGAATTTAAAACTCTACCATACTGACAGGTAATAGTATGCAGACTGAGAAGGATATACTGATGGATTTAGGAATATCTATTTGTATGTACCAGCAATCAATGCAAAAATAGGCCATGACTTTGAAAGAGGGCAAGGGGAAGCACACAGGAGGGTTTGGATGGAGGAAAGGGAAGGGGGAAATGATGTAGTTATAGTATAATCTCAAAAAAATTAAGAAAAATAAAAATTAAACCCTACTGTCTAGGAATAGCGAATATTGTTTCTGGAAGAGCAGAGCTTGGTGGAGGGATGTGTGTCAGTCTGGAAAACGGAGAATGACTGGGCTCTGTGTAGCGAGAGACACAGATACTCATGGAGAAGGAAATGCTTGGAAAGCAGCAACACAAAGAGGCCTTCAGGATGAGGGTGGACAACAAACTAAGAGAAGCCTCCAGTGCCGTGTGCCAGGAGTGAGTGCCAGCACTATTTTTATCTGAGGAAGCACAGGAATCACGGCACAAAACAAGGGCAGGCAGCTGCTTTTATATATATCTGGTAACTCTGACTTTAAAGGCAACGTTTTTATATCCAACTACTTTTAGCTTAAACTAGGTATGTGGGAGAAAATAGCCACTGCGATCTGAAAGCGACCCCTGGGACAGGGTGTTCTTCAAGGGATCGTCCCCTGTTCTTACTTCTTAGAGAAGATAGTTGCTATTAATGACCACCTCAACTTTTACCAAGAGTGACGATAAAAACATGAACCGTTTCTCAAAGGGCAGATTCATCACAATAATGAAGACATTTAAAAAAATAAAAACAGTCGGCACGGAAGCTTTGGCCTGGAAATCTCAACTTACTAGGGGAAGCATATCCCAGGAGTTATGAAAGGGGGGTGAAGTGAACCATGACTCCAGCCTGGTCTCTGAAAAGAGATACAATGTGCAACAAATTAAAGGTGTTGTGAACTTGAGATGGACAGAGGGCAAGTGTCGGCGGGCAGGGCAACATCTACAGTCAGGTAGATAATGCAGGCTTTCTGTTAGGACCATTGATGGTCAGGACATGATTTGGTAGAGAGTGGCATCGATTGCCCATGAAATTGGTTGACAACACCTAACATAAGTGAATGGGCTTCTGGGAAATACTTCAAATTCAGCAGGTTACTGGGATGCCCTTATCATAGGCAGGCAAATTTTAAGAGGCTTGGCAGGACATAGATTTCCTTAGGTGGTGTGATTATACACTTATATTAGGGAACTGTTTTTTGTAGATATGGTCAGAGCCAATGAAAAAACAAAAGAAACAAAGGATGTTGGTGATAGGTTTTCTGTACCCCGATAATAGGCTTCTCTGCAGATGCAGTAAGCCAGATCCAGCCGAATTAAAAAGTAAAAGACTAGGTTTATTTTGAGCAGAGCAACTTCTAGGTGAGTCCTCCAGTGCTGCCCCCCCCCCCCCCCCCCCCGCCCCGAGATTAAGGAAGGGAAGGAGCAGGAGAAAATCACATGGCCCAATTAAAGGAGGTGCTTATGTAGCCTGTAGTTGAGGGGTGATGATGACGTGTCTGCCATAAGCTGGGTTTGTGCCCAATTATAATGCTTTAGGCCAGGATTGGGCCACTGGCAACTTTAGGTGAGGAGCCGCCACAGTTACCAAGAATGCTGATCCAGGCTTTCTCTGAGAGTGTGGGACTTGGAGAGAGAGAAATCCAGCTTTTGCAGGGGCGAGCTGGAGCTTCCAGCCGAACATTTGGTATCTTCATATTATCAAGGGCAGGAAGTTGTTAGGACTGTTAAGTCCTAAGGAAGAAAGGCTTCGAACAGTGTGACCAGTGAGACTAGTGAGAGCTGAGGGTCTCTAAACTCAGTCACCTTTACATTTATCCTCTGATTAAATGAAAGCTTTTATGTCCACATACGCAAGGCTGTGTCTGAAGGCTGAGTGAGCTGCCTCTGCAGAGTCATTGCCAAAGAAACAGTGCCACAGCAAGACAGGCAGGACCTGGAGAGAGCTCTTTGTCTCTCTACCTTCCTCTCACCTTTTTTTAGTCAGTCTTACTGACCAAACTAAACAAAAAGCTTGAAGGAAAAGGTGAAGGAGAGAGGGTCACCCAGTCCCTAGAAGGAAATCACTAATCCAGAGCAAGAATCAGGAAATAGAAAGATGGAAAGAAAGTATGGTGTGATAGTTGAAAGAGAATCTAGCACTTCTGGGAGTTCAAGGCTGAAGCCCAGGATATATAGTGGGTCAATGGCAGAGCATCCCTCCATTCCGGCAGTACAAAATAACTTCAAAATACCTCCCACACTAGGCTAGGCCCTGTTCTACTCATTGAGGATACAGAAATAGTCTCAATCTCTTAACGTGGGCTTTGAAACTCAGCAGGGAGGTAGAAGCAGTCATGTAAACAAGCATGTAGAGAAAGCAGAAGAGGAAGCCATTCAGCCATCCCTGAATTTGGAGGCTATTTTTTTTTTAAGCCATAATGAGAGAGCCCTGAAAATTAGAATAAATGAAAGGCCCTGGGAATTTTTAGAAAAAAGAATATCATGAGACAGGAAATAGTCTTGTGTTGGTGGACATAAAAGGTTTTATTTGATCAGAGCAATGGATGTAAAGGTGATTGAACTTAGAAGCTCTGTAGAGGCAACAAACCTCATTAGCCTCCTTGAGTGAACCACTGTCCCTGGGCCATACAGTTATCAGAGCACAGCAGTGCTGAGCTGTGTAATTACAGCTCGTTGGGGACACTGTTGAGATAGGATTAGAGAGATTCAGCAAGATTCTCACCACATGCTAGGGGCTTGGGTTTTCACTTCTTCAGGATAACATTCAAACTTCGAGTGACCAATGCAAGAAATCAGCTGAAGTAACGCAAACCTGAGAATACTGTCCTTGGGGCATTATAAGGAGAGGCAGTGGGAAAGAACCCCGGACAGTCTGAAATGGGAAGAAGTTCACTCACTCGAGATTAAACATGTTTAATCAGTATGGGAATAACAAAGAAAGATTGTCTCCCAGTCTCAACAGAAATTGTACCTGTTTAGTTCATGGCAAGCCATACTGATCCGTTTAGAGACTGCTTAGCAACACAAAAGGGAGGTTGCCATAGACTGGTAGACTCTAGCAAGATGGGCAGCGCTCTAGCATGTAGAGAGATTTCCCAGGATGAATCTGGGAGACAAAGAGGAAGGGATGTTGACAGTATTTTTGAGTCTTAGATATTTATAAGATGTCCCTATAGGGACTCTGGCCAGCCTGGACCTGGCAAACATGGCTCTGGCAGGTCTTACCTTTCTTCCACATTTCCTCTGCCTTCTGAAAAACATCAGATTATATTCCTAAAGCTAACAGCTAATGTCTATTCCCTTATGGCCACTTCCTCCTCCTGAGGCTGATTACCAAGGTCCTGCTATCAATGTGTTGATGTCCAGCAATCAAAAGCTATCTTTGGCTCACCTAATTAGCATGACCAATTAAAATTAAACACCTAACATCGGTTTCCCCTTTTACTTTTATAAACTGCCATTTTCCTGTGGGCTGTATCTGTCTGCTCTCTATCCAGAGGCAGTCCTTTGTCCTCCCGAACAAATACCCCTGCCTCCTTTTCCTTGTTCTTACCCCCTTTTCCCTTGTCTTCTCTCTCCTGTCTTTGTCTCTTCTTTCCTGCTCTTTGTCCATCTGGTGCAAATAAATCTCTTTTGTGTTGAGATCTTTGTCTTGGGGGTATCCTGAGTTGATACTGATACTTTTGGTCCCCTTGCTGTAGGTTATGGCCACGACAAAGCCTTTTTAGTAATAAGCAGTATTTTACACACTGAGCAAAAGGAAAGCCTTTTTAGGAATTACATGTAAACCACTGTTTGTAGCGATTACCAGAACACAAGTTCTGGATAACATTTTTATCTCTTGTCAACTTGGTTAACATTGACGATTTTGCTACTGTGTCTTTATCCTGATCTATAGGACAGACATTGGAAAATAGTGAAACTAAAGATCATGTCATAATTGAATCTCTTGGCATTCTTTCATTGCATTCCCCATGGAAATCCTGAGCTCTTATCTCCTGCCACCCTGTAAATGAAGTCCATCTGTGTATAAGAGGGGAGTTTGAGGTGTACAATAAACATCACACCTGCAGAAATACTTCAAAGAGGACAACAGAAAGTAGTATGTCATCTAGAGCACAGCCATTCAGGCTAGGAGCACATTTAGTTTGTTTCTACATTGCATTATATTATGAAAGAGGTGGCATAGAATGGGAAAGGAACAATTACATTCCTGTGTGTGTGTGTGTGTGTGTGTGTGTGTGTGTGTGTGTATAGTTTCCTCCTTTTTTCTCCCTCCTTTTCCCTTTCACTTCTTCTTTCCTACCCTCTCTCCTTTCCCTCCCCCTTCTTTCTTTTGTGATACAAAAGTAAACCCACAGTCACTTTCCCTTAAACACATGTAGAAGTGTGACAATGTGGACAACATGAAGAACACTGTCAGAGGCAGGAGGGGGCAACTGGAAGTCCTGCTACCTTAGCTCTTCTCAGAACCCTGAGAAGCCTCCAATGCTCGGCCGAGAACAGCTGTAGACTGAGATGTCTAGGAGAGGAGGGAAGAGATGCAGGTTCTGATCCTTGACCCACAACAGAGCACAGAACGGGGTTTGACGGCTTTACTTAATTATTGAATAGAAATGCCAGTCCTTACTTACATCTAGGCAAGCAAGGAGCTGATTTGCATGAGAAAACAGCCAGCAGAACACTTTTCTGTGCCAAAAGAAGCACCAAAGAAAAGATAAAAATCTTTAAACAAAACTTTCATATTTGGAATCTAGAATTGCCTTAACATTTTCAAAGACTTTTCAAGTAAATGAAAAATCTTGAATGAGCTTCAAGTTTCATTCTTAGATTTTCATCCCTGCCAAAGAAGCCCACACCTGTGAACTAGTGGAATAATAAAACATTATTCCAGGCATAATTTTTCAGAGAGGTAACCAAAAGCCACCTAATTGGACTTAAGGCCCACTCATAGCTGGTACTGGTAACCTCAGTTCTCTGTGGTTGGTGAAGTCATGGGCCCCAGAGGAGAACAAGCTGTCAATATTCTGACTTTGCCCCTTGAAATTCCACCCCTTGGCACTGCCCTACATCCTGATGTAAAAGCTTCATTAAAAAAAAAAATTCCCTCCCCTTCCTCTCTCTCTTCTGCTCTCTTTCTTCCCTGCCATGAGGTGTGCATACCTCCACTTTTCCTCTCTTCCTCTCTCTGCTTTCTGTCTTTCTGTATCTTTATCTCTATATTATACTAAACTCTTTCTGTGTGGATGCAGCTCCTGGGTTATGAATGAATGTCCGCTGCCACCACCGCCACCATGCCTGCATGGTGTGTCTCAACCACTGCCTGCCTCTGTATCTGCCCAGCATGCCAGAATGTCTCCCTGCACGGGCGGGATACCCTGGCCAGCCAGAGTCCCTTGGGTGCATATATCATAACATCAACTACTTTCCTAAATCAGTATCATTCCCAACTGCATTCTAAAGATCTAATCTCATATACACAAGTAAAAGTAGCTCTTAGCTATTGTAGAATATTACTTTAACTATGTAAAGGTGTGTTTTACTTGTTTATGCTGCATTTGTTTAGTTACGTAAAGATGTGTTGCTTTGCCTGCCTAAGGCAATTGATTAATAAGTAGCTGAAGGGCCAGTAAAAAGCTGAACAGCCAATAGCTAGGCAGGGGAGAGATAGCAGGGCTGGTGGATGGAGAGAATAAGTAAGGGGAGGAATCTAGGCTAGGGAAAGAAGGATAGAATGAAGAAGAAAGAGAGGGAGATGCCAGGGGCCAGCCAGCCAGGCAGCTGCCAGCCAACCAGAAACAGAGTAGGACATACAGAATGAAAGATAAAAAACCTGGAGGCAAAATGTAGAAGAAAAGAAACAGGTTAGTTTAAGTTATAAGAGCTAGTAGGACAAGCATAAGATAAGGTAGAGCATTCATAATCAAGAATAAGTTTCTGAGTCATGATTTGGAAGCTGGTTGTTGGCCCAAGAGAAAGCCTGTCACACTTAGCCCTCATCATAAAGAAGCTTATTTCTGCAACAGACAAGATCACCCAGAAATACACAACTGAAAAAAAATCATCAGAGAAAATCTGATTATGGGGTGCCTAGCCCCAACTTATGCACCTATAATACAAACCCTGCACCTAAGACTAAGGGAACCCGGTGGAAGAGGGTGTGGTAAGTATGTAAGAGGCAGAGGATCAATACTACAGCTGCAAGATAACGTCTTCTCTAAATGACGGGTATTAAACCCTAAGATCTTAATAAAATGGTGACTTAAGACATAATGACAATTTGACATGCCAACTTGAATGGGGAAAATCTCACAAGCTCCCACCCCTCCTGTGATGTTACAGACAATCAGTAGCTGCTAAGAGAAGGAGAATCAGTCTTCTCCAGGGATGAGGCTTCTAATTGGTTATCCAATAGCAACTGGTCATTTGTAAACACTAAATGGATTCAGCAGGTTGTATGTACATATACATATATGTGTTACCATAACAATTATAGCAGAAATCATGTAGATGAGAGAGAGAGTAGGGGAAACAAAAAATATTGGAGGGGAGAGAATGTGGGTGGAAATGATGTAAACAAAGTACTCACGTATGAAATTTTCAAAAGTAATAAAATAAACATTAAAGCAGAAGTTAATTGTTAAGGACACAAATTATAACCCAAGCATTGTAACAGCATTGAAGTATACAAACTCAGAATGTCCTTTGAGCCCAGAGAGGAAAGGAAGTGAGATGTAATGGAATGTTAGAGGGTACATCCACCAGTTCAGTCAGTGTTAAAATGAGTCTTTACTACCAACACAGTTTCCAAATCTTACAGGGGTTGACTCCTCCTGCACTCTCTTTCTCCTTGTTTTATGATCTTATTTACTTTTATCTTATGAGCTGGGTCATTTGTCTTGTTTCTTCTATACCCTGCCCCTTTTGTTCCTAAAAATAGATTAATCTACTAATAGACAGGTCATCCAGACAAAAACTAAACAGAGAAGTAACGGAGCTAACAAAAGTTAGAAACCAAATAACTCTAACAGATATCTACAGAACATTTCACTCAAATACAAAAGAATATACCTTCTTCTCAGCACCACATGGAACTTTTTCCAAAATTGACCTCATACTCAGTCACAAAGCAAATTTTAACAGATATAAGAAAATTGAAATAACCTCTACATCCTATCAGACTACCAGGGGTTAAAGCTGAATTTCAACAATAACAGACACAATAGAAAGCCTGCAAACGCATAGAAACTGAACAACTCTCTACTGAATGACTAATGCGTCAAGACAGAAATAAAGAAAGAGATTAAAGACTTCCTATATTTCAATGAAAACGAATGCACAACATACCCATATTTATGGGACACAATGAAAGCAGTGCTAAGAGAAAAGTTTATTACACTAAGTGCCTACATAAAAACTGGAGAGATCTCATACTAGCAACTTAACAGCACACCAGAAAGCTTGAGAACAAAAGGAAGCAAATGTACCCAAGATGGCAGGAAATAATCCAACTAAGGGTTGAAATCAACAAAATAGAAACAAAGAACAGTACAAAGAATCAATGAAACAAAGAGTTGGTTCTTTGAGAAAATCAACAAGATAGACAAACCCTTATCCAAACTAACTAAAAGACACAGAGAGGATATCCAAACTAACAAAATCAGAAACAAAAGGGGGACATAACAACAGACACTGAGGAAGCCCAAAAAATCATTAGGTCATACTTTAAAAACCTGTACTGAACAAAAAATTGGAAAATCTAAAAGAAATAGATAATCTTCTTAATAGCTACTGCTTACCAAAGATAAATCAAAATCAGATAAACAACTTAAATAAACATATAACCTCTCTAGAAATAGAGGTTAAAAGACTCACAACCAAAAAAAAAAAAAAAAAAAAAAAAAAAAAAAAAAAAAAAAAGCCTAGGGCTAGATGGTTGGTTTCATCACAGAATTCTACCAGACTTGCAAAGAAAAGTTAAATCAAGACTCCTGAAATTATTCCACAAAACAGAAACACAAGGAATTCAAATTCATTTTATGAGGCAACAGTTACCCTGATACCATTATAGATCAATTTCCCTTATGAACATAGATGCAAAAATACTCAACAAAATATTTGCAAACAGAATCCAAGAACTCATCAAAATGATCATCCACCATGATCAAGTAGGCTTCATTCCTGAGATGCAGGGATGGTTCAACATAAGAAAATCAGTCAATGTAATCCACCCTATAAACAAACTGAAAGAAAAAAATCACATGATCATTTCATTAGATGTCAAAAAAGCCTTTGACAAAATCCAACACCCCTTCATGATAAAGACTTGGAAAGAGTAGGAATACAAGGGATGAGACAACAAAAGGTGATCAAGGGGATACAAATTGGAAGGAAGAAGTCCAAGTATTATTCACATAAGGTATGATAGTATATATAAACAACCCACAAAATTCTACCAGGGAACTTCAACAGTTGAGAAACATCTTCAGCAAAGTGGCTGGATACAAAATTAATTTAAAAAAATCAGTAACCCTCCTATATACAAATGGCAAATGGACCTAGAAAGAAATTGGGTAAACAACATCCTCTACAATTGCCAGAAATAACATAAACTATCTTGGTGTAACCCTAATCAAGCAAGTGAAAGACTTATATGACAAAAACTTGAAGTCTCTGAAGAAAGAAATCGAAGAAGATATCAGAAGGTAAAAAAGATCCTCATGCTCATAGATTGGTAGGATCACCATACTAAAAATGGCCATCTTACCAAAAGCAAGCTACAAATTAAACACAATCCCCATCAAAAATTCCAACACAATTCTTTACTGACCTGAAAGAATAATACTCAACTTCATGTGGAAAAACAAAAAAAAACCCAGGATAGCTAAAACAATCCTGTACAATAAAGGAACTTCTGGAGGTATCACCATTCCTGATTTCAAGCTGTACTAAATAACTGTAGTAATAAAAACCACATGGTATTAGCATGAAAACAGACACATTGATCACTAGAATTGAATCAAAGACCCAGACATAAAATTCACACAGCTATGGACACCTGATTTTTTTTTTAAATAAAGAAGCCAGAAATACACAATGAAAAAACATCATCTTCAACAAATGTTGCTTGTCTAACTGGATGTCTGCATGTGGAAGAAAATAGATCCATATTTATCACCCTGCACAAAACTCAAGTTCAACTGGATCAAAGACCTCAACATAAAACCAGACACACTGAATCTGATAGATGAGAAAGTAGGGAATAATTTTGAATGCACTGGCACAGGAGACAACTTTCTGAATAGAACTGATAGCACAGACACTAACAGTAACAATCAATAAATGGGACCTCATGAAACTGAAAAATTTCTGTAAGGCAAAGGACACTGTCAGTAGGACAAAACGACAGCCTACAGAGTGGGAAAAGATTTCCACCATCCATATCCGATAGAGGAATAATATCCAAAATATATAAAGAACTCAAGAAACTAGGCATCAACAAACCAAATAATCCCATTAAAAATGGGGTAGATATCTAAACAGAGAATTTTTAATAGGGGGGATCTCAAGTAGCTGAAAAACACTTAATGAACTTAATGTTCAACATCCTTAGCCTTCAAGAAATGTAAATCAAACAATCCTAGGATTCCATCTTACACCTTTCAGAACGGCTAAGATGAAAAACAAAAGTGACAGCTCATACTGGTGAGGATGTGGAGCAAGGTGAATGCTCCTCCATTGTTGGTGGTAGTGCAAACTTATATAGCCAAATGGAAATCAGCATGGTGGTTCATCAGAAAATTGAGAGTTGATCTACTTCATGACCCAGGGATACCATTCTTGGGCATAGACTTAAAGACTCTATCCGATCACAAGGACATTTGCTCAACTATGGTCATAATGGCTTTATTCATAATAGCCAGAAACTGGAAACAACCTAGATGTCCCTCAAGTGAAGAATGGATAAAGAGAATGTGGTACATTTATACAATGGAGTATTAATAAGCTGTTAAAAATGACATCATGAAATTTCCAGGAAGATGAATGGAGCTAGAACGCAAATCATCCTGAGCAAAGCAACCCAGACCAAGAAAGACAAACATCATATGTAGTCACTTATAAGTGGATATTAGCTGTAAAGGATAATCATGCTACAATTCATAGACCCAGAGAGGCAAACAACAACAACAAACAAACAAACAAAAAACACTCTAGGGGAAATAAATGGATCTCCCGGGAAGGGAAAATACAATAGATTATGCTGGTGGGTGAGAATGGGAACAGGAGGGATCAGATGGGGGAGGGAGAGACAACTGGAATTGAGGGGCATTTGTGGGTGATGTGGAAACCTAGTGCAGTGGAAACTTCATGGAACCTATGAGGGTAACCCTAGAGTGGATACTCAGTAATGGAAGATAGAAGATACAGAGTCTGAACTGGCCATCTTCTGTAACCAGACAAGGCATCCAGTGTTGGGACTGAGACCCAAATGAGCCTTGAAACCTTCCACCCACAACCTGTCCTACCTGCAAGATGTGCTGGGGCAATGGTAGCTCAGAGCTTGTTGGAATGGCCAACCAATCACTGGCCTAACTTAAGACCCATGTCACAAGAGGGAGCCCATGCCTGACATTGTCTGGGCTGCCAGAAACTGGAAGCTGATGGCCCAGAGATCTAGGATAGAACCAAACATGATTGGCAAAAAAATTGAATAAAATGATTCCTAATAGTATGATATTGTGCAATACTCATAGAGTAGTGCCTAGCCCAATTGTTATGAGAGGGGCTTCCTCTGGCAGCTAATTGGAGGAGATACAAAACCAAACATTAGGCAGAGCTTGGGGGAATACTGAAGAAGGGTGAGAGGAAGGATTGTAAGAGCCAGAGGAGTCAAAAACACCAGGAAAACAGGGCTCACAGAATCAACCAAGCAGGGCTCAAAGGAACTCAAAGAGACTGAAGCAGCAATTATGGGTCCTCCATGGGTATATGCCAGGTCCTCTGCATGCATGTAATGGTTGTGTAGCTTGGGGTTTCTATGGGACTGCTAACAGTGGGAATAGGGGTGGTGGTGTCTCTTTTGCCTGCTCTTAGGACCCATTTCCTCCTACTGGGTTGCCTTTTCCAACCTTGATAGGAGAGTTTGTGTCTAGTCTTATTGCATCTGGTCATGCTGTGTTCAGTTGATATCACTGGAAGGCCTGCTCTTTTCTGAAGAGAAATGGAGGAACAGTGGATGGGGGGGTGGGTTGGAAGAGTGGAGGGAGGGGAGGTTTTGGTCAGGATGTACTGTATGAAAGAAGAATAAATAAAAAGAAAGGATAAATTAACTTTTATAAAGTTTGATGGGAATGTCATTTTATATGCTGTGAATGTGTGTTGCTCTGATTTGGTTGATAAATAAAATGCCATTTGGCCAGTAGCCAGGCAGGAAGTATAATATAGGCAGGATAAGCAGAGAGGAGAATTCTGGAAACAGGAAGGCTGAGTCAGGAGTCACCAGCCAGACACAGAGGAAGCAAGTTGTGAAGACAGAACTGAGAAAAGGTACCAAGCCATGTGGCTAAACAAAAATAAGAATTATGGGTTAATTTAAGTGTAAGAGCTAGTCAGTGGAAGGCCTGAGTTAATGGCTGAGCAGTTTTAATTAATATAAGCCTCTGTGTGTTTACTTGGGTCTGAGCACCTGAGGACCAAGAGGGACACAGGAAAACTTCAGCTACAAAAGTTTGTTTCTTTTTTTTCTTTTCTTTTTTATAAAAGCTTAATCAAATATAATCTGTCCTTTCTGGTAAAAGTACCTCCATTTCCTTCAGTAGTTTTTGTTACTCACTAATGTATCTATCCTTTGTCTCTGTCTTTCATTGTGTCATTTCAAAGAATGTCTTTAGATATTTAACTAATACAACACAAATTCCCATTTCATGCTGATTTATGTTGTTGACTATGATACTGTTTAGAATTTTCATTTTAAATGGGAACCATCCCTAGAATAATCACTCACCTGTACCTATTCTTATTCCCATTTAGGGCGAGTCAATCATGGCAAAAACAAACAGCAACGTTTGCTTCATAGTAAATGTAAACTTAGAGGTGTACTCAGGTACTCTAAGGGTGACATCTAACAAGCCATGTCCATAGCCCAGGCTTGAATATTAGAGTTTTGCCTTGGCCTAGATGAAAAAAAAAGCTCAATCATAAAAAGAAATCCAGAGAATGAAGAATAGGATAAGAGATAGAGAGGGAAGGATGAGTAGCATGGAAGGGAATATGCTCAACACACAATACATACTTGCATTAAAATGTCCTCACACAGCACAGTACCATGTATGCTGAATAGACAATGAAAAAAAGTTTTTAAATGGAAAGGGTTGGAGATACGGCTCAGTAATAGTTAAAATACTTGCTATGTAAGGGGAAAGCCCTGAGTTTGAATCTCTGGAACCCACTTAAAATCATAGTGATAGTCTACAGTCCTTTTGTTCCTGTGGAGTGAAGCAGGAATAGTAGAATCCATGGAAGCTAGCAGGCCACTTAGCTTGGCATCCATAGTCATAGTGGACAAACAAAGGATAACCACAACCCAACCCAAGGGACAGAGACTCTATTTCAAACAAAGAGAAAGACAGGACAACCTCCAGAAGACATTGGCATACATGGACCATATTCAATAAAACATGTGTGTACACAAGCACACACAGAGACATAGACATGTACACACACACACACACACACACACACACACACCACACAAGGAAGAGAGAGAGAGAGAGAGAGAGAGAGAGAGAGAGAGAGAGAGAGAGAGAGAGAGAGAGAGAGAGAGAATAAAAATGAAAGTAAAAAGTAACCAACAATTCAGATACAGAGGTATTTGATACATGTAGAAGTCAAAATGTTTCAGAAAATCAGGTACACTCATCTCCCAGAGGCTCTTCAGTTCTTAGGAGGTAGTCCTCTAGGACTGCCAAATAAGCATAAAGTGTACTTCTTTTCTCTATGTCAATATTCTCTTGTATTAGGTGAAAGGGTATGAAAACTCTAGCTTAAAAATTAATTTTACATAGGAAATAAAATTTCACTTTTAGAGTAAATTTTGCGTGCTAAGGGCTTTATTTTCTCATTGGAAATGAAAAAGCAATGATATGCGCTTTACTGCATTCTCAGAGTGTGAACGGCAGTGTGTACTTTGAAGCAGCTCTGCAGAAAAATCACGTTCTGCCTGGCAATTACAGCTGCCCCATGTCAGAAATATTTTTCTTGGCACATTCTGACTTGACAGCCAAGTCAATTATAATTAACAAGGATTGTTGAGGCTGTTTCTGATGGACATGTATTTGAGGACAGCTCAGAAGTCCTGGTTGGGAGACTTGAAGCTCTGTGGCACATCCATCATTCTACCATGTAGTGAATAAATTGCAGCTTCACTCAGTTCCCTATCTGCTTACTATTCAATCCTGATTTATCAACTGATCCACCAACTAAAAATAGAAGCACCACAAACTGCAGTGTGAGGCATATTTACACGTATTTCCAGAGTATTTACACAAATTAAATTCTTCAGAACTGGTCTACATGCTTCTCACTCTGAGTAAAATTGTGTTATTTAACAGTATTCTTCATTCCAAAATTCAGTACAGTGCTTGAACAAATACATATACAAAAAAATGAGGATGGAGTCTATAGAGCAGTATTTTTCAAGCTGTGGGCTGTGACTGCCTTGGGGGGCACATCAAATGACCTTTTCACAGGGGTTGTGTATCAGAAATCCTGCATATCAGATGTTTACATTATGATTCAAAACTGTAGCAAAATTATAGTTATGAAGTAGCAGTGAAATAATTTTATGGTCGAGGGTCACCACAACATGGGGAACTGTATTAAAGGACTGAAGCATTAGGAAGGTTGAGAACCACTGCTATATTGTAAAGGAACCTTAAGGAATCAGGAGTCAGCCTATAATTCTAACTAATTTTGTATAGCATTATAAACAAAGAGTACATCCTATTCAGTGCTACCTCCAATATCTGACATAACTTTTAATGTTTTGTTAGGCTAAGATCTTCCTTTTCTCCTTTCAAAAAATATCTATCAAAACAAGAAAGTGAATGTGATGGTCAGCTTTAATTGTCAACCTGACACAACCTGGAATCACCTGGGAAGAGAGTCTAAAGAGGGATGTTCTACACTGAGTTGGCCCTGTGGGCATGACCAGGAGAAATTGGCTTTATTAAGTTCATTAATGTGGGTGGCCCTGATCCTAGGTGTGTGTGGATCCTTATGAGAGTAGAGTGATTGAGTTGAACATAAGCAAGTAAGCATGTATGCACTCATTAATTTCTATTATTTAATGTGGGGGTGTCATGACTAGCTGTCTCAAGCTACTGCTGCTGTGACTTCCTCTTAGTAATGGACTGTACCCTGGAATTGTGAACTAAAATAACTAAAATAAACCTCTTCTCCCCTAAATTGGCTTTTGTCAGAGTATCTCATAGCAAATAGAAAAGAAACGATGGCAGTGAGACGATGTCTTAATTATTAAAATGGACTCATGTCAAAGCTCGGAAAGAACAGAGGACAATGTAAGGAAATTAAAATTGAACAATGGCATATACGACACATTAAGACTTCTAATTCAAAAACAAACAAAATTTCAGACATCCTATTCCGAGAAAGCTAAGAGTTAGAAAAACCATCCACAAGTCAGTGCTCAAAAATGCCCACTGTGTGTGCTTTAAACAGTGGTAATGATGCCAAGTAGTCACAGCTGCATTACCCAATGAGGGAAAATTCTAGCTATGATACCATGGAGCATGTGACACAAGCATGATAAACAAAGGGAATACAGTCCTTTCCTAACTCTACTCCCAACAAGACCAGGTGCTGTTTGCACCTCTGATGAGTTCTCCCAGCTCCCTCCTTCGCTAATATTACCCCCTTGCCACCATACTGTGTTTAAGATATTAATCCAAAGAAGTTTCTAGACACTGTCTTATAAGACAATATTGAAAGTAACCCATGTTAGGAAGTTTATTTTACATCATGACCCTTTGTATACTTATATATGAAACTTAAGAAAAATATGTTACAGAAGCACCTTATGTAGCAGTTTCTTATATTTACCTTCCCTCTTTTCTTCTCAGTGAAATAAAAATGATGTTCATGACACATTACATTGATTTAACGATCCTCTAATACATCATAAACCATTTGAAAAACACTAGCAGGCCATTTGATCATTAATTCTATGTACATTTGTTAAGTCTACTCTTTACCAGATGCTGTTTATTATCATGGGAAGTAACTGAATGGAACAAGGTGACTGCATATTTTAGAGGGATTTGCATTCTGGTGAGGGAAGGTAGATAACAAGTTAAAAAGTATACACTTAAACAATGATGAATCCCCAGGAGACTGCTGAAGCAAGAAGAGATGGGAAATATTCATGATCTTGCATAGAGTTGTAAGGAATACCCTAACTACAAATGTTATGTATGGAGAATGGCTTATAGGATATAGGAAGCAGGAAGACAGAGAAGGAAGGGAGAAGAAGAGAAGGAAAGATGTAGACGAAATGGAGGAAGAGGAGGAGGTAAAAGGAAAAGAGAAGAGGAGGAAAAAGAGGAGGTGAAGAATGAGAAGGAGGAAGAGGAGGAGATGGAAGTTGAAGAGGAGGTGAGGGAAAAGAAGGATGAAGAGGAGGAAGAAGTAGAGGGAGAGAAAGGAGAAGGGGGATGAGGAAGAAGAGGAGAAGGAAAGGGAGAGATTATTGGAACTTGGACGTCTTTTACTTTGATGAGATGAGAAGCTGGGGAGGGCATTACTACTATTGCCATAAAATCTCTCATAATGGAATGCTAAACATGGTGCAAGAGACTCAGTTCATTTCTTGGGACTCATATTCCTATACAATTCTATACATTACCTGTCTGACCATTTTCTCATCCCTCCCAAAGGTCTTAAAGGTGCTCTTGAAAACATACTTCCAACTCAAAGATTCACTACTTCCCAAGTCCCCCTTTCAGATAGCTCTAAAGCAGTGGTTCTCAACCTGTGGGTCATGACCCCTCTGTGGATTGAACCACCTATTTATAGCAGATATCCTGAATATCAGATATTTATATTACGATTCATAACAGTGGCAAAATTATAGTTATAAAATAGCCATGAAATAATTTTATGGTTGGGGGGCTCAATACACTATGAAGAACTGTATTAAAGGATCACAGCATTAGGATGCTTGAGAATCACTGCTCTAAGAGTCTTGCTTTAAGAAAAACTGGTTGCTCCTTGTATATGTACCTGAAGAAAGTTCTAGTCTATTTCCTTGTGTTACTGGGATTGAGGGTCTTACAAGTACTGTAGTATGAAATTTAATAGGTCTTTTAATAAAAAACTCAGAGCTAGATATTGGGGTAAATGATGAAAGATCAGAGAGACAAAGGAACAAGTCACACCCACCTCTTACCTTTAGGACTCCTCAGCCTGAAAAGCCTTCAGTTCCTGTCTCCTCCTGCCTTATATACCTTTCTCTGCCCAGCTATCACTTCCTGTCTCAATCTTCCTAATGCTGGGATTAAAGGCATGTGTGCTTCCCAAGCAAAAAGGCATGAGATCTCAAGTATTGGGAATAAAGGTGTGTGCCACCATTGCCTGGCTCTGTTTCTCTCCTAGACTGAGTCAATCTCATGTAATCTAGGGTGGCTTTGAACTCCTGAGTGCTAGGATTAAAGGTGTGTGCCACCACTACCTGGCATCTATGTTTAATCTAGTGGCTTGTCCTGTTCTCTGATCTTTAGGCAAATTTTATTATGGTACACAGTATATCACCACAAGTACCATTCTTCATCCTCAGAGGTGGTCACAGATGTCATATTTTATCCTGTTGGAAAACTTCACACTTCTGAATTACATATTACATATTGTACAAATTATCCTTGGTGTGTTTTAACTTCTTTACAGATTGCAGGGACAGTTTCTCCTTTTTGTTAATGGTTTGTTAGTAATTCAGTGTACTTGTGGTCACAGCTACTATCATAGTTTTTGGTGATATTATTTTCCTTGGGATAAAATCCATTGTATATCAAGCCTGTTTGGTCCCATGAAATCCCCAAATCCTCAATCCTACACTTGCCAGAAAGAGCAGAATGTAGCTATTTCACTAGAATAATCCCTCCTGAAAAAATCTCCTGAAAAGTACCTCTAGATTCTCCTTTATTTTTCTTGCTCACTCACATTATGTTTCTAAAAAGAACACATCTTCTAAAGACTGCCAGAATAGTAGCTCTTGTTCCACACCCTCCTCTGAAATGTTATCCTGCCAAGAATCTCTTTAAGACATGGAGTCCTACTGTCCCATTCTTTAATCTTGCTTGGCCCTAGTGATTGGTATGCAGCCAGGAGAATATGACAGTTTTGATGTGATGCAAGTTCTGTATGTAGGACAGACTTGCATCTTCTGCATAGATTTCTTGAAATACATTTTCTAGGAGACCCTTGATCAAATATAAGAAGTCTAACTATTCAGAGAACACCATGGTGGTAAGGACACGTTTACATACTCAGTTCAACAGTCAAAGATGAAATCATCCTTCAGAGATCCAAGATTCAGTACCAACCATGTGAACAAGATCATATTTGCTCTAGCCCATCTCTGTCCAATGTGAGCACATGCTCCAAGACAACTAGCTATGAGTGTGGCCCAACACAAAATGGTGAACATTGAAATTTTTTTGTATGCATGTTATTTAGGATCTGTTTTTTTCTGATCAAATTCAACTTCTTCACCCAGTTACTTGTGGCTGGGGGCTTAAAAGTTCAGCATTCTTGCTCATTCATTAGTTTATTAAAATCATGAACATCAATTGAAGCCACAGAGGAAAACTTCCACATGCAGGCTCCCATGCCTTCATCAGCCCACTGAATGGTTCTGTCCTGGTATTGTTTCTTTGCTTATCTATAGACTAGCTATGGCCTTATATAAAGCCAGTGTGATCTAGAGGCAGAACCTTCTCTCCTCCTTTTGTAATTTCCTCTTTTCTTTCTGTTTTACTCTGAAGTTTTCCTTCTTTTGACCATCTCCTACTACACATAAACATCCTTGCTTTCCATTTAAAGCAAATAATGCAAAGGTAGTTGGCAGTGTTCTTACTCACTGTCTTTCTTTTGCCCACCTCGCTGAACATCTTTAAATGATCCTTTCACCCTCACCATTCCGGAAAGCAGTTCTTATTAAAGTAATCCCTGGCCTTCAGATTGATGAATCAGAGGCCACTTCCACTTCTCAGTTCTCACGGGACATAAGGTACTAGAAGCTCTTACATCATTGGTATCTTGCTCCTCATAAACATCTTTACTTTGCTTCCAGCACACTATTGTTTTTGGTTTGCAGGCTTTTCTTCCTTGTCAAATGATTTTTATTGTTCATTTCTCTGGATCAACCTATCTTCCCAGTCTTAAATATTGACTATTCCAGGCTGGAGCCAAAGGCATTTGCTTTGGTCTATAATCATCTGTCTAGTTGATTTTAGCAGATTTTCACACTATTTAATATTACTAATGCCATGAGAAGTGACTAATATCTCCAGCTCCAACTTCCATATATTATCTCTGAACCCGCATTCCACACAGTCTTATATATCTAGTTGAATCCACATTTCTGAAGTTGGATGCCTAATGGACATATCTGGCTTAACAGATACAAAAGTAACCTTTTGATTACTTTATCCTTAACTCGTGACTCATTTTTTCCAAGACCTTCTTAGCAGTCAGTGGCAACTGCAGTCTATTAATTATTCACTCTGCCAACCTTGGGGTTACCCTTGATACCTCTTTCTCCTATAGGGTATATGCAGTCGTCAGCAAATCCTGTCTGTTGACTTTTGGGTACCTATTCCAAGTTGAATACATTTTTACCACTGTCACTGTTGCTGTTACGTTATCACTGTACCCCAGGATGGTTTTGTGATCACTTTTTGCCTTATTCTTGCTCTTTTGCAGACTGATTCACACAACACAATTAAAGACTCTTTAAAAAAGGGTATGAGAACATACCTTCTTGTCTCAAAGTGGTTCGTTCATATAGTATTCTATTTCACCCAGTTAAAAATCTGAAGAATTACCTGCTCAGTGCCCCATAGAATCTTTCTAGCCTTTCTCCTTAGCTGGCTGCTCATTCTACTCCATCCATCCACTTATTCTTGTCCTCAGTTCCTCTTCTCATTTCCAAAAGCTCTTTGCTAGATTTCTAGGTGGCTCTTTCTTTTACTTCACTTAGCTTTCTACGTTAATTTTAGTTTTAGACAAGTTTTTCTTTCTGGCTACTGAGGGAACCTCAGTTGAAAACATTCCTCCATCAGAATTGTATATAGGCAAGTCTGTGGGAGCATTTTTAAATTAATGATTAATGTAGGAGGGCCCAATCAACCCCTGTGGAGCTGTCCTTAGGTAGGTGGTCCTGGGAAGTGTAAGAAAGGCAGCTGAATGTTAAGCCTGGAGAGCAAGTGAATAAGCAGCATTGCTCCATGGCCTCTGCTACAGTTCCTCCATCCAGGTTCCTGCCTTGACTTCTCCTCATGATGGAATATGATGTGAAAACATAAGTCAAATAAACTCATACATCCCCAAGTTGCTTTTGGTCATGATTTATCACAGCAACAGAAAGCTAACTAGGACAGAAATAGAGGTTTCCAAGAAGTGTTGGGCTTCCTCCCATATACTACTGATTTTAGATGATGTAGCAGCCTCAAAATTTCATAAACACAATTCACCCGAGGGTTTGCATCAACCAATGTCATGCATGCCACTGGCAAATATGTATTTGACAAACAGAATTTACTTATATTTAACATCACATTGTTCTTCAGCACCTCCACAGCTATGTGTTTTCTGTGACTCTTAGCTTTGCTTATCTGATGCTCTGTATGCAAAGGTGTGATATTTCCTATCAGTAAGTTAGTTTCTGTCTCTGTCTCTGTCTCTTTGTCTCTGTATCTCTCCCTGTCTCTGTCTTTCTCTCTTTGTCTCTCTCTCTCTCAGGTTAGAGGTTGGAAGTTAATATAAGCCCTGCAATTTGAAAAAAATGACAAAATTCTTCCTTCAATGAATGAGGAAATGAATAATTCTGTGGCATCTTCAGACTGAATACTGAGTAGCCCCAATTATTCATTTTCTATGTGAAGAACCAGAGCAAACTGATATTACTGAGTGTTCAGTATCACACACAGCATAAGCAGAAAACTGGGGTGGAAACAGACTCTTGATGTTGATGGAGCAGAATTTTTAAACATGTGCTTGTGGGTCTTTCACTGCCATGCCTTCAAAGCATTCCTCTTAGAACTGCAGGGGCATTGAGAATACTCACTGAGCTGTCTTCTTAAGTCCATGCCCACAGTGTCCAGAGTTGATTTGTGGTTCTAAAGGTCAGTGGATAGGCACAAAGTGCATGCTGTGCATCTGGACTTCTCTATCACTACTGTTTTTAGTGTTCTTGGTATTAGGGATGAAAATATCCCTTTGCCCTTGCAAGCCTGGCATTACAATCTGGCATTAGTATAGGCAGTTTTTCACCTTCTTTGTATATAATGTATAATTCTATTCTTTTCTGAAAAGTATCTTTCTATTTCATGATTAGGATGCCACTGGTTTTGACCAGGCTTGAGCAAGCCGTGACTTACTTGGGAGTCTTACTGTGATTCTTAGAAATCTTGTGTCAGTTTTCAAATCAAGAAGAGACTGGAATATTTAGAAGAAAATAAAATATATAAATGATTCAGTCTTAGGCTCATATTTATCACTGATGGCAAAATATTTTACATGGTTTTTTGGAAAGGGCTTTTTTATTAGCTAATGAATATGCATTTGTTATGATATGCAAAATCCTGAAGACTCAATTTCATGAAGCCAAGGGCTGTTTCCTTATCATTGTGGAATTCATTGCCCTTTCATACAATGTAACCCACTAACACTTGTAGCTATTTGTTGAGTGTTTACTTTCAACTAGTATCTTTCATTGTATTCTCTCAAAATAAAAAGCAATCATTTGAAGAGCTTCCATTAGTATTTTATGAAAGAAGTGGATGCTTAAGTTGGATTCCCAATACAGACATCTCACCTCAGCTTTTACAATTTGTGTGCCCTTCGTGCATTTACAAATATGCTTGTGAAGGTAAAAAGAAATAGGTGCTTGGGCCCACTTAAAGAGCTTTCTGCACCCATACCTGCATATTTAGCATTTAATAATGAAACTTACTTACAACTGGTTTTAAGCTAGTACATCAAAAGTTGCTCTTCACAGTATAAGAATCTCTTGGTCATACCGGGTCACCAGGTCAATACCTGAAGGTTCAGTTTCTGAATTGTTACACACACAATTATGCTACCTAAAGCAGAACCTTTCGAAGAGCACAGGTATCACCATCATCTTCTCTTTATCAACAAGATGCATCCATCCTGTCACTGAGTCCTCACTCATATTTTATTCCCAGAACAAATCCATACACGTATACTACATACATGCATGCACACATGCAACGTTTTTATACTTAGGAATCATTTATGTTTGGCTGGGAGAAAATTCATAATCTTAATTAAGGATTATTACTAATTATTTTCTCCAGAGATAAACATATAAACTGGATAATATATCTAAGTGGCATCAGACAGGTGTTTTTTTTTTTTAAATATTTACTCAGGTAAAAGAATAGAGTAGGTTCTGTGCAAAACTACCAATTGAGTTTGAGTTTCCTTTAGAAGATCTTTGAGATTAAGATGTATTAGTTGTTCTTACACTTTTCATTTGTCAATATTATTAGCTATCATGTTGCTATCATTGAGTATAACTATGATTGGGGCCACAAAATTCTGTTGGAAATAAGCACCCACTCTCCTTAGTTTAAAGTCAGATACTTCTAACCTGTCAGCTCTGAAGAAACTGAGTAGAGAATTGCCATATTGTGTAATTTAAAGACTTCTGACATCACCAGATTAAAGGGAAGGATGGTTTGATTATTGCATAATGCCCTTTGAAGGCCTCAAAAAGGTAAGAAAAACTCCAAGGAAAAATTTACACAACTACACAGGCACACCCAAGCAAAACTACAACAGATTTCCACCTGAGAAGTCAAGAAAGTACTACCTTGCCCCAAACCAGCCAGACTCCGATTACCACAAGGATGGATAGTTACCCATGGCGAAGAAAGGGATTCCCAGCAGGGTGGAGTTGTACTTCCCATCAGTGATGAAGAAGATCCCGGCGGCAGTGGCGATGGAAATGCATACCGTGAGCACCCCCAGGAGGCCCAGGAAGGGCTTACTGCGCAAGCAGTCCTTCATGGAGCTGGACAGGGTGGCTGTGGTCAGGATCAACACAAGGCTCACCAGGACCTTGCTTCTGGCCAGGATGCTGGTCTTATGAAAGTCTCTCCAGAGGCTAAAAGATGCCAGAGAGTACAGTTGGAGGTCTTGGTGCTCCTCCTGGAGCTTCCTCATAAGCTTACAGAACTCATTCTCCCACTTCTCCCCTATGAGGTCTTGAGTGGCAGAACCATAGGTCTGGAGGTAGTAGGTGATTTGAATGGCTCTGGCTGACTTGACCCGCTGGTCTTTGCTGTTTGGCACTTCCACTACCCCGCCCAGCTGGTGTCCAATAAAACTGTTCCTCCCATCCTTGAAAACAGAAAGAGGGGAGACTTCAGTTACCAGAAGGATGCACATTCCAAGGAACAGTTTCTTATTCTAAGTGAAGAAGCACAAGGAAGGCAAAGAGAGGTACTGGTGATTGTGGAATTGATGTGGGTGGAGAGGAGAGTCAGGGTTTTATTCTTAACCTTTTGGAGCTGTGTGGGAAACCTTGCGGGACTAACAGGAATAGAGACAATGGAGACGGTGTCACAAAAGCTACACCAGACTTGACTCATTCCTTACATCGCTTCTATAGCAATTTAGTCAAATTCCTTAACAGCAGATCAAGATTACAATTTGTGTTTAGCTGTAAGTAGAGCATGGCATGAGGCTCACCCTGGACCATGCTGAGGACACGGAGTACATTTTCCTTCAATGAGATACTACACCTTTCCTCCCAGAATTCTGGGCCCCAGCCCTGTCCTGGTGAGCCACCATGAAGTTCCACTGGTCTACAGCCCTCCAGTGGTGTGGGTCAGAAAGGCGTTCCCTTTTCTGCCTCTTCCTTTCAAACATTGGCCAGAATGTAAATAAGCTTTTTCCCCCTCTTTGATACTTTGGGTTTTCTTACTTTCTCTAAAGCCTCCTTCCCTGCCATGTATCTGACCTATGTGCTAGCTTCATTGCCATTTTTTCTTCCTTCTTTCTTCCCGTCTCCTCTATCAGTTTCCAATATTTAGTTTGCCCTGGGTGTTTTCCTTTTAAATTGTAAGAAAATTGTCTTTGAGCTTCAAAACTTAAAAAAAATAATCATCCAGTATATAAATATGCTAAGCTTTCCAGAATCAATATAGGCACCAACATGAAGACAAGAACAGTCTTACTTCCTTACATTAGTGAAGCTATATGAACAGTTGAGAATAGGATAAATACCTTTCTCAAAGCTAGTGTGGTATTGAAACACTTTTGCATATGATACCAGCCTTGCTGGGTCTCTACAGTCTTCCCCCTAACACCCAAATCTGTCTCAAACTTATCTTCTGCTACAAATAAATTCCCAAAGAAGGCTGAGAAGATTCTCAGGTAGTGTCACCAAATGGTGTCCTAGCTTCCACGTTGGGCTTGAGGAGGTGTGGACAAGATCATTGTCCTAGGAGTTGGGTAAACAAAGCAGCCATTCCTCCTTAAAGCACACTTAGATGGACATAGAATTGGCAATTATTCTCATCCAATGAGGGTGCTTCCTGACAGCCACCACGAAATTTTAACCTAATTGGAAATTTTATTTTTGTCACAGTTGTTCCCACACTTTAATGGTAATGGTTCATAGAACATTGAGCTCAACAACAGGCTTCAGGATGATTTACAGGGCTGAAAATACACTGTTGATATTGGGTGAGAGATGTAGGCACAAAAGGAAGTTTACGTCCCAAGTAGTTTGTATGTGAATGGAGTCAGGAAAGATAGTCTCTCAAAGGTATAATAGAGTTGATTCTTAGCAAGAAACAGTTCTCTCTAGAGACCAGTAGGCAAGGGCAGCAGAACACTGACCAGTGTGCTGACCATAGGTGTTTACATGGAACTACTAGGCATCTAGCTAGCACTTGAGATAATTATCCTAGATTTGTTTAATCCAGACACCAAAATATGAGGCACTTATTTGCATTTTGCTTTTCACATGCACAAAAGTAACCCTAATGTTTCAGCATATATTGCAAATACAAAAGGTTTGAAATGTTCAGAGAATACAAGTTCAACTTGGAGAATGATCAGACATTGAACAATACACAGTCACTCTGTGTACCTACATGTTAAATAGTTACAACCATCTTAAGAAACCAAACTGCTGGGCAGTGGTGGCACCTGTCTGTAATCCCAGCACTCAGGAAGTAGGGGCAGGTGAATCTTTATGAGTTTGAGGCCAGCCTGGCCTACAGAGCAAGTTCTAGGACAGCCAGGGCTACGAAGAGAAACTCTGCCTTGAAAAACTACAAAAAAAAAGAAAAGAGAAAGAAAGAAAGACAGAAAGAAAGAAAGAGAGAGGGAGGGAGGGAGGGAGGAAGGAAAAAAGGAAGAAAGGAGAGAAGGAAGGAAGAAGGAAGGAAGGAAGCCAAACTTGACCAAACTTAAATGAACAAGTTATTTCTTAACAACAATTTGATTTGTGGGTTCTCCCTTGGTGTATCATCTGCTGCCATAGGATCTTTATAATCTTACTATTTCTTTTCTTTATAAAAACTCAACTGGGTCTGGAGAGATGGCTCAGTGGTTAAAAGCCCTGGCTGCTTTTCCAGAAGACTCTGGTACAATGTCCAGAACCCAGAAGGTAGCATATGACCATCTGTAACCCCAGTTCCAGGAGATCTGACTCTTCTTCTTGTCTCCATGGGCATATGACACTCACTAGGTGCACAGAACTACATGCAGGCAAAACACCCACATGCATTAAAATAAAAAAAAAATAAGTAAAAAACATCAAACTGAAGGTTTGGCTGTAAGTTTCCTTGTTTAAACCCATTGGATCTTTCAAAAAGGGTTGGCAAGCTTGGAGAAAAGAGATGTGAATCATGCCTCAGAACTGAGTGATTGTGGATATAGTTTGTGTTTGCTCACTATACCAAAACTGCTCACTTATTTGGTGTATTTTTACCTAAAAACTGGCATAATGTTTTGGTTCAATTTTCTTTCTATGGCTTTGAAATTCTGTCTTTATTTAAATGTGTGTGTCTGATCATCTGAGAAAGCAATATCCCCATATCCCCAAAGCTCTGTTTCTTTTTAAGAATGTCTTGCTTTGTCTTAGCTCATTTCTGTCATTAAAAAGACCTCTGGGGAACTTTAGCAGCAGTGCAGAGTTATGTGTCCCTCAGGTCTCACTTGGAGATTATAGTAGACAAGGAAGGCGCTGATTGTATATCTGGACAAAAATCAAAATTTTAAAGATGTATAGATTTTTAAATAGCCAAGCTTTATTGAGTTTGACCAACTGCCAATCTTTCTTTTGAAGTTGTATAATTTTCATTTTTTAATAAAAATGACTTATAAAAGATACACCTTTGGTGTATCTTAACTTGTTATACTTAAATAATAAGAATAAATTACTGGTCTATGCTTAAAGCTACAAATGAGGTGTTTTGATATCCTGGATCAAAACTCCATTGGATGATTACAACATGTATATGCAGTTGGCTCAGCCAATCTACCCATTACAGTCTTTAGAAACCAAATCATATACATTATGGGCATGAGACCATTCTACTTTTGGATAGGAGTAGCAAAAAGTTCCTCTTCTCAAGCTAATCAATCATTACATACTTCTAAGTATGAGATACTAAGAATGAATGCAGCAAACTTTCTGTGTCTTGTAGAGAACTTCCTTGGAATCACAGTACACTCAATCAGGTCAATGCAATGAAGATGATTTGACTTGAGTTGTACCGTGGAACTCATTCTAATTGGGGGAAATTTCTTTGTAGTTCATTGCTTGTGTCTTCTTCAGTTGTCTTAACTTAGGAGGAGGAGATAGGAGTATATGAAGTGATGATTATAGGATATAGAAGTAAGTTTTCGGCTCTCTTACTCTGTGATAAAACTACCTATACAAAGAGTTTGAAGAGACGTGAATGTCAGAAGTGCTGTTCATACTAGTCATAGGCAGAACTTTTATTTGTTAGGTGAGTGAATCTAGATGTTTAGAAAACGCATACCTGTTAGTTCCTACTCACATCTTCTGATGCCAACTCCAATCCTTTCTAGACTTTCATGATTCCAGAGCAGAGAAACCACTTTGACTCATGTGTCAAAACTTTATTTTACCTGTGAATTCCCCTTTCCAATTTCTTTCTCTTTATCTAAGGCAGCCTGTCAGATAAAGTGTTGCCTGTAATTTGACTCAATCTCTTCATTTCTCATAGTAACTTATCCCATAAATTTTGAAATTTCTCTGAATATAGAATTCTTGTGTTACCATAAAGGTATGTGTTAATTTTTTTTTAATGGCTGACTTCAGTGTTGCTTTATTTCAGTGCTGGACTGAGCTCAGTTGTTAAGTCAACAACACAAGATGACTTCAGGTCTCTGGTTGTATCATGGTCTGATTCTGCTGTTCTCCAAGGCGCTCTCCACGTCATAGGCAGAGCCTACTCAGTCAACTGAAAATGAGAGAGACCACATCATCTCTCTACCTGATCCTTCCACTGGTTTGCACTTGCACTAGGCCTGCCACAGGAGCCCTTTATCAGACCTGCAGAGCGATGATGCATGGCCACAGCAAGAGATGGCTTTTGACCCTGCCCGATGTTCTCTGTCTCATTCGCCCCTTCTCCTCCTCCCTCTGTTCATCTTTCTCCTTGAGCACATCAAGTTAATCTCCACCTCCAGGTTTGTGTCTGGTGTTCCCTTTGCTTTGAATATTTCCCCATATTCTTCTTAAATCCAAGACCACTTCCTGCTATGGATGTCTTAGCTTAAAACAACAACAACAACAACAACAACAACAACCTATTTAAATCATAATCTAAACTGGACACCCTGTTCTGCGAAGTCAGGCCATTGCATTACCCTATTTTATGAGCTTCTTGCTAATGATATCTACCTGAGAAAATTGTATATAGTCATTCAATTGCTCCTTTTCTGTCCCTTCAGTTAGAGTACACACTAGCTGAGAGCCATGACCTTTCCGGGTTTGCTTATTAATAACTTCCCCAGAGCCTTAAACAAGCCCATTCTCTGTATAACATTTGCTAACTGAGTGAACTCACCTTTAGGTGTAAATTACTAACCACATTATATTTTAGAGACAGTTTTTGCTAAAATTGGGTAATTTGAAACATTATCCTTTTTTCAATCTCTTTAGTTTCTTGTATCATTCCCCCAGCATGTATTACTGTTCAGCATTCACTGTGCATCTAGCACTTGCAGGACTCTAAGTCACTACTAGTGACAGCAGACAGGGGGCCTCAGTGAGTGCAAGACAGCCAGGAAGAAGCATTTGCATGCAATAGGACTTGAAGGCAAAGGACACAGGGTTTTCAAAGAACCGAAGGAGTGATAAGATGTGAGGTTAGAGAGGAAATAGTGCTCCTTCAGCACCGCCTTCTTAAGGGAAAAGGTTGGTAGTTCAGTGTGAAAGCATGGGTGAGTTTATTCAGGAGAAAGATTTACGTACTTTTCTGAATTCTTACACTCACGCACTATGGATAAAGATTTTGGGGGTCAGGATGACTCCCCAAATCACTCAGTTAGGAAACCCTGAAGGATTTCAGATTCTGGATGCAGCATAAAAAAATGCCAGCCAAGGCAGTCTCTGGTAGGTAAATTGTTGCAAGGAGAATCAATAAAGTCACAGGTCACAATGCTGTCTCACAGTCATAAAGCATTGCATCACGGTCTCTGTCCAGGAACAGCGATGCAGGAGAAATATCCCTGGATCCTCTAGATAGTATTGAAAGCTACTACTCTGAAACCTTCAAATTACATCCAGCCAATCCACACCTCTACAGTGCAGGGAGGAATTAAACTCAGAATAAAGATCAGAGAATATGTTCTCACAGAGATAGAATGTGAAGATATTCATGCTGTGGACAACTGTGCAAAGCAAAAACCACTCAACAGTGCTTTGACATGATAAGGAAACAAGCCAACTATTTGCTTCATTGGATGCTGGGTTAACATCCAGATAGTTTTGTGGCTGTGAAATAATTTGTCAGCACAGCTCCTGGCCAAGGCAGTTGTAATACAGATTTCATTGCTTTTCAATGAGGCAGATGCTACAAAGGTATTATAAACTTTCAGATGGTCAACTGCCTTTTATTACTGAAAAGTAAGTTTTCCTGCATTCATACCAAGGAGCTCATAACAGTTTAGGAAGAATAATGAGATTTTGTTTATTTTTATGAATAATACTTCCACCATATTTCCTAACGTATTTCTTTGTTTCATTCCCCCTTGTAAAATGTAAATACAAAATAGGATTAAATGAAATCATCACTTATCTTGATTTTCCATCACAGGATCTCATATTTGGAAGGAATAAGCAAGTAATGAGAAAACAACTTCCTACAAGGTATTTGATTAAAGAATAATAAAAAAGTCATTTTCTAGATGAGGTCTTTAAAGCATTAAAATGCCCTTAAGAGAGAATAAAAGTAATTCCTTTTGTCATATTTTAAGCTCAGAAAGTGCAGATTGTTTTTCAGAGAGGAAGGTTAAAAAAAATAAACACACAGTTTCTGTGCTGCTGAAATAAAACAAAAAAGTTAGCCTACCAGAATATAAAAATAATTTTAACAGAGCATGTCAGCATATCAGTGGGCCGAATTGGTTGGAATGATTTTATCCAAGTAACAAACTCAAAGACTTAGGATCCTGATTTGGATTTTTATAGGCAGCTATTCCATTGTTCTATGAGGAAGGGTTGTGCTGAAGTAGCTTCAAAGCATCAATGGGGCCAAAAGAGAGTAAGCAGGCACAAATAAGGTTACAGCTACAGTAGCACCGATAATAGCTTCATTCATGTTTCTGGCTCCAACGTTCTCCTTCCTAACACAGTTGTGCATATTTGGGGATAATTTGTAAATGTACTTGAAAGAGAGGATGTGCAAAATAGTGGTTATATGACAAGACTCGAGAGGTCACCTATGACGCTTAGGGTCCCAGCCCAAGCCTGACAAGGAGTATGGGTGTCTTAAGCTCATTGGGCATAATAAGATTTATTACTTCTTAAAACAATTGAGGGCTCTACCTTCCAGGGTCATTTCTATAGTCCATAAAATAAGTATTTTAAGGTCTTGTGAAGGTCAGATATGTTAATATAAGGTATGATCAGTGCTCAGATATGGGTGGGTATTGTTCTTATTAATATGCAACAATGGATATTTATATAATACTTTTTTTCACTTAATTGTTTAAAGTTATTTTCCACTTGCAAGCAGGTGTCTGAAACGAGGGGTCAAGAATATAGGAACAGGACAAAGTCATAGGAATTTAATTCCTACTTCTGCTACAATAACCAGGTGAAAACGGCCGCTTCCTGTTTTGTCTCTTCTCCCAGTAAGGCAAAAAAGTTTGGCTTATATTATCTCTGAAGTTCTGATGTACTCTTCATTAAATGATGTCCTGTTTTTTGTTTGCTTGGATTTTTTGTAGCTGTTGTTTTCAACTTGACAGAGCTAGTGTTATTTGGGAAGATGAACCTCAGTTGAGAAAAAGGCCACCATCAGATAGGCTTGGGTGCAAATTGGTCAGACATTCTCTTGATATTGATTGATGTGGGAGGGTCCAGCTCACTGGGAGGCAAGGGCACTCCTGGGCTGGTGATCCAGGGATTTATAAGAAAGCCGGCTGAACAAGCCAGTAAGCAGCACTCCTCCATGGCCTCAGCATCAGCTCCTGCCTCCAGGTTCCTGCCTTGAATTCCACCCTGACTTCTCTTCTTGATGGGCTACACCTGAAGCTGAAATAGACTTCTTCCCAAGTTCCTTTTGGCCATGGTGTTTATCACAGCAATAGAAACCAAATGATTCCTCAGTGGCGAAGACATCAAATGCTACAAGGCAAGCTAGATCTGTCTGCTTTATTGTGATAAAATGGAAATATGCACGAGAAAACAACATAACCTGTGCCCATTTCCATGGTAACAGGAAGTGTTATCACTTTCTAAATCTGGACAAAGTCACTTATTTCTTTTCCTTTCTAATCTCCAGAGAGATGTCTTAAATAACAACAAAAAGAAACTTGTCCCCTTTCTCTGAGATGTAGATGGTAACCCAAATGGAACTAATCAATTTTAGATAGTAAAAAGTCATTTGCCCTCAGATCCCTATCAAATCAACTCTGCCATATTTGCTTAACACACAATAGCATACAGACATTAAACTTTTTTCTGTTTATGACAAATGTTCCCATAAATTTATAAGCTGAATAGAAATACAGTTATCACTTGTATTAAATATAAATTATATTGGTGAGGACAGGAGACAGATATAGGGAGGATAAGGATCCCCTTCCCCCCCCCAAAAAAAAATAGCAGTTCCATTTTTGTCCTGGGCCAAATGATAAAGATGTGCTCAGTCCTGTCTTGGGTGGAGAGTGGAGGTGTCATAAGACAGTTCTGGTTGTGTGTGTGTGTGTGTGTGTGTGTGTGTGTGTGTGTGTGTGTGTGTGTATGTGTATGTGTGTGTGTGTGTGTGTGTGTGTGTGCATGCATGGAGTGTGTGCTAATAATTGGACTTACAGTCTAAAGTATGTTAGGCAAGTGCACAACCACTACATTATATTCCTAGCCCTATCTCTAATATGTTATCATTCTTTTCTTAAATAGCACTACTTACATGGGGCTGTAAGTCAGTGTGTGATTAACATTCTAGTCTAGATACTAATCCCTTCTGAGAACAGCTTTTGGATTTTCACAGTGGAAATGGGTGTTTTCTAATTTCAACCCATCTCTTAAGTGATCTTAAAGACTCAACTTTTGAGGAACAAATGCTACAGTAGCTTTGATGGTGATATCAGGGTTTGCTGAGCCCCATTGAGGAAAAGCTATTGCCTTCTGATCAAAGGAAAAAAAAAATCACGTCCTGGATGGAGACATGCTTCAAAGATTAAAACATTACATATCAGTGTCTCCTTCTCTTAGCAGTTATTCCAGCTGGGCCTGTCAATTAGCTGGCCTTGCAAGACATCACCCCTTGGAAAGGCTGATTCACCTAAGTCCATGCAAAGAAGATGGGAAGAATAATTATCCCTTTAATGAGATAATGCACTTCTCTTTCTCAGAATCCACTCACTTGCAGAGACTCCACCATCAGCACTATGGTCTGCCAGCTTTTCTGTGTTATTCAGAAAAGCATAACTTTTTCTTTTGCTTTTCTCTATCTCGTTTTCTTTTGGATACTGGCCAAGGCCTAAGCGTACTCTTGAGACACTCTGGGCTTTCAGAGTCTCTTTTCTCTAGAGGCTCCCTCTCCTTCTGCCACTCCATTCTGGCCTGTCTTGTTTGCTGTTCCATTACTAAATCTTCCTGCTTTCTCTTTCCCTCTCTCCATATCCCTCCTCATGGCAATTGCCAGATTTACCTCTTCCCAGCTCCATTCTTTTCATACTCTAACAATTTTCCTTCAAATCCATTTCAAAAATCTTTATTAATGAGACTAAGAACCAAAGAGAAAAATCCCCCCTTTTCCCATAATGATATGAAAATTAATATTTTGTTTCTCTGTAGCTCATATTAATGATCTTATCACCCACATTTTCTTTAAAAACATTATTTTTTAGGTAAATTATTCACAAAGGAATCATAATGGCTACTCAAGGATGAGTGTTTTACATCCATCAGTATATCACTGTGATGCTGACCTGCTTTAAAGAAGCTCACTGACACCTAAATTAGCATGTGCAGAACACTCCAAGTCCCTGTGTCTAGTGATGCCCCCACCCTTTGGTAGAAGTATTGAAAGTCTCACCATTATACTCCTTTTTCTTTTGGATTAAGATTCTTTCCCCTTATAAAGCTCTGTTTAGAACCATAGGTCCTATAAGGAATATGGTACTTAGGCTATCAGCTCCTGAGTTGAAAAACAGGTCATATTGACAAATTACAGGGGAAACCTCAGAGTGGCGTTCAAACATTCTTTAAACAGGGAGAAGATAAGGTCCTGTTGCTGAAAACACTATACACTTTGGACATGTGGTCTGGACCGCACCTTCCCTAAAAGCCTGCTAAGGACTAACTTTTGCATTTTCAGAACTTTCCATACAAGCTGACAAAAGAGGGAAGCAACCAATAGCTCTACCTAGCCTCTGGATCATAATAATGACCAGCATCATGGCAAGATGTCCTTACGGCTCAATAGTAGTACGAATATCTTGGTGGTAAGCAACAACTGTCTAATTGGATGTATAACTCCCTTAACAGGAAAGAAATCACACCTGGTACTAGAAACCTATCCAACTACCAGGGGCTAGTGAGTTCATAGGTGTTAGAGGAGAACTTAAAGTCTCACTTTACTAGACCAGCATAATTCCCAACTGTATTCTAACCACTTACTCTTAAACCCACAGATAAGTGCAGCTCCCACCTCTCATCAAAGAAGCTTCACTTTGCCAACAACAGAGACCATCAGAGAAACCTACAACTGGTCAAAATACAGAGAACAACGGATCGTGGGCTGCTCATCCCCAATAGATACATCTACAACATGACTCCTGCACCCAAGGCTTAGGGACATTGCAGAAGAGGGAAGCAGAAAGATGGTAAGCATCGAAGGGCCAGTAAGTCAGCTGTGAGACCGTCTTTTAGAAATGACAGACTATTCACCTACAATACCTCAACCACATGGCTGCCTGAGCAAGACCTGAAAAAGGACAACACCAACAGATGTGCTAATATGGAAGGGAGCAATCTCGTGACCCCCATCCTTAAAGACCTACAGGCACTTAAGGAATTTTGAAGAAGAGAAGTATTCTTCGCCAGGGATGAACCCCCCTAATTGGTTATCTAATAATAAGTGATCAACACTGATAATATACATATACAAGCAACACACTAAATAGGCTTAGTAGCAATTATGTATTTATGTATGTAATTAAAGAAAAAGAGGCCATAAATTTGAAAGGAAGTAAGGGGGCAGATGGGAAGGGCTGGAGGAAGGACAGGGAAGTGGGACTGTGCCATAGTTATATTTTTATAAAAAATTGTTTAAATAAAAAACATCATCTAAGCAATGAGAAAGTTAGGAAAATCAGGAAAACTCAAGCATTGCAGATATTTACATTAGACTTGAGTCTAATTAGACTGAGTGAACATATCTAGGTATCTAGATATTACACATGGGTGGAAACAAATAAAAGGCAGACTCATTCATTTGTTCAAATAGTCAGTGGGCCCCAGATAGAGCGCTGAATTGAATAGTACAGTTACTTACTTCAGAGACTTCGTGGCTGTGGGATGGAATATAAGAGTGAGGTTTGAGTGATAAGTAGGTAGGGGTATCTATCTATCTATCTATCTATCTATCTATCTATCTATCTATCTATCTCATCTATCTATATCTATCATCTATCTATCTATCTTCTATCTATCTCATCTATTTATATCTATCATCTATCTATGTATCTATCTACTTATCTCTCTCTTTCTAGCTATGTATCACCAATCATCTATCTATCTGTCTGTCTGTCTGACTGTCTATCATCTATCTCTACATCTATCTATCTATCTATCTATCTATCTATCTATCTATCTATCTATCATCCTTCTATCATTTATATACCTATGTATCTGATATAGGTTATCATAAAGTGCTAAGGGAACATTAAGAAGGAATCATCTGTCCTAGAAGGCGCTAAGAAGGCTTTTCAGAGGAGTAGCAATGAGATTTTTCCTGGCCTGTGCACATAGAAAACAACACTATGAATAAGGCCTCCAGAAGAGTGTAAGTACATTGTATTTCTGGAACATCCAGAATGCCTGGAATCTGCAATGTGGGGGCTGGGGTAACAATGAAATTGGAACAGATAGTGAGTAGGATAGTTTTACCCCCAAAGCTTTCATTGATTGCAATATAAAGAACTGAACTTCTGGAGTACATCAGAGATGGAACTGTGTACTGGAGAGAGAAGATGACATACATACCATATATATATGTACATATGCATATTTTGTCTTCCTCTAAAGCATATTACCTAACATTGTGTGAGCCTTAGAAAGATATTTTTAGGCATCTTCTGGAAAACACACTATTCTGAAAATAAATGTCTCCACACCTGTGTTTTTTCCCCAAGAACTACCTCTTGTGGAGTGTTAAAGGCATTTTAGAAAAATTTTGCCTCTTAGAGATGTAGGAGTTGTTGGAAATTATATAGATTTCCCATCATGCCAACGTATCAAAAATATCTGTATTAAGTGTTTGGGGAGGCAGATTGCTGGGTATGAGAAAACATCATAAAGACAAATAGAAAGAAAAATGCATTTTCTCCCTTGGAAGAGTTTGTGCTTTTGTTACAGGAACAAAGCACATAAATACAATGATGAAAGAATAAAACATGAGGAACATTGCGGGACTGAAGAGGTAAGTGCTGGTGCTGCAAAATCACACACATGAAGTATGACTCACTGAAAGTGTGCACGCACATATCAGCATTCCAAGGAAAAGCACTGGCTTGTACTTGGTACAGACTTCCAGGTCATTTTGCTATTATCTGTAGTGAATTTTATATTATTTTGAAAACTGACCCCTCTTGAGTCATCTACAAAAGTAACAGAGCAATGTGTCATTGGGACAGAGCAAAGAGGTAGATGGAGGTGAGAGGAGTAATTAGGTGTGACACTTCAAGTTTCACATAGAACAGAATGGCAGTGGAGAAGGTGAGGGGCCCGAGAATCAGCATTCCCTCATTCCCAGCTCAAATTCTAAGCAATGACTTCATCATTGGACATTTCAGCCTTCTTCATGATGGCCTGGGGTTTTGCCCACCAAGGTACAATTAGTAATGCATTCTATTTAAATTCACAGGTGAGTGTCAGTAGATTCCCAGTATTAAGGGTAGGGTAAAATCCTAATATGCTTAATCTCTGAGATGATCCGACCTTGCACTTGGCTAAATACTGTTTTCTCAAAGAAGAAAATCTCATGAATTTGGTGGCCCAATAATACTTATCTTTTTGAGCAGTTACTATGCATAAAGCATCCTGAAAAATGAATATGGCTTATATATTTTCTTGGATTATCTAAATAGCTATAATTATAAGACTCTAGAATTATGAAATTAAAATAAAACTACTAAGAAATATGACATTGGTTTACATAATCTAGAAGTAATGTTAGAAATTAGAAAATGCAATTTTCTAATTTTAATTTTCTTTTCATTTTCAAATATATTGAATATGCCTTCAAAGAGACCTCTTTGGATACTTAATATGTATCTCCACTTAATATCTGAGTTTAATGGAGATAGGGCATACAGATTGCACCTTTCCTTAGGTCAAAGAAACAGACATTGTGTGAAGGAATGTGAAGTCAAGAACAAAGCCTTTATCTGCAGCTGTACTAGAGTTTGGCTGTACCTTATTCCTCTGATAAAACCCAAGTGCCAATTGTCTTGGGTCTTGACCAAGTCAATTCAGACCTCAAAGCTTCGTTGTTTTTCCATCAACAAACTTCTCATCTCTTCCTTGGCTCATCATGGACCTCTCTTTTCACCTCCCCCCACCCCTTTAACTGTCTCAGAACCTTCCTCCCCATGTTCTTGCATTTTCCCTTCTGAATCTGTCCTTCTGCTCTCTGAAAGTCAACTACCTTAAATTCACAATGAGGCGTAATTATTGAACTCTGTCAGCAAAATGCTAGATAAAGGATGCAACATTTGCTTAAGTCCAATTTACCACCACTGAATTACCTTTTCCCAGAGGACAGGCATGCTTTGAAATCACAGTCTGTGATATACATCCTAGTGAGATCCCTGCAATTGATCACTACTATGACCAATATATTCTACCTCAATTATGAAAATAATTGAATGTCATTTGATAAAGCCAAGGAGGTAAGTATTCTCTTATCTTGCAGCTCCATGTGGTAGCTAAATATTATTTTTCTCAGCATGAGGAATGAGAGTGTAATGGCTTAGCTTTGCCACTGTGTTAACCTTTCCTGGGCTGGTGAGGTATATTTTAGAAAACAGTCTTAAATGTTATCTGGAAGAGGGATACCCCGATGCCCCAGGAAAGGAAACGTCACAAAGAAAACATCCAGATATTTGAGTTAAAAATCACTCTAGAGAAAAGCATATGTGGGTTTTTTAAATGATATATTTAAAGTATCATTGCAAAATATTAATCAAAACTCATTAAAAGTTTAAGACATAATCACTCTTTTTTATTTCTTCAGAGATAAAACAAATTTTTTCTGGTTGTTTTTGTTTAAGGTTAACACTAAAATTAGTTTGTATTCCACCTATAGTCACTTGTATGATGTGGCAGAGAAGAGGCCAAATCAAACTAAGTGTGTTGTAAGCTGGAAATTAGATCAGAAACACGTTAAATTATTTATAGTAACAGTTTACTAATTTTAGTGAAGAAGGCAAAAGTTCATGTAATTTTATTGTTTAAATGAGAATAGTTCACAGAAAAATTCCCTACTTTTCAAAAATTTTATATCCTTGTGAGGATTTTCAGTTAATAATATTCACAAATTACATCTTTCTTTAGATCACACACCCACATATTTACTTAGAAAATACGATAGCCTTAGAAATCCAAGTGGTTGTAACTTAGGTATAAGTGGTAGATAAGCCCAAAGTTTTAATACTGGATTTACTTAGGTTTCTATGTAGTAAGGGGAAATATTAAGCTAGACAGTTGCATCAGAGTGAAAGCAGTTCTTGTGAAAGCAATAATGAAAATGAGGCCAATTTTAAGCAGACCAACCTGCCCTGTGGCCCTGAGGGTTTTATTGCCTTCACTACATACTCTTGGACTGCTTTTCTTTCTAGTAGCACAAAAACATCCCTCCTCCCTGTGTCATCCTGATGAAACCGCATCCTAGCTCACTGCGTTTGGAGCCTAGACTTTGATCCAAATAGCCTCTCTCCATTTGATTTTAGTTTTAGCAGCTTAATTTCTCATAATCCGACAATCAATACTTCTCTTCAATAAATTACTGGTGTTCTTTTTAAAGGATAAAACTTCAGCATAAGGAATTCTTGCAAACCCTCTTTTATAACATTCTAGGAAATGCACTGAGCTCTCTTGCCCACTCTTCAGAAGGAAGACCCACTGTACACAGTAGAGACTCCAGTGTTGAAGGCAGGCCACTCTGGCCTCTCAGGCAACGTGACTGGAAATAGTGGTATGGTTTTCAGTTCAAGAGATTTGGGCTGCAATGGTCATTTGGCCATGTGTTACTACTTGGGCTCTTCTAATTTCATTCACATGCTGTGGTCCTTCTTCAGCTATAAATTGAGATTGGAGAGCTTGTAAGCTTCATTATCAGAGTCAAGACTGATATTTGAAGAGGGCTGGCATCCTGTGTGTTATTTTTATGAAACATGTATCAATAGTTAACTATCTAATTAAAAAACAGTGGCTGAAAGATTTCCTGATCTTGATAACATGAATTAAAACAGACCATGGCTTTTGACACCAAAAAGCTCCCATCAGCCCCAGCTTACAATACAAATGAACGTTTCTAGGGTTCTTTAAATAGGGTATATTTAGCTAAGATGAGGAATGAAAGATCCAGACAAGGCCTGGAGATTTGCTCTCAATACCACCTAGAGCTTGCTTCTAGGTTAGTGAAAGTTTGCAGGACAGTTTTGAAGGGAAATATAAAGAAGACAGGTCACATGCCTCTGTGAGGTACTTTGGGTGACCACCTGGCCAGGGGTCTTCACAAACAAGGAAGACAGTTCATTATCAGAGCAAACCCAGCGATGCTGATACGACTCAGCTCAGAGAGTCAGGCCATTTCCCCTGCTTCATGGCAAGGATGCCAAGATCCCTTGGGATTCAGCGTCAGAGGAACCTGTCAGCATTACCATCTGCTTTATTCCAGATGCTAAGCAGGTGGAACTTCAAGGTGTGACAGGTTCCATAAACAGGCAGAGTCTGCAGTCTGTGGAATGCTCTGGAAGCCAGAAAGAAAGATGGAAAAATCCAAATCTGACTCCACAGTTATAAGAGGAGGGATGGGAAACTGCAGTTGGGATGTAAAATAAATGAGTACATTTAAATGAAATTATATTTATTATTTTAAAAAAGGGAAAGAAAGTCCCCCCACTGGAGGGTCCTGTAACTAAAAGCATTAGCTGAGGCACAAAAGAGTCTCTCATGGTTTCTTTCTTAAAAAAAAAAAAAAAAAAACCAAAACAAAAAAAACCTATCTTGCCAGATGTGGTAGTGCATACCTTTAGTCCCAGCATTGGGTGGAAAGTTGGGCAGGGGATCTCTGTGAGGTTAAGGCCAACCTGGTCTACATAGTGAGTTCTAGGACAACTAGTACTGTGTAGAGAGATTGTGTCTCAAAAGATAAAATACTCATCTTAATTTCATATGTAAGATGGAGTATGTTAAAGTCAGAGGGACTGATCAGTTTCTCCTGGTATTTGGAGCTCCATAATTTGAATACTGGACTGGATTATTCAGAGAAATACATTTCATCAAGATAATTCGCAGCAAACTTTGATTTTAATGTATTTGTTTCCACACAATATTTCATTGATATATATATATATAGATAGATAGATAGATAGATAGATAGATAGATAGATAGATAGATAGATATGCGCTGTACATATTATAAAGGTATGTTTAAGAAGTCCAATAGATAGAATTTGGTGACTAATTAAATTTGTGAAATAGAAGATGGAAGAGTAAAGAGGGGCTGGAAGTGTAGCTCAGTAGTAGAGCCCTCGCTTTGCATGCACAAAGCCCTAGCTTCGGTTCCCAGTTCAGTACAAAAAGGGAAGAAAAAGGTCCTATTTTTATTGCTTAGAAAGTTGATCATACTCAGTGAATGGAAATTTGATATACCTGGTGTCATTTTATCACTTATAACTCCAGCGACTATTTCAAACATTGCATACTACATGAATAAATAAATGTCTTAGTCCTATGATCTTTATTCTCAACCGTTCTGTCTCTAGCTCCTGAGAGAAGGTGTTTTGTTGCTGTTGGTTTGCTTTTCCTCTAGATGCCTGGGCAAGAACTCTGAGCCAATTGCTCTATCGTTAAAGAGACTCTTGCAAAAACACTCCAACATGTAATCTGAAAAGCCAGCCCCTTGAACTGTGAAAACAAGTGGACCAGTGAGAATTTCCAGAGATACAAGAATAACGGATTGGTTCATGAAAATGTAAGCTGAGATTCAAGCAAAACAAGTACTCCTGTGGGAATTTTTATAGATGCTTCGTATTTAACCCAGATCCTCACACATGGTTGACGGGGACTCTGTCGTTGAGCTACATCCCAAACCCAACATTTTTTTTCTATCCCTGAGACAAGTCTTACTATGAAACCCAGATGGCCTCAAACTCCTGTTCCTCCTTCCTCAGCCTTCCGAGTCCTGGATTACCAGTGTGTATCACTGTACCTGACTCCAGTGATTATTTGTTAAGAAAAAACTATGACCTATCAGTATCCAAGGGCATGTTTTTCCAAGGATAGCAGCTACTGTGAGAAGACTCTAACTCATAGGAGTAAGAGCATAACACTGAGAAAATTCATAACGAAATGATATTGCAACTTAGCATTGTCTCATAGAAAGTCCTTATTAATGAACTATTTCATCCAGCAAACAAAGAGGAAATGGAGATGGATGCCAGCCTGTTGGCTGACATGTGCTGAGCTATCTCAGAATAAGTTTTTCTTGGCTCTGGGCTGAAAATGCATTCACATTTCCTAATTCATTAAAATAAAAGTAACTTGGATCCTACATTGTCTCTAATTGGAACATTCTTCCAGTACTCTTAACAGGGAATTCTCACCAGTCAAGTTTAAGTTGTATCCGGTACAGCCTTTTGAGAAGGAGGATTTGCCTTTTAATGAGAAATTTGAATCTCATTATAAAGATGTATCTCTGTCCTTGACGGGGCTACCCTTCACAGAAGGAAGGACTCCTCAGGATTCTGTGCTCAGTGCATAATAATGACACAGTCTGAAAAAGTTATGCTAGATATTAAAAAATGTTAAAAGAGAACAAATATTCAAAAAAGAACGCACATTCTTCTGGGTACAATATAAAGAAAACCGTTAGAAGTGACTTCAGAGATTTCCTGGTTTATGACCAGGCATCTGGAAAGATAGAGCTACTGATGAAAAAAATGGTGTTAGATTAGGTGTGGAATATGCAAGGATTGCTTGTAAATGGGTAGCTTGTTTATTCAGGGACACTTGAGTCTATGGCAGTTTTTAAGCACGAGATGGCAATGTCTCTGTCTTTTTCTCTCTGTGTGTACATGTGTGTATGTTTGTTCGTGCTGGGAAGGAATACTTCCAAAATTTGAACTTCATTTGACCTGAAAATAATATGAATAGACAGAAGTAAAATTAAGCTATGAGAAATTAACAAAAAAAGTGAGCTCCTGTTTATGAAACAATAGCATATTGTGTGGGGAGCAATTTGACAATACATTTGCTGGTGAGACTAAAACAGATTTTCAAATTGGATCAATATGAGCATTAAAGCTCCAGCATTTCTGAGAAACACAATGATTTAAACAATTTTTTTTCTTTTTGCCAGAGAATTTCATATATGGGATAGTCAAAAAGTTAGAAATAATCAACATTTTTGATAAACTTAAGCTGAAAGAAATCTATTTCCTCTGGTTCTAGGCTATTTTCTGTATCATTCCTATGACATTTCTCATTATTACATGATATTTTAAAGATTTTTCTTTCTCTCTTCACTGAAAATTCCCTAAAGGGAAGATAAAGTAGTCATGGTTTTGTTTTATAATTGTCTATCATACGTATCTTCTCAAAAGTTATTTATTAAACAAAGAGACAAGTATGTCTCATTAGATTAAATTATTTTCTTTGCATGGTATTTGCTTTTCTAAACAGAAAAGGTAGGTTATGAGTACATAAAGAAACCTGTTAGCTTTCCAATTAGCATATGTAATTTCCAAATCTGAAACCTGCTGACAGTCACCCATGCAAAGCATCTTTCAGAAGGTACTTTGCAAAACCTCCTTCCATCATTATGGAAATCCCATCCACCTAAACTTGTGGATCTGGAATACTGTCACCCAGAGAGTCTGTCACCTTTAGTGTGGGGTGATCTCAGGAAGCTGGGGCAGCACTAGGGCCTTTGAAAGAAAACTGTGATGTTTTGTCTTCTTTCCATCTCCTGTGGTCATCTTTGCATCCCAGTGCTCTCTTCTATCCTGCTGTGACTTTCACGATGAGCTATGTGAGTGTCTGTCTCCATTCAACAGCAGCAGCAAATGTCTCTATGGATCCTGTGTTGGCTGTGCCTCTTCATCAAGTGGCATTAGGCCTCCATTTTTTTCTTTGGACTTAGAGTAGGTTTTGTGGACTCTGATTGCAAACCACACTCTATCTCTCAGACCTGAACTTCTTCACAGAATGTGTCAATGAAGGTAGGCGTTAAGACATAAGGACTTACTGAGAAGTCTACATACTGACACACAGAAACTTACAACGCCACATCATACTATCAGATAATGGCAAAATATGAATGTTCCTAGCAGATGAATGGGGCCCAGGTAATTAATATCTTTATATAAAATTGGTAATCGGAATGAATGTCAGGCATATTTGCATGGTTTCTGCCTTCTCTCAAAAATCCCTTTGTACTGATTTCCATAGCCTTCCAATCACCTCTTATTTGTCCCTGAAACTTTCACAATTAGTTGCTAATCTCCTTTTAGTAGACAAAGTAGGTAACAACATTCCCCAAGAGATCACTGTTAAGAATATCACTGAACAGGAATAATCGGTTTGGATCCTGCACCTTTCCCATGAGCAGAATTGCCCACAGGAGATTCTGTTACTCTGGAAATGGCTATCCACTAAATAGACAGATTTTGAAAAGTCAAACATGATATATGAAGCATCATGAACACTGAGCTTTTAAGGAAACCCTGAAAGCCAAAGGAAGCTTGAGTATATTGTAGAGTTCTGACTAAAATTAGCCATGATATTTGCCATCTCAATTATGTGATATATATGTATGTATATATATATAGTTTTTATATATTTATTATATATTATTTATTTATTTCATACAAACTGGTATATCTACTTTATCATGGAAGGCTATAAATACGGAGGTTTATATCTCATTAATGGCATGTGTAGATAAAGAGATGTCTAAGGACAGTCATTACCAGGTAACTACATGTGGTTACCAAAGCTGGTAGATGGGATATTATCATGAGAGACCAGAATTAGAGGACAGATGTAAAGATTAATGATTGGCCACTACGGCATGCTTTTCCTGCTTTTCCTTTCTTTGGAAAAAGCAAAGATTACATGGAAACAATTTGGCTAATACTTTTTTGAAACAAAGCTGATTAGGGGTAAGAAATATTTATTTATTTATTTATTTATTTATTTATTTATTTATTTATTTATTTATTTGTAAGAAATATTTAAATTAATGTTTATATTTTAGGATCTTGTAGATTTAGAGTGTTAATATTTAAATAGAACTTGGAAATCTCACACAGATCCATTTCAGAAATAGCCGAGGGAGTGCTGAGGTGGGAGAAATGGTGTTCTCAGAGTTACCACATCTCTGTTCTGGTGCAGTTTTGTTCATTTACATCTGAACCACACTGGAACCTTTCTGCCTCTGTCAGCAGCTCCACGACTCTGGACCTGACTGCCACAGGCACCAGCCCTTATCAGAACAAATTCTCTTTGTCAGCAATGAAAACGTTGCATTTACTTCTTAACCACCTCATTCTTCAAATTATGATTAAAAGATGAAATGTCTTGAACAGTGTACAATAATAAAATTCTGGTTGATGGTATCTGAGAGTGTGCTTCCTTAACAGGGACCACAGAGCCCTCCCTGTTCCATCCAGAACCCTTTGGCCTTACAAGGAATCTGCATTTATATATCACTCCAGAAGAAAAAGGGGATGAATTTCTCATGAAATTCTAACTCCATTATCACAGTGCTTTATGATTCTTACTACAATGCATTTCAAGTACAAAATGTAAATTATTTTACCTTTCTCCCTTATTTCATATTCTTTTCCTACATTATCTCTGTGGTAGATAAATAAGAACTTCGTCATATTGCAGAAAAATGCATTCAGACATCATGCCTCATATACATAATATGCCATATAGATTTTTCTTGAATAATGATAAGGCACATATAAACAGCAACAGTTCAAACTCTGTCATTTATGATGGAAAATTATAAGGATGAGGTGGGTCACTGTGAATTGAGAAATTAATATACCATAGAATGTAGATATTTCTAATATAGTGATACTCAGAAAGTGCTTGTAAGGGACAGAATATAGCTCAGTGGCAAAAGGCTTCCACAGCATGATCAAAATCCTGAATTTTATTCACTGTATAACAAAGTACATTCTCTGGACTAACAGCCTTAATATGAACCGAGAACCTAATATGATATGAAATTCACTGACTTTCAGTTCTCTGAATCAGAAATCAGGGGATGAGACTCAGTGAGAACTAGTTTATTAAGCTGTGAGATGAGTTTGAGGTGACAAGATCCTATCCTTGACAAAACTGTATTAAAACTTCTGTTCTGAACAATTTTTAAAAGCAGACCCTGCTCTTCGGTCTTCTATGTTAATGCATACAATTGGAGGAATTTTACAAATGTTCTGCAAGCTGTTTTTGAAGAATGTCTCAAAGTTGATCCAGGATTCCCTGTCCTCAACATATGATCATCCTAGATATCTGCCTCCATTCAATGGGTTCCTCATTCTCTACCATCTCTCCAGGTAATGTCTGATTGGCAAGAATCTTACCATGTCAGTTTAGTTAGCCCTCCTGATGTTTCCTCTTTGTGAATTTTACCTAGAAATCCTTTCAATTGTTCCTTGGTTTGTAAATCCTCACTTTCCTGTGTGATGCTTAGAACGGACTTCAGTCTTTCTTCCCTTTCTGTTCACCACTATGCTGAGGGCCCTATACCTGTTCATGACACTGATGAATCAGTCTTCCTCACCATCCTTCATCAGTGTCATTGAATGCCTGTGTCTTTAGCAGATGTATGCTCAAGTTTGAGGATCTCTTTCCTAGGATATCTTTCTCCAGTCCTTGCAATGTCAGCTTAATGTTAATGACTCAAGGTTGGTATGAGAAATATGAGAAAATAATTGGTTTTTGGTTTCTGAGACATTGAAAATGCACATGTGAGTAGAGAGACTGCAAGAGAAGCCAATGAAATAAACACAATGCACAGGAGGAAAAGACTATACAAAGAAGTTGGACTGAGGGTTTTGGCCATGTGATAGTTTTAATTGTAAACTTGATACAATGTGGAACTGCCACCTTGATGCCTGGAAAGAGTATTTTAAAGAGAGAGGGCCTAGATCAGTTGGCCTGTGGGCATGTCTGTAGGGGGATTGTCTTGATTACATTAATTGAAGTGGGAAGATCCAACTCATTATAGATCATATATGAGATTGGATCCAGGACTACAGAAGAGTAGAGGAGGTGAACTGATCAATAGGCATGAATTGAATCCTTTTTATCTCTGTTCTTGACTATGGCTGTGACTGACTGGCTCAAGTTCCTCCCTTGCCCTCCCTGCAGTCAGACTGTGACCTGGAATTCTCAGCCTAAATACCCCCTACTCCTCTAGGCTGCTTTTCTTAGGGCATTTTGATGGTGCAACAGGAAGTGAAAGGAGTTCAGGTAGGTAGGTGGAAATATGTAGTTAATGAAGCTACGGACCAGCTGAATATTGAGCAAGGCTCCAGAAGCCAGGGGTCCCTTTGTTCATAAAGGACGTGTACACAGATGCCTTGTCTTCACCTCTTTTTTAAAAAAATCTCATTTCAATCAAGCTTGGACTTTGTCAGACATGACATTGTGACCTTTAGAATGGGGAATTTAGGCAGTTTAAAAAGAAAATGTTGTCATGAAACTGTATAACAGAAAATGGAAGGCCAAAGGTTGGCAATGTCTTCAAAACATTGTTCACATTGTGCAAACACAAGCATTTCCACCGAGGGAGAGAAAATAGGACAACCTCTAGAACCCATTGACCCACGGAGTCTTCAGTGAACTTAACTCTTAACAGAGAGTCCAAAGAACAGACTGAAATGCATTTAAAGAACACCGTGAGTCTATAAAAATAGTGTTCAAGGGCCAAACTTAAAACTAGCAACCATGTGCTAAAAGTATGGAAAAATCTCTCTCTGTGGTTCAGGTTGATTTGTGTTGTTTTTCCTCACTTGGGTCTAGATTAGAGATGACATAATCTCAGAGATTTGACTAGGAATATAACTCCTGTTGTCTCTGCAAATGCAAAACTCAAGATGAACACAGTGTTTTAGGATTTTTCCCCTTCTTTCAATAACACTAGATGTGAGGCTGGAAAGTATTTCAGTTTCCAGACTTCTTACCATGAAAGCATGAGGACCTATATTCAACTTCCAAAACACAAGTAAAAAGACAGGTATGATGGCACATGCTTATAATCCCAGAGCTGAGGAAGTAGAGACAAGCAGATCCCTGGGGTTTATGGCACCCAAGCCTACTTGGCAAACTCTAGGATAATGAATGAGAGACCCTGTCTCAAAAAACAAGGTGAATAGTTCCTTAATAATGATACCCAAGGATGACCTCTGGCCTCCACATGCATGTTCACACACATGTAAGCACATTCATGCACCCCATATACATGTGCACACACAAAAAATGTGAGCAGTGAGTAACAGATGGGATTGAAGATGGATTAAAGCATTGGTAAATGATGGCTTTAAGTCATAGACATCTTCTAACCTGGGTTAATTGCCCATGCACTATTCTAAGAGATCCCAAGGAAATACTGAGTTGTCCACAACGATATTAGTAAAACCACAGAGAACAGTGCAGCAGGAGCTTGGTATAATTTCAGTTTGATAAAAGAAGAAAATGAATTTCTTACATTTGTCTGTGAAGATTGATTTTGTTGTGACTTTGAAATATCAGGGAAGGGTTGTTGACAACTTAAAATGAGAAGTAAGCATAAATGAAAATATTCCTTGAGCTGTGGTTTTTACTTTGCTTTCCTTCTAAATAGGATCCCCCAGCAGCATATCTGAGCTTCTTTAAGCCACTTCTGAAAAGGGCTCTTATGGACAGTGACAAGACTGTCATTCCTCACATGAGAACATAACCCGGTAGAACGCCTGTTCTAGTTGGTTTTTATTATCAACTTGATAAATGAGGACTCACCTGGAAAGAAGACATTTCTATTTAAGAAATGTTCAGATCAGACTGGCCTACAGGCATGTTAGGGGCATAGTCTTGGTTGCTAACTGATATAGAATGACCCAGGTTACTGTCAGTAATATCCTCAGACAGATAGTCTTGGGTTACATTGTATAAGAAAATTAGCCAGAAGTGATAGACACAGAGACAGAGACAGGCAGACAGACACACATGCATGCACAGGACACATACACACACACACACACACACACACACAGAGAGAGAGAGAGAGAGAGAGAGAGAGAGAGAGAGAGAGAGAGAGAGAGAGAGAGAGATCCAAAGAACAAGGAAAATAAAGGCTCATAAACATTAGAAAAAATAGGTTTTGAAATTATAACTCAATGAAAAAGACACCGCAGCAAAGCAAAGGGTCACTTAATGCTAAGCAAATCAACATGGATAAATAACGCATAGTTGAGTCTGTGACGTATTGAAGAATCCCATTCATGCAAATGACCAAGAACGCACGAGTGCCAGCATGTTAGTTACAGATGTATGTTTGTGGAGACAAACCATAAAGGAAAACAAGAGAAAGGTTGTCACGAAGGGCATATTCTGTTATCGTGACTAGAGAGGAGGAAATGGGGTGTAATGTGACAGATGTGGGATGGATGTGGAGCTCCTCACAGTGGCTTGGTGCTTCCACGAGTATTTTTGTTTTTTCTTTTTCTCTGTCTTTAAATTATTTTGGAATATATTATATTTCCCACACAAAGGAAGCAAAGACGGTCTTTGGGACATTTTATTTTTTCCTGCCCTTCTGCCCACTTGTTGTTTACCACATCCTTAGTGTTTGTTACCCTCCCCCACATGTAAAACTCTTTCTCATCATACTTCTTCCTCCCGTCATATCACTCGTGTTTCACTATCCCCCTTCTCTTATCATGTTTCTTCCCCAGTGGTTCCTCTCCAGTTTCCTATATTTTACAAGTATTCCCTATTAAACACACAAGTCTAAAGATTTGGTGCTAAGATCCATATACGATTGAGAACATGAGACAGCTGTCTTTCTGGGTCTGGGTTTCCTCAGTAAGTATAATGTTTTCCAGTTCCATCCATTTACCTGCAGATTCCATGTTTCATTTTTTTTTTTACAGCTGAATAAAATTCCATTGTATATACGTACCGTATTTTCAATATCTGTCTACCACTTAGTGGACATCTAGTCTATTTGTGTGTTCTAGCTATTGTGAGCAGAGTAGCTAGGAACACCAATCAGGCTGTGTCTTTGTAGTTGGAAGCAGAGTCCTTGGGAATGTGTCCAGAAGTGGTACAGCTGAATCATATAGTAGATCTTTTTCTCGTGTTTGAGGAACGTCCACATTGATTTCCACAGTGTCTGCATCAGTTTGTGCTCCTACAACAGTGCCTGAGGTGCTCCATTCCCCACAACCCGGCCAGCATTTGTTGTCTATTGTTTCCTTAATCTTACTGTTTTGACTGGGGTAAGATGAAATCTCAAGGTAGTTTTACTTTGCATTTTCTTGGTAGCTAAGGATGGTGAACTCCTTTTTAAAATATTCATTGGCCATTGGTATTTCTTCTTCTGAGAATCCTCAGTTCAGTTGCTTAGCCCACATTTTAATTGGGGTATTTATTTTTTTGGTGTTTAGAATTTGAAAGCTTTGCATACTCCAGACAGGAGAATAGTTGGCAGATGGGTAGTTGGCAAAGAGTTTTTTCCAATCTGTATGTGGCCTCTTTAGTCATTTAACAATTTCTTCTGTAGTACAGAAGTTTTGTAATTTCATGGAGTCCAACTTGATGACCATATATTTTCTGGGCAAGTGGAATACTATTCAGAAAGCCCTTACTCAGCCTATGTCCTCAAGTGATCTCCCTAGTCTTCTTCCATCAGTTTAGGGCTCAGATCTAACACTGGGATCTTTGATCCATTTTGAGTTGGTTTATGTGTAGAGGGAGAGTGAAGAATCAACTTTCATTTTCCTATATGTAGATATCTAGGCTATCTGGGGTCTTTTGTGTTTCCATATGAATTTTCAAATAGATTTTTTTCAATTTGTGTGAGGAATTGCTTTGGAATTTTGATGAGGATTCCACGGAATCTGCAGATTGCCTTTTTGCAACACTAACCTACCAATCCATATGCATGTGAGAGCTCTCCATCTTCTGGTGTCTCACTTAGCTACTTTTGTGTTTTACAGTTTTCATTGTACAGATCTTTAACTTCTTTGGTTAGGTTTATCCCAAGGTATTGTATTTATTTGGAGGTTAATGTGAATCGGATTGTTCCCCATTTTTCTTCTCACTTTGTCTTCTTTATATAGGTGGGCTACTGCTTTTGGTATATTAATTTTGTAACCTTCCATTTTGCTGAAATGTTTATCAGCTCTAGGAGTTTCCTTATAGAGTCTTTAGGATCTCTCATGTAGCAGATTATATCATCTGCAAATAGGGATACTTTGATTTCTTCTTTTCTATCTATTCAGTACTTTCTTATTTCCTTCTCTTATTGCTCTAGCTAGGATTCCACTACTATACTGAGTTGGAATAGTGAAAGTTGACAACCTTGTCTTGTCCTCAATCATAACGGGAATGCTACAAATTTTCTTCATTTAACAAGATGGTGGCTATTGCTTGTCATAGGTAGTCAATTATCCTGTAAGCTAGCTACACACCTCTTTCTTATGTATGCATGATATGTTACACAATTAAAATGTAAGAGTGAACATCTCATGATTTGTCAACATGAAGAAAAAGCACTGGGAATGTTCCTGTACAATATGCTGCTTTAAGCCATAGCATGAGATTAAGTATGACTTTTTTTTCAAAGGCATTTTGGACAGCTCTCTCCTCAAACTTACTGAGTGCTTCAATGAATGTTTTATCAATTTTATCAGGTGAAAGCATGACATACATATCAACTTTGAAGCTAATAAGAAAATGTAATGGATATGGCCTTGGCTACAACCGAGACTGTCTTCCAAACTCACCACTTAGCTGAGGCTGGACTTGAACTCCTGATCCTCTTCTTCTATATTCTATACATTCTAGGTGCTAGGATTCACAGATGTAAACCTCCACATGTGTCCTGCTTCTTATACTTGTGCACACAGAAGGATAATCTGCAAGTCTTGCAAAACTGCAGACTCTGGTTTGGTGAGTTTTGGATATGGCTTGATTCTTTGTTTCTAATATACTATAGGTGATTCTGAGGCTATGGGTGTCCCTTTTCTCACCATACCTCACCTCTGTGTGTGTGTGTGTGTGTGTGTGTGTGTGTGTGTGTGTTGCACACCCATATATGTACGTGTGTAAGAGCAGGACATCAGGTGTCCTATTCTGTCACTTTCTACCTTATTCCCCAGATAGGCAATAAACTAACAATTCTTGACCCCCCTCTCTCCACTCCTTATATTGCTATATTACAGGAATGGTCACAGCCATGCCTACCTAACTTCTGTTTTCCATGGGTTCTGCGATCTGAACTCAAATTCTCATGCTTGCACAGCAATTATCCATTAAGCCATCTCATCAGACTCAGTGGGTGTCACTTTGAGTACTACAGTATGGACAATAGTCGAGGCCCTGCATGATCTAAAAACTTAATGATGATATTATTCTAATTCTTACTTCAGGGACATAGGTATGCCAGTCTCATAATTCTGAAGCCATGTCACTCTTCCCCACAGGTTTGTAAGGAACATTTGTGTGGTGGTATTGTGTTCCCCAAAATATTGTGCATGCTAATAAACTTATCTGGGGTCAGAGAACAGGACCGCCACAATATTAAACATAGAGGATAGGCAGTGGTAGCACATACCTTTAATCCTAGCATTCCAGAGGCAGAAATCCATGTGTTCAAGGATACAGCCAAGCATGATGACTCACGCCTTTAATCCCAGAAAGCGAGCCTTTAATCCCAGGGAGTGGTGATAGAAAGCAGAAAGGTATATAAGGCGTGAGGACCAGAAACTAGAAGCATTTGGCTGAGCATTTGGTTGGTTAAACTTTTAGCTGGTTAAGCTTTTAGGTTTTGAGCAGCACAGTTCAGCTGAGAGCCATTTGGATATGAGGACACAGAGGCTTCCAGTCTGAAGAAACAAGATCAGCTGAGAAGTTGGCCAGGTGAGGTTAGCTGTGGCTTGTTCTGTCTCTCTGATTTTCCAGTACTCACCCCAATAACTGGCCTCAGGTTTGATTTTATTAATAAGAACTTTTAAGATTCATGCTACACATTTGTCAATCCTCTTCACTGACGTTCATGTTTACATCTTATATTCCTTCATTTTTAACTGCAATGAATGTAGTTCTTCCATCATGAAATGTGACAATGGGCCCCTATTAAGGACCCACCTTGAAATTTTTTCTTTTATAAAGTAAAGTAGCAAAGAGTATACTCTGGCATATACTTCTGTTGAGGCAGTTTCCTCTTGCCTTCAATGATAGCCAGCTGCCAGGCTGATTTATCTCAGGGAAGTCAAGGGAAGAAAAAAATGGTTGAGTGTTGTTTGCTTGTCTCTATAATTAATGAACTAGGAAGGTCTACAGATATAAGTTACGTTTTTGAGGAGCAGCTTGTTATGAAGGAGTATTTTACCAGTAATATAGGAGAGTAAGAATGACAAAAATAAAAGCATTTATTGTTTCTGTATACCACATATTTTGGTAGATGCTCTGAAATACTTTAATTGCCTTGATAATTCTGCAATATAGGCATTATTCTTATTTTTAATTCCTATTTTCAGAGAGATATGAAGAGGATTTTCCAATGCAATACATCTCATAATAGAAGCAGTCAAGCTTAGAATTCAGCCTTCTCATTTGTGAGACTGATGTTCAGCTTGGTCCAGCATTCTACCTCCTCACTACAACATCTGAAAAAAACAAAGGCTTATTTTGGTGACTCATGAGTAAAGATAACAGGTAGTTAAGGGAATTCAGAAATGTCTTTAAAATCATGTCTTTAGGGATTAGGTATGGCTGAGTGCTTATTGAGTTTGCACCAGACCTGGGTTCAATCCCTAATACCACCCAAAATATCAAAATTACCTCTTTGTTATATATAAAAACGTATGATATCAATTGTAAATACCAGCTTTTACTAGAATCCACATGCTCAATCTTTATGTGCTGGCTAGTTTTATGTCAATAGCACAAGAAGGGAAAAAAGAAAACCTCAACTGAGAAATTGCTCCTTCTCTACTGGCCTATGAAGCATTTTTTTTAAATTGATGTTTGACGTGGAGGGTACAACTCACTGTGGGTCATGCCACCCCTGGGCTGGTGGTCATGGGTACTGTAAGAGGGAAGTCTGAGCAAGCCATGTGGAACAAATCATGAGGATCAAGCTAGTAAGGAGTGATCTTCCATGGCCTCTGTGTCGGTTCCTGCCTGCAGGTTCCTGCCTTGAGTTCCTGCCTTGACTTTTTTGAATGATGGATTGTGAGATGGAGTAAGCTCTTCCCTGACAAGTTGGCTTTTGTTGTGGTGTTTTTTTTTCCATAGCAATAGAAACCCTAAAGAAGACATCTTATTAACTTACCAATCACCAACTTCTATGGATTATGGTGAGATTAGTTTTATTTTAAAACTAATTTTTATGGAACAGTAGTAGCAGTTCAGCTTAGTGAAAAACTGGTTCATAGAATGGAACATATAGAGAAGGCTGGTGTCCACCCAGGATGTACCTGATTAGACTCCAAATTTTCACAGTGCTCTATCAATGTTGTTATTGCCCATTCAGTTTTATTCCCCCACATTTACCTTCCACGATGTGAGGGTTAATTTGCATGTCAACTTGACTAGAATTAAAATCACCGTGGCTACAAACTTCTGAGTGTGTCTATGAGGGTGTTTTCAGAAAGCTTTAACAGAGTAGAGAGGATCCACCCTGAATGTGAGAAGCACTATTCCATGAACTGGGGTCCCAGACTGAGTAAAAAGGAGAAAGCAAGCTGAGCACCATTGTTCATCTCTCCCTGCTTCCTGACTGGAGATGCAATGGCCTCACCTCCCATTGCCACGCTTTATTTACCATGATGGAGGGTGTCCTCAAACTGTGAGTGACAATAAGCCATCCCTTTTCCTGCAGTTGCTGTGTGTCAGATATTTTGTCACACAACAACAACAACAACAACAACAACAAGAGACTGATACATCTACTTAATAATATAGGATAGTAGCTCTTAGGTCATATCAGAAAATTAACTTCAAACATCTTGAAATCTGCCTCTTACCAAGTGTCAGGTAAATAAAGTAACTGTGGTAAGGCTATCAAAGGATATCAAAGGATAGCTGCACACTCACTCCATGGGATATGTTAAAATCTCTCTCCAGCACCAATTGAAACAGAAGAGATCTACAGAAATATCCATATCAGCTTAGCCCTTTCAGAGCATTCCCTATTAAACTGACTTACTGATGCCCTCTCTGTCTTTATCACAGAATACTGACAGCCAAAGCTGCATATAATTTACCTCTGTGCTTCCAAAAATTTCCCTGGTGTTTTCAATCATCATATCAACTGTCTATGATTCAATGATGAGGGGAAAAGCTCATTTCTAATGAAAAGGTTATGCTCTTTCTTAGTCTTATAAAGTATCTAGAAAAGGTATCTGAATTTGAAGTCAAAATCCAAATCCTGACCTCCAAATAGTGGATTTCTACATGAGAGTAAAAATGACTCCATTACACTTTCACCATGCAGTGTGCATAAGGGAGAAGTTCATAAACATGGAGTCAGCTTTGTATTTTAACCTCTCCTTCCTAGCTTTGTGCCCTTTAAGGAAGAACTCCCTGAAATCATTCTTATGTGATCTATAAAGAGGTACTACTGCAATATAATGCAGTGTGACAGAGCAGGGAATAGTAGAGTGCACCTCCATGCAAAATGAACAGAAATGTAAAATTCACCCCTGGTTGGAGAAAGACATCCCCACCCTGCAACTCTCTGTTAAAGTGAGTCCATTAGACAGGCTGAAAGGCACTGCAGAATATCAGTACAGCACTTTGAATAGAGAAAAGGACTGGAATAATCATGGCTGCCCTTTCCAACCAATTCTCTGACCTAATTTGTTTTTCTAGAGGTTGTTTGCAGGACTGATCTTTGAGACATCCTGTCCCGAAACTGCACTGCAGTTTCCTCCTTCTACAAATATATTCTGTTTTCCAGGTCTTGCTTAATTCAAGACATTAGGTAGATATCTGACACCAAGAGAACTTAATAAATATATCAATCAACAAAGTACTTAATTAGAAACAACTGACAAAAAAATCCAGCACTTCAATCAGATGCCCGACTTTTCTCATTGGCTTAATTTTTACCATAAAACAGTAGCTAGAAAGAAACAGAGTCACACAGAAGACTAAAATAATGCATGCTAGTGGTCATGGGTCTAGCTCCTTAGCAGACATGTCAAACACATATGCTGATTTTTTACCATGTAAAGGACAGAAAATAATAGTAGCTGTGCTGGTTAGTTTTATGTCAATTTCACACAGGCTGGAGTCATTTCAGAAGATGGAAGCTTGACTGAGAAAATGCCTCCACCAACCTGGCAAGACTGTGGTAGATTTTCTTAATTGGTGATTTACATGGGAGTTCCCAGATTATGTGTGTGTGCGCGCGCGCGCACCACCCCTGGGCTAGTTGTCCTGGAGCTATAAGAAGGCAAGCTGAGCAATCTATGAAGGAGCAAGCCAGTAAGCACCATCCTCTCCTGGCTTCTTCTTTAGTTCCTGCCTCCAGGTTTCTGTCTTGGGTTCCTGCTGTAGGATAATGCTTTTGTACACTGGTTTAATAAAACACTGATTAGCCAGTAGCCAGGCAGGAAGTATAGGTGGAGTGAGCAGACTAAAGGAATTCTGGGAAGAGGAAGGCTGAGACAGGAGTCACCAGCCAGACACAGAGGAACAAGGTGACAAGGCAGAACTGAGAAAAGGTACCAAGCCATGTGGCTAAACATAGATAGGAATTACGGGTTAATTTAAGTGTAAGAGCTAGTCAATAATAAGCCTGAGCTAATGGCCATAGAGTTTGTAAATATTAAGCCTCTGTGTGTTTATTTGGATCTGAGAGGCTGCAGGACCAGGCAGGAGAGAGGACCTGGGCTACAGGGCCCAGGCAGAACCAGAGAAACTTACAACTACAGGTCCCTGCCTTCACTTCCCTAGATGATGGACTACAAGCTATAAGATGAAACAAACCCTCCCATCCCCAGGTCGTATGTTCTATTATAACTATATAATCCCTAAGACAGTGGCTAAGTTGATATTATAGGGAAACAAATGCAAGAGTGGGGTCTAGAGAAACACAGTCTTATTAGAAAAGATCCAGAGAGATAAGCATATTAAAGTCATCCACAGTTAGGAAGGTATGAATGGAGCTTTAACACAGAAAAACACACAAAGGCCCTTCAAAACTTTTCTACATTCATTCTATTGTTTCTCGTAGTACTTATACCCAAATTCTAATTAACTGGTGTGAACTGTTCTTTTACACAGCCACACTATTAGTAGTGTCTTAATGCCAACTGAGAGACAAACTCATATGATATACATCACTCATTCTTTATAAGAGTATTGAATAATTCATTTTGTGAGGAGAAATGGCAATTTTTTTAAAACTTTCATAATAAAAAGACCTTGACTTGGAGCATTAAGCCTCCATTTTTCCCACTCATTTCATTTGATTCTCAAGTGACCCCCTCACGTATACCCTCCCTGTCTGTGTATTTCCTTAGTCTTACTTTGTGTCATTAACAGAATAGCTTACACTACAGGTATGTTGTAAGAGGTTCATCTGAACACCATGACATGGATAAGATCTCAAACCCAAAAATGTCATCACTCTTAATTCAAATGCTCGTGATTGCTGGTCCATGTTCAGTGACTCTCCGAGATGTCACCTAAAATAGGCGCTAAGCTCATAGCAATATTCATAAATAAAAACGTGCTTCCAGATGTCAACTATTTATAAAGTTGAGGCTGTCTGCGTTCTGGGAGGGGGCGGGTGGGGATGAAGCTTATGGGAACTATGGCAGTTATATTAGGGCTCCAGAAGATCTAAGGAAGATGTGCCACTTCACCTAGAGGTAGAAATATCCTTGATCCAAAATCTACAGTAAAATTGTGTCCAACATATGAGATGTATGATGTAAAGCTGCAAGGGGTCTGTGGAGGGAGGTGCAGGAGAAAGGAAGAGAGAGGGATCCTTGTTTTTCCTGACTGTGTTTTACAGGGCCCAGCAAAAGTTGTACAGTAGAGACCATTCCCCTTGATAACTACATGCTGATATGTTATGTAGTTTCATTAATATTTTAATTTCTGCGCTTGTATCCCTAGGCAATTTCAAGACAGGAACTTTTTTTTAACATAAAGAAGGAAAAATTTAACATTTTCTTCCTTAAAGTTTCAACATATCACCATGAAGGTATTTTCAGGTCATTCTGTTGTGTTCCTCTTCATAACTCATCCTTTTATGGTTCACAGATGACTTCTCAACTGGACACAAGAATGGAATAATAGCCTGTGTTTGTCATTTTTTTATAGAACAGGGCTTTTATTTTAAAATTACTTTTTTGCATTTTAAAATAAAATATAATTACATTACTTTCCCAATTTGCTTTCCTCCCTCCAGCCCCCTCCTAGGCCCTTCCTCATTATCAAATTGATAACCTCTTTTTCTTTGATTAGTATCATTACATATATGACTGCTATGGGAGAATTAGCCTCTACCAGGGATAAGCTCCATGGTTGGTTATCCAACACAAAGTGGTCAGCCCTATGCAATTTTTCTGTTGTTGTTAAAGTTTAGTTATAGGATGTGTTTTCTAAAAATAGAAAGAAAACCTAGATAGACACAGAAACCGTATTTGTGGCTGACAATACAAGACACCTAGTAGAAGTATTTTAAGAATTATTCATCAGAATTAATAGAAATGCTATGCTTCTTGAAAAAAAGAATCATTCAACATTTTGAAAACAATACTTTTTTTCTTTTAAAAATATAAAGCAAGTTCAACAAATTATAGCCTATATATAAAAATCAGCCCCCCTCCTTTAAAAAATAAAGTCTTAGTGGGATACAGCCATGATTATTTGCTTAGATTTCTTTTTATTTTACTGAAAAGTCTGCTGATGCATATAGCATACAAAAGTGAAACCTATGAATCTCAGTTTTATCAACCCCTACTTTCATTGTGCTTAGAAATGTCTTCTACTGAAATGAATAACATATACAATACTCAGGTTCAAGTCTCCAAATGTGCTTTGCCACACATTCCAAATGATACCTACAAAAATCCTCTCAAATCACGTCTTGTGAGCTAAAAGTGTCATTGGACGTCAATGCAACAGTATTTTAAGATACTGTTCTTATTGTAAGGATAAGAAGTTGTGGTTTTAAGCACAGCTTTTGAAAACAAATTTTATCTTCATGTTCCCACATCAAACTTCAAGAGACTACACAACTCCCTAAATTACAGGACATATAGCATTTCTTACAGACAAACAGCTGAGTTTCCCTTGACCTGTTATAACACCCTTCCCATCTCTGCCATGGTGTTTTATTGTAAGTTGTCAACTCTGCATGCCATCCTTGCATCCATCATATGATAGGAGGAGGATTCTAAAGATGTCACCCCTGGCTCCAGTCAGCCCTGCATCCAAATCATCCAGAGGAGACAGCTGCATGTCATATTTCTAAAAATATCTTTTTGGGGGTGATAAATTTTACTAACAACCTCTGGAGTTAGAACATTTTGCTTAGCTCTGATTACTTACCATAGTACAAGTCCACTCCCTCCTCTAGCTCAGAAGAAATGAACCCGTTTAAAAAGTTTAAGCTGTAATAGTTCTAAAACATCGTCAGGTTTTCATTAGTATATCACTGGGGATACACCCTTGAAGGATTTATTCAGCTTCTAGGTGGTGTATCCTCCACCACATGATCAGACCTTTGTCTGTGTGATTCCACAGATGAGTATTTTGCACATTAATTAGTGAAGCTTGAAGAGTATTTTTTGGATCAAATATATCTTCATTTCCTTCAGGGTTTGTGTTGGTCAGATTTTTGTTAACTTAATACAAGTTAGAGTCATCTGCAAAGAGGGAGCCTCACTGGAAGGAGGGGGCCTCACTGAATACACTCACCAGATTGCTTCTGAGAGAGTCCATGGGGGTATTCATTTAATTAATAATGTTATGGGAGGGCACAGCACACTGTGGGTAGTGTTATCTCTGGACTTGTGCTGCTGGGCTGTATAGGAAAGCAGGCTGAGCAAGCCATGGTGTTCATGGCAGTAAACAGCATTCTTTCATGATCTCTGTTCTGGCTTCTGCCTCGAGTTCTTAACCTGACTTCCCTTCATGATAGACTGTAGACTCTAAAAAAATAAAAATAAATCTTTTGTGCCTCATGTTAATTTTGGCCATGACATTTATCACAGCAATTGAAATCTCATTGAAACAGGGTCTGTAACAGGTTATGTTAAAAAGGAGATTATCGCTGCAGTGTATGTTGAATGAATGTCTAAATTTATTAAGATGTTTAAAGTTTATACCATGACATTAGCTATAGAGTTGGACACAATGGTGAATGCCTTAATCCTAGCACTTGCTCTAAATGTGAGGTCACTCTGGTCTGTTACATAGTGAGTGAATGCTAGACAGTTCAGGACTACATAGCAGAACCTTGTTTAAAATAAAAGCACAGCAAAAAGCTATACCCTTGCTGGTTGATATGTTCTGGTTGACTTGTGACTAAGGACTCCTCATGAACTCACAATTTGTTTGAAGAGGACATTATAAAATCATTGAAAAGGCAAATCTGAGCAGTGAAGTAGTCAGTTTCCCAAATAAGATAGTCCAAGGACACAAGTTTGTTGTCAGAAAACATAAATCAGAACATAATCCTAAAACTGACCTTCTTTGAACTAACTCAGTTTAGAATGACATAGAACTAACTAACTAAGCACTTTCATTTGGTATTCTTGAGTCACTGGATTCAAGACATTTATCTGGCTTTAAATCCTCATTCATTTCTTTGGGAGCTGATTCTTTACAGAATAATTTTTTTAAAAAATTATTTTATGTGTGAGAGTGTTTTCCAGGCATGCATGCCTGTGCACCCTGTGTGTCCAGTGTTCATGGAGGCCAGAAGAGGGTGTTGGACTCCCTGTAATTGGAGTTACAGACAGTTATGAGTCTCCATGTGGTTGCTGGGAATTGAGCGAGGGTCCTCTGGAAGCCAGGGCTCTACGTCTCTGAGCGATTTCTTTAGCTCTTCTTCTTCTTCTTCTTCTTCTTCTTCTTCTTCTTCTTCTTCTTCTTCTTCTTCTTTTCCTTCTTCTTCTTAAGATTTATTTATTTATTATGTATATGGCGTTCTGCCTGCATGTTGCCTGCCTGCTTGAAGAGGGCACCCGATCTCATAGATGGTTGTGAGCCACCATGTGGTTGCTGGGCATTGAACTCAGGACCTCTGGAAGAGGAGCCAGTGCTCTTAACCTCTAAGCCATCTCTACAGCTCTCTTTAGCTCTTCTTTACAGAGTTAATTAACTCAAGGTGAGAAGAGCTTTGCTTGGAAGCCTCTTTTTTACAAAACCGGGACTGTGCATCTAGTCTCCTTTGCATGGGATTCTGACCAATAAGAACTGCTAACTATGTTCCCAGCTCTTGATTTCACTTTAAATCAATCAAGCACATATGTAATTAATAAGATGTGCTGATTCTGTTAACCTTTTTATATTAGCTATAATACTAAGTATTTCCATATGTTTTACTGTACTGACTGTATTTTCTCTAGGGACATTTATTTCAGTCTTCTCCAGAAATTTCTAATTATATTCCATTGTGTATTTCTAAATTTATCTGTATCATACAGTTCTCAATTGTTCTGACATTTGAAGGCCCTATAACTTATTTGTTACCCATAACATATGCAAGACAATATCTGGTTTATGATACAACCTGTCAACTTTTCAAATGAAATAAAATTCAAATATGTTTCCAGAGGAACCACAATAAAATGGAAACTCATTTGGATTAAATGTTCTTCTTTGGGGTGCACTAAAGGCAACTGTGTATTCAAGAATTTGCACTTTCTCAGGTTATTCCTAACTTCTAAAGGAGAGAATAGCATGAATGCTCATAAAGCCCCCTGAGCACCACTACCATAAGCTGAGTATTGCTTGTAGTGTCGGGGATTCATTATCAGAGCCTGACTATCGAGCTGCATGGCTCATGGGTCCCATAAACAGAATGCTTTTCCTTTTTTGTTCTTCTAATTGAAGAAAGAGTTTAACAATTGAACTGAAATTGAAGATTTTGTTTCCTAGAATGCTCCCTCCTCCTTCTTTCCTGCTCCGAGAGTTACAGTGTTTATTCATTCATTCATTCATTCATTTATTATTTTTCTGATAGACTACAGTTGTACAAACCATACCTGGCCAGTTTTCATTGAGAATTTAAGTTTTTGTAGATGTATCCATATAGATGTTCTGAGGGTGGGGAAATCTCCCTAGATAAAGAACTTAATTATCACTTAGAAGCTTGAATTGCCTCGATAGCAGATTGCCTTGACTATGTGTAGAATTCTGTTACCTTTTGCTTTTCTCTACATTTGCTTTCAGGAGAACTAAACACAAAAATGAGAAGCCTGGCTATCAGAAATGTTTGCTTTGACTTTGTATCATATGGTTTCACCTGTTCAAATAGGCTAGGTCATAAAACATGAATGTTTCCTAAGTTTCCATCTGAAAAATTCTCATTTGCAACACACACAGTCAGTGACCCTTGTTTAGACCAAGTGACAGCAGACTGAATGCTTTGCTCTCCCTGAAAGAGTATGCTGAAATTCTAGTATGCATGTATGTTTGTGGAGATGGGGTCCTTGGGAGGTGATTAGGTGACAAGGGGGGTGGTTCTCACCCCATCCACTGTGTGAGGACACACAGGCAGAAAGAGCAGTCCACAGACTAAGAAGTGGGCCATCATGGGATGGGAATCTCTCTATACTGACCTTGGACTTGTCAACATCCAGAACTGTGAGAGATAAATGCTGCTTGTTTAAACCACTTTCTTTACTGATGACTTTGTTACAGCAGTCTAAAGAGACTAAGACATGAGTACACATATAGTTAACACACAGATGGACCTTGTCATGTGTAGACGTGTGTCATTATTATGGAAAATGGACACTCTGGTGAGAGCAGAACCTCTTTTCAAAGGGTAAAAATAAAAGTTCTAGGATTACTAGTTACCTAAAAGCCTGATAATGAACATCTAAAACAGGCTGTCAGAGAAGCCGAGGAGTTTCCTGAGTAACACGAAACCCAAGACAAGCTTAAAACAGAAAGATAATTTGGATTGAAATAGATTATGCAATAAAAAGCCAAATGTGAAAACAGAAACTCCAAGGAGAAATATCTATCGCCAAGCAGCCAATCAAATGCCGTGTTTGCTACAGACTACACTGGGACAGACAGATGGTTCTGGCTTCCAGGCTCACCTTCTGGTTCCAGAGGAAAAGTGTTTTTCAGAGAGGTCAAAATATTTCACTTGAAAAATGAACTACACACATGAGTGACACAAGTCTGACAACGTCTAAAAAGTGTGTAAAGGATGACTTCTGCTTAGCTGGGTTTTATGAGACTCTCCCAGGACAACCTTTTGTGCCCATGTTACCAAATCGGGGAAAATCAAGTTAGTAAATAGCATTTTTTTTATGGCTTCTAAGTCTGTGGAGGAAGGCCTCTGTGATTTAGTAGGCCTTTCCCTCCTTGCTGCCCGTGACTGTGACTAGGTTTACAATATTACCTTGAGGATTTAGCATCTCAACTAGCTGTTTCTGACTCCCTGATGTAAGGAAGATGAATCATTTACCATCCAGAAAGCACCAACTGTGCTCTCTTCCTAGGGCTGAGCTTCCCCTACCAGCAGGATTTACAATTGAAATAGGTTTTCAATCTCAACAGGACTACAGTGTTGACAAGTGAACAAGCCTGGGGAGTTTTTCATTAGGGGGAAAAGACATATTTGTGAGTATTTCTCAGTGGCTCTCACTGGACATCAAGAAATTCTGCAGAGGTTGGTGTCCGGCCTCCTGCCAAGAAGACTAAATCCTCCTGACATGGTAGGCATATACCCTCCGAGATGACACAGGCAAAATGCAAGATTTAGGTTAGGGACCAGAAACTCTTTCCTGATAGCCCATCTTAGGGAAGGACAGAGATCTGAGGGAATGGATTCCCTGAGGGTTCACTGGATGAGAATAGAGGGGCTCAGCAGGGGGTTATTTCATACCTCAGAGAACATTGGCAACATCTTCAGATTTGTTTTTGTCTGTCCCGAACGGGGGCAGGAAGGAAACAGTACAAGCATCTGATGGGCAGAGGCAAGTACCCTGCTGGATCTCCCTCAAAGGAAGACTTTTCCATTTCCAAGGATCAATAAAGGTTAAGAAACCCTGGTCTGAATAAAGAGCTCACACAATTTAGGGTTCACTTAAATAAAGGCATACTTGAAGTTCTTAAGGTAAACAACTACTTGAAGGCTTTCTGTGGCTCCTTCATTCACCTAACATAACCTCACAAAGTAAAACCATCCTCTTCTGTTTGTCTACTGAAGATAAAAGGGCCACTTTATCACCCAAGTAAGAATACTATAAAGATTGTCCCCCCCCCCATCCAAATGCTTTCCTTGTATTTTTCTATCTTGATTTCAATGTTTGTTTTTAGAACCAGCTTAAATCCCCCTTCATCCTAAAAGCCTTATCGGACAGTACAATGATTTCTTGTCCTCTATAGTACAAGATAGTACAGATAGGACAGCAGTGTCTACATCCCTTAACAGGCATTTATTGCATTGTTGACTCACTGTATCTATGTGACAGATCAGTTAACTTGTAAAGTCATTGCTAGTTGGGTTACTACTTCACATTGGTTTGAAAACACACAAACCATTATTGTCTTGCATAAAGGAAGGGATCCATAAAGGTCTATTCACCATATCTTCAAATACAAGGGACACCCGCAGGTTAGAAGACTTGAGTTGCCCATTTCTCTGAGTGTCAGAAGTTGTGTTCACAAAGCTACATCCAATATATTCTTGTTTACAATGGCTTATAGACTACAAAGCCACAGTAGACTCTGATTTCTGGCCTTCATAAAACGAGAAATCAGTATGACTTATTAGAATAAGAAGAATTATTTAAGGTCATTCTGTATCATTAATGGAAAAAGGAACAATAAAATATCATAATAAAGAGAAATAGTTTTATAATAGTGAAGGGCTGTGTTATTAGTCAGGTTTATGAGTTCTGTAGACGAGTATTCCAAGGAGCATGGCAGAAATTCGATCAATTAAATGGGGTGCACATAAATTTCACTTAATAAAACTGACTAAATTACTTCTGGAAAAGGGCTATAGGGAACATAGTTTTATTAGTTCTTGGAGTGGGAGAATTTGATGATCTGGTGAATACTTTTCAACTTCTAATTTGAGTTTCCTATGAAAACCATTAGGAATAGCTAGAAATAGTATGAGCAGCCCAAAGCAAAACTGAGACACAGACGTGGTGGCCCATGGCCAGTAATGAGAAAAGTAAATAAGATTACTGGCTCCATCCAGTTTGAATGGACTTTGATAAATTATTTAGCTCTCTGTTCCTCAGTTTCCCATTGTTAAAAATGAGACTACAATGTTGTGTGGTATTTTGTTTGTGTTCTGACAAATAAAGCTTGCCTGGAGATCAGAGGGCTCACCTAGCTACTAGTTAACCAGAGAGGCCAGGCAGTGGTGACACACACCTTTAATCCCAGCACTTGGGAGGAGGAAGCAGGAAGATCAGGAGTTCAGGGCCACCCTGGACTACATGAGACTGAACTAGTCTAAAAGAGAAATAGAGCCAGGTGGTAGAGGCTCACAACTTTGATCCCAGTACTCGGGAGGTGGAGACAGGGATATAAGGCCGGTAGAGACAGAATCTCTGGCCTCATTCAGTCTGAGGATTCATAGAGACAGGATCTGCCCATTCAATCTAAGGATTTGTAGAGACAGGAGTACCCATTTGGTCTGAGTTTTTGTAGAGGTAAGAAGTCTCTAGTGGCTGGCTGCTCTGCTTCTCTGATCTTTCAGCTTTCACTCTCACATCTGACTCTGGATTTTTACTTAAGACTAATTAGGATCCTGCTTCACTATAATAGTGAGAGACAACTAAGTTGGTTCATGTGTAGTTATTTAGAGCAGGGCCTGATAAAAATGACATAGAGTACTTGGTTCATTTGAGTACCCACTGCCATGCATCGTAAAGCTAATTGCATGGGTCTGCATCATATATGACTTGATAGATATTTCTGCCTTTAAAATATTTAATGAAAGAGATTTCACTACCTACAGCTTTAGTATGTTTGCATGAAAGAAAACAAGTAAATATTAGTAATCAGAGAATTGAATTACTGAGACATGTAAAAAAAATTGAATCATGTGACAGTCAGGTAAGAATGTCTGTGATTCCCAGATATCTGTGATGATGACTATTTAATGTTGTACTCGAAACATTAATACAAAGAATCCATGTGAAAATCTGCACATGTCTATAGCTTATTTCTTAACATAAAGGATCAGAGACTTATGATTTGTAAACATTAATTCTCTGAAAAATATATCACAAAACCTTGCAGTTAATAAAATGTGATTTTTTTCTTGTAGAAAAATTTTATCCATTCTGTTCTAAAAAAAAGTTTAATGTGACCTTTTTATTAAAAGTGTAAAAATGATTCATTTGTTGAGTGGGAATAAAATGATGATTTACCATTCAAGTGGACATTAAAAAATGTTTTTGAAACCAGGTATTACATAAAACAGGCTAGAAACTAACTTTTTATGTCCTGTCCTTTTTAAAATGCACAAACTTGAAGCTTTATAGTTTCTCCATCTTCACCACAAATGTATCACAATTTATAAAAGACATCTTATATACATGCTTCACTTTTGCTAATTAAATAATGCCATGGTTATTTTAGCAGTCATTACATACTATGGGGAAAGCCAGAGGCTGGATGATTTGGGGACACTCACGGAAAGTTCCACTCGGAAACAATCTTCTAGCCAGCTCCTGTGGATGATTTATATCCTTGGTGGTTTTTCATCTTGATATTTCTTGGTCCCTACCCATAATAACTTTGTGTTTCATATTCATTTTTCTATCTATAAAATTATTGGGAATTTTATGCTGACTTCATAACCTTCAAAGAAACTGATCACAGCAAAATATCTCCCTGCTTACAGGGCACAGCTTTCCACTAACCTCGATTTTAATTAATACATTTTGAAAGGAAAGCATTCATTACCAATGGAAATAAGCCTCTCTGAAAGACTTTTCCTACTAGCAATACCCTTTTACAAAAGCCAATTTGATTATAAAGCTCTTGAGGAAGTTGAAAGCAACTCTGCATCAGTTTTGTTTTCCTTGGAGTTCTGGATCATTCTGGATTAACATGCAATACTGAAGCACCAGGGGTGAGTTTCTAAACTCCCACTTACATGTTCTCCTTCCTGACTGGATGGTGTGTTTCTGGCAAAAGCCTACAACTATGGCTATAACCAGACACTAGCACCTAATGCAGAATGTCTAACAGTGTAAGTATAGAATATGTATCTCGTCAAAAAAAAAAGCTACTCATTGAAATAAATGTGGTGACAAGAACATTCAGAAGAGGGAACATTTTCCAGTCTCTATAATGACAACGTACCCTATGGGGTTAAGTCTTAGCAGATTCATGACTGTGCCTCATTTAAAAGTGTTCTCTGTAAAGTGCTGAAAGCAAGAGGCTAAGACTGAGCCCATGTGTAATAGACTGCCTAAGCAGTGAAGAGAATGGGGAGAAAGCATAACTATATTTTCAACGTCACAAGTAGAGAATGGCACACGAAAGAAATGCATCATTTACAGGAAATAGATTGCTCCAGCGATCACTATGTCACATAATGTAAGCCAAACTCACAAAGACAAGCATCACCTGCTCTCTCTCATATGTGGAGTTTAGGAAAAAAAAAGATATGAAATGAAAAAGTACTTACTAATGATATGGAGGTGGGAAAATGGGAGCAGAGATTGTAGAATGAGAGAGGACAGTATGGGGGTGAATATCACCAAACATGTGACATGCATGAAGTCTATATTGCTAGGGGAAAAAACATGGTTATGACCAGAGTTCTTCTCTACTGGAGAAAGAATAGCTAGAAATACTTTGTTTTAAATAAATATGAGGAAAACTTCCCTCTAGAGATATACTACCTAGTGAGATGACAATGGAGGACTTTTACATATTACAAAGCTTTCTAGATAAAGCATCGTGGATCCATATTTAAAAATGCTATGTTGTAGATATTGTTTCTTCAATGTAATCACAACTACTTAACAATTTGGAAGTAGTACACAGAAGAGGAATAATCCCATTTTTATATAGTTCTGGAAAATATAATATGGATATGGATTCAGGTTCATTAAGTGATTTTTGCCATCTTGCCAAAAATAAAGTACTTAATATGAAGGTGGCAGTTATCGACAGCTTGTGGTGGATGCTACATCACTCATGTTGACCAACTAAACATCCATTCACCCCATGTATCAAGCAATTTACAACCATCATCTAAAAATAATAAGAGAGTAAGGGTGTGATTTATGAGCCCACTGGGAATCAAATGGAAAGGCTTTCTTGTGACCCAAGGGAAGCACTTAGATTGTATGGCTGAACTACTTTAAATATTCGTTACTGTTTAATGAACATGCGTTTTCTTTAATTAGACATCCTGTAAATGCTGTTTTAAGACGGGTTGACTTTCAGCCATGAGCCTCCTGGTGAATCCAGGGGACTTGTATGTATTAGCTACACATCTCAAGTAGTAAACACATCAAGAAAAAAAATTATATGATTATTTTCACAGGTGAAGAGGGAAAAGAAAAGACATGCAACTTGGCTGAGAATTTTCTCCTCCATCCTGTTTAAATAGAAACTGGTGGCACTTCATTTAATCTTCTTCTTTTGAAGCAGGGTCTCATGTAGACCCAGCTGGCCTGAATTTTGAGCTTCTGCTCCTCCTGCTCTTACCTCCTAAGTGCTAGGGTTCCAGGTATACACATGGTTGTTCATGTGGTGCTGGGGATTGTACGCAGGGCTCAGTGCATACTAGGCAAGGGTGTTACCAACTGAACTCCACCATGGTCCCATTTAAATTCTTAATATGAAGCATTCCATACTCAGAGTGTCAATTAAAAACACCAAGAGTTAATCTACCCAACCTTTCACTGGAGAAGCACTTCTTTATCTCCTATCATGTGGCTAGTTAAAGCATAGGTTAACAATGGGTAGTATTTATGAATGCATTTCCAAGTGACAGACAATAGCCACCTTAGGCTGTGCATGACTTAGATTATCTTGATGTAAGTTGGGGAACTAATAGCAATTAAATAAAAATCAAAGGTCTGCTTCAAGTTCTAGTATTATTACTCTTGTGAACTCTCAAGAGTTATCACATCTATGTGTACCACCATGACAGTAACTATTTACCATACAATTGCAGTTTTAAAAATTAATCTCTTTATGCAAATCCATTAAGCAAGTGTGTCTTTCAAGTAAAGATGATATATTTTCGCAGTGATGAGCAATTCAGGACATCTTTGGTGCATAACAAATTAATTAAGATGATATATTTTGTTCGGTCAATTTCAGATTAGGTGAACACAGAAGAGGATAGGGTCACTTTCATTAGCCACCCAGATGCAGTGCAGGTAGCTTCCCTAGGAAGAAAGTGGCACCACTAAGTTCATGGTATTCCTTCCCCTTTTTGAAACCCCAAGATGAACATAAAGCTTAGTTTCTGCAGGAGCATCATGGGCCCTCACTAATGTGTCTGATTCTCTCATTTTATCTGCTAAAGAGCTGGGCAAACTCAGTCATTTTTAGGTCTAATTTTTCCAATCCGATTGTTTACTGGAATCACTTAAGTGTATGAAAATACCAGCGCTCAGCTTCTTATCCCTAGATTCTGACTTAATGGATCTGAGGAGAAGCCAGGGTATCAGGGAACTAGAAAGATTCTGAGGTATTTTTCTGGAGAATCATTAAGTTTCACCAAATGAAAGGTAGTGAAAACTAGTTCTCAGTTTGATAAGCCACAAGGTACTCTTAGAAGCTTAGTCTTGGTTGTGGTTCTTAAAAATGTATAGCATTTCAAGCTGGCTTATAAATAACTTAGGTCCTCCTAATGTCTATTCAAGGTCTCTCCTGGGATACTGCTACCCAGGAATCTGTTGACCTATTTATTTATATTTCACGTGCACAAATAGTTATACTTACAGAAGTAGCATTCTAAGTCATATAAGAAAGTTCTCTACCTAAATCTCCTATTAATGAGCCAGAAGATTTTGCTTTCTTCCTTATGCTTATTAAAGATTAAAAAAATCCTAGAAGTGTTCTAGAGTGAGGAGTAGCACCACCAACTGAACTTTTGTGAAATTGATAAAAATGATATTATGCATATGTTTACAAAACTATGGAAATAAAAAGGATCAAACAGGTATCCACCCTATGATAACAACTATATATTTTATTGTTAGAACTGGATTTTTAAAAATTGGCTTGGTGAGTGGGAATGGTAAATCACTTTTCATTTGATTCCTGTGATATTGCCATTACAAGTTTATATTAATAAAAATGCTAAAGCTGATGAAGAAACTACCAGGTGCTGGAAATTAGACATAGCATGAATATTAATAAAGAATTAATTATTTTACACAAAAAGAGGAAGGACAATTGTGTAGCTTGATCTGTTTAAAAGGCTCCTGGCAGTAGGATCAGGATCTATCCCTGGTGCATGAGCTGGCTTGTTGGAGCCATTACCTATGTTTGGACACCTTGCCCAGCCTTGATGCAGTGGGGAGGGGCTTGGACCTGCCTCAGCTGAATGTACCAGGCCTTGCTGACTCCCCATGGGAGGCATTACCTTTTTGAAGGAAGGTAGAAGGGGTGGGTTGTGGAAAAGGCTGGGGGAAGGAGGGAGGAGGGAAGAGAGGGGATCTGTGGTTGGTATGTAGAATGAATAAAAGATTTCTTAATAAAGAAAAAAGAGGAAGGATAAAGAATTTAAGTAATGCATTCAAACTCAAAAAATGGAATTGAACACAAATTTTGTTCAATTCTTATTTTAAAAACTAGTCTGGGAGTTTGGGTATGGTGGTGCATGCCTATGATTACTGTATGCACATGGAGGCAGGAGGATCAGAAGTTCAAGGTCATCCTCTATTCCTTTATGACTTCAAGGCTAGGCTGGACTATAAGACCCCAACTCAAATAAACAAGCGAACAAAAAATTAGGAGACAGATTTGGTCCTTAATTATTAATTGTTAATTGTAATACTTAATTATTAATTGTAATACTTATGGTTAGTTATTACTATTTTAATCTCCAAAGACAAAGAATTTACCTTTATAAATGGCTACTGTAGGGCACACTGTCAGATTGGTAAAGAATTCCAACCACTTTAATGCCATCAATAAAGCATCAGTGTCCTGAGCACAGGGAAAGTTAGGAAGCAAATAGCACTTAACATTGCAGCTATTAATTACTAAAATATTCTACCGGGGGGGGGGGGTGAGTAAGATAACATCTCCTTACAAGACAAACAATGAATAAAAGCATAAAACTTAAACATCGTTTAGGAAAAGATACTCTGACAAGACATTTTTTTAAAATGAATGCGTCTAGTTTCACAGCCCAGAAGAAGTCCACTTCCTTAGAAATAATCCCTAAGATAAAACAAAAATAGCTGAAAAGAATGAATTGAAAACAAGTGTCAAGTTGCTAATATCGGCTTTATGTGCTATTCCCTGAGAGAGGGTGTACTATCTATGAAAGGGGGTCATTAAACTAGTTCAAACCCCGAGCTTCTCTCAGGCCCCCAGGGAGCTCTAGCAAGGTGTCTGTCCTCAGGGGCACCTCCTCTGCCCTAGTGTCCCTGTTCTTGTGGCCTGTGATGCAGTCTATACCTCATCTACCCATGTCTTTGTGCTGTGAAGATCATTCTATACGTCTAGCTGTATGGGAAGGTGAGTCATGGGAAGGGAGAAGTAACAAGCTGGGCTTTTGTCATGTGGAATGGGTACCATGAGAGAAGCTAGCTGCACATGGGAGGTTAGGATCGTGTGGGAAAAGAAGGATAAAGACTGTCAGCACTGATGAGAATCTTCCTTTTAAAAACACGTTCACTTCATTGTATGAAATATTTCTTATATATGTAAGACTGTCTTTCAATAGTATGGAGAAGCTATAAATAGGAGCAAGGTATGCCTTCTAACCTTAAGACATTTATAGTCCCGAGGAAAGAAAGACACATTTTAAATGATATATGTACTTATTACTACTGTTGCGAAGATGTTCAGAGCATGTATCATCTTTGTTTTTAGTAAAAGGTTTCATTCATAGAATGGGTACCAAGCTATTCTAGAAATGTAAGGTGGTAGTATTTCCAGACTACAAATTGTATGTATACACACCCATCATATATTTTTCCATTAATCGACTTTCCTTTAAAATCATTTTCATTTTATCATAGTTAAAATATACAATAAAAGGTTTTTAGGCTAAGTGGAATCTTCACTCAATAGTCTATCAGTATTAGTAGAACAATAAATGTAATGGTTTTCTGAGGCCAGAATATGTAAGTGAGGTCATATTATGAGTGACTTAAGTTTCATTTGCTCCCGTCCCCACCCGAATAAGACTCTGGTCTTTTCAGAACTTTATATGTCCATTTCTGGAAATGTTTAGAATAAATTTTATTTGTTTGCAGCTAGACTTTTCTTGCCTTCCTTTCTAGTTCCCTAGATAGTTGGTGATCACCAAGCATTAGAATTGGGGCTGGGAAAATTTCTTCCCTGACTTAGACTCAGCTCTTCCATCAGAGCCAATGGGAAGCTCCAGACTGTTCTACTCCCTTGCAATGTAAGAGATAAAACAAAGCAGGGCCTGTTCCTATTTTCACAGCAAGGCCTCCAAAACTTTCATGAGGAAGAATGAGTTGGTCCTGGCAGCCCGGTGCCAAATCTTCAAACATGTTTCTATGAATTCAGATGATGTAGTACTTACCACGTATGCCTACTATCTTTTTTTAATAAAATTTAATCAGTTGTCTTACATTTTTATTTGTTAAATTTGGCAGCTCTCTATAGTGTTAGATACATGTAATGCTCTCTACAGCCTCTCCTGAACTGAGGCCACATAGACGGATGGCAAAGTATCTTTCTTTTTCTGTCACTTCTTCCTTTCTCAAAACTAAAACTATGTCCCTTGTTCTTTGTGTATTTTGTAGTCATTCATGAAGATCATTCTCAATGTATTTCAGAAGGTATCTCTCTTCCGAGCTAATTCATAGCCGCAGGATGTTAGCCTGACCTGAATGAGCTTTTCCCTGTTCTATTACAACCTTCCCCGAGGCTTACCTCAGCAACTTCCATTTTGTTGGCTAGATCCTTCCAGGCAAATTAATTTATATAAAGAGATCTCCTAACCCTATAAGTTCACTAGGCACATACAGACTCACTTTAAACCCATAATGCAAATTAGACAGAGATGAGAATTCCCTAAAGTACATAAGAGTGCTTTATGTACCTAAATATCTTAGCAACATTCCATAAGGGAAAAAAATGGCTTGGAGGCTTAGCATTTCAGAGACATGTAATTTTGACACTGTGAAAGACAGTCCAAGCCAAAGAAATCATTTGGGTGAAGTAAGAAAACAGAAACACTTGCTGGCTTAGCTTTCTTGCTGCATATGATACAATATGGTCTGATACTACAAGCGAGGTTGGAGGCCTCACAGAGTTCTCAGTAGTCATGGCCAGGAGATGGTAGTTTGTTTTATAACAGAAGCTCTTGTGTGTGTTTCTTAAAGGAAAATACATTTGGAAGAGGCATATAATCATCTCACACAGGCTAGTTTGTCTGAGAAGTTATTAATGCAAAATCAGAGACAGAAGTACAGTAGGCAAAAGGGAATGAAGGCCAAAGGTGGAAGTCATGATTACAAAGAGGAAAAGAAGCCTGAGAAGGAGACATCAGTCCCCAACCTTGGTGATCTATTATAAACACTAGAGGAGATTTTTAAGATCACAATGCCCTGGCTACTCCTAGATGAATAGCTCATTGTCTCAAGAGATGAAGCCCATACAGAGTATTTTAAAAGCCCTTCCAATGTCCCCTATACTCAACCAGTACTTCAATTTCTAGTTCCGTGGTTCTGACACTTTTAGGACTGGCTGAACTCTAGCTCCAGAGTTTCATCAAAATCAGAAGGATGTCTGCAAATCTGGATTTATAGCAAATTCCCAAGTGATGTTAATGCTGTTGGCTCGTAGGCATGTGCTTTGAAATAAGATAATCATTTATTGCTGTATATATAAATAAATAGGTGTGAGGAGGCAGATCGAAGTGTTAATCATACAAGGCTGGGTCCCCAAGTTTGGGGGCATGGCAGAATGGAGAATGCCATGTTAAGAGTCACATGTATGAATGAATACAGCAGCTCTTTGGATGGATGAGAATACCGAAAGAAAAGAGAATGAAAATGACTTGTTTGCTGAACAAAAGTCATCCAAATGAAAAAGAATGGAAAGCAAGCCATTATGGTGCAGAGAGTCATAATATTGCCGCAGACAGGAATAGACGGAGTGGTTAAGGCTAACTCTGTTGAGGCAGTCATAAAAATAAAAACCCCAAGGTACTTTCAGACCTAGGTGCACACACAGTCCAAGGTATGACAGTATCTTTTGTTATCTTTCTTATTCTCGGTCGAAGGTCACATTCGGAATGATGAGCTTGTTGGCAGCTCCAGATCGCTGTGTGAAAGGCACACAAGCTCCATCACCCTTCACTTTGTAGGGAGTTAGGGAGAGATTCTGTAAACTTCTAGCCATGAAATCAAGATGGTTGTTTCTTTTGATAATTACTTCTCAAAAAAGTTACTTAGCAAATTCTATAGGTCTTCAGGGTAATATGATGCTTGTTACGAATTTACACTGGACCCAGCGGTGTCCTCAGAAAGTACCCTGTGCCCTTTCTTCTCTTAGACGAGAAACATTTAGCATCTTTTGTGAGCTTGCTAAACATGCAATCTTAACTCATGCTGGATTTCTGAAGCAGACGATGCATCTTTAATGATATCCCCAAGTGATAACTCTACTTTATGAAGCACCCATGAAGGTATACCAACTCATTTTAGTTACTCAATACCAAAAGGTATAGGTTATTATGAGGAAACTGATTTATAAATAAACTTAAAATGGACTCCAAGTCATAAAGTTAATAAAAATAGAGAGAAGATAGACACATACCTTGATATTCTGGGTCCACAAACCTTGATCTTAAGAAATTATCAATATGCCCCTAACACCTTCATGGCTGTTACTCTATAATTTCCACCCATGGTGGCTTTTGTTCAGTGTTCCCAAAGTACCCCGATCTCCTAATCAAATGTTTGTCTCTACAAGCATCTAAGTCACCCTTCTCATAGAAATGCCTTCTCACTCTTCACAGTTCAGCTCACAGCCATTTCTTCAGAAAGTGGTTTTTAACACCACAAGACTTGATACCTGCTCTTACAATGTCATGTATTTTTCACCCATGGTAATCTGTAATTATGAATTATCTGTGTAATTTTTGCCTCTCTCAGGCAGCTAGCACCACATCTGATTTAGTTCCAGCTGAACTCACAGTGGGCAATACAGCGCCTGACACTGAGCAGACACAATATTTACCTGAGTGAACGCGTTTTCGAATGCCTGTGAATTTTATCCACACGATGTAATATGTATCTCACCACATCAGTATGGTCAATACTGACAGCTAGAATTGAGCAATCTTAGTTGCTAAGTTATTAAAAGATCCTGCCACTCAAAGAGTGGTATAAACTTTGATGCTAAATTCTGAACACTCAGTGAGACCTGCATCTGCTGCAAACACCCAAATCTACATCAAGGGCTTTCTGAAACTGTGAGAATGCTTGAAACACATTTTTGGCTTTCCAGGACCCAGAGCCTAGAGTCTTTCTTTAGGATCTATGGGAGGTAAATCCAGGATCCCTGGGCCAGTATCAAAATCCATGATGCTCATTTTCTTATATGAAATGACACTCTGTATTTACAGAACGTATATGCATCTTCCTGCGTATCAAGTTATTCTTCCTTTTTACTTATATGCTTTAAATAATCTCTAGAATACTTACAATAGTTGACATACTGCAAGTGCCATATAAAATAGTTAATGAATGTTGCTTAGGGAATAATGAAAATAAAAAGCCTATATAGGTATGTGGTAGAGTTACAATCTAACGTTTTCCATCAGTGGTTGGTTAACTCTCCAGCTTCTGAGCTCAGAGACCTCACTCTGTCTGCAGTTTTTGTGACAACAGGGGTGAGTTAGATGATCATAGGTGGGTCCTCTCACTTAGCAGGGTAGCTCCTGAGAGAGAACACCGGCTGTTCCATTCCAAATCCTTTACATAAACACAGACTTTTTTTTTTTTTTTTTTTTTTTGAATGTAGCTCATTAGGTACCTTTCAGAGGCCTGGATTGCTCAGCACGACAAAGAATGAGTCTTGATTTCAGTGAGGAACTCTGAAAACTCACAGATTACCATACCACGTTAAAAGGCACGCTACAGTCCCTTGTGATTTTAGTCTCACCTCCCTCAGATAGTCTCGCTCCCATGTGTGCTTCCTGTGTGTCACGTTCTCTGATGCTCTTAATGTACCTGGGAGAGAAGAGCTCAGCGTGGGGACGGCTATTCAGTACCTGCAAAAGAGCTTGAGAAATGCTACTTTCTAAAAGAGCTGGATCTAATTTTACTATTTTCAGGGTTTGCTGAATGACTGTAATCAGCTTTAAGTGTCACCAAGTGACTGGCCCAACTCTACAGGATGAAGACGAGGGCTTTTCAATGTAGAATGGTTACCCGATAATCTGCCACACACTTCCTTGATGTTTCTCTACACTAAGCTATTTCTCTGTTAACATTTCCGATTTGAAGCAAATACATGATAGTCTAAATTCAAGTCATGGATTAAATATATTAGGTCTAACACAGGGACATCTCAAACTCTGAAGTGTGTATAGAGAAGAAACTGAAGTGTAATTCATGATTTTGGGGGGATAATCTAGAAGTTTGCAATTTTCAGGTGTCATCTTCAAAAATTTTTATGTTGAGCAAAACCCATGAATGTCTGAACATCACTGAAATAGGTCTGAATATATGCTGATCAGTTCTAAAACTGAATTAAAAGCAATGTGGCCCAATCATGTTGCAATAGCCAGTGGGTGAAAAATTCCAAATGTTACCCAAATGTATTATAAAGAGTCGCTGTACTAAAAATTTTGAAGTTGAAACGATGAGAGAAAATTCATTACAGTGAATTATGCCTTAAAGTGGCAGAAGAGGCAAAGGCTTGTCTTCTAAGGGGTGCCAGGAGGCGTTATGCCCTTCATGCATGTCTATCACATCACTGACTTCCATCCCACTTCTGTTCCTAGCCACTGGTGTCCTGAAGCCTCAAGGAACTCCTCAGACCAGCTAAGAGTAGTGAAATGAGAAGAAGAGTGTAGGAAATTAACTCTCCCTCCCTTCCCTTTTTATCTATTCATTTATTTATTTATTAAGAGCTTCCTTTAAAATATTGTATTAAGCAAGCTGACCCAGACTCAGAAAGACAAGAATTGCAACCTCTCTCACACATAGATTTTTAAGGAGGATGTGAGTATGTTATAGACTATAAAACTAGATAGGAGACTGTGGGGGAGGAAGGAAGGGGTACAGAAGGGGTAGCAATAGACACATGTGACAGAATAGAGAGAAATCTACTGGAGGTGTAAGAATGCAAGAGGGTAAATGGGGTACAGGGGAGCAAAGGCAAAAAAAGAATCAACATAAACAAACTTTTCTAGAAGTTCAATAATGAAATCTAATACTTTGCATGCTAATTAAAAATGTTTGTAAAAAAGCACAGTGTATTAAAAATAGCGACATGCATAAGTACATGCAAACATAATAATTTAATTTGATTTAAAGTAAGTCTTTGCTGCAGCCAGTGAGCAGGAGGTAGGCCCCAATACTGAGAATGTTTAATCACAATTTGTGTACTCACAGATTAAGGAATCAATAAATTCCTGGTATGGTTGCTAGGATTCATGTACAGTAATTTAGTTAGGAATCCATGATCAGTGTTTTTCAATAGCATCATTCAAATCTACTGAGAATCCATCATGATAACACATACTACATGTAGGAATGTCGCCTAACACTCATGAGAGAGCTTTGGAGGGTGACAAGAATTCCTGCAGTTTCTTGGCCTGGCTCTGTCAATGTCCTTCAATAAAAAACAAACAAACAAAAAAAAACAAACAAAACAAAACCAAAAACCTGATACCTAAATTGATGGTGAGATCAGTCAGTCACTAACCTGTCTTCAAAGAATTAGCACTGGAACCGAGGTCTCCTGAACATTTCTCCATTTTGAATTAGCTCTTGTATCTCATCAATTCTCCTCCCTCCCCACCCCTTGGTGCTAGAGCAAGCCAGAAAATCACAAGCTTCCTTGACACGTAAGCCCCTGGCTCAAAACCTTGGGTCACCTTCAGCTTTCTCACCTTCAGCTGATCATAGAGGCAAACTCCCATTGGTTCTTAGCTGAGGGGACATGATATCAAAGGTGAAGTCATGTGCCAATGAGTAGTTTGCTCAATTTGTAGCATCTGCCATGTTAGGTAGAGAGCAGGAGTTTGCCCTGACTGGAGTGCCATCCTGCCATCTTTTTAGGAGCCAGTCACTCCCAGGAAGCAAGGGGGTAATGTGGAAATGGTTCGCTCCACCTTTCTTTCTCTCCCTTTCTCTCTCTTTCTCTCTCTCTCTCTCTCTCTCTCTCTCTCTCTCTCTCTCTTTGTGAGAACATTTCAGAAAATGGTAAGACCAATAGCATGTTGTAATTAGGCTTTGGAGCTACACAGATCTGGGCTTAAGTCTGAGCCTGAATATATGCACTAACTTGAGGATCACAAGGAAATAATTGAAGCTCCCTGTTTTTTTTCCCTATAAAATAGGAATGCAATTTATAAATTTATATAAGCTAAATGACACATAACATCTGGAAACCTTTAGGATACAAAGAAAATATTTAATATGGTAGCAACTTTTCTCCCTTTATTGAAAAGCAGAGTAAAAAAGGTAAGTTTAAATCACAATATCTGAAAATTTATATATATGTATGTGTGTATATATGTATATGTATATATATATATATATATATATATATATATATATATAGAGAGAGAGAGAGAGAGAGAGAGAGAGAGAGATTTTAGACTGAATTAGGAGTAGAAGTAAAAACTGCTGACCATAGTTTTTCAATTTGGCTCTAGTTCCCCTTCCACTGAGATCAGAACTATATAATTAACTGCAACACCTTCTAAAAATGGATAATGTACTTAAGAATGTACTTAAGAAGCACTGTCTTCTATTGATGGTCAGAAATGTGTATCTTTGCTCCTATTTGTAAAGGTGCTATGCTGATGTACATACTGATTGTGAAATGTGTCCAGATATATGGAAGTTGGTGTAATTTCAAGGGAGAGATAGATAGACTGCAGAGAAATCCGATCTGAGTTACTCCTTTCTAGTAGTAGCAAAGTTGCTGAGATCTAGGACCCCCTTATCTGCACTACATTTGCTTTAACTGTACGGAATTGGGGCTACATGAGAATTGTCACTTCCATGGGGAGAAAGGTGAGATTACAATGACTTGTCTAAGAAGCAGGGACACATGATCTGTAACCACCCAAGCTGCCTACATGATAATGAAAACATTTATTACAATCTAGCACAGCTCATAAATACAGAATTGTTTAACAATTTGCAGGAATTTTACTTAAAAACTCAGTCTGGCCCCATAGTATTACTGTACCTCATGTGTCTATTTAACAGTTGTATGTGTACGTAGCCACATTGTACGACTTTACCTAACGTATATATTTAACTGTTGTGTATGCATGTATATACGTATGTATTAAGAGTCTTTCAATTATGAGGGTAAAAAACACTTTAAAAACATCTGTAAAACATGAATAATATCTTTAAAATGGAAGCATGTCACAAAGGCTGATAATAATTTTGTGACACTGAATGAACAATTGATTACTAAACTAGTCAATAAGTATTCACTGTAAATATTGTCTTTAGAGATGTAGTCAAGGCTGGGGAAGAGAAAAGGAGTGCACAAAGGAAGTGAGACATGGCCCATGGGCTCAGTTGAGGCTACCCCATAGAGATCAGTACCAAGTAAAGATTACAGAATTCATATTATACATGTGTTTCTGATCTTACAGCTTTTTCTGTATTTTCAAAGCCTGTATCAATCTGACTGCCTCTGTGGTTCTGTAGGCCAAGGGCTGCTTTTTTCACATTGGGTATATTTAATCTCCCAGGTGGATTTTTCCATTTTGGCCAATTTATGTGACCCCGCTTGTCTGAATCACATTTTCAGGATTATTATGTTCACCAGATCTAAATCTTTCTGAGTTCAGGACAGTCCGGCTGTTTTTGTACTTTGATCATCACAACTCAGGTTTCTGATGACTTCTCCCTGTCAATCAGTGCTTACCTATCATCATTCCATGTCCAGCCCTCACCCACTGCCCCTTTGAAGCCAAGTGATTGACAGCTCCTTTTCACACTGTCCAGCTGCTACTATTTATCTTGCCATTTCCCCAAACTTGTGATTCCTTCCTACTGCTGGATTTTCCCAGCACAGAAGTTTTTAATACTGGGCAGAGGTGGGAATACTGGTAAGATAGAGCTGAACAAAATGAATTAAAAAACTAAAATGTACATGTGAAATTTCCCCTCTCGTCTTTAAAAACAGTAGTGATCAAACTTTTGAGTACCAACATCATGGAGATACACCTCGGGACACATGACCACACATGAATTCAAATCATTTAAAAACAACACACAATCAAAACAAGCCATCTCATTTTACTCTCGGCCAGAGAGTTCTGCTCCTGTTCTAGATTTTTGTGGTACTTTTAGAATTGTGTTTTATACTGCATGAGCACCTGTGATTATGTCTAGCCTTGAGAGGGTTTGTTGTTCTCGGAATACCTCAAAAGGCTCATTTACCCCAAGATAGCTTAAAGACACCCTCCCCATTGAAGCCATAAACACAGACTCAAACCAGCACACTTGAGAAAAGATTAATGATCGAATAAAGCTAAATAAGAACATTGGCCCATATGTGATAGTCCTGTCCCTTCTGTGGGTAACAGACTAATTCTATTACTCAATACACTTGCAGTGAGTTACATGTTTTCTTTATGATTACTCAGAGTTCTGCCTATACATCCATCAACCATCCAATCAGTCAGTCAGTCAGAAAGTGTATATAGAAGATATACCATAGGCCAGCATGGTGTGGGCTCAAGAGTGCACACAACAATTGCAGAGCCTGTGCTGGCAAGTTACTCTTGCCTTGGTGAATGAAAATGCTGACATCTACTACCTTGAAACTCACTGGAAGTAACAGCAGTTATATTACCATAATTCAATCTCATGTGCCTAGAAGACTGCGCAGAATATCATACAGGCACAACTAATAACTACTGGATGAATAAAAAGAATACCACATAGATTGGTATTGTAAATGTCAAGATGACATCGCTACACCATCAAAATGTATACAGCTGCTGATTGGATGATGTTTTTCCACTTGGATAGTACTGCTGAATAAAGGTGATTGAGACCCAACTAATTATACATATTAATGACCTGCAAACTTGACTCAATAGGGAAAACACACTGAAGTGTGACTATGATACAGCTCAAATCTTTCTTTGCACGGTTGACACCAAAGAGAACTGGGTTAGGACTATAGGTGAGAAAGACCACCTCTCCACCACATCCTTTCCTTAGCAAGCAATGATGGTGATGGCGAAGGAGCGGGGGAAATGAAAAGCATGCTGCCCAACCACAGATCTCCATCATGCTTCCTCAGTAGCACAAAGCAGACAAGCCCTTCACCTCATGTAAGCTAATGACTCATCTTTCTGCTTTCCTTAAACCTCAGAGGGGCTGCTCAGTTTGGTAAAGCCGAGACCCGGGCAGCCTCTGGATCCCTGCAAACAAAGTACCATGCTCAAAGGAGGCAAGGCAAAGCTATCATTAGTTTTCTAACCATACTAAATTGTTGCTTAACTCAGGAAATACGCATTTTCTCTTAAAAGTCCTGAGGAAGTCATTTGCATTTTCTATACTGGTGACTGTTAAATAGATAACTGGGCATTGCGATATTCTGTACTGGTCTTCCCAATTCCATGATCTCCATAGAAGAGCACACACACACAGACCCACATACTTCATTTTCTTCTTGGGGAACACCTGTCTTGGGAGTTCTTGGAGGCGTAGCTTCCGAGCACGAATAGGGTCAAGCACACAAATGGTGCAGTGAGTCTTTTGGAAGTCACACTTGTCCCTGAGACTTCAGTCACCTGCAGACTGCATGCCTCATCAGCTGCAGCATCTCAGTCCTGACAGTGGAGAATGAGTTCAGGAATCTCACTGAGTGTCAAAATTTGACTTGAGAGTCCAAACAGTACAGCAATTTAATGTTGAAATGCCTTGTATTTTCTGCTGATTGTGAACTTTTTTCTTTACTTTTGTTATTTGGCAGCTGTAATCAATCTTCTTTGGGTCTGGGATACTTTATGGGATAGGAAGGGCATACTAAGGAAACTAATGCATCAGTTAAGCACACATACCTGTTCTGATTCATAGAAAATTCCTACTTCTTTTGCTATGCAAGCTCACACACACACACACACACACACATCATACACACACACACACACACACACATACACACACACACACACACACACACACACACACAATTCCTGGAATCCCTGCCACATTCATAACCCACAGACATAACCACAGGGCAGCAAAATTCCATAACCACACCTGTAAAAAATTCAAGCCAGGCGGAAGATGAGAAAAGGTGGATATGATATCAGGTGAAGGTGTAATCAGTAATAAGAAATACATTGAGCCCCATTATGAAAAGAAATCCCCCAATTGTTCAGGACACCCCCTCCCCCTTCCATCCACTGATTTATTAACCCTGAACAAAGATGTAACTGCAGGGTCTCAGAAACTTTTTTTTTCTTTTTTTTCTTTTTTTTTGGTATTTGATTTGGCTTTGAATTTCTTATCTAGTTGTACCGTTCATTGCACATTTTCTTTGCTCAGTTGCCCATCATTTCCCCTCCACCCCTCCAGAAATGAAAGAAGCCGTAGCCTCTGAGCCTTAAGGATGAGACCTCTGCATTTTCTTTGCTTGTTTAGGGCAAGAAATGAAGTGCCGCCTCTTTAAGTGGCAGAAGCATGCAGGAGGAGCATACCTTTAATTTAGTGTTGGGATACCTTACTTGCACCCTGGCTGTTGTCTTATTGGAGACGGCAGCCTGCCTGAGATCCTCTAGCACTGAAATAATATCATCCAGCACGCATTTCTTATCCTGATTTCTCAATACACATAGATGGGAAAAAGTATAATTATAGCCCTTGTGGTTCACCTTCATTTCCAGCACGGCTCGGTGGGTCTGCAGGATCCCCTCAGCCTGGAGCAAAATATTGTCCCCGGGTGAGGAGAGGAGGATCACCCTGCCATACCTCCCAGGGGTGTGTAAGTCCGAATAGAGCTGGCTTTTGGACTGGTCCAGGGGGAAAAGGCTGCTGGCTAGGCTGCGCTCGATCTTGGCCAGGCTGTGGCTGGGAGCAACCAGGCGCTCCAGGTCGCCCTCGGTCTGGAAGCGATTGAGCGCGCTGAGGCCGAAGGTGATGGTCAGGACTGCCGGCACGGTGAGGAAAAAGACCGGGTGCCGGCTCACGCACAAGCCCAGCCTGTGGCAGAATGACTGGAGCCCTCTGCGAAGCACCTGCCGCAGCATCCTCCACCAGATCCAGCTCGCAGGCGCTCCCGGCCGTCTTAAAAAGCACATGTGACATGTGTAAGCGCTGGGGCTACCCCTCTCTCCCCCATCTCATTCCCCCCACCCCCGGGGATCAGCCTCCCCCCCTTGCCACCTCCGCCACCGCCTCCTCCCCGCCCCCTCCCCGCGCACACCCCGCAACCACCGCTCCGCCCGGTCTTCCCCCGGCCCCACCTCCATGCGCTCTTACTACTCTTTCAAACACTGCAGCAAGTTGCAGCAAGGCCCCGCAAGTCTCAAGTCTCGGGAGCGCGCGTGGGGGGGCCCCCCGGACGGCGGGCGCTGCCGGGGGTGGCAGGGCCCACCCGGTGTCCCCGGCCTCCCCGTGCCCTGGCCGGCGCGCGCGCGCGCTGCCTCTCACCGCATGAGCCGCGTCCCCTAGCTCTAGCCCTTCTTCATGTCGCTGCTGCAGTCCCCCCGGCCTCCCTCGCTGGAGGTGGCGGTTCTGTGCGGAGCGTCCCACAGATGTGGATTTCCTCTCTGTCCCGATGGGGTTCGGTGTCTCACTGGGACCATGTGCCTCGCGGTGTTGTAAGAAGCAGACATGTGCCCCGTGGCGCGGAGGGAGGGCGGGAGTAGAAGAGGGGGGTGGTGGTGGTGGTGGTGGTGGCAGCGAAGCTTTTCTCTTTTTAAGATGCTGACAGTTATTTTTAGAGTTTTGTTTTCCTTCTCTTCCCGGCTGGAGTGAATGGAAGAGGAAAGGGTGATGGAGCTGCTGGCCCGCGGGAGCAGGGACCATTAGAGCCTAGGAGGAAGGGGCTCCACGCCTCCTCCAGAGGGCAGATTTCAAGCTCCTCTTAGAGCCCCGTGCCCTCGAATTCTGTCTTTTGGCCAAAGAAAAGGGAGCAGAGAGGATGATGCTGCATTTTCAACATTCCACAAAGCAAATGCTTTCCTTGCAACACTTTCCAGGCTGCCTTGCCACAAGCTCTAAGCTGAGGCCTGCCAGAGACCCCATCCATGCCAGTGCTTGGGGCTCCCTGAATCTCTTCATCATCTCTCTGGAGGTTGAGGAGGAGGCATTTACCCATAGAAGTGTGTGTGTGTGTGTGTGTGTGTGTGTGTGTGTGTGTGTGTGTGTGTGCGCGACACAGGGAGTGTGTCTTCTCCCTAAGTATTATACTCACGTTCTGTAAGCTTGAGGGTTCAGGACCTAAAGTTTTCAGTACTGGCTTCTGCTCCCCACCCCCACCCCCTTTCCTTATCACAGTCACTTCAGGACCTTCAGTTTAGGATAATTTTCTTCAGTCAACCCAGTTTCAGAAGTAAAACTTTCAGAGACGCAGCTGGCAGTTTCGACTGATGAAAGAGAGCTAGGTGGGCAGGGGGCAATATACTACAGATTTTGCAGAAAACGCTGTCTCCATCATAGAGAAAGAATGCTACCACAATGCTGCCCTCGGTGCTCCTAAGTGTGAAGGCAAGGGACTCTGACCAGCAGACCAGATCAGTTTCAAACGTGTGTAATTTTAAAGCTGCTAGGGTATTCATAAGTTCCTGCTCGGGGTGGGGGTTGGAATAAAACAAACAAACATACAAACAAGATGAAGAAATTCTGAGAACAAGTTGTACAATTTGATTGTGAACTGATTTTTCCAGTTCGGAACGACTTCCATAGAGAAGACAGAGTCTCAAGGGATGCTTTTTGTTCACTTTCTTGGTAACAACCAGGGACCCATTTTCCATTAGATGCTTACAGGGGTGCACATCTCAGCACACAAACAAACCAATGGACCCATCTTCTAAATAGATACTTTATATATTTGGTTTTTCTTCATTAGAAGTGATCCCTCAGCTAAGGCAGCAAATAAAACAGCCTAGTCTAAGAGAAAAGATAATATTTAAAAACCAGAATTTATAGGACTGGGTAAATGAGATTGTAGAAAAATTCCAGACTTATAAAACTGGAAACGATCCTGGTGACTGTGTTGGGAAATAGTTTCTGTAAGATTCTTGATGTTTCACTAGGCAGTCTAAGCTACAAACTTCTTCACATCTGAGGCCTTTCTGGTTGTCTTGGAAGGTCATTCTACTGTTAGACTGCCACTCCTTGTGTTCAGCTGACTCCAATGTCTTTGCAATACTCTTCTCTCTCCCTCAAAGGGAAGCCTTTTTTTTCCCTCCCTATCAGATTTTTACACCATTTATAATGTGTTCCATCAGTGCTACATGATCCAAAACTTTTGGTTACGCAGAAAAATAAAGAAAAGTATTTATATCGGGGTTGGAGAGATGGCGCATCAATTAAGAGTATATATTGTTGCAGAGGATATGGGTTCAGTTCCCAGCACTTACTTGGTGGCTCACAACCATCAGTAACTCCAGCTCCAGGAAAGCCATTGCCTTCTTCTGAGCTCCACAGGCACCAGCTATGCATACGGTACACATACCCACATTCAGGAAAAACACTCATATACACAGACACTAAGTGAATCTTAAGTATTAGAATATCTACAACCATTTTCTTCAGTCTCTTTATTATATTAAATATACTTGGTCAGATTTTTTGCATGCATTTTTCTAAGAAACTGTCTTAAAATAACAACAGTAAAATTTGGGAATGGATTCTGTTCAATAAGTTGCATATTCTGTTTTGTAAACAAGGACCCTAGACAGTAGGGAGATTAGGGGGCTTCGAAGCTACACCCAGAGTTAATGCTGAGGCTGGAACTGATATCTGGGTATTTTCTTTCTCAGTACATCATGTTTCCACTGTTATCAACAGTAGACCTCCACCTCACTTCTCACAATACACAAGTATGCCACAGTTATTCTGTGCTACCTTTTTCTTTGCGCTTCCTTCATTACCTTGCTTAATAGATCCATCATAATTTGGAGGAAAGATTATAATATATAATTGACTAAAAGTGAAGTATAATGGCTTGCTAAAATGAATGACTGTTATAAATAGACATAGTGTAGAATTATAATACATGGAAATACATTCATTCACTGTTAAGTGAAAATTATATGCAGTATGAAAGTCACCTGGAAAGATAAAGGCATATATTCACAAATGAAAGATAAAGGTGGCATTAAAATGTTTCTATTTATAATTTGATGATGAAATTGATGGTGATAAAATGAAAATGGCTTAATTTTAGACATTTTAGATTGCAGAAAATTTTAGAAAGTACTGAAGTATTTTAGAAAGTTTTAGGAAGATAACTTCAAACTATCATCCAATTTCTTCCATTATTAATATATTAGTACAGTGTATTTGATATAGTTATTTCTTCAGTTTCTAACTCATGTCCTTTTTCTGTCCCAGGATCCCATCTACAATCTCACATAATATTTAGTGGCCATGTTTCCTTTGGTGTCCTTTAGTTGGGACAGTGTCTCAGACAGTCTTTGCTTTTGATTGATCTACTCAAAACTTTTGAGGTTCATGGGGTCCTTTTAGAATTTTTCCCTAAAGGAACTATGGGATATTTCTCTCAGGATCAGATGCGATTTGATGAAGGAAGAGCATAAAGAGAAAGTGCTGCTTTTGTATACCATCAAGGATGTGTTCTATTAAATGTGACTCTTAATGTGAACCCAACTGCTTGCCTGGAGTCATGCTTATCAGCTTCCTTCATTGTAAAATAAACCATATTCCATACTATATTTTTGAGAGGAAAATTGCAATGTGCAGCTACTCTAGAGGTGTGGAGAGCTAGCCTTTCCTCCTTCCTCCTTGAAGCTGGGACTGCAAATCATTTGAAAATCATCTATGCAGGATACTGGTCTATTTTACAGTGTTATTCTATTTAGCTTTTATTTACCTTCATATAAACCTATATATATTTCTTTGCACTTTGCTTTATAATTATAGACTGTTTGATTATTGAAATTATTTTAAATTTAGCCCTTGACCATACTTTCTGTTAACCGCTTGGCTCCTGTGTCTCTTTGACATACCCTATTGTGATGGGATGTCCTTTTTCTCTTTTAAAAAAGCATTCATTAAAAAAATTCATTACTTTATAATCTTACAAGATGTTCCAGGCTCACCTTGTATCTTTCCACGACTGGTTCTAGAATTAGCCACTTTTTCTAGAAGTCTTAAATATTTTTGTTTTGATTGTATTGTTTTGAGAATTATATCAGAAACAAATGTTTGTCCGTTTGCTTGCTGATTGCCAATCTTTTTAGCCTTTTTCAGTAGATAGAGATAGATATATGTATATATATTCTACACATATGTTCTTCGTTACTATGTTAAACTAATAACAAGAACATTTACACTGGCGCCTCTTGCTGTACTATAGTACTACACAGATTGTTGCAGTCCATCTCTCTTGCTAACCTGTAACCAGAATTGCACAGCGAAAAACCTGACTATTGAGGTGACTTTCAAATTGCTTTTCTTTTTCCTCTATGATAAAATGTATCAACTCTTACTAGAAAAATTTGCTTAAATGAAGACGGAAGAGCCTAGTTTCCCCTAATTTTGATACTTCTGAGAACCTAGCATTAAATGCTACCAGAGATTCATTAGAAAGACGATGGGGGGAAATTAGAATGATCGACCAATCTTCACCAAAACATCAGTGAATATGAGTCACATGATAATTCTTGCAAACATGACTTAAAATAAAGCTTAATAGAAAGCTAAAAGCAGCTGTATTTAGGAATGTACACATAAAACAATAATCAATAATGTTTAATTCACACAGCCTTCATTATTTAGTGTATTGGTCAATATCAGTTTTCAAGAATTAGAACCAAATTGGAATTTATTCGGTGGTTCTTTTTTAGAAAGGGCCTCAGGGGACACAGAGTGTTTCCACAGTTCACTTCTGGGATGTTCCGAGTGAGGTGCTCGATTCTCAGACCCTCACTTTCCTAATTTGTAAATCTGGATTGCATTAACTCACCTATTCAGGGCTGACACTCAATGCTGCAAGTCTGATGAGCTGACCTTGTTAATAGTAGCAACTCTAACAAGCCTCCAAATCTTATCAGACATAAGACAAAAATTTGTATGGTGCTCAAAGTTAATATTTATTGTGGCTATTCCTGGGTGGCAGGAGAAGGGAGAAGACAGGGGTGTGGTTCTGTGTTCACTAACTTTCAACTAGTGACATTCAAGGTCATTCCTGAGGTCATTTCCTAGCCAAGCAAATGAAAGGGAAACAAGCATGGAGGTGCCCTTCAGGAAGGTGTGGTGGCTTGGGCAGAGAGTGGCAAGCATTGCTTTTTTTGCTGCGTTCCTCAGACTAGAACCTAATCTCTGGTAGGAGGCTTTAGGATGCAGCATAGCAATGGGTCTCAAAAGGGTCAATAAATGCAAGGATCAGGCAACAAATTCTCCCACCATCTTCCTGTGATCTCTGACATTGTCTGCCCCAGCTCTCTGCTGTGTACTCAGTCTAATATGTGACTCCCTTAGGACATTTCACCCAGGACTTGTTTAACCAGCACCCCATGAGCAAGGCTAGCCATGAGCTTCATGAAACTATTTTCTAGCCTTCAGTGGCGGTTTCAAGGAGTGTTCATCCCTAAGATTAGCAGTACCTATTGTTTGGGGTTGTTACATCCCAGAAACGTACATCATTTATATATATATATATATATATATATATATATATATATATATATATATATATATATATATATATATATAATGAGAGAGAGAAAGACAGAGAGAGAGAATTCTGAATTCTGATCTTCAGCATTTTGGAGGTTTCCAGCTGCAGCTGACTCAATTAATAAGGAGATTTCTTATCTCACACACATAATAAGATAGGACAAAGAACGACAGTTACAGAACCAGTTGATTCGGAGATTCAAAGGCATTTTTAGAAACCCAGGTCCTCTCCCTCATCTGGGTTGGCATTTTGTGCTGGTGTTGCTCACAGACAAGGCATGCAGACCAAACAAGATTCAGAGGAAGAAGAAACGGCTTCAGCCTGCATGTGTCTTCAAAGAGTAAAGAAGCCTTTCCCAGAAGACTCCCTGTGGAGTTCTTGGTAAGTCTTATTTCCCGTGCCTATGTCTAGATGAATCACTAACAGTAGGAATGATAACACTGTAATTGGCTTAGGCCAACGTGGATTCTTACTGGGCTGGGAATGGGGCCAGCTCCATCCCTGAGCTTGCTGTCATGTGTGAAGTTTATCTTGGGTGTGTTTTGGGTTAGAGCAACATTTCTCTAGGAAGAAGCATGGTATGGTACAGATGTTTGGATATCTGGCAGTCAACAGTAACCTCTGAGCAGATTTTTCTGCACAAAGAAGATTTGTTTTAAGAGAATCTGTTTTTTTTTTAATTTGAAAATACATTTAAAAAGGGAATAATTGATTTCTTATTTTATTTTCTTTTTGTCATTTTTGCAAAGTTTTATAATATGATAGAAAGAAAATCTATTTATGTAAATAATATACAAACATATTTTTCTCTTGGAAAGCCTAGCTCTCATAATCACAAAAGATAGATCTTACTGATATTTGGAATCTCTGCAAATAATCTTGTCTTTGTCAGAAGTTTGATTAGGATTTGGAGCTGGGGAGAAAGCTCAGTGGGTAAGAGCACTAGCTGTAGACCTGAGTTCAAGTCTACATCACCCATATAAAATGTGGATATGGTAACAAATGCCTGTAACCCCAGAATCGAGGGGGCTGGAGATGGATAGATCCTAGGAGCTCATGCTGTGTGCTTAAAACCTGAACTAAACACCATTTTCATTCTAGTAGCAAATATTCCACTAGATATTATTAAAAGAGGGAAGGTCATATTGACCTATGAGTTATAAGCACAGACATTTTCACAGAACTAGTGTGTATGTGTGTGTGTGTGTGTGTGTGTGTGTGTAAGGGTAACCGATATTTAGAATCAGGCCATCACACATGCCAAAACAAGCTCTTTATATCAATGCCTGTATTCCCATCTCCTAAACTAGTACTTTTTAGAGGTAGAAAAATGGATAGTGTTATGGAAAAATAGCAGTTAATCAAGAGGTAGTTTTACCTTAATGATCAGCATCCAGTCCTCTTTACCACCGCTTCACCTTGGCCAAACCATTGCATGTGAATAAATTTTAGCTTTTTATCTGTAAGCTAGTGTAAAGTAATGGACTTGAATTAGATGCTTATTAACATTCCTCCTGCTTTGACTTCATGACAATCTGGAGATTGCATTAACTTGCTGGATTTCTCACATGCTGACAAGCAGTAACCGTTGGTCCCTGCTTGAATCTCAGCCTACCTTTTTATTCCCCAGTGACTTGTACATTTGTATGATAGCAAAGAATTAAAAGTGGCCCAGAATGTAAGAACCCAAACTTTGGTATTGCTCTGTAAATGATAAAGGCTGCAAAATTACCTGAAATACGGCCACAAGAATAGCTGGGCTGAAGATTAAATTCTTCTGCCAAATCATATTACAGTGTGGAGTCTTCCTGGATCAACCTATAATGGCTACCTGCTTCTGTGTCCACAATAGGTTTTCAACTACTTAAATAGACAGTTTCTAATCTGGGGAAAAGGTGGTCACATATTAAAATGTGTCTTGAACTTGTTTTTGTTTGTTTGTTTGTTTGTTTTGTTTTTTCTTCTTAAATTCAAATGAAATACAAGTCAGTCGGGTTTGGACCCAAAATAACTTATTTTCTATATTTCTTCTTCCTTCTTTCTTCTTTCTGGTAGGAATTCACTTTTCTTCCTTGGAAATCTGCTTAATACAACTTTATTCAAATTACTCTAAAATATATTTCATTCTTCTGGATGAACTCATGAGTACATTCCTGACATATCATCACAACATTATACATATTTTCTTCACAAACTCAAACTAATATTCAGATCAGGTTATGTTAGATGATGAGTTAGATTTTCAGTGGTGTTCACCATGCCCAGAGAGATGCTTGCTCCTTCAAGATGAGTTGCCAATGAATGTGCCATCCTAACCATGAAAAATAGTATTTTCCAGTTGAAAAGGCTGTTCTCCATGTGACTTCTGAAACGTAAAGCTGGCAAAGCCATTGCTTGAGTTGAATTTGGCATCAGACTCCCATTAAGAGGCATTCTGTGTTAGTATAGACATTAGTGCTTTTAACAAAGATCCATATTGTGATTGCCCTATCAAATAGCAACGTTTGTTTTCACATCACTGGAAAGAGAGCACTTTAGTAGGAGAGCTTTGATTATCTATGCCCTTGTTTAGGAGGGAAGAAAGGGCAATATGAACAGTGAAAGTGGGACTTGAGGAGAGGAGGTGGCATAGACAGAGGGGTCTAACCCAGTGGGGAAGAACATGTGAACACTGATAATGTTTGAAATAAAAAGTATGCGATTATTATGAAAATACCAGATTCTTTCACCATTTTATTATTTTTTTATTTCCTAAAACTAATATGATTTATTACTTACACCTGTGGGGGGTTTTCCCACTGTTCAACCCTCCCCGTACATAGAATATCACTGCTCTGAAAACTTGTGACTGAGTTCTGAGTACCTTTCCACCTGACACTACTACATATTGTTAAAAAGGTGTTAACCTTGAAACGTCAGATGAAAGAACCGTTTGTCCTATCATGATTTTTTAATGATTTTACAAGTTATATTAGCATTTAATGTCAAGATATATAAGAATATATAATTACATAATTTCCCTCTCCCCTTTTCCCTTCCAACACTCTAAAAATGATTTTTAATTGAATTAATTAGAAATATTTTGTGGGGTGTGCGTGTGTGTGTGTGTGTGTGTGTGTGTGCGCGCGCGCGCCTGTGTGTTATCTGCCATGTGTGTGCAGTTGCCTGTGATTGCAAGAAGATCCCCTGGAACTGGAGTTATCATGGTTATGAGCCGCCCTGCATGAGTTCTGGAAGTCAAACTTGGGTCCTCCAGGGGGAGCAGCAAGCATTATTAAATACAATCATCTCTCCAGCCTCTTATCTGTAATTTTTACCTTGCCTCTTGTGATGATTTTGTCCCTCCAGAATGTAGAAGTAGAGAAGAAATGGAAGACCTGGATTCCAGGTTCAAGCAAACCTCTACAAAATCTGTGGCTTTGCTTCAAACTGAGTTTTCTTACTGGGGAAACAGCTTTCTTCAGAAATAGTAGATGTTAAATGACATTAGACAGCAGACAAACTCAGACTAAGTTTGACATTCAAACATTTGGCTTTCAGCCTGTCAACCAAATAGAAGAATTCTAAAATGACCTTTGGGAGATACCTAGCCTTTTAGTTAGAAAAAGAAATGCAAGCTCATATCCAAGTGGAAATGTTTTTATAAATAAACTTCACATAACTGTTTGTATGTAAGCAGACAACACTTCTCCAGAAAACATGGAGGCTAAGACTGGATATTTAGTGGTCTTGTTGACAGGGGTAAAATCAATAGTCACGCACAAAAATTGTAGTGGAATTTCTTTCTGTTCTGCTCATGTTTAGGAAAGGATCTTTCCATTGCTAAACTGATTTAAAATTTATTGTGAGCTTCACTACACTAAAGTAATCTATGCCTACCTTCCACAGAGGATAGGAAAAGGAAGGGACTGTGCCTTACAAAACACTCCATATTCTAAAAAGGAATCTGCACATACACATACACAACATGTATGTTTTATGTTATTGATTCCTTACCACGCCCATTGTTAATAGTTTGCTTGTTCTGAGTTAACTACCACCCCAACCCAGACGCCCTTGGAGTAGCACAAGTTTGACACCGGCAGAAAGTAAATAGACCCAATGCTTGAAGAAGTACGAGAGCCCGCACATCCACCGAATGACGGATTAGTGTGCAGGTGATGACGAGAGAGGCACAGCCATCACCACTCTCAGAAATATGGCGGACCACCTGACCAGGAGAGCAGGACTATGCTCCAGAGACATTGGCTGCCTTTGTTTCCTCTGTCTTCTCTCTACACAACTGGTTGGCTGCAGCTGAGATGGAAGGTTGTTTCTAAGGTGTTACCTTGCTGTCTTCCCAGACTGCTGGTTCTCTAAGTGTAGAGTGGCACTTACAGATTCACTTTCTGTCTCTGTTCATAGCCTCTGTGGTGACAGGCAGCGAGGGACGAAGTAACACACTGGCTTGGGCTTAATGAAGTCAATGCCTAGTCAGCATAAATCTTCAGTTTCCAGGTAATTTGGGGGCAATAGTAATATATAATAACACGGTAGCTACACAATTCATTCAGAAGTGCTCTCCTCAAAGAAGATACAGTTAGGCAAATCTAAGAAAGAGAACAGAAGCACAAATGTCCTATAGCAAGTTCCCTCTGACTTTGAAGGTTAGACCTTGCAGCCCATGATAGGGTGATGGTCCGCTTTGTGTCCACTCTCTGTGTTCTCCATCATCTTTGCTTGGACTTTGCCCTCTCTTCTGCCACCTGTAGCCACCCCTCTGGTGATAACGGGTTGTCTTGGTCTTTGTGCTTATCGCTCTTGTATGGAGCACTATGTGCTTTCAGGAACTGGTTCCTTTCTTGGTGATTTTTGAGATCTGAATAAATTCACTGTAGCCAGCACGTGAATTCAAAGGCAGGATTAACACAAGAAGATTCTGAGTCAATGAGCAGGTGCGAGATGATGAAGATGTGAGAAGCCAAGTTCGTTTAGCACACCCATCAAAGAATTACGGAACAATTGGAATCTTCCTGAGCAAATATAAAGCTTGCTGCTTTCGAGGGGTGTGCATTTCTTAGGTAAGGTGAAGTTAGAGAATTGGAACTTCCTTTTTGTTTAAAGAGTGCTTCATATTTCTGAACAATGTTTCTGGGGCTCTTTATTCATGGACTTACCATTTTGTACACTTGTTTTTTCCATTGTTTCTTTACTGTCCCCACAAAATGCAATCAATGTTATAGACCTAATTTTAATTACATTTCTTTTCTCCATGTAATACATGTGCATTGTGAAATCATCAAAGTGCATATAAGCAATAATACTAAAAATAGCTCTCACTTACGTTGTTCATAATTTTATGCAGAATGGATTTCTCTCATTCAACCATGCCCTTATTATATATTTTCGGCTTAGTTCCAAATTTCTACTGCTGTTAATGTTGCAGAGTAGAGAAACACTGTTACTAAGTGTAAGCACACATATAGATTCCTAGAGGTAAAAGAAACAATGTATTTGGGTACATTTTCAGGTTTGTTTGTTTGTTTTTCAGCTTTTGGAACTTACTGTTAAGTGTTGTTCCAGCATATCTACATGAAAATATGTTTCTTGTAGAAAAATGTTGTTTTATGATGTTAAAGCACAGGTAGTATATATATTGGGTAAACTTGAGGATATTATATTATTTTAAGATTTATTTATTTATTATGTATACAGTGTTCTGCCTGCATGTATGCCTGGAGGCCAGAAAAGGGCACCAGATCTCATTGTAGATAGTTGTGAGCCAACATGTGGTTGCTGGGAATTGAACTCAGGTCCTCTGGAAGAGCAACCAGTGCTCTTAACTTCTGAGCTATCACTCCAGCCTATATGTTTTATATAACGGGACGAAACAAAAATTTCCATGCACTGTTTTATCATGTGAAAGAATGGGTCTCATTACATGATTTTAATAACATAATAGGGCTCTAACTTTTAATGCAAAAGCACTCTTCTTGGCTTCTTTCCCCACTCCTCTACTGTATCCCCTTCTCATCTCTAACTCTTCTTCTTCCTCCTTCTAGTAGACTCCCTTTGCCTTTATGCCACATGATATCTGTCCCCCATCGACTACAGTTTTCATTTCATAGTCTCCTGTCATAAACTTTTAATTATTAAACTTTGACATATATATTTAGATGGCCACCACAGTCAGACAATCTCTTCAAAGATAACACTATGAAATAATTAAGTTTGTGAATTTGTTATAGTGATGTCTAAAAACACATTCGGGGTTCAGATTTAGTGTTCTGTTTTACCATGTTGATAGCTAATGTTCATCATTTATTGTTTATCTTAAATTAGGCTTTGTCTAATTCATCTAGGAAACATTCTTTTACACATTGTTTAAACCCAATGTGTAAAGCCTGAGTTTCTTCAGCATAAAGGCATCTTGGAAGACATTGCTATAGTCTATTTGATACCTGTCCTGATATTTGACTTGTACATGAGATAACGTATGGATTAGTCACTTCTAATTGGAGGTTCTGTGGAAGTTTTTCAGTTGTATAGCTAACTGGAATATTAAATACAAAAATCCCTAGACACTTTCATCACGGCCAGGAAATTCCCGCTGAAGTTGAGTTTTAGCTCATAACTGTGGTTGAAGCCGTTGCCAACTTGTATAAGGATGAAGACTAGGTAAGAGTTTTAACTTTCCATAGCACAACACATGTGCAGCATCTGCCACTGTATGATTCACACAAAAATTATTTTTATGGGAATGATTACTAAAATGTATTTCAAAATCAGTATTAGTCTTTCTTACTGCTTGTTAAGGAACATTGTTGAGTCTACAAGGAAAATGACACTAACCTTGTATCAAACCTTTTCAGTGTTTGGTAATAGAGGCTGAGATAACTTGTTCAGAGACAATTTAGTCTGGGATCTGATCTCAAACTCACCCAGTGGTTGAACCCTTAGGACACTTGGTATTGACGTTACTGACCCAATGACAGCATACATTCACATACTTTTCTGCCAAGTAACTGCGGATGACTAGTAAGGTAAATAACTCAGGTTTTAAGCATCTTAAAGTTCTGTAAACTTTATAAACTTATAAATAGCAAAGCCTTTGGCATTCCACATACATTCTCGATACCATCACTTAAAAGGTGTCTTAGTAGATTCCACTTCAGGCAGTATTAAATTAGCTAAATTAGCGTTTTCTCAGCTTCATTTGAAAATATCCTCTCTTTTGTTTTACAAAGATGTTGGTAAGAGTCAATGGTTCAGGCACATCAAGCTCTCCACAGACCTCTCCAACAGGAAATAACTGAAGTATGGGAGTAACATCTTCACAAGATGCTAGGAAAACCACTGTGATCATTCCCCTCATTCTTAAACTGACTACTGAGACCACTGCCAATCTTTTCACCTCTTTGGAAAACTGATCTTGCTAAGACATTGAGAAAAATTGGTGTGTTCTTCCCTGGGGAAAACTATTTTTCTCACTCTCAGCATTTCTTAATTGCCTATAGATCTTTGTGTAGGGTTGATGCTTCATGGTCTGTCCCCTTGATTGCATATCCAGTACTATTGTCTTGTTCAGCTCATGCTTAGGCAGTCATGTTAGTGAGACTGCATACCTAGAGTCAGCAATGTCTAGGAGACAGAATCTCACAGCAAACTCCCTGATCCACTGGATCTTAAAATTGGTTTTCCATTACTAAATGGTCAGCCCTGAAAACATACATGAAATTTACATTATGTAGACCAAACGTGTTACATTTAGCAATGTGTGTGTGTGTGTGTGTGTGTGTGTGTGTGTGTGTGTGTGTGTATAAACAACAATTAATGAAAAAAGAGGCAATGAATTTGAAAGAGAAAAGGTGATGTATATAGGACAGTTTGGAGGGAGGAAAGACAAGTGGGAAATGATGTAATTATAACCTCAAAAAAATAAATGAAGTTATTTTAAAAGTTGATAATCTTAATTGCCCCCTCTGTACTTTTCAGATGCCACAATCATAATCATTCGCAAGTCCACACAGGGAAGCAGATTACCTCAGTGGCTGCAGCGTGAACTGCTGAGAAATTTGGCTGTGGCCTCCTATCTGCCTTTTATTTTATGAAGACAGTCTGTTGAGAAGGGATATCCACTCAAAATTCCTGCTTGTCCTGATCACTGTTTTTCAGAGATGTGAAGAAAGCTTAATTCGGAATTGTCCACATTTTATTCTTTTAGCTTTGGCACCAATGATTTAAAAAGTTGACAGTGAATTAATCCACACTTCATTGCACTGTAACACTACAACGTGCAGCGTCTCCTTTCTTCTTTCTGTTTGTCATGACTTAAAACAATAAAAAGTATGATGAAGTATTGTCCACAGCAATAGGTATGCTGTGGAACTGCAGCTGTGTTTAGGTGATTTGCTGTGGTATAAGTAGCAGGGCCAAGCAACCAGAGTTCCAAGTCTGGACTGTCCTAACTGTTCAGCTCTGTTGTTGTGACACCAAATAGCTATGGGTAGTGTGCAAAATACTAGTATGGTTGTACTCCGGTGAACCCTTAATTATGAATGTGTACATCTGAATTTCATGCCAAATTTCACATGACATACTTTAATTTTTTTCTTCATCAATTTACAAAAGGCAAATTCTATTCTTAGCGCATAATTTATATAAAGCTAGCAGGCTGAATGTAGCTTTCAGGTTCTGTGCTGAAGGTTTATTTCTAAATTAGGTAAGATGAATCTATTCTTTTGTTGTTATTTGTAATTTAGTGTTTTCCCTTTCTATTCTTCAGTAGGAACTGGCATGGCAGATGGGTATTTGGATCTGAGAAGGAAAGGGAATTCAGGTATTTTCTAGACTAATACAAATGAACTAAGAATCCATGTCTGCTATGACCAGGGAACAGCAAAATTGTGTAAATGAGAAGTGGCATTTGTATTTTTCCCATTAGCTTTTCTTACTTTAATTTTGAGTGTGTTTCAGTTTAATAAGGTGAGAGACTATCTATGGAGAAAAATATAACACCTGTAAAAAGATAAATCATTTCTACCATATATTCTTTTTTAAGGCCCCAAACAGTTTTAAATTTATTAATAATCTTCATATACTTTCCATCACAATTTGTAGTCCAATATTTGGCTTTTGTAGCAAATTCTAGACAATTGAAGAAAATGGCAAAATCTATTTTAATTAAATTTATTTGAAATCTGGAGCACAGATTCCCCTCCCTCCTCTCCTTCCATTCCCTTCCCCACCTCCACTCTGCACCAACCTCCCAATCCACTCCTTGCCTGTTTTTGTTAAGAAAGGGGCAGGCCTCCCACTGAGATCACCAAAGCATGGCATATCAAGTTGCAGTAAGACTAAGCACCTCCTCTTGTATTAAGGCTGGGCAAGGCAACCAAGTATGAGGAATAGTTTCCTAAAGGTCAGTGAAAGAGTCAGAGTCAGCTCCTGTTCCCACTGTTAGGGGTCCCACAAGAAGACCAAGCTACACAACTGTCATATATACGTAGAGGGCCTAGGTCAGACTCATGTAGGCTCCCTGGTTGTCAGTTCAGACACTGTGAGTTCATACAAGCCCAAGTTAGTTGTTTCTGTGAGTTTTCTTGTGATGTCCTTGACCCCTCTGACTCCTACAGTCCTTCCTCTCTCTCTTCCCCAAGCTCTGCCTAATGTTTGGCTGTGGGTCTCTGCATCTGTTTCCATCAGTTACTGAATGAAGGCTCTGTGATGACAATTGAGCTATACACTGGACTATGAGTATAGCAGAATATCATTATGCATCATTATGTTGATGTTTTTTCTCCAATCATGTTTGATTCTATCCTAGCATTCCAGGTAGTGTCAGAGTGAGTTCCCTTTTCTGGCATGGGTCTCAGGCTGGACCAGTCATTGGTTGGCCGCTCCCTCAATCTCTGAACAACCCAGCACATTCCATAGGCAGGAAAGATTGTAGGCCAAAGGCTGTGTGGCTGGTTCGTGTCCCAGTTCCTCCACTGAAAGTCTTCCTGGTCACAGGAGCCAGTTCAGGCTATGTTCTTTAATGAGGGTCATCCTTGTGGATTCCTGGGAATTTCCCTTGCACCAGGTTTCTGTCTGACCCCAAAATGCAACCCCTCTTCCAGTCATCTTTCTCAGTACTCTCCCCCTTCATTAACCTCAAACCCAACTGGAGGCAGGTGGACATGGGAACAACTGTACAACCTTTGCGGCTTTTTTGTTGTTTTATTCAGTATTTTTTTTTAAATTTTTTTTTATTTTATTTTTTCAGTATTCTTTTTTATTGGTGTATTCATTGTACTAGGCCTCATAGGAATATTTTTATATTAATATACATAAATAATACACTTTGAGCAGACTCCATCCATGTATTCCTTTCCTCACTCCCCCACCCAATAGTTCTCTTTGATTGGCATGGACAGTTTCACACCTACTTTTATGTTATATATACATTTTTGATTTTATGTATCTATATACAATCCAGTTTTTGTTGTCTCACAAATGCTAAAATTTGACTTACAATTTTGTTGTCCTGGGATTGTTTTGTCCATTAACTTTTTTTATTCGAGGCAGGGCCTCTCTCTGTTGCCTATGCTGGCCTTGACCTTCTGGGCTCATAGGATCCTCGAACTTGAGCCTCCCAACTGAGACAAGTACATGCCACTACATCTAGTTTAAATGTTCTTTTCTAAAAGACAAAAATACCAAGTTTCCCCTTTGCATTGTAAATCTTTAACTACTACACTGTTGAAATTATATTGGTGAAATTAAATGTTATAGCACCATTTGTTCAAAGTGGACTTAAAACTGAGGTAGAGTAGTGTGCCATTTAAAACATTGAAATGTAGACATGGAGGATCTGCCAATTCTTCCATTAAACACCGGCTACTCCCCTCCTCCCTATGCCTGTCTGTTTTGGACTATTTGTTTAACTATGTAAAGATGTGCTGCATTTGTTTAATTGTGTAAAGATGTGTTACTGTTTTACCTGCCTGCCTAAGACAACTGATTGGTCTAATGAAAAGCTAAATGGCCAGTGTAAGGATTATGTCCTCAATTACATCACCAGCCTGCAACAGCATCCCAGCCTAAAAAGCAGGCGTGCCCTCTCTGTGCCCTCTCTTTTTCCACACTCTCTCCTCCCGTATTCCCTCGCCTCCATGCAGTCTCTCTGTCTCTCTCTGTCTCTCTCTGTCTCTCTCTCTCACTCTCTCTCCCAATAAAGCTCTAGAAAGGTAACCATGGCTTGTGATTCTTCCATCACTGATACATCCAGTGCTCTCTTTCCTTGGCATGGTGGCCGAGGGCGGCGGCCAGCCACAAGTGCAGCCGCTTAACCAACAGCCAGTATCAAGGGGGGAGGTACTTCTGGGCAAAGAAAGAGCAGCAGGAGGAATTTAGGTTGTGAGGGAGAAAAAGAAAGAAAAAGAGATACTAGGGGCCAGACACACAGACCTGGGGGAAACACAAAAGTAGGACATACAGAATGAAAGAAAGGTAAAAAGTCTTGAGACAAAATATAGATGAATAAGATTAAATTAATTAAAAAGAGCTAGTTAAACAAGCCTAAGCTAAGGCTGAGCTTTCATAATCAATAATAAATCTCTGTGTCTTTATTTGGGAGCTGGTTGGTGGCCCAAATAAAAGTCCAACTACACCTCTCTCTTTATATCATGATGCCATACAATACTGGCTCAGGACAGGGCTAATCTGAATAATTATAAAACAGAATTTAATGTTAGAGTCTTGTGACTTTCTCTCATTATTTATTCCTTCGATCTATTCAATACCTATAGCATCCCAAACACTAAGTATCTGAAATTTTGTGTTTCCTACCCTATGACATATGTTCAAACCAGTAACTGTAATTCTCAGTAATTATGAAAAATAAATTTGATAAGCCAAGCCATCTATTAGTAAAACACTAACAATGTTAATGATGATGGTCACAATAATGACCGTTTATGGGAATATTCTTAAAAGCTAAGAACTTTATATACACCATATTATTTAATTTAATAGTTGCAGACAAAAGTCCTAGGTGGCAATATTATTAACTATTACTAAGTTATTAGGTGAATGATTTGAGGCTCCAAGAAGATAAATGACTTTCTTAAGGTCTTATAGCCACTAGGTGGCAGAGTCTGGATCCAAATCCAGATGTCTCTGATTCACAAACCCACAAAGCTGATGAGACAAATGAAAATTCCATAACTATCCAAAAAGAATTATCTTGCTATGATAAGAACTATAGTTTATTTCCTAACCTAGGTATTATGAGCTAGTCAATCTAGATAAAGTGCCCCAAATGGAAGTACAAATAAAAAGTATTAGGTCAACTGAAAGAAGACTTGCCTAGCACACAGGAAGTGAGTCATGGTCCGTGCTTCGTCATTTCTGTGGTGGTATTTGTTTCTGCCTATTAGGAAGTCTTATACTTAATTATTGAATAATTTATATACAATAAACTACAATCATTTTAAAGTTAAAAAAAAAAGACAAGGTCAATTATACATGTATCCACACTCTCAATGGAATGGTTATGTGGTGAATCTTGGGCAGTTAAATTTCAGATAAGTGACACAATATACACGTCCCTTTGACATATTAAACAAACACCTTCTCAGTAATACTATGAACTTTATTTTATAGTATACCATTACCTACCTGAATCGAAACTTTAGCCAACAATTACATTTTATTTCAAAGTCAAATTTTGGAATGAACATGTCACATTATAGGACCATCAACAAGGTAAGTGTTGGTAAATCTGATAACATAATAGAAAACTTTTAGTTTTTGAGGTCATATTTCTTGTGTCCTTTCAGGAAGGTTGGGTTTCCTTAATCAGTACTGATAAATTTTCATCCCTAAACACATTTAGTTGCTCAAAATATATGTTAATTTCAGATAAATGAATTTTATGACAAGCCCAAATTCTGAAATAAATGCGATTTACAGTTTTGTGATGTTTCCTTTTTTTCATAAAAAAGTTGACATTTTGTTATTTGTATAATGGATATTTTTCAGTGGTTACACATGGCTGTGGAATAGAGGAAACACAATCAGCATATGAGATGAATGCTCTTATGTTCGAGTGCCTTTCTAAATGCGAATATGAAGTTATTGAAGGTGATTTGTCATTTAAAAGCCATCCTTTGAAAAACCTGTAAAATCCAGTAAATCCTCCAAGAATACCACTTAATGTTTGAGGGACTAAAAGATTGTGCTTTTAGCTCAAAGGGGATCTCACAAAGATGAAATTACCTGTCTTTTCTCCCAATGCAGAGGCTCTGCCCAAATCCCTGGTTCAAAGAAATATGAGTGATGAGCACATTGACATAAACTTGCTGGTGCTGAAGACAGAAGGATTCCATGCCACAGCGCAGTGAGTGACAGCAACGCCACCAGACATCCCCAAACACGAACAGTAATTAAATACCATGGCAGCAGAATCATTTACATCAACTTTCTTCCAACACAGACATGGTTTTAAGGACACACTGAATAGTGTCGATTTCATGATTTGCATAATTTGTTCTTTAGGTTTCAGGCAGTTTGGGTCACTTACTTAGTGGTAGAAGATACTACCCCTAATTAAGGTAGAATAATACCCATCAGACTGTCTCCATTCACCCAAGAATCATCTCTGGCTATGCCCACATATAATTTTGTTGTTGTTGTTTTAATAGATTCTGAGGATTAGGAATAAAAACATCAACATCTTTTAACGGATTTAATTGTATGGTCACTTAAAAACTAACTGATGATGATATTCATTATAGATGTGATGATGAGTCTTTTGGAAACTTACATGTAACTTAATGATTAAACTAGCAGTCATCAACAAAGCTCCCATTGCTGATTTTTTCTATTACATAGGATTTTATTTTGTTTTTGTTTTTAAATATCATTTCGTTCATAAATGTAAATTGCTTAGTCATCAATTTAAAAGTAGATATGCACAAAGCTGATAAAACTATTTTAAAATTTTTTTAAGTTAGCATATAAAGTAATGAATTATTTTACAGAATTTTTTCCTTGAGAATTTAATACTTGTATACAAAGTATTATGATCACACCCACACCTATTCCTCTTGTCCAACTCCTTCCATGTTCTCCCAACACACCTTACTACCAACTTCATGTCTGTGTGTGTGTGTGTGTGTGTGTGTGTGTGTGTGTGTGTCTAAAATACCAACCACTGTGTCCAGTTAGTGTTGGCTGTATATGCATGGGTGTGAGTCATCCACTGAAGCATGGGTGACCTAAAAGGTCACAACTGTGAAGAAAATTGCTCTCATTCCCTCACCCTCATCAATGGCCGATAGATTCTGACTGGCTTGATCTTATACAGGCAACCTCAGCTGCTGTGAGATCATGACTTCAAGAGCCCTGTCATGACCAGGGGACAATGTCTGGAAGCACTCCTGCCCATTGGCTGTGGGAACAGGGGTGCATATTGATAAAGATGTCCCATTTAGGACTGAACACATTATGAGATTTTTCAAGCATGCTTTGCTCTCATTCATCAGCCTCGAAGACTCACCTTCTTCCCCCTTCCCCACATTTTGGTTGCCATAACAGCACATGTTCCAATTATCAATAACCTTGGGAATCCTGATTCTATGTCTTAAATTGGAATTTCATGTCTAAATTATGCCCCATCTCATGTCTTCACTTTGATTCTGGTGTTAATTACTCAAATCCTGGACTTTTATGAAACTATTTGACATTTTTTTCCGTTTTATATTCTGATCTTTTTCTTGAATAGTTTCCACCTGCCTTCTACGGAATTCTGTTTGAATAAGAGTGTCAGTTGGCTTGTTTCCTTCAGTGTCCATCACCACTTTGTTAGTTTCTCAGGGCAGTTCCCTGATTTCAGTGCTTACTACATGGAGGCTCTTCAGTTCATATTGCTTTTTAATATAATGATATGTATTATTACATATTATTATATATCAATACATATTAGCTAATTGAGAACCTACACTGATAAACACTCATTATTGTCTGCTTAAATTACAAGTAGGTAATATATTTGTCAGGAAAATGAATGTGAAAAAACATTAAGCAAATGTGTTTAAAAATGTACATAATTCCTTTGGTTTCTGCTTGTCTACCATATTTTAGGTCAATAATTACAAGTCAAATTGTTATTTTTTGGTGATTAGGGGTATTGATCTGGAAGAAATCATTCATAGGGAAGCTCCAATCTGCTGGGCACCTCACTGTAGAATGCTTAAACTTGCTTTGTGCTCATTCTGTTAGACAGCTCTCTTCCCAGTATATTTCCTTATCATCTTTCAAGTTAGCATACAATGTGGTGTATTTTATTATGGCATTTCCATACACACATCTTTTTGTTTTGTGTTTTTCAGACAGGGTTTCTCTGTGTGGTGTTGGTACCTGTCCTGGAACTCACTCTGTAGACCAGGCTGGTCACAAACTCACAGAGATCCGTCTGGTTCTGCCTCCGGAGTGCTGGGATTAAAGGCGTGTGCCATTGCCTCCCGGCCCACACATAAATCTTTTTTTTCTTCCATTTTTCTTTATTAAGAAATTTTCTACTCACTCTACATACCACCCAAAGATCCTCCCATCTCCCAGCCCTCCCTCCCAAGCCACCCCACATCCCCACATCCCCCACATCAAGGTCTCCCATGGGGAGTCAGCAGAGCCCAGCACACTGAGCCTAGGCAGGTCCAAGCCCTTCCCACTGCACCAAGGCTGTACAAGGTGTCACATCACAGGCACCAGATTCCCAAAAGCCTGCCCATGCACCAGGGACAGATCCCGATCCCCCTGTCTGGGTGCTCCCCAAACAGTTTGAGCCAAACAACCGTCTTCCATATCCAGAGGGCCTAATCCAGTCCCATGGGGGCTCCAAAGCCACTAGTCTACAGTTCATGGGCCTCCAATAGTGTGGCCACCACCACACATAAACCTTAATATACTACTTTATAAATCCCTCTGTTTCACGCCATCTTCCTGTCCTCCCCTCTGGCCCATTCATTCCTGAGAGTCCTCCTGCTTCCATATTAACCCATTCCATTATTCTGTTTTATTCCTCCTTCTCCCCTCCACTTAAGATAATCTCTCTCCTTGGAAAATATTTTTGATGCTTAAAAAAAAAAGACTCACTCTGATAAATACTACCTGTGCCAAAACTAAAATGTATCTCTTTCAAAGCTTGTTACCTTTTTTAACTAGCATAAAAATATTTACATAAAGAGAAAAATAACTATTCCATGATAAAATAAGGTTACCAATGGACATAGAATTCCCTGTCATCACTGTGCACAGATTACAGGCACTCACAAATACAAACAGTAACATGAATACGGAATGGACATTGATACAAAGGTAGGTTCAAAAACGCATTCTGTCACTAAAGGAAATCATTTGTAATACTCAACAATTTTCTACCCAAGCCTTGAGTTGATGGCTTCTCTTGTGCCAGATGTGAAGTCACAAAAGTGTCTTCAGTCATCCTTTAAGTGACAAAGTGACCACAATAACTAAATGTGACCATTTTCACAATCTTAACTTGTTACAAAGTTTTCACACTCACACTTCAATCAGTTCTACCATAACCACTTTTTCTACCTCATTTTTTAAAATAATCCTGTGTTAGCAGCTTGGAGGAGTGTCTGTATTAGCAGTACTTACTGTCCATTTCCTTCTGGGAGGATATTCTGCAAGGGTTAAATAAATCCCAGCAAAATTACCATCATCGTCTGGGTTAAGTGAGAAAAACAGTACAAAGAAGTCCAAACATTTATATTTTTGTACATTTCATTAATGTATTTCAAACTGGTATGTTTTTACAATTTTATACTCATAAATAAAGCAAAAGCAGCATCATTTTCACTTAGACATTGGTGGCAGTAATAAAAAAAATATAGAAGGCCCTACGGAGTAGTCACAGTACTCAAAACTTAAACTTAACAGTGCCTGAAGGGGACCCAGACTCACCATGGCTCTTTTATTATCAATACACAGCATGCACAGCATGGAAGAGGGAGCTTGAAGACAGTGCAGTAGGTAAGAGGGGACACTACTCTTCCAGAGGACCTGAATTCCGCTCCCAACACTCAGGCCAAGCTGCTCAGGATCACCTGTAACTCTGCTTCAGGGGATATCATGCCCTCTTCTGGCCTCCTTGTGCACTGCATGCACATACCCATTCTCAAACACAGGCACACGTATAAACGTAAAGTAAAATCTTATAAAACAAATAACAACAAACCATGGTGTGATGCAATTCACACTCGCTCTTGAAGTACTGTTGCACAATTTCGTATTGCATACTAGGTTATGGCCTTCAGTCAACATTTTAGACTAAAGCAATGAGGCCTCTTGTCAAAGAAGCAGCCGTATGATTCATTATGCTCAGCAAATAATGAGGATGTAAAAAATATAATTAAAGCAATAAACTGTGGCTAAGGAGCCACTGGCTATGAGTCACAGACCTGCTACTCAGTCATGGAATAATTATGCACTGATTGTGGTTTTTTGTTTTTGTTTCTGATTTTGATTGTCTATTAGCTGAGGCAAAATAAAAAATTAGATTAATAATGTATAAACAGTCTGGACATAAAAATTAGTGGTTGGTGATATGGATTAACAACACGCCCCCACGGTTGAGCATGTTTACTCATGGTTGTACATGCCCGGCAGGACCTAGTCACTTCCACCTAGTCATTTCCAGGTCAAAACGTCTCACGTGACCAGGACCCCATGGCTTTCCGTGGTTTCATAAAGCAGGAAGCGCAACCATGTGATCTACGTGCATGTGTGGAATAGCCACATGGGCCTGTGTGCGCCCAGCCTTTACAAGCCGGCGCCATGAATCCCAGCTCCATCTTCACTCATGTGTCTTTTCCATAGGCCTGTGCACATCTGTCTCTCTCCCTTATCTTAATAAAACTCTTGTTAGTGGATTTTGTCTTGTTTTGTGACGTTTCCTCAAAGGGTAAGAGTGCCGCAAATCACCAGCAGCTGGGCAATCACTTTAGTTAAATAAGTAGCTAAAATTGGAGCATCGAACAGGTTTGCTGTGCAGAGCCTGAAGTTAAATGGGGAGGTCAGAACTGCGTGGGGTACCAGGGACTCCTCTACCCTGAATGTGAAAGGGCCAGGAGGACAAGTTTGCATATGCGTGCTGTTGCCTTCAGGTTGGAATTTCAGGAATGCTTTTGCTCTCCACTCCCTGTAGTTTCTGGCCTCCCGGTGGAATTCTTGTTTCTCTTTCTGTTCTGGAACTGTGTTGGACTCAGGCAATGCTGGGGATGCCACTGACAGCAGCTGTCCCTGGGCACAACAGATTTCCCTGGCATGCTTCATTTAATAAAAATAGTTTTTTGGCACCAGCATAAAACCTCTCATCCTTAGGTCTTAAATTATTTCAAAAACATTAATTCTTGCAGAACTCCTGCGAGGCACATATTATAGAGTCACAGTTTCATGGAGGCTTGGAGAGAAAGGAAACTTCAGATATCATCTGCTTCAAACCCCTTTGTGTTTCAGATGAAAAAACTGAAATCTCCAAAGGAAAGTGACTTGTCCAAGAAGTGCTCTTTTTAAAGAGTGTACGCTTGAGTCAGTTAGATGAATCATTCCAAGCCACAGAGTTATGTTTTAATTACTGTAAAAGTAAAATGCTAAGTTTCATTTCTTAGTTTGGGCATTCATGTAATTTTTCTTCCTTCCTTCCTTCCTTTTTTTTTCTTGAAGTAGAACAAATGTTTGGAGGTAATGTCCAGAGGTAGGTTTATAAATTGATGTGTCAATAGTCTGTAAAGACTGAAAGTAGAACAAGGTGTGATACTGTTACAGCTTGAATAAAAAAGATGTCCCCTATTGGTACATAAATTTGCATACTTGGTATCCAGTTGGTGGCTCTGTTTGAAGATACTGTGGGAAGCTCAGGAGTTGGAGCCTTGCTGGGGAAAGTATGTCTTTGGGGGCTGATTTGAGGATTTATAGCCCATCTCACTTTCTATCTCCCCTTTCTGCTTCCTGTGTGTGGATGAAAACGTGATCAGCCAGTTTCCTGTACCTGCTGCCATGCCATGCCTTTCCTACCACTGTGGACTCTTTCTCTCTGGAGCACAAACCCTTTTTTTCTTAAGTTGCCTTTGGTCATGGTGCACATCACAGCAAAGGAGAAGTTCCTAGTACAGACTCCATCAAGCTGAAGAAGCAACTGTATGGTTACTTAGCTTCAAAGCATGGAAGAAATAAAGAAACTAACTGCTCCTCTTATTTAAAATGTTAAACCCAGTCTCATCATGTACTCTGTCACCTCTTTCCATCTGTCTGTTTAAAGGATGAAATAATTTGGGAGAAGATGGAAATTGGTCACAAGGAGATTGCCAATCCCTGAATTGGCATGATGGGAATTTCACCATGGGAGTTTACTATCCATTTGGAAGAAGGAAGAATGGCATTTATGCTGATGAAATGAAATCCTCATCAGTTAGAGGCATTTTCAAAGACTTGAACTCTTATCAGCCACAGAAAAGTGTCTTGTGCCTACATCAGTTTATCGCAAAGTTAATGAATGTGTAATAATAAACATTACTATATTGTTAATGACATATACAATGTCTATTGTATAATGAATGTATAATAATATACAATGATAGGGCAAACAGGAATTGAAATAAGAGCACACCAAAAAAGAGAAGATAAGCAATATAATTCAAATTGAGTCTAGGAAAACATAGTTGTTTATAAAAATGGATTGAAAGGGAAAGAACATTCCAGAATAGAACTTGTTTTAGCTGAAGCATTATATACTTTCTTTGTTCAGTGTATGAGTGGTAGTATTATGGTTCCTATAAAGGCCTAATACAAGAAAATGAAGGTATGAGTCATGGTCAGTGACAATGGGCAGAGTCTGCTTGAGGGCACTTATTTAGAAGACTGTGGGAATCTTGTACTGTGTTGATGGACCAAGAGAAAAAAGAGGAAATAGGGTTACACTGCAGGAAAAATGGACAGCGAGGCTTCACTGTGTACTATGCAATGTAATTAAATAAGGACGGCAAGGGCAGAACACTAGAAGATACTGGGAACTGAACAAGTCGAAAACTGACTTTCGCCACATGTTTCAGATCATCTTTCCAAGTCCTTCTTTCTAAGAGATATAGCTAAATCTAGAAGTTTAGATCTCAAAAGACATCACAGTGAAAGAATTCTGATTTATAGGCTATGAGGCTCTGTTTGGGTAATAACACAAATGGGAATAGAGGATCATATGAACAATACTTTAGTTTGAAAGTTAAATATGGCCTCTCCTAGACATCACAGTAGGTTGCAGTGAGAACTGACTTTAGAGATTCCTACTGATATACATAACAGCATGGGAGTATGTAGCTAGAGTTTTCCTGCCTGGCCCACAGTCAGGACAAATCTCTGTCACCTGCCAGTCCCACAGCCACTCAAACCCGACCAAGTAAACACAGAGACTTATATTGGTTACAAACTGTATGGCCGTGGCAGGCTTCTTGCTAACGGTTCTTACATCTTAAATTAATCCATTTCTATAAATCGATACCTTGCCACATGGCTCGTGGCTTACCAGTATCTTCACATGCGGCTTGTCATGGTGGCGGCTGGCAGTGTCTCTCTCCCCCAGCTTCCTGTTCTCTCAATTCTCCTCTCTGTTAGTCCCGCCTATACTTCCTGCCTGGCCACTGACCAATCAGTGATTTATTTATTGACCAATCAACAACACATTTGACATACAGACCATCCCACAGCAGGAGTATCTCTAAACAATTATATTGAGTGCAAGAAGCCAAAAGCCTCCAACCCGAAAAGAAAACACAGGTATAATTCTACATATATGCAACTGCAGAAAAGCAAACTAAGTCTTACGGAAGGAACCTGCACTAGTGACCGATGGGAGACTGGAATAGGTCCTATTATTAAGAATCATGAGGAAGTTTTTTATTGTCATGCTCATTATCTTCTTTTTCCCTACTGCTGTGGACTAAATACAGGGCCTTGTGCTTGCTAGACAAATGCTGTTCCTCTGTGCTAAATCTTGATATGCTGATTTCAGAAAGGTCCACATATCAAAAGCTATCACATTACACACACACACACACACACACACACACACACACGCACACACACACCACGCACACACACACACACACACACACACCGTGAAACATACATTTTTCAAAGGCAGACCACGTGGGTGGTAGACAATCTACTGCACTCAGAATATGTAGTGGTTTTGGCAAATGCTTCTTTGGATAGCATCTGAGAACGTCGGACTCCCCAGCACAGATCTCTCTTCCTCATGCTGAACAGAGAAACTGCTTTGTAATGATAGCTACAGAGGGAAACAACTGTTCCATCCCAGTGAAGCGCAGAGTTCTGGAGTGCACTGGTAGAACACCAAAGACCATGCATCTGCTAATGCTAATTGTCTGATTGTGGAATTAGACCTCGTAGTCCCCACAAAAGGGGAACAAAAATACGCTACATTTCCCATACTAAAAAGATGACGTTACTTAAAAACAATTACAATATTTTTTATTTCTATTGTACAAGGTTTTAGGGATTTAAAGATAAGTAGGATGTGGTCTCTTCTCCCTAGAAACTTGAGACAGATAGTAGGTTGATACATAGGCAGGAAGAGAGACAAATCTACAATAGATATCCGAAATCTCACAGTGATGTTATGGAAAGAATACAGTAGAGTGCAAAGAGGGGAGGAACTCACCTAAGGCTTGCAGAGAAGGCATTTCCTTTGCCTCTTGAAGAAGAAATATTTCAACAGTGACAAGAGTCCAGAGGTTGACTCTTAAAGAACTGTACAGAAGACAGGCACATAAAAGAACACAGTGTATGGGAGACGTCCTGAAATGAATTGTGCCCAGTGGCAAGGGCAGCATGGGGAAATAAATCTGAAGTCAGTTTGGATTGTCTATTGCTATGCTATAAGAAATTGATCGAAAAGCTACTTGGAGGAAGACAAGGTTTATTCCAGTTTATAACTCTCAGGTCACACTCCTTACTACAGGAGGTCAGGACAGGAACTCACTGCAGGCATTTGGAGGAGGAACTGAAGCAAAGACCACAGAACTTTGCTGCTTACTGACTGGCTTGCTTTTATGGCTTTCTTAGCCTGTTTTCTTATAGCACCGAGGACACTAGCCCAGCAGTGGCCCCACCCACAGTGAGCAGGGCCCTCCCACATCAATCACGTATTAAGAAAATGAACCATAGTTTTTCCTATAGACTAATTTGGTGGGGGTAGTTTTTCATTTGAGATTCCTTCTTCCAAAATGACTATAGCTCTGTCAACTTGACATAAAATTCACCAGCATAGCAATATTGAGAATGCCTTGGAAAACCTAAACATAATAGAAGCATAAGGACTTTTACTTATTAAAGTATATAATGAATTATAAAACAAGCATTAATATATATTGTACCAGATTAGGAGATGTTAATTAATATATTAAATAATCAATACAAAAAGAGATCTATTAAATGGTTGATATTTTAAAAATTGTTTTTATTTTTATTGACAATAACTGAATGTATTTATAGGATATGGTATAATATTTTGATATATGAATAGTTTACTAATAATCAGATTACAATAATTGACCTATCCATCATCTCAGATATTTATAATTTCTTTGTATTGTGACTATTATAATATTTACTAGCTATCCTGAGATATACATTAATTGTTGACATTCATAGTTGTTTTACTATGCCAGAGAACACAGAATTCATATCCAATAATTTCCCTATAATATTAAATATTCTGTCTTCATCTTTTCCTCCTCCACATATTTTTCTGGGCTCTGGCAATCATTCTTTTAATACGTACTTTAATGAAAATAGCTTTTTATTACCAATAAAATTGGAGTGATATAAACAAAAATTAATACAAAACAGAATTTAAAGTTCATAATTTTATTCTCTATTAAAATGATTTTCAACATAAATCTAGGTAAATTTATGGCAAGTATTCATCTATATATTTACTTAATATAAAAGTTTGCTACTAGTGCATTATCATAGATCAAAAATTTCTTCAAAATTTTGACTAAATTTAGCTACATTTTGGGAAATAAACATATGAGGTATATGACAAAGACCTGCCAGAGACTCCCCAAAGAACTCAAGCTGTAGACACTGCTCTTGATTGTCCGCTGTAACTAGATAACAAGATCCTATTGCTGAAGACAATATTTTGCTGAAGACTTCTTTGAATATAAGGCACAGAGAAATCAAGCTTATAGAGAGCTGGAATCTCCTTGATAACTAACATCTGTAGTGCTGGAAGGTGCTATGAAGTCTGCTGGGGGAGAAAATGTGGCAATAGTCTAACCAAGTTGTGGGCCTTGTATGCTACAGTCCTGACTTGCTAGACAAGATATACCCACTGGTACAATGACTATTCCAGGAACAACCAGCTTCTTCCAATTGGATCTTAAGCTCATTCAATGGAAAGGAATACATGCCTGATACCATAACTCTTTTCAAAAGTCTATGGATAGAGAGGTCTCAGACCTTATAGAAGAGTCTATAACTAATACTTTGATGAATGATTGTGTAATTAAACTGTTTCTCAATATCTATATTTAGACTCCTAGACTTGTACATCTTTCAGCCTTAGGCACAGAAGCTTCTTTTGGCAGGTCATAATGGTCAAATCAGAGACTCATTAACCTGTCAACTGCTGAGAATAAGGAAGTGCTGAATATTCATTCCTAAAAGGGACATTGATATCCACCTATTTAATTTATCTATCCATAAATACCTGTTATAAGGTTTTAAGTAAGGCATAATATGACACTAAAAAACAAACTAGTAGTAAATTGAATAATTATAACAAGACACTGTAATAAAATTTTCAAAATCACTACTTGGAAGTTTGGTACTCATTGCTAAGGATAATAGCATGCTCAGAACAAAAGCACAATATTGTAGGGACTACAATATTGCAAATAACATATGGCTCAGACAGCTACTAAGTGGCTGAAGGGCAGGTAGCATATAAAATATAGATACACTGGACAAAGTGGTGATTTATGACCACAGCAGGATGGCATGGGGCAATGAGATTTCATCATCTACTTTGAATAGTTTCTAATGTAAAATGTGTCAATTATTTATGTCTGGAGTTTTTCATCTAATATTTGTAGATCAATTCATAATTGATCACAAGTAAATGAAACTGAAAAAAGCTAAATTCTAGGTGGGGACCAGTTATAGAGTAGAAATCTTGACTATAGAAAAATGTTTTTCCCCTGAATTGAACCAGATGGTATTTTTAATTAACCTTGAAATTTTCAAAGACTACTGAGATATCCAACACATACACACAATTTCTTGAGTTGGTGTTGTTTGGCATTGATTTTTGCTGTTAGCATGATTTGAGTTTAGCAGAGTTACAGGTTGATAACTTTACGTGATTTGTTTGATTTTAATAATTTCTTTATTGTCAAATGGCAATACCATTATAACTCAGATTATAAGATCTTTGTGATGTTTTAATGAAACTATAATTACAAAATATATAGCATAGACTTGATATACAATAGATACCCTACAATCAGATATTGTAATTGTTTTTATCTGCATGTAAAACCCTTAAAATGACTCCAGTGTGGAAAGAGCTGCTCTTTCATACTGAACATACACAGTTCTATGTTGAACAGGATTGAATTGAATGTCAAGCTTCCTGGCTTTTACCACAACTCTGAAATTAGTAAAGTGGTAACTTGATGTCTCTGATCTTTAGAATTTAAAAAAAGTCCATAAAATTAGAGACCCAGTGTCAACAACAGTCCAAGAATGGAGTCGTGCAAGGAGAGAGTTGTGCAAGGGGAGTTGTGTGTGCTTGTGAGCAAACTACAAGAAAACAAGACAAGAGTCTTGTGATCTCAGTTTCTTAAAAAAACATAGACTCGTTCTTGGAATGTGCTTTTGTGCCCCTCCCTGGTGTAATGGATAGGAGTGAGTTTACTTTATATTATTCATTACAACTGGCCGTTGTTATTTGTTTACATGCTTCCATGCAAAAGCACGTTTTTGCCATGTGCAGCTTGTCTTTCTTTGAACTCGTGAGAACTTTGCTCACAAGACCTTTCTTAACCCTCGGAGTATAAATTATCTGATGCTCTGAATAAAGTTGGCTATTGCATGAGACTTTAGTCAGCCTCTTTTATAGGCTTCATGCTTCCAGGTCTCACCCAAACTAGAGAAGCCACTGGATTTAATTCTAAGGAATCCTAGAAAATCAGGGATTTTCGTCATTGATCCTCATTGGTGGGAGAAAAGAGAGGGAACTCATCCCTCCCTCTTCACCTGTCAACTTGTTTCATGCAGAAGCAAATTTACATTTCAATTCTGAATTATTTAGAAGGATTTTGCTTGCTCAAAACACCTTGTACCTGTGTAACCATGAAAACCCTCAGCTTCACAACTGAAAGCTTCCATTAAAACCATGTAGGTTGAATACTTTTAAGAACCAATTGTTTAAAGGAAACTCCAAAAATTATTCATGAATATAAATTTTTAAGATGGAAAAATTAGATTTTTATTTTGTTGGAGAAATTCCTGTCATATATGATAAGCATAATTCCTAACAATTTTATGTAATTTTAGTTTAAATTTTATGGATATCTTCTTTAAAATTCAGCATTATTTCACCTTAAAGACAAGGAATTTAAAAGTAAAGATACTTCATTTACAGAGAAATAAATGATAGATTTGGAAAATAGAAATAAATTCAACCAAAATGAAAATATCAGGCTCATTTCTTTATAATGAATTAATAATTGGTGAAAAGATAAGTAATAGAGTAGAAATAGTGGAAATAGTGCTGTTATGTGACAAGAATTTTCCTGGGGAGATACAACATACATCTCCTCACCCCAGATAGGGAGCTCACCACAGACCAAAGTGTGGAGATCACCAGAGTCTAACTCTGGTGAACCAATGATGGTTTTTTGGGGTCACTTACAGGAATATGGGTGAGGATTACTTACAAGAGCAGAAATGACTCAGAGGCAGCCATGTTATCAAGCACCCCTCCCCCACATCGTGGGCGACAGTTCTTAAAAGCTGAAATCTGGAGCACAGCCTGCAGTCAGATGAACAGGTTGGAGAATGTCCTTTCCAATGGACTCCATTGGCCTTAGCTTCTTCCAGGCATGTCAGCTGGTTTCACAGGCAGCCCGTCTGGGCTCAGCGTTTCTTTGCAGCTTGGTTTATCAGAAAGTCCTTCTGGCAGCTTGTCTTGTGTGGAAGTGACTCTTAGCAGTCTTTATTGTTCACTTTTGGAAGGAATGGGGTATAATGAATCTGGTCAGTTTAAGTCACTTCCTCAAGGTATTTTGAGTTGTTTACATTGAGCCCCCCCCCCCCCCCATGAAATGTTTCAATCTCAGAGAAAACTGTTACACAACAGGCACTACCCAGCCTGTGTTTGTCAAGTCCATCTTTGGTCTACCTTTGGATGGCTTCATTCAACCGAGTTTCACTGACTGTCTCCTCCTCCTTGTCTAGCATCTTTGCAATAAATAGGACATAAGCCTGGTCTTCTAGAAGACCTCAGAAGAGAGCTGTCATAAACAGAGGGACTTGATAAGAGTCGAGTTGTGATAGGGGAAAAAATCAGAGAGGTTTTAAATTATGCAAGTTAAGTTCTCCCATCTGTGAACACTAATGGGTCACCTTTCTGGATATCTAGGAAACAGCATAGACAAGCCACAAAGCAGGGAGAGGGTAAAAGTAACCTTTAATATGTGCTTCAGAAGACAAAAGTAGAGAACAAAGACCAGCTTAGTCACTTTGGTCACTGAGTTCCTGTATGGAATCCAGAACGTAGCAGCATCAGTGAGGATGCTACGATCACCTAAGCTGACATTCTCTGACATGAAACAACCTCTGAAGACATCTTAAGTAGCACCAACTTCACATTTCCCAACACAAAGTTCAGCTTATGATGCTGGACACACAGCAGCCAATTAAGGAGTCACATGAGCTTTCACAGAAGCCAGCTAAATGGATGAAGGTGAGCACTGGCGCTTCATGGTGACATTATCATTTCCAGTGTAGCGACTAAGCTATGGTGGCCCTACGTATTGCTAACTAGTTCTTGTAGAAGGTGTTCTTTCCAACAAGCTTCCTTTCTGATTCTTGTTAACTCTAGGTGTTCTTGTCCTTATTGGAGTGAAAAAAGGAAAACAGAAACAGAGCCATTGAAATTGCTCAGTAAAACAGGGTGTTGTGCCTTGTGCTATTTTGAAGATTTAAATAGATGAGCAGGGCCCTTCAAAGTCTCAAACTCAAAACAACTCAATTTCAAGCTTCGCTGTTATTTTATCATTGTTTCTCTTCTGGAATTGATGTGACAGAGGATCTATTGCTCTTCCTTTTGTTTGAGAAGCTTCTTCCTTCCTGGTAGTAATGAGGTTGGCATCACTAACACAAACCTGATCCAGATTTCCAGTATGCCTTTGGAGAGGGCTCGGAGCCACAGGGTCTCCACTAGTGCCTGCCAGCCCACAGTATTCCAGTCCTTAAAGGGATCCCTGCTTCCTCTGAGATTAGTTGTTAGCTTAGCTGGACATGTGCTAAGGGACCTCTGTAAGAAGCAGACCTGAACACTTCCAAAATCTCTACTTTTCTGGAATTTGGCAAAATAACTGTATTTCTTGTATCATAGAGGTAACTCAAAGCTGCTTGCTTGCTGCTTCTGTAATGCATGCTCTGTGTGCAAGATGCCAATACTACAGAAGCATCAGGCATCCATTCTACAGGATAACTATAACACGAAGTCCGTATGGAAAGCAGGCTAACTGAGAAGGAAAGCCCCTGTATGTTTATGTAGAAAGAAATCATAAAAACAGTCCTATCCATCTCAGAACCCCCAACAATGACTTATGTTCAGCCATGTTTTCTGTAGCATAATAAAACAGTGTACCCATAGGTTCACAGCAAAAGAAAATAATTTTGATGCTAGGCTTAGGACAGAGTCTCTGTAGCCAAGTTTTATCACTATCTCACAGCACATCTGAGGCACACCTTCTGGCCTCTCTGAGTTTCTAGGCCAGTGGTTCTCAGCCTTCCTAATGCTGTAACCCTTTCATACAGTTCCTCATGTTGTGGTGACCTCCCCCTCATACACACACATCATAAAATTATTTCCCTGCTACTTCCTAACTATAATTATGCTATTGGTATGAATCTTAGTGTATATCTGATATGCAAGGTATTTGATATGCGACCCCCCAAAGTAGTTGCACCCCCAGGTTGAAAACCACTGTTCTAGGCCATGCTGTGAGTAGTACTTCCTGAATTAGGTACTCAGAACTTAAAATGTAGTTTATTACAGACAGACTTAATATATCCCAGAGTACTTAGGGACATGCTTTTTATGTAAACAAATACCTACTATAAATAGATTTTCTACCACTAACCTCATTAGAACCCTCTACCATCAATGTTGGCCTTAGTTAATGAGGCTCGACAGTGTAGGATGTGTAGATGCTTTTCAATAGCAAGCTAAATCCAGTTAAAATTTCTGTTACTGGGAATAAATGCAAAAAAAAAACAACAATGACAAAGCCAATACTGTTAGATGCAACTAGAAACAAGCTGCACCTTCTACCCTGAAGTGACAGGGTGGAAGAGGGAAAAACTAAAACAGCTGAGACATCTGCTGTTTACAGAATCAGATACAATTGCTTGGAGAGACCTAGCTATGAGTAAAAAGATGTCAATGTATATGTTATGAAGTGCCTAATCTATGGGTAAGGTGTGATAGGCATGGGAGGGCCTTGCTTCTTTCTCTAGTAACAGATTCTCTCTTTCTAATAGGGGTGATCCAACTCCCAAGAGACAACCACTGAACCAAGATAATCAAAATTAGAGACATCTGAATTATTTTCTGCCCCGTTGTCTTACCATGAGAGAGATGAAAGGGTCTCTTTGGTTCACCTTAAAACTGGGAGTCAAAAGACTATGAACCTAAATTGGGAGTCAAAATAATATGAACCTAAATCCACCACTAAGCAAAATCTGCAATGGTCAGAAGAAAGAATGCTGCAGAGAATGAGCTAAGCTTGGCGACAGAAGGCAGAGTTCCCCTGCCATTGGCTAAGTCCTGACATTCTGCCAGCAGTGAAGCCGTGTGTGTGTCTCTCATTGTTCTATTTCCTGGCAGCAGACTGGACACAAACATGTGCACATGTTTCTCTAATGTTTTGAACCATGAGTAGCTCACTTTAAAATAGAGAATCCCAATTTAAAGTTCAATGGCAGAATGACTCCACTGTCAAGAGGAAAGGGTACATCTACTGCCTAAAATAATTTAGTATATTATTTCATTAGATCAAAATAATTACAACCATAAAATAAATAATCACAATATTTTGAAAGTAACGAAAAGAGCTACAAAGGCTTATGTGTTCCCCTAAGTGATAGAGAACACTGGTTTGGGTAAAAAAAAAATCAAAAGAGAAAACAAGAAAAAGACAAATAACTCAAATATTATATAAATGCTGTTTTTAGGAGGTATATCCTTAGTAAATTGATACTATCTCACCATGAGAGAGATGAAATGGTCTCTTTGGTTCATCTTAAAATTAAGAGTCAAAATACTATTGTAGCACTAACCTTAAAAGGTATTATTAATAAAAAACACAGAGCCAGGTATTGGGGTGAATGCTGAAAGATCAGAGAAACAGAACAAGCCACAGCCAATCTCACCTCAACAATTCCTCAGCTGATCTTGTTTCCTGAGACTGGAAGCTTCTGAGTCCTCATCCAAATGGATCTCAGCTGAGCTGCTGCTAAATGCCTAAAAGCTTAACCAAGGCTCTAGTTCCTGGTCCTCATGCCTTATGTACCTTCCTGCTTCCTGCCATCACTTCCGAGGATTAAAGGCGTGTGTCACTATGCCTGGCTATTTCCAGTGTGGCTTTGAACTCACAGAGATCTGAATGGATCTCTGCCTCTGGAATGCTAGGATTACAGGTGTGTGTGCCACCATTTTCTGGCCTCTGTGTCTATCTAGCAGCTGTTCTGTTCTCTGACCCCAGATAAGTTTACTAGGGTGCAAAATATATTGGGGGGCACAATATCACCATGTACTATGAACCTAAATCCCTCACTAAGCAAAATTTGCAACAGCCAGAAAATACAGATGGGAGCCTTCAAGATGGCTCAGTGGGTCAGCATACTTACCTCCAAGCTTCATGACTTGGAATCAAACCACATGGTGGAAGGAGAGAGTTGACTCCTGCAGGTTACCCTATGACCTCCACACATATGCCATGGCATAAATGCATCCAAATAAGTAAATAAATAAGTAAATAAGTATAAATTAAAAAATACAGGATGGAAAATGCCAGGCAAACCTTATTTTAAAAGCAAGTGCTCTTTTGTGTTACTAATGTATGCTAATTAAAAAAGGAAAAAAAAACACTGGTAAGGCAATATTAATAAAACAGGGTTCAATGTCAAAGATGCTTATCTGATACAGAGGCCTATTTTGTTGTGGCACAGACACAGAGCCCATTTCACCACAGGCAGCATTCAGGAGCCATTGCTCTCCTGGTGGCATCAGTTTAAAGGATCCAAAGCAACCCTGATGACTCCGAAGGGGACAAGTCGGTGACAACATGAGGTAAGTGCCAGCACGTCCTCCCAGAAGCTTTCTGATCAAGTGTATCTAACAGTGAGCCACCATGTTCACACACCACAGGGTTCCCACGATGGGCCTTTTGTCATCCTTCACGACTGTTCAGAAGAGCTACTTCTTCTACTGTTCTCTGCTCAGAAAAATCACATTTGCCACAAATGGACAATTCCTGGTTACATTAATTTACCAAGCACTCAGTGCAACCAAATACAGTGTCCAGTCTTAAGTCGCCATCAAATTCCCGTCTGATTTCGGGCATCTTCTTTTCCTCGTTGGCAATGCTGCTGGTATACTAGGGAAGGGAACAGATGGTGTCCTCTCAACTTTGCCTCCAAGTTCTTTAACTCCTTTGCCCCTTTTCTAGGATTGGGTCCTGCTCTACATCACTAATCATCAGAGAATAGAAATAAAAATCATGGTAAGGTATAACCTCCTTTCTTGTTAATTAATGAGAGAGAGAGAGAGAGAGAGAGAGAGAGAGAGAGAGAGAGAGAGAGGGAGAGAGATGGGGGGAGAGGGAGGGAGAGCTCAGGCAAGAGAGTGGACAACATAGATTTCCTACATACTGTGGACGACATGAACTGAAACAGCCATGACTGGAAACAGCATGCAGGTTTCTCAGAAATTAAAAATTTGACTACCACATGATCTAGCAATCTCCCTATTAGGTATATATCCAAAGGAACTTAAATCAGAATTCCAGAGGAGCAGCTGGAGAGCCATGGCAATGCCGTTCTTAAGAGTCGAGCTAAGGAATCCATCCACATACTACCGGTGAAGAAAATGCAGCATGTATAAGCATTTAATAAGACAGACCTCCTGACATTTGTAATGATAAGGTTAAACTAGAAGATGTGATGCTAACAGGAAAAAATGAGCATTGAAAGAAAAACACAGTGTAATCTCAGTTATGTGTGAATTTTGTTTTTAAGTCACACACAGAAACAGTAGAACTGTAGCCACAGGGCGGAGAAAATGGAAATGGTCAAATGGGGAGAGAAGGCCGTGTTGGTCAAAGATAGAAGACTGCGGATCTGTACAAAGAATAAACGTATGGTATAGCATAACTGTACAGCATGACTGAGACATGAAATGGAAGTTTCCTAAGACAATAGAGTTTAGGTATTTTTTTCATAGAAGTGGCTATGTCCAATGATGAATTTCTTCATTTGATTTTAATAATGTCTGTATTATGTCCATATGCATAACAAACATCATGTTCAACTCAAACACAGCACAACAAATCTATTGGGGGATGTGGGGATACGGGGTGGCTTAGGAAAAGAGGACTGGGTGTGGGAGGAGGGAGGGGGGAATCTGTGGATAGTATGTGGAATGAAAAAAATATATAATAATTAAAAATAAAAGAAAAAAGTTATAATAGAAGTGGTCTTATAGATAGTTGAAAAGTAGAATTTTTTTAAACAAACTTAATTCACATTGTTTTTCTTATATAAAAACCCTATGTGGTGGCTACAGCTGGATCCAGCCTGGGTCTTCTGAAAGGAGACTCTGCTGTGGGTTTGGGCAAGATGGTCAGTGAATTCCTGAAAAGGAGACCTGGTAACACAGTATCTTTTCTGAGATCAGGGGTCAGGACCTAAAGCTGTAGGTCTTGGAGATGGTATCAAAGATGGCCTTGGCAAGTTGCCCAGGGTGGCAGTGCAGACCCTGGCTGATGTGTAGCAGTCATCAATACCAGCCACTATCAGTAGCTTCTTGGGCACAGGAACAGAGACAATGTCAGTGCATCTGGGAGCAGGGATGAGATGCCCCAACACAGAGTTACAACGGCTTGTCACTTGGCATAGAACAGTATGGGGCTTGCCAATCTTGTTCCCCCAGGAGCCTCTCTGCACAGGGACAATAGAAAGTTTGGCCAAGGTGATGGCAGTGGCTACCTCTTTGGAGCACTTAACACCAAGACCAACATCACCATTGTAGTCCCCAATAGCGAAAAAAGACTTGAACTTGGTCTGCTGGCGAGCCCGAGTCTGCTCTGCACTGGCATGATCTATAGAATCTCTCCCTTTAGGGATGAAAAGAAAAACCAATACTGTCAGATTCCTTAATGGGTGGGGAGAACAGGTAAATCTCTTCTAGGGACTTGACCTTCATGTCCTTAACCAGGTGGCTCAGCTTGGTGATGGGAATCCATTCCTTGTCTTCAACTTTACCTCTTCCAACCCTGTGGCTCCACCAAGAATCGGGCCTCTCTGGAATCCTCCATGGAAGCCTCCTCTGACTCCCACCTAATCTTGCTCCTCGCTTGTCCTCTGGGCCCTCCCTCTACACCTTCATCATCTGCCATTTGGTGTTTTACCGAGGAAAAAGAAGAGGCAAAAGGTAGAAATTGTATTTGCTAATAAATGTAAATGGATCCATTTTATCTCATGAACAATTAGAAAAAAGCAAATTAAAACAATGAGTGTCATTTTCTGATTAGGTGACTGAAGAAATATGAAACTGGGATTAGAGTAGTTACTGGAGAAACTGAAACTCATTGGAGACCATGACGCTGTGATGTTTGCTAGAGAATGGAATCTTTTAAGGTCAAAGCAGTGCCTTCTTTGTGACTCAGTTTCATTTCTGAAAAGGCTTATTTCTTTGCACAAAGGATGTCCAATTGTTGGGGAATATTATTTTAAAGTGTGTTACTTTTGTTTATGTTGCATTTGTTTAACTCTGTGAAGCTGTGTTACTGTGCCTGTTTAAAATACCTCTTGGTCTAATATAGAACTGAATGGCCAATAGCATGGCAGGAGAAAGGATAGGTGGGGCTGACAGGCAGAGAGAATAAATAGAAGGAGAAATTTGGGAGGGAAAAAGAAGACGTAGCCAGAGAAGGAGGAGGACACCAGGGGCCAGCCATGCAGCCAGCCACAAAGTAAGAGAAGAAAGGTATACAGAAGTAAGAAAATGAAAAAGCCCAGAGGCAAAAGATAGATGAGATAATTTAAAGTTAAGGAAAGCTGACTAAAAACAAGCCAAGATAAGACCAGACATTTGTAAGTAAGAATAAGCCTCCATGTATGATTTATTTGGGAGCTGAGTGGCGGGCCCTCCAAAAGAGCAAAAACAAACAACAACACCCAATAATATTTATTTTGATATTATTGATAGCATCCAAAAAAGGGGCAAAATTAACTTTATGCTGCCATGAAAATTAGGGGTTCCTATTTGAGTTCTTAATCTCATCAATGAAGAATATAGGAATGGATTAAAAAGGAACAATGTTATTGGATCTAGGGGAGAAAACAACAGAGTAGATAAAATAGAAATCCTGGCAGCCTTCAGGATAAGAGAGATGGAGAGAAGAACATGTAGAAACCATGAGAAATCCAAGAGTGTCAAGGAAAGCATGCTTAGGCTTTTGACTGGTTTCCAAAATAGACAAAGAGAAAGGAAAGGAAAAACATACTTAGTGTCAGTCCATGGACCTGTGTTCAGAGAGTACAGGATTCCATATTTTTAGGTCTCAGAACAAAAGAGGACAACAAGGATGTATGGTTAGAAATAGAAATAGAGATAATTAAGAAATGGAAAGCACTCCTGAAATTAGCAGTGGGCTAGTGGGCTAAGAGAAGATAGCCCCAAAAGCTATGGGCCATGAAGACGTGATCCTTTATAGGACATTTTCATAGAACCAGAACTTTTTACATTTGTGTATCGCAGGCTTTTTTTTTTTTTTTCATGCATTCTTTTGGTACCAGGAAACTGGGTTCCCTCTTGGAATTCTTAGTCTCATCAATAAAAGAATTGAAGGATGGACTCAAAGGGAAACTCAAGGACAATTTCATTTTAATTTAGAAGAAACACCCCAGGGCAGGTAAGCTGACAATTTCAACAGCTTCCCAGAGCAGAATTGAGGAGAGAAGGAAACACCATGCCATTTGAGTTGAGGCAGAATGGTGGACAGCCACGCGATGATAGTCAGCCACGTGATGGGGAGGCGAAGTTTAGAGGAAGAGTGGAGAAAACCCCCAAAAGATAGGAGAAGGGCTTCATAGGCTCTGATCAGCATGTGGGAGGGGGGAAAGAGAGGAAAAAGAAAATGTACCTATCTGAGGACTCAAAATGTGGGTAGATGTTGGTGGATCCTAATGGCTCCCTCGGGGGAGGGGGTGAGAAGGCACAGCATCAATGGCTCAGACATCGGGAGTCAGTTGAAGGCAAACAACAAACTCATTTATTTAATAATGGGGAAGCCCTTATATACCCTCCTTCCAGCACCCAGTCTGTGTCACAACCTGGTGGCATTGTGTGGTCATCCCTCATTGGTTGGATATGAACAGGAACTGTGACAGTGACCAGGAACTCTGACAGTGTCTGTTGCTAGACCCTCAGACAAACTTCAGGTTGGCTCATAAAGAAGTATGTGCATGCTTTGGAAGCTGGTCTGAGCCAATGTCCTCGACCCTATGGGCTTGTCCTACTACAGGTAGACACAAATGACTCTCATGGTGGCTTATAGCCACTGTGCTAGAGGCTGGGAACTCTGGTAAGGAAAGATACAATATCTCATCGAAGGTTAATTATTCCTCCTACCTCTTTAGCATAGCTTAAAGTGAACCTGCCTTTCTCATGGGGCATCATTACCACTCAGAGGTACATTCCATTCTTTTGGCTAAGAGGCAGCAGCTTTTCCTTAATGGGCCTTAAATGGTATTATAACACTTTGTTCATCAGACGAAACCCAGGTAAAGAACTTCTGGTCTTCCTCTGCAAACTGGCTTTTTTCAGATTGATCTTGATTCTACAGTCTGCAGTCCCTTACTTCTGCCCCTGTTCTGTGGTTATCAGGCAGAGGGGTTGAGGACAAGACTATATACAAAGGAATGGTTATCAAATATTGTCCAGGAATAATGAGGGATAATGACCTAGATAAGATGGAACTACAACCAATGCGAACAATATCAAGCAAGACACACATACTAAAATCCAGAGAAGTCTAGAGCATAGGTAAATGGCATGTTACAAAGATCATTCCAAAAGGTGTCCTATCCTAAAGAACCTGAATCTAATACTTAATATGTTCTATCTAAGATTATATATATATATATATATATATATATATACTAAGTTGTAACTATAACTGCTAGTCTTCAATCCCATCAAAAACCTGAGAAGGAATATAATGGTACCTGAGAAATGGTAGATGGATGCAAGCAACTTTTGGGAATCTTGTAAGAGTAGACCGAGATAGCTGGCAGCCTGGACAGTCACCTAATGTTTCTCAGCATTGTTGGTGCATTCAAATTGGCTACAGGTCTAGAGTATCTGACAGACTATTTTCAGAAGCAGGAATTCTGAAAGACCATCTTACCCTGTCTTGGCAGAGTACAGTGGTCACTTTCCTTGTGTCCTGCTTGTCCAGAAAGGACAGCATTTGTATTGTCAGCAGTCGAGGCAAGGGCAGTTCTTTGCCCATTAGGCCATTTTGTGCCAAGAAGACAAACTTCCAAATGGAAATGTCTTAGAAGCCCAACGTTCTCTCAGGATCAAATTGGTGTTTCCAGGAGCAATTGTGTCTCATGTCAACAGAATTGTAAGTTATTTAAATGCCATATTCTCTAGGTCTATGAAGTGTTTGAAGATTACCTGTCCATCTGACCTATGTATCTGTAAAACTGGATAACCTAACTAACGTAACTATAGAGATGACAAGCATAGGTGACTATAAATCTATAAGTCTTATCTACCAAAATAACCTAAGGACTAAGGTTTCATGTAAACAAAGTAAACAGTCTATAAACAAATGTATGGTAAAGAACGATGACTTCAAAATTGTGCCAATACACAAGATATTTATAACAGAGGTAGGAATATGTAGTGCAATATGTAACATGACAATAATCTTAAATATATATCAATATACCGAATATCCTAAACAGAAGTAGAACATACATAAAGGATGACAGATACAAATTTACATTTGTATCAATATACAAATGTAGATGTAACCAACCCTCTTATTAAATAAGAAACACAGAACCAATGCAAAGAAGAAAGCCAAGAGGTCAGAGCTAAGAGCTAAAACTGGTTGAAAGAACAGATGTTCCCGTTCCCACCTCAACATGATACTGGAAATGTTTTACCTTTAAATTCAGAATCACTGGGCTGCCTTTGGGTTTAGCGATGCCCTAGGGAGCTGAGCATAAATTATTCCCTTTTGAGAAGTCTGTTTAGAGGTTCAAGACCTTCAGTTCTAAATTGATTTTTAAGAGAAATGTCTGTGGAAATATTTTTCCTAACTTGCCACTTTCATCAACTATATGAAACTTTCTCATTTCCTTGCACGGATTAGAGGAAAAAGAAGAGAGTCACAACTATAATTCCAGTTAATCAGTACCTTTCCCAAAGTTAGCTTTAAAGACCTCACTGCGTTCTTAGGCATACAGTAGAGGGTGAACTCTCCCTCATTGCTACTAGGGGTGATCAAACAAGTAAAAATTAAAAAAAATCATCTTTTGATATGAAATTGCAGTAGTTTTGTTATTAAAATAAAATAAAACATAAACCCAACTGAGTGGCACTCAATTGAAATTGACAAAAATGGAATACTATTAAATTAATCAATAGAAACAGCTCATGCATTGCTTTAAAATATTTTTAAAGTATATTTATAACAATATCTCATTGCTTAAAAGGTAAGATTGATAGGTTATTACTAATAAATTTTTGTCTTTTCCCAGTCTTGGCACTTCTGGTTTTCTGAGTGTAAAAATTATTTTTGAATTTGAAAGTAACAACAGAAAAGAACAATTATTTTGAAAGATAGGTTTTGAAGTCAGGCCGATCTAAATCTTAATCTTAGCCTGTTTAAGTGGGAAGGATAATAACTACTTTGTTAAAATTGAAGGGAGAACCAGTGAGATACCTGGCCAGTGACTAAACGCATGTACTTCCAACTCTAATGACCTGAGGACTCACATGGTAAATGGAGGGAATGAACTCCCTCACGTTGTCTTCTGTCCTCCAGAGGCATGCGCTGACATGAGGGCCTCCCTTTGTGTAAATAAATATAATAATTAAAAAATACATGGAGTCATGTACTTTAAACTATTTGTTCTTATTTATATGCATGTTGTTATATCAGTGTGGGTATTTGCTGTGAGTACAGATGCCAATGGAGGTCCAAAGACATCATCAGATCCCCTGGAGCCAGAGTTACAGGCCAGTGTGAGCCACATGACGTGGGTGCTGGAACTGAACTCAGGTCTTCTGGCAAAGCAGCAAGTGCTCTTCCCTGCTGAGCCATCTCTCTGGGCATGAATTCATGTTCATTAAAAGCATGATATGATAAAAATTGAATAGGACCATCTTTTGTTTATTTTCATTTGTTGAAAATAGATTTTTTTTCATAAATATATGCTGATTAAGATTTCCCCAATGACTCCCAGTTCCTTCATACCTTCCATCTAATCCAGATCAACACCATTTCTGTTTCTCCTTAGGAAACAAATATCATCTAAGGAATAATAACAAAATAAAATCAAACAAATTGGAATACGACAAAACAACCAAAAAAGATAAAAAATTTCAAAGAAAAGCACAAAATTGCAGAGACACACATGTTCTCATACACAGGAATCCCATAAAAAGCCCAAACTTGCCATACTATAATATATATACAAAGGGCACTCATTCCACCTCCTCTTTCACAGGGCTCCCTGAGTCGTGAGGGGAAGGACTTGATGAAGACATCCATCCCATTTAGGGATGAGTGTTCCAAGTTCTCTCAGTCTCTGCATTTCATCTGACTATGGGTCTCTGCATTTGTTCCCATCTGCTACAGGAGGAAATTTCTTTGATGATGGCTGAGCAAGTCATAGATCAGTGAGTATATCAGAATGTTGTTAGGAGTCATTTTATTGCTATGTTCTTTTAGCAGAACAATAGTATTTTGTTTTACCCTCTGGCTGTTCAGGTTCTTGGCCACCCACACAGTGTTGGGTATGGGGTTCTATCTCACAGAGTGGGTCTTAGTCAAATCAGATATTGGTTGGTTGCTCCCACAAGCTTTGTGCCTCTATTGTACCACTATCTTGCAGGCAGGTCACCATTGTATACCAAAGTGTTTGTAGTTGGGTTCGTGCTTAAAACCATTTACCTTTATTAGTATGTGGAGTACCTTCCCTTACTATGAATATTAGTCAGTAGTGGTAAAGGCTCTAGGTAGGCACCAGCTTGACTTCTCCATGTTCAATGAGTTAGGTAGGTGTTTACTTCATCAATAGGGCCTTAACCGTAGTTTGTGGGGAGCCACCAATAGCCTTGGCAATAGCCTGGGTTCTTTGGGGCTTCCATCAGACCTTCTTGGCAAACAGCTCAATTCAATATAACCCATTCTTGGCACTAAGAGCTTCATTTAGTGGCAAGAGATGGCCAGTTGGTACTCTTTCTTCCTGTTATTGGGTGGTTTCATTCAGATCACCTTCATATATATATATTAGAAAACTTCTGCCATATTAGGCTTCCATGCAATCCACCCATGGTCCTTAGTTTTAGCTGTGTCTTCCTGTATTCCTCCCTTGTCCTTCTCTTTTTTCCTCCCTGTCTGATCTGCACATTTCAGTGTCATGTCTCCCTACCTCTCTCTCCCCATAACTGCATTCTATTTTCCTTCCTCTAATCTCTACCTAATGCCTGTGATTATACTGTAGCTTGGTTACCAATGACTTAACAGCTAACATCCACATATATTTAAATATATACCATCTTTGACTTTCTGGCTTGAGTTATCTCACTCAAGATGATTGTTTTTTTTGTAGTTCCATGCATTTGCCTGCGAATTTAATGATTTCATTTTTTTTAAATAGTGGTTGAGTAGTATTCCATTTTGTAAATGTACCACATTTTTATCTATTTTTCCACTGATGGTCATCTAGTCTGTTTCCAGTCTCTAGCAGCTGCAGTGAGCATGTTGAGCAAGTGTTTCTATAGTAGGCTGAATTGTCCTTTTGGTATATGCCCAAGAGTGGTGTAGCTGGATCTTGAGGTATGTAGATTCCCATCTTTCTGATGAACTGCCACACTGATTTACACAGTGGCTGTGCAAGTTTGCACTTCCACCAGCAATGGATGAGTGTATCTCTTACTCCACATCCTTACCAGCATCAATTGCTTTTTGTTTTATATATTGTGGCCATTCTGACTTGTCTAAGACAAAATCTCAAAATAGTTTTGCACTAGTTCAACAAAGGATGTTGAACATTTCTTCAATGTTTCTCAGCCATTTGAGTTTCCTTTTTGAGAATTCTCTCCCACATTTTTTTAATTGGGTTGTTTTCTTGACGTCTACTTTTTTAGTTCTTTATGTATGTTGAATATTAGCACTCTACTGGATGTATAGTTGGTAAAAGTATTTTCCCATTCTGTAGGTTGCTGCTTTGTATGAATGGTGGTGTCCTTTGTCTTACAGAAGCTTTTCAGTTTCATGAGGTGTAATTTATTAATTGCTGTCCTTAGAGACTGTGATATTGGTGTTCTGTTCAGAAAGTCATTTCCTGTGCCAATGAATTCAAGATTAGTTCCCACTTTCTCTCCTCTCACATCCGGTACATCTAGCCTTATGTTGAGGTCTTTGATCCATGTGGAGTAGTTTTATACAAGATGATGAGTATAGATCTGTTTGCATTTTCCTACATGAAGTCTCCCAATTTGACCAGCACCATTTGTTGAAGATGCTTCTTTTCACTATTTTTGCTAGTCTGAGATCTCTGCAACTTCTTTATGCAGGCACTTAATGCTATGAACTTTTCTCTTAGCACCACTTTCATTGTGTCCCATAAGTTTTGATTTGCTGGTCTGCTATTATTTATTCTTTGTGTTTTCTTGGGTATAGTTAGCCTCCTCAGGTTAAATTTTCCTTCTATAGCATCCTGTAGGGCTGTATTTGTGGATAGAAACTGATTAAATTTGGTTTTATCAAGCCATGTCTTCTTTCTCCCTCTTGTGATTGGTAATATTGCAGGGTATAATGATCTGGACTGGCATCTCCAGTCTCTTAGAGTTTGTAGACCATCTCTCCAGGCCCTTCTGGCCTTTAAAGTTTCCATTGAAAAGTCAGGTGTTATTGCAGTAGGTCTGCTTTCATATGTCATTTGGTCTTTTCCCCTTGCACCTTTTAATAAGCTTTCTTTGTTCTGTATGTTTTGTATTTTGATTATTATGTGACATGTGGAATTTCTTTTCTGGTTCTCTATCTTTGGTGTTCTATATGATTCTGGTACCTTGATAGGCATCTACTTCCTTAGGTTGTGGAAATTTTCTTCTATGATTTTTGTTGAAGATACTTTCTGTGCCTTTGAGCTGGTTTCTTCTCCTTCCTCTATTTCCATTATTTGTAGAGTTGGTCTTTTCATAGTGCCCCAGGTTTCTTGGATGTTTTGTGCCTGATTTCTTTTAAATTCAACATTTTTTTTGACCAAAGTATCCTGTATTCTTCTATCTTGTTTTCAGTTCCAGAGATTCTCTTTATCATCTCTTGTATTCTCTTAGTGAGTTTTGCCTCTAGTTTCCTATTCAAGTTCCTAAATTTTTCATTTCCAGTTTTCTTTCAGTTTTGGTTTCTTTATTGATTCTACTTCCACTTGCAAGTCTGAACTTTATTCCTTTCTTTCCACTGTTTGTGTTTTCACTAATGAATTATTTGTTTCTTCTTTTAGGACTTGTAATACATTGATAATGGCTATTTTGAAGTCCTTGTCTTGTGATTCAGGTATATTCCATTTTTCAGGAACTACTGTAGAAGTGTTGCTGGGCATTAGTGGAGGAGACATATTGTCCTGGCTGTTCTTGTTTGTGTTTTTATGCTGCTTAGGCTTGTGGGTTTGGGTATGATTGTAATTCTAGGTGCTGATCTCTGGTCTTGTCTTTTTTGGGTGGGTGTTTTGTTTCTCAGTTTCTGTTGCCTTTTCTGGTTCTAAGGAGAGTGTTATGGTTGTGTGTTTCCTAATAGGGAATGCTTCTGACAGGTTGACACAGATGTTTTCCTCAGTCATTCCTCACCTTATTCTTTGAGACAGTGTCTCTCACAGAATCTAGAGCCTAACAATTGAATAAACTAGCTAGTTGGTAAGCCCCAGAGAGCCTCTTGCTCCAGAATCCTCTCAGGTTCTTTGATTACAAGTGCATACCATGCTTCCCGGTTTTTCACCTGTGTGTTGGGGTCTGGATTCAGATCTTCATGTTTATATGAAGCACTTTAACATAATATTGAGCTATCTTCCCAGCCCCAGGATATTCTTTTGACTCATAATATTTCTCCACTAGTTGCTTGCTGTGGTCTCAGTGTTTGTGTTGTTCCCAAATTTCCGCATTGGGATCCTAATTCTGAAGGTAATGATAATCCATGGTTGGGTATGTTTAGAAGGAGTTTCTTTTTATTTTGTTCTTTTGTTTTTTATTTAGTTATTTTGTTCTTCATTTCTCAAGAAGCCAGTGTTTTGAAGTTCATGATAACTTTTCTATAGTTTCCAATTTTACATTTATATCTTAAACTTCTCATTATGCCTTAAAGTATACTAAACACTATCGCTTTCTTTCTTTCTTTCTTTCTTTCTTTCTTTCTTTCTTTCTTTCTTTCTTTCTTTCTTTCTTTCTTTCTTATGATTTCAGGGGAAACACTGCAGACTGTTCCTCTGTCACTTCTGGTTCACCTTTAATTCTTGTAGTCTGTGAAACTGCAGGACAAAAAAAAGCTTGAATACTAATATGTAAAGCCTCCCAGGGGCCTAGGGTATGGCCCATGCAAACCCAATTAAAAAACCAAAATCTTAGTGTTTTTCTACTGTATGAGCTGTGTCTCTGAGGATGTAGCCCTTTCATGTTTCAGATTACCTTGAGCTCATTCTAGAATCCCCAACGCTATAATCCCTTAGGTTAGATTTTTGCATAATTACCCTGCTGATTAAAATGAACATTCAAATGGGCCATACTTTGCAAATGTCATCCCTGTTCACTTACATTTTGCCATCCCCATTCCCATCTGACTAACCTGGTAATTCCTACTGTTCTGAACCTTTTACAAAGGTGACTTTTACACTTTATTCTATGATGTTTTCAGTGGGTTAGTTCTTGGCCTTTCTCTCTGTCTCTCTCTCTGTCTCTCTGTCTCTCTGTCTCTCTGTCTCTCTGTCTCTCTGTCTCTCTCTCTCTCTCTCTCTCTCTCGTTTTTTTCTAGACAGGATTTCTCTGTGTAGCTTTGCACCTTTCCTGGATCTCACTCTGTAGACCAGGCTGGCCTCAAACTCACAAAGATCCACCTGCCTCTGCCTCCCAAGTGCTGGGATTAAAGGCGTGCGCCACCACTGCCCAGCTAGTTCTTGACTTTCTTGAGACATGAATTAAATGACTGTTTTGGATGTTAACCATTTTTTATTTTATGTGTATGAATATAGATGGAGTTGACTGCATGCATGTAGATGCACTAGGGAGTTTCTTTTCTTTTTTTGGAGGGGGGTGGGGCAGGGTTTCTCTATGTAAACCTGGCTGTCCTGGAACTCGATCTGTAGACCAGGCTGGCCTTGGACAGAGATCTGTGCTGTGGTATAATGCTTTTGTACACTGGTTTAATAAAACACTGATTGTCTATTCTTAAAATCTCTTTTAGATACTAAAAACAAACATTCTGTCACATTTGATGGCATAAATTTAATCTGTAATAATTCATTTAAGCTCGATGATATTTATGAGTCACTTGGTACAAACATAAAAATATTTTTATTGGTCCTTTGAGAATTTCATACATGTATATAATATATTTTGATCATATCTACACCCACTTGTCTTCTTAATTCCTTCCAGATATCACCCTTTACCTCTCCAAAATTTGTGTCCTCTGTTTATTTCCTTTTTCTATTACTCATGTCCACTTTATGCTGCTTCTATATTCACAGGAGTATGCCCATCCACTAGACCACATACAACTTACAGAGGCCACATCACTAAATAGAACTGACTCTCCCTCCCCTAGAAGCCATCAGCTGCCCTTAGCTCCTCAGTTAGAGGTGGGGGCTTGCGATCTCCTTTATGTTGGAGGGTTGGCTGGATGCATCTTGTGCAATTCTTGCGCAGGCAAACAAAGCTGCTGTGAGTTCATGAGTGCTGCGTCTGTCCTTTCACATCCAGAAGATATAGTTTCACTCTGGTCTTCCCTGACCTCTGGATTTTATTGTCTTTCTGCCTTCCCTTTTATGATGGTCCCTGAGTCTTGGTTGTAGGGAAAAGTCTGATATAGGTGTCACGCTTGTGAGGTGCAACCACTTTTCTTTCATTTTGCAGAGAAGGAAAGCATGACTCATGGAAGAAAGATTAACTGCTCTGAGAACCATGAAAAGACCTATTGACTCACTCGGAAACCTGGTCCCACGCCTTCATGCTTTATCTCCAACATCACATAAGGAGAATATTCAGGAAATGTTTAATTTCTATTATTGGTAGGCAAAGGCAAAGAAATCCATAGGAATCAGGGATGAGGATGAACCCACACCGAAGACAACTAAGACATCATTAGTACCAACTCAACACGGAACAAGGCTGTTTCCTTCTGTTTCTTTGAACTACTAGATGGCTGTATTATTCTTGGATTTGTCTGCAAGTCATAATATTTCTCATTTGTTCCAAGACTGTGTGTATATGAGTCATACTTTTAACACACAATAGCTCTAAACCGTGAAAATACTCCTGCATGAGGTCACCTCTCCACTTGAATGACGTGGCTCTGGCTCTGCCTTCATTTTGGGCAGCCAGGTCTAGTGACCTCATTTTCTCCTGGTTTTGATGCTGACATTTGATTATGACTTAGAGTTACTTTTGTATATTCCTTTCTGACCCTGAGAAACTTGATGATCTCACCAACATTTGTCTCTGCCCTTAAGTACTCTGAATCTTGCTGTTTTTTTTTTTAATTTTTTTTAATTTCACCTATTTCTTTGTTTGAGCCAAGGTCAAATCCACACCATCAGATGTGAATGATCTAAAAGGCAATTGTCCTGGGTCACATGACTGCTTCCTGGAAATAGTCTGAGACTTGGAGTAGCATGGTGCTATGTGGAAGAATATGCTTTGGAGGTAAATGTTTAAAGAAGCACACAGAATACATTCCAAAGCAGGAAGGGCTGACAAACCCTGAGATTGAAATTGAGGCTTGACTCTATGAGGAGATTTACTGAATCAGTCTTTGAAATCTTCCCAAACGTAGTTTTGGCCTTAGGTTTTGCGTCTGTTCTTCTCCACATTCAGCTCAGTCATTGGACAACCCTCAGGCCAGGGTTGACTTTTTGAGAGGAAGACACATGTAGCCAGCTAAGGACAGTTCCAGTCTATCAGTATGATATTTCTGGCATGTGGGGGTGAGGTTCTTGGTACTGACTTGGTCCAGGTGTGACTCCAGAGAGTCCTCTTTGCCGATCTAAAATCCAGTAGGAAATAGTAATGTCAAGTGGGAAATAGGAGAATCACAAAGCTGTTTGCCAGTCACCACATGAAAAGTCCTCACTTGTCTCAGAAGTGAGTCATGACTGTCAAACCTTTTTTAAAAACAGGCTTTATTTTCGTCTCTGTGTATGTGTGTATGTGTGTGTCTATCACATGTGTGCAGGTATCTGTGGAGGCCAGCAGGGGGTGTTAGAACTCCTGGACTTGGCTGTTGCGAGTCTCTTGACTTGGGTCCTAGGAACTGAACTCAGGTCCTCTAGAACTACAGCATGGATTCTTAACTGCTGAGCATCTTTCTTGCCTGACTGACAGTTCTTAATTCTTAACGAGCTACTGTTCCTGTGTACCTGGGACTTCCCATCCTCTGCAGTTAACACGGGCCACATTCAGGATACAACTTTCCTTTTCCATTGTAAAATTATTCAAAGTTTCTTATTTGTTTATAAAAATATGACATCAGTTTTGTCATCTAAAAATTTTGCACATATCATTTTTAATATAAAAGCAACATTTTAAATAATTAACCAACTTAATTCTTATTTTTTTCCTTCCCACGTCTTCTTAAAAAGTTGTCTGAACTTAATGCATAACTTGAAAGTTACCTTGACACACCATTTTATAAAACTTCAGTACATAATCACGTCAGTTTGGAAGGAAGAAAAAAATAGTGCCTAATACTTGCTTGTGATTTCAAATTGAGAAAAAAAAAAAAAACATGACAGAAAGAAAGATAGGAAATGTGTATCACATCCAAACTGGCTGTCTTGAAATCCCGGGATGGCTATTTGCCAGCTGTGAAAGTTTGGTGAATCTGTTTGCTCAATCTGCACCCCAGTTTTCTTATTTATAGTATAAATAATCATTCCTTTCCTCACTGGCTTGTTTTGAAGATTAAATGAGTCGATGCATACAAGTTATTTCAAATGATACCTTGCAACAAAGTAGAAGTTACAAGTTTTGTAGGATGTTATGTGCTTTACAAATAAGACCTATTTAGACACGATAACACGTTGGTTAAAATAAGCAACATTTTTCAATCTGGCATCTTCATTTTGTCCCAAGAAAAGACTGTGGAACCATGACTTTGGGTAGAAGCTCTTAAAGCATAAGTAGCATCTGTGTCTCCAGAAACTGAATCTCCCAGGGCTGAGTGTTCCTGGGAAGCTTTCTTCTGGAAAAAACTGCTGCAAATAAATCTCCCTGATAAGCCCGGTGGAAAGCAGGGGCTGAACTCTGTACAGTCCCAGCAACAGAACTTACTTTATCACAACGTGCACTTTAAATCAAGAGACAGTGAAAACACCTGGTTCACACAATCAATGTTTTACTGAATGCTACTGCATGGGAATAGGAAGGTAGAAACTAAAACAAGGTCTTGCTTTTCCTTCTCTGAAAAAGAAACAGAAATTAAAATATATCTGAGGATAGGTCCCAGAAGTTCTTTGTGTTTTAGATAATAACTCTTTTTATATATTAAAAAATGGCATGGAACCTTATTTTGGATACTGTCACCAAAGGTGTCTGTGGTAAGGGCTCTTGTCCTTGCATGGTGCCATTGCAAAGTGAGGGCACCTTTAAGAGGTGGTGCTTAGTGGGAGGTCATCATATCATTGGAAGTATGCTGCTGAAGGGGATTTGGGGATCTGGCCACTTCATTGTTTTTCTTTGAGTTTCCAATCAGATGGTGATGGGCTATGCTCTGCAGAATGGTTCTGCCATATGTCCTATGGACTGAAACCCCCCAACACCATGAACCTCAGTCAACCTTCCTTCATATAAGCTGCTTAGCTCAGATACTTGCTGCAGTGACAGAAAACTGACATATTAGATATCAAAAATACCTAGTTTAAAATTCATTTATCATTTATTTTTTAATGGGAATGTGCATGTGTGTGTGTGTGTGTGTGCGCGTGTGTGTGTGAGCTGGTTCTCTCCTTCCATCATGTGGGTATCATGAACTGAACTCGGTTTGTCAGGCTTGGTAGCAGGAGCCTTTACCTGCTGAGCTGTCTTTCTGGTTACTGTGATTTGCTCCATTTTAGGAGAACTAGGCAGAGAGTTTGTTGTTCAAAAGACTAAGACCTTTGATTAAATGCAAACAAGGCTTAGTATTGTTTACACATGGTCCTAAGTTGGAAGCAGAGAGGGGCCTGCCATCCTGCTGATTCAGAGGTGAGGGCACCAAAGGCCTTATAGGGAGAGATTTACATCTAGCTTTATAAAGGACTGAATGGAAACTCAGAAGGTTAAAGTGAGTTTTAGACTAATGAGATACAGTGTTAGCAATAGGGATTTTGCATTCTGTTTTTGTTTCTGCAGTTCTCCAAGGGAGACTCTTGAAACCCTTTCTACTTCCAACCAGAAAGTTCAGATACAAAGCAGACAAGCAAGCCCTTTAGAGAAGGATGTGTGTTCTGTTCCCTTGCAAAGTTAGATTGTGACACAGAAAATGTTGTTAACAGAAACTGGTGACTTCCCCTCTCTCCACGTGAAAATCAGACTGGATCATTGACTTTGTCCTCCCTTTTCATGAGGCTTCACAGACTGATATAATAAATGTACTTAAGCAAGGCAATTACCCAAATGTTCCTTTAGACATGCAAATTTAACGGCCTATTTCTATAGTGCATGAAAGTAAGTCTTTGTGAAATTACAGTATGAGTGCATTTGAAGTTATCTTAAAAGGTTATCCTCCTCTTAAAGTGGTAAAAAAGAGAGCCAGAGAGAAGCAGGCATTGGGGACAGCTGATACTAAATAAGAAGTTTCTCCCTTTGTCAATATTATAGTCTATACACTCCCATTTTACATTTCTTCCTTAAATCTACACTCAACAAAATCTTTGGTCCTGTGTTTTCATTTAGAGACTAGAAGCTGAATTGATCTCTTTTGGGAGTTGTCCAAGGACAAGGAAGCAAAGGAAAAGAAATTACATGATCAAAGATGTTCTTTTGGCTGAGTTTAACCTAACAGGGAAGGGGTTGAGTGACAGAGATGGAGGCTGATGTCCTTGTTAATTTAGGACTTTTGAGGAATCTGGCAATGGAGTGTTGTTTTGGAACCCCTGGTATAAACACCATACTAGGAATGTGAAAGATGGTCTTGTTTGGACAGGGAACCCAGGGCCCTGAAACCCAGCGTCAGGGACTAACAGATGTAACTCCTGATTGGATGTGGTATTTCGATGACTGAAGACCCAGCTATATAGTATGGTTATTGTAATTTGCTCAGCAGATGTGTCCTTCAAGTGATCCATTTTAAGATAGAACTAGGCAGAGAGTTTGTGGTTCAAATAACTAAGATCTTTAATTGAATGCAAACAGTGTCTTGATCTAGGAATTTCTTGCCTCCAGGACTATGAAAAAGAAAAGTGTATTTATTATAAACTCCCCAACCCCAGGTAGTCTGTTACAGCCACACAGAATGGACTAAGATTCAGAGATTGCATAATTGTCCCAGTGACTCTTTTCACAATTTTCTATGTCACCCATCATAGAACAATAAGCACAATTTTATAATGTGAAATCCATTATTTTTATCTTAGAGTATTTATATGAAGTAAAGGGCAGTTTCCTTCCATGAAGGGACATCTCTACAGTGTATATGCCAAAAGGATATCTAATCTCTGAATTTTGATAGCTCTAAATTCTTATTCATAGTAAATAATTTGTATTCACACCTAACTCAGTCCTTGATGACCTTGATCCTGTGTACATTCTGCCAAACTGTAGCAGTATACTTAGGCATCTGTGTAATATGCTTCCAGGTACTGGTAACATTTATACCCACCTCCCTTTTGACTCAAGTGCATTTTTCCAGTTGTCTCTTGGAATTTCAACTATTTTGCTTGTCTTTGTCTTTCATTATTTTAGTCTCTTTTTACTGATTATATTTAATATACTGCTTATGATGATGCACAGTTATCAGGGTAGCCCAAACTTAGTTATTTCCTCTCTTAGTAAATATAATGCTTGACTCTACTTTTGAAAGTGGTAACAAGTTATACACAAAAGCAGTGAATGCAGTTAATGGAGAGAATATCACTTTATAATCTCAGCAGCTTCCTTCTGTGGAAAATAGAGTTATGAATTGTAGATATGTTCTTCTGACATATTAAATATAGCCCACAAACCCTGTGGTGTAGACATCATATTATTGCTCTCACTATATAGAAGAATTTACTGAGGCTCAAAAGAGTTATAGTATTTGACTGAAACACACAATTAGCATGTGACACAGTATGAATATCCCCCTTACTAATTCCTGTGTATGTGTGTGCCTGTATTTCTCTTGCTGTATGTATAAGCCAAACAAATTTCTACAACTGTAAGAGTTCAGTAGCTGTGCTGGTTAGCTTTTTGTCTACTTGACACAAGCTAGAGTTATATGAGAAGGGGAAATTTATTTGGGAAAATACCTTCATCAGATTGGCTTGTAGGCAAGTCTGTGGGCATATTTGTTGATTTATTGATTGATGTGGGAGAGCCCAGTCCATTGTCGGCAGTGCTGTCCCTGAACATGTGGTCCTGGGTATATAAGAGAGAAAAAATGGGCAAGCCATTAAGCAGCATTCTTCTGTGGTCTCTGCTTCAGTGCCAGCTCCCAGGTCCCTACCTTGAGTTCCTGTCTTGACTACCTTACAAATTGGACTCTGTAAGTCAAATAAACCCTTTCCTTTCTGTAGCTGGAGTATTCTTGTGTCCACCCGGCTCCTGCAGCCTCTCAGACCCAATTAAACACACAGAGACTTATATTGCTTATAAACTGTATGGCCATGGCAGGCGTCTTGCTATCTAGTTCTTATATCTTAAATTAACCCATTTCTGTTCATCTATATGTCGTCACGTGTTCCGTGGCTTTACCTGTTGCCTTTTCATGTTGCTCCCTGGACAGCAGGCTGGCATCTCCTAACTCAGCCTTCCACTTCCCAGAATTCTCTTCTCTGCTTGTCCCGCCTATCCCATACTTCCTGCCTGGCTACTGGACAATAGCGTTTTATTTATCCATCAATCAGAGCAACACATTCACAGCATCCCCAGCACTTCCCCTTTTCTTTTTCTTTTTCAAAAGGGAAGTTTCTAACTTTAACATATTAAAATTACATATAACAAAACAATTATCAAGCAAGAATTACAGTTACAATATCTAGACTATTTATAATATCTAGTCTATTTGTATTTGGCAAAATTAAAGAAGATATTCTATCTATCCTATCTATATTTGTGAGTCTAAGGTTTCATATCTAACTTATCTTTTATCATGACTAATGAAATTATAACTATCTAGTCTTCAACTACATCACAGACCTCAGAAGGATATAATATTACCAGAGAAACAGGAGAAGGATACAGGCAACTTTCAGGAATCTTGTGAGAGTAGACAGAGACAGCTGGCAGCCCGGACAGTCATCCAAAGTTCTTCTGTAAAGTTGGGGCATCTGTCTTCAGCCCACAGGCCTAGAGCCTCTCAGTCACTTCTCTCTGTGTCCTATAGAATGTCTGACAGTTTCCTCTGTGAAGCAGGAACCTGAACGACCATTTCGCCAAGCAAAGTTCAGTGGTCACCTTCCTATGGGTCCTTCATGTCCAGTTGATCAAGCAGTACAGGCAAGAATAGTTTCTTGCCCAAATGGCTATTTTTGCCAAGAAGAAGATAAACTCCATATAGAGTGTCTTTGATGCCCCTTTCCAAGTTGCTTTTGGTTATGGTGTTTATCATAGCAATAAAAACCAAACAGAAGAGAAGCATAATACATGACTGAATACAAACAAGAAATTAGCCTTACAAGATGTGTTCATGTATGTGTATGTATGTCTGTGTAAATGTGTTTATAGGTATATGTGTGTGTGTGTGTATGTATGTTTATCTGTGTGTATGTGCATATATGTGTACGTATCTGTATATGTATACATGTGTGTATGTTTATGTGTAGATGTGTATGTGTGTATATTTATGCATTTGTGTGTATCATTATCATTTGAATCATTGTGCTTGATCCAATGTCAATTGTGAAATTATTTCCAAATTAATGGTTAACATTCAAATTTCATTTGACATTGATGATTATGGTGGTTTGAATAGGAATGGCCCTCATGGCTCATACATTTGAGTGCTTGGTCATTAGGGAGTAGCACTATTTGAGAGAAATTAGGAGGTATAGCCTTGTTGAAGCAGGTGTGGCTTTGTTGGAGGGATTGTGTCACTGAAGGTGGGATTTGTGTTTCAAAAGCTTATACTAGGCCTTGTCTCTTTCTTCCTGCTGTCTGTAGATCAGATGTGAGACTCTCAGCTCCTCTTGCACCGTGTCTGCTTGTGTGTTGCCATGCTTCCCATGGCTGATAATGTACAAAATCTCTTAAACTGTAAGCCACTCTGAATTAAATGGTTTTCTTTATAAGAGTTGCCATGGGCATAGTGTCTCTTCAAAGCAATAGAAAATCGACTAAAGCAATGATTAAATTAATGATTTCATGAAGATAAATAACATCCGAAAGAAGACTTTCTCAAAGAAGCCCAGGACAGTCTCAGTTTATCCCAAGAGTTCTTTGTTTCATCTGCAGTCTAGAAATCTCACAAAGACAGAAGTGTGGTGACAATGTCTGGATCACTTGTTTGTTAAGAACATTTGTACTTAAGAGACAGACTAAAAACAGATGAGCTAGAGTTGGAAGGAGGAGAGGTGAACTAAATTTTCCTCTTATTTACATTTTATAAATCCAAACAATCTTTCATTAAATTGCAAATAGAGATGCTAATGCGGGAACTTCATGAGTGAATGTTCATTTCACATCATACTTTACTAAGCAGATTGAGACTGGTTCAGAATTTCAATATATGAGCATGCACTACTTATATGTTACTATATTATTAAAGTAACATTTTTTAAAAGACACTAAGTATGAATTGTCCCAATTATTCTTGTTAAACAATCTTTCTAATGGCCCCAATATCTTTACAAATAATCACCTGTTTACGTTTGTGCACACAATGTGCATTTGTGGACAGTTTTTGTTATATCCAATGTTGAAATTAGTAAATCTAAGGCAAAGGAGTTTAGGATGAGACTGAATATTTCTGAGTCTTTGAAGATTATCAAATACCTCTTCCATACTGAGTGACAGCAGCTGTTTCACACAGTTCTCATCCTCTGCCCAGGAGTGAGCACCTGAACATTTATAAATAGAAAGACTTCACGTGACCCATCACAGCCCTCATCTGTTACATAAATAATCAGAGACTTAAAGACGCAATATGACTTTCCCAAGATCATGCACTTAGTTCTCAGTAGAACTGAACTTAAGCTTTAGATTTTTTTTCTTTGCATAACCTCATCATTACTATCTACTAGAGTCATGGATTATATAGGGGTTTATATCTGCAGTTTTTACCTGCAGTATCCCTAAGTATGGCTGTAGCCTACTAATGCATTTATATATGCATATTACTACCACCTTCTTATTGGTACAGCATTGCTTTTTGAATAGGCAGAGAATAAACAGCATTCTCAATAATCTGGGAAATACTACTGAACAACTAGAGATCGTACTCATTTTCAATACAACATTTTACATTCTTTCAATGTTTCATACAATGTCTTCTGATCATATTCTCTACTCATTGTTCCCTCTAACTCCTTTCAGGTCCACTCCTACCCTCTTTTTTGTTTTTTAAAATAACTTACCTAGTCCAATTTATGCTGCCTGTCCAATTTATGGTGCTGTCTACTGGATCATGGTCAACCTACTAGGGGCCACACCCTTACAGAAAACTGACTCTCCCTCCCCCAGTGGCCACCACCTGTCCATAGCTCCTCAGTTAGGTGTGGAGCTTGTCAGTCCCTTCTTACTCTATGCTAGAATGTTGACTGGCTTGATCCAGTGACTTTCTTGTGCAGGCCACCACAGATGCTGTGAGCTCATGTGTTCAGTAGTCTTGTCATATCCAGAAGATATCAGTTCACTCAGTCCCTCCCTGGCATCTATTTATCTTTTAAAGCACTTCAGCCTTTCTTCTGAGATGGCCATTGATAACTGGGAGAGTTGACATAGATGTTCCATTTGTAGCTGACCATCCCATTGACCCTTTGTGCCTTGATCAGAAATGATTTTCTGCATTAACTCCCACATACTGCACAAAGAAACTTCTCTAATAAGGTCTGAGAAATGCACTAGCTTATGGTAGAGAGATACATATTTAAAGAGTGGTTTGATACTATGTACATTTAGCAGAATCACTGTAGTGTTATTAATCTTCCTCCTTTTAAAATGCCAAATTCACTGTCATCTATTTCAGGGCAGGAACACTTATTGTAAGTAATACAAAAAACTGCATCTCTCTTACTTAGCTTGATTTATCATATTTTATTGTGGCTTCAACAATGACATTTCACATTCTAAGGTTATTTGTTAACCATTTTCAATAGGTTATTTTTGAATTAAATATTCCTTATAGAGTTCAAACTATGGAACTGCCAACAATTAGTACAGAGATGATTTTCTCATGATTGTATCACGTGACATTTCATATACCCTTCTTCCATCTTGGTCACCACAAAGATGACTAATTCCTTGAGCAGTTAGTGTGCATTGAGCTCCCACTGTGGCTATGGACTTTACATGGATTACTATCTCAGCATTGTGCAAGCTCCTCATCCAGTGGTTGTTGTTCTTATCCGTGTATCACTGGTAAAGGAACTGAGATGCAATTTTGGACAAAACTGAGAGTTTTGTAATGACCACCTTCTCATCTACAGATCATGACAGAGAATGTGAAGGCTTGGAATTCCTTCTGTAATGTGATCCTCAATAGTTCCCTGATTTATCATACAAATCCTTTTCTGATAATTTCCCTACATGTGTGAAAATGAATGTGCTTTACATTTGAAGGAATGGAAAGTGGTTACCAGAGTACATATCATTTGCTTGTAAAATGCTAACTGCTTTATGAAATGTGCAATTACAGTCACAGGAAATAGCTTATATTATGCTGTTTTTTTTTTTTTTTTTTTTTTTTTACAAAAATGTTATTAAATTCTTAAATGTAGGGCATGTGGACTATGGCAATAAAATATAGTGTTTTTTATTTTCTACATTGTAGCCACAGCTCCTGCACTGGATGGAGGCCAGTTCTTCTTTCAGTTGAGAATAAAGCTAGACCTTAAAGCTTCATATAGCCAAGACTTACCTCATGAACATAGAGACTACTTATCGCCATGACTGAGAAGAGAACAAATTGTTCTAGTAGTTTCCATCCAAAGAACGAATGAGATAGAACAACAAGTTCAAAATGAGTTTTTTATTACTTGGCATGGCAGAAAGATATACCAGACCCTACCTGTTAGGAGCCGTTTACCTGAATGAATGGATTAGTGAATAATGAATACATGACACATTTGCATTTGAGTGGTAAGGGCAGAGTGTCACATGATGCTCCCATCTGAACTTTCTATCCTTTTCCATGGCGAGATGGCAGGAATGGCACTTCCCTAACCAGGAATGCTGGTATAAGACAAGGGTGGAGAATGCTGATGTCCTGGCCAATTATCAAGCGTATGTGAGTCCCTATGCTGCATGTTTATTTCATGTTTGATATTTTCATCTCTGTATCTCAGCAAAGGCATTTTCTCTTCATGAGTTCCCTTGTGAGAGAGTGAGTGTAGCCTTCTAAGTGGAGCACACAGTCTGGTCAGAAGTCTTCTAAAGACAATGTGAAGGAGACTTGGAGCCTACCGAACTTGTCTCTCAATCCCAGATGTGGCAATGGTTGACTCCCCAGCCAGCCTCAGTTGTTTTAGGTTGAATTCCTTATTCTTTTTTTTTTTTTTGTTGTTGTTATTATTCAGTTTCACTTTCTGTTCTCTCCTTTGGCGTGGCAGCCTAGCACCGATTTAGTTACAGCTGGTTATAGTTTTTAACTAAGGAGTTGAGAAGAGGAAAATTTTGGCTAAATATAACTGTAGTCAAAATTGGCGGGCAGCTGTGTTTAAATGACTGCCTCAGCTCTTCATTTTTTTTCCCTAGACCCACGACATTTTGGATTGCTTTTTATAAAGTGTGTGTGTGTGTGTGTGTGTGTGTGTGTGTGTGTGCCTGTGTATGTGTCAGTGCATATTTAAGAGCAACTGGCATTGGCCAATTAATAATCTGAGTTGCCGATAATTCTTTGTTTTATGTTCAATGATTTTGAGTGACACTCACCTGATCATTAAAAGAAAAATTCATTTGCATTTGGATGTTATTTGCTTTATTCTTTTCAGTTAAACATGGGAATTGGTTCTCATTATTGACTCTACAGGAATTAGATGAAAGCCTCCTTATGTAATTTTTCTAAAGCATAAATGTCATTTCAACTTTCCAGTGATGTTTTCTTCCCTCTGCATGGTAAGCTGTGTGAATTTTAGTAACTAGTTTTTTTTTAAATGCTGCTGTCTTTTAAAAAGTGAATTTACAAATGAATCCCCCAATTTACATCACACTGTGCTTTAGAATTTGATTTAATTCTGTTCTTCCCTATGTAGAACATCAATGATGCATTATAAAACACAGAAGAAGAATTCTCCTACGAGAATGGGATGCGATTTCGTGCTAAAATAAGAAACAAGACTTCAAGCCTCTGTTTAGTGCAAAAGTCTTTTTCCTTTGCTGCCTCTGAGAATGTGCCCGTGATGGTTAACCTAAGCCTGGGTATCCTCTGTGACCTTTCAAACTTTCTAGTCTAGTCTAGTTCTTGCTTTCGAGACTCTTATTGTTAATGTCTCTCAAGGATCCTTTGCCCTCTGCTTTTTTTTCTATTTTTAATCCTTTCTTCCTCAGCTTTCCCCTCGCCTCTGTAGATGGTGAGCTGTAGCCCTGACCTAAATTCTAGCTTTATATATGCAAATGTTGCTAAACGTATTTTTGTTGGATGCTGTGAAGTTAGACAAGCCCCAAACTTAATGCTTGCTGTTTTATTCTTTATGATTATGTGCATTGTTAAAGAAGAGAAAAAGCTCCAGGATGCTTGCTCAAATAAATAAGCATTCTTACTAATGAACGCTTGGGTAGGAAGCCATTTTATGTGACATTTTAAGCTGAACCATATAAACGCTGCACTGCTAAAGCTGTAAAGCGGTAAATACATCAGTGCATTGTTGCATTTCCATTGAAAAAGTTTTAGCATTTATTTATTGTGTGAGTGTTGATGGAGGGGAGGACAGGGCATGTACATGTTGCAGTACACATATGGAGGTCAGAGGAAGGACAACATGGAGAGTGGCTTCTTTCCTTTCACCACCTAGATCCTGCTGATCAAAATGAGGTCACCACGTTTGGAGACAGGTACCTTACCCACTGAGCCATCTCACAGGCCTTTCTTCTGATTTTCTAACCTTTTTTCATGGTTGTGTATACATGAAGCACAAACCATCCTAGCTTTGTTTGAGTGGACAATTCAATTGTGTTAATGATCTCTCTCTCTCTCTCTCTCTCTCTATATATATATATCTATATATATCTATATATATATATATATATATATATATATAGATATAGATATAGATATAGATATAGATATAGATATAGATATAGATATATATCTGTTCTACAAATCTTTAGAACTTTTTCATCCTGCAAACCACAGGCTACATATATCCTAAACATAACCCCACATATCCTCATTCTTCTTTCTGCTTCTAGAAGCTTGACTACTCACAGACATCATCTATATGGAAAAATGAAGTCTTCTTCATTTTATATCTGTCTTATTTCATTTAGCATACTGACCTCAGTCTTCCTTATTGAAGCATATTGCAGGGTTTCCTTCCTTCTTTTAATGGTTTCTGTGTGTGTTTGCATGTGTGCACGTGTGTGTGTGTGTGTGTATGTGTGTGTGTGTGTGTGTGTGTGTGTGTGTGATTTTCTTTATCTATCCACCTCTTGATGGCCATTTAGATTGCTTCTATCTCTTGTCTATTAATGAGTAATGCCACACGAAACCCAGGAGTTCGCATATCTTATTGTGATACTGATTTCAATTATCTAAAGCACGTGTATAAGCTAGCATTGCTCATTTAATAAATCTATTCTTATTTTATTTTTGAGGCATTTCTGTACTATGCTCATTAATGGCTACACTACTTCCTATCTCTCAAAGCACTGCACACACATTTCACTTTCTCCGCATCCTTTCTATCAGTTGTTTTCTTTTCAGTGACACCAGAATAATACATTTTATGGGTGTGATATGATATTTCAATACATTTGGGCATTATGAATGTGCACATTCAAACCGAGGTAAGTATAGACCATCCATATTCTCAAATAGTTATCATTTTTCTGTGGTGAAAGAGTTAGACACCCTTTCTTCTAACTTTTCTGAGTTACACTGAGCATTATTATTATCTGTGGTAACCCTGTTGAATAAAGGAACCACAGAAATTATTTCACCTACCTAACTGCAATTTATGGCTCATAGAATTTTAAATCCCTTCTTTGATTCTGTTCTACTGCGCCTCTGTGATCAAGCCTTCCACTCTCAAGTCTTCTTGAGACCAGCTTTTCTGGATTCTACAGAAGGGGAAATCATGCCACTTACCTGTGTCTTTTTGGATGTAGCTTAACCACTGGTTTCAACCATGTTGATGTATGTGGCAAGGTTTCATTCTTTTTTATGGCCGAATAGAGTTTAGTCATGTCTTTGTCAGGTGAAGCACACATGCTTGGTGTTGCCAGAAGACCATACACCATCGTTTGTTTGTTTCCTTTTATTTTCCTTGTTTATTTCTGCACCTGTTCTCCTTGTTCTTGTCAAGAATAAAGCCAACAAGGAAGGCATGGACAAGAAGCATGGACATGGGATGGGCAAACAGCACAAAGAAGACCTCACAAATGTATAAAAGAGAAATTTGACAAGCACTAGGATTGAAAAAAAAGGAACACAAGATTAGTAGAGAAGAGACATCATTAAATGTGAGGGCTCCAGACAGACTTCTATTAAAATAAATGGATGTATCTGGTGTCTGAAAGACGCACATGGGTGGAAAAGGTTAGGCAGTCATGAAAAAAACTACGAGGCTAATGGAGGCTGAAGCATGGCCCAAAGAGTTGACACACGAGGTCACAGGACTTTACAGGGCCTGGTCAAAGAAAATGAGATTGTAGAAGGCGGCAGTGGAGGAAAAGGGGTTGGGGCCTTAAGTACAATAGTGATAGCATTTGTTAGATTTCTTTTTGTGTGGTATAGGGAAATAAATCTTCATTTTAGTAAAATCATTTTATTTTGCTTTTTAATAACAACGAATTATTGGAGCATTAAGTAAAGAGGAAGAAGTGGCCAATGGGATGTTGTGTCAAGGTTCCAGGAGGAGAGTCTAGCCCAGACAAGGCTGGCAGATATGTTACAGATGCAGGGATGGAGATACCTTTAAGATTTAAGAATGAGATTTAAAAAAAAATAGCAATTAAAGAATGGGTTGTGGGGGGGGGGGAAGCCACCTATTTTTGGCTGAAACCTATATCTATACCCACAAACAAGGTAGAACTCCTACTTGATGCGGCAGAGCAGTTACAGATGAGAAGTGGGTTGGAGGAAAATGATAGATTCAAACTGCTGGGCTTGAATTTCCTTTAGAGCATTCTCTCTGGATAGCAGGAAGGACTGATTGGATGTATGAGTCTGAACTCGGAAGAAAGATCTTGACTGATGGTGATGATCGGGGGTCATAGATCATCCAAGGACCTTTGCATTAGGAGTCAATGGGGAGATCACTAAGGCAAAGCATGTAGACCTAGACGTGACTTTGAGAATTCTAAATACACAGCACAGCTAGAGGAGACTTAGATACAGCCAAGGGCAAAGAACTGATTCTTCTTTTTTTGAGGCTGTTGCTGTTATCATTTTTATTGCTTAAACTAACTTAACTGTTAAGTTCTATTCCCAGGGCCACCTGGTGGCTCTATCCCTCGTTCAGAGATTTGGAAGTCCAGTTCATGCTTGTTTTCTGCATGGTAAGAGGTTCAGGAAGCTGTGCTCTATTATCTTGTGAATTACACAAGGTCTCAGCTCGCAAGGTTGACTAGAAAAATGACTCTCTAAATCATTGATTTATAATTCAGCTAAACATCTTTCATCTTCTATTAACGTGAAAATCTTCCAGGCATTGGAACTTGTAAAATTATTAATTTTATTTCTTGAGAGTATAATTAAATCATTTCTCCCTTTTCTTTCTTCTTTCTAAACACTCTAATATACTCCTTCTTGCTCTCTTTCAAATTCATGGCTGCTTTTTACATGAATGGTTGTTACCTATATATATGTATATGTACATACATATATATTCCTAAATATATATACAATCTTCTCAGTCTGTATAATGCTACTTGTATGTACATTGTGACTTTTTAATCATTAATCATCTATTTTCATGTTAACAGTGTGCCTACTGGATACATCCTGAGTATCTCATACTTAATACTTATTTTGTCTGTTTTCTTTTCTACAGAAAACAGATTAAAGGTCAAATTCAGCATGTGAGACACAAATTTATTATTATCTTTTTGTGTGTTAATTTCATTCAGGCATTTGCATTTTAATGGAAAAATAAGTATCCTTTAAGTCCAAACAAGACATATTGTAATATGAACTATAGTAAAAAAAATCTTTTTAGAATTAATCAAATTCATCAGCTATCATCTAATTCACTAATGGTCTTGAGCAATTTTCAATTTAGAAGAAAACTGTAGCCTTTGTTTATTGGAAAATCTATAGGTAATGTGCACATTGTCATTCATATTTTCTCTTTTCCCTAAACAAACCTCTATATTTTAGTTTCTATTCTTCTACAGTGGTACCCTCACTGCATTTTGATAAAACTGTTGTGTGGTTCAAGGACATGTCATCAGCACAATTTTGTATCGAAAGATTTTATGACAAAGAAAATTAAAACAATTTTAAGAATAAACCCAGATTTCCCCTGAGGTCTCCCTTCTGCCCTCTGGGCCTCACCTTGATTCTCCTTGTGTCTTCTAACCTCAATTACAGTTCATTAAGACAATTGCCCATGCAACCAGCCTCTGGATTGTTGGAACTCTCCTTGAAATGCTTTCTGCAGCTTAAGTCAACGTTCTGTGTTGCTGTTTGGCTTTTGCCATCTGTGCGACTGTCTTGACATACTTTGACAGACAGAGGAGAAAATTCAAGGCCATAGCAAAGTGAAGGAAGTTAATAGAAACGAACTTTCCTTCCGTGATGTGGGATGCATCCAGTGGTGACCAGGAATCTGACTTCTGCTTCTATTTTAGAGATTTCTCCAGTAGTTAAGATTATCTAATAATTACTGTCTGATAAAACCCTCAGGAAGCCCATAGCTACAACTGACAGCATTTCATACATTGAGTGTAAAAATGAACAATCACCTCTGGAAAATTACAATGAAGTGAGCATCCGGAGGCTGGTGCTGAAAACTCATATTAATCTAAGTGGGCATATGAGAAATGCTTCATTTTACCACCATGACAGCTTGGATACCCAAACATCAATTTTTCCTGCATCCTTTGAATTTGCTTGAATTCTTTATCATAATATAATCTCTATACATATTAATTATATTGGCACTGTACCCCTGCAATGAGTGCTATTTTAAACCTGTGGATGAGCTGTATAAGTCCCACCACTTAGGAAATTGATGCCGAAATGGAGTATTTGAGGAGTTCCAGACCAGTCTGCTTTACATTAAAGATCTTATTTGAAAGAATAGAATCACTTGTATAACACAGCACCCAGATTGGCCTCTTCTACAGAATGTGACTGATTAAGAAAAGGTGATGATCTTGTGAGAATTAACATATGCTAAATGAAGAGCACACTTAAAATTTATTTCACTTACTATTAATGAAATGATGTTGGTATATATGAGGATAAGCCTATGGCGATAAAAAGATGATGTAGAGATGTTGACTTTAAATTAATTTCTTTAATAAATGTATAAACAGCAGGCAGAATTACTTGAGGGATTGTTTGTATAACAATAAGTCAAGATTCTACATTGTACTTTATGAATATTAGTAATGCTTAGAATTATTTGAGTAAGTACAAGGTTCATTATCAAAGTTGCAGTTTGTGATGCTTAGAATAAAAGACAAGGTGATGAGTCTGTGTCCTTACTTTACTCCATGGAAAAGCCACTGCATGAATGCTCTTGTCAGCTCAAAGGCCAGGAAAGTCACCATGACCCATTTGTTCTGGGATGTATACACCAGCTGGTGCATGATTTAATATGATGCATCATAATTATACAATTTCTGAAGACCAAAAACAGTCCTGTATGGTATCAATTCTGTAATGACCATTGAAAACACAATTTAGGGCTAATTTTGTTTACACATTCAAGTATTTGGGACACAGAATAAGGCATTGCCTTGCAACACTGCTTACAGACAACCCTTTAGGAGAATTTAGTCTATATTTCAATACAAGTCCAATTTTCTGAGCCATGAACAGCACTTGCACAGGAGATCTAAAGTGAAAGGTTGTCTGCAGGAAGGATGACAGCCTGTAGAGAAGTTTCTCTTCTCGTACTCAGTTCCGCTAGAAACTGTCTCTTGTTCTCAGTGTATTTCAGATTTATCTCCTGAACTTGTAATTAGAAGATGTGACCCAGACAACCTTCCTCTCTAGATGTCACATAGTTATCGAGGAAGATAATTGCAGAAAACCAATGATGAGAATGTAGGTTAGTTAAGTGATTAATACAGTCTTCACAGATGGGCAGCACCTTGTGAACTAGAAGTAAGCCAGTATGAGAGATGTCGTACACAATACTCATAATTTTCCCTATGTTCATCTTTTGTGTGGAGGTGTATTGTATGAGAACCTTCCAGCTGCCATGTTTTCAAGGGAGAATGACTTTCCCTCCCTCTGCACCTGTAAACTGCCAGTAGCTCCTCCGCCAATCATGGTGGGCCTTGGGAGCCCCTTCCCTATCCAAGCTGGAGTTTTGACTGTCTTGATGTTGTGTAAATCTTCTTATATAGGTAGAAATCACCTCTACTGCAATAATTCATGGTCCTCCAAAAGGGTTAAAATACATCAATAGCCACAAAGCATAGTGTTTAAAAATTTACATAGATTAGGAAAAAATACATTAAAGGTTTTCTTGCAAGGAGTAATGATGAGGACAAGTGTTGAACCACTGATCTAATTTACCAAATCACTTGAGTTTGATGATTGATTTTGAAAGCATATTTCTCTAGCAATAAAGCAGATAATAGATTTCATCCTGTTTTCAGTCTTCCCTATCTATACTTAAGGTTATTACAGAGACTCCAGTAAGGGATAATAAAAAAGAAAATTATTGGTATTGTTAATACCATTTTCTATAAAGGAAAGGAAGTACTGCTATGAGTATTGACTAAAAATGCACCAGTTAGAGATCAAAATTTTTGTAGTTTATTGGTCGTAAAGTGCATTATGAACATGGTATCTTACTAGATCTTTTAAATGATTCAAAGTAAAAGAATAGGGTGAACATAATATGGGAAAACATTTTTGTCATAAATGAGATATAATGAAGTTAACATAAATGTGGAGAAAATACAATCATTGCACATTGTACAGAGGCATCAATATTTAATCTTTAGAGGAATGAAAATGTTTCCAAGTTGATGAATATTTTTTATTGGCAAACAATACCCAAGCTAGGAAATTGCTGTGCCATAAACTGAAAAGAAGCTAGAGGTAAAGTAGTATTCTGTCTTAAATCATTTTACCTTTCAGTTTACTTCAGACTTTTAATAAATTTAGCTGATGATTTTACTTCTCTCTCCAAGTCTCTCCCTCCCCCTTTCTCTCTCATGTGTGTGTCTGTTTGCATATTTATGCATGTATGAGTGCACACCTGTACTTATGCATGTGGAAGGCAGAAGTCAGCACTGAATTTTCATTTCCCAAGAACTGTTTATTTTGTTTTTTTAAGACAAAAAAAATCTCTCTATAAGCTCGGGGGGGGGGCTCTTTCTTGGGATGGCTGCCCAGCAAGCCAGGTAGCATGTCTGTTTCCCCCTCCCTGGCAAGATTATAAATGTGTGCTATCACACCCAGGTTTTTTTGTGGATGCAGGGTCAAACTCACATCTTTGAGCTTATGAGGCAACCATTTTCCTAATTGAGCTATCTCCTCAGCCTTATTTCATTCTTTTTAACGGGGGGGGGGGGAGATGCCATTTGAAGGACTGTGTGATTAATTGCTTAATTCTACCGGTTTAACACGGAGTTGGAGGGTGCCATAGACTTTCTGCATTCACAGCCTGATGAACCAAACTGTTTTGACAGCACTTTACAACTCGAGTCACAAGAGGTTTAGAAACAGGCTCCTTCTCAAATCTTGATTTATTTTTTTGAAGATGTGATTAATAGGTTTGAGATCTCATTTACTTAATCAGTGCCCATTTCCCACACATTCACAGCACCCACCTTGTGAGTAGGCAATAGTCCTAATTTGGGCTTTGCCCCCAAGAAGACTCTTTTATTTAGCAATGAACTTTTATGAAACATACTGGAAAGGTCTCAGTATATCTGGGCTGTTGATTTGCTGAAGCAGTTGGCTTCTGCCCATGGGAGCCCAAATTAATAGATGTGCAGTCACATTAGATTACAGATCTCAGACGCAATATTTCTTTTCATTAACATTTCCCCTTTTCATCTTTAATAATGGACTAAGTTGACTTATTTAGCATTTGGCTTTCTTATATAAGTTAATGATAGCTACAAGCAAGCATCTACTTTTCTGACCACTGTCCTGAGTGACAACCATCTGTCACTGAAGTCTCAAATAGGCAACTGCTTGAGCAAGTATTTTACCTGGAATACTAGGGTCACTGCTTTCTAATACACTACATTGTATTAGAAGTGTTTGTTTTCTGACTGATGCTTGATCAAGGAATGTATTTTGTATTTTAAATCACACTGCACACATGTGATAGATTAGGAAATTATAGATTTCATTCCAAGACCTAAGTAATTTTGAACACAGACAGTATAAGTTAAAGAAATCTTAGATGTCATTTGAGTTTAGAAACAACATTGATGATTCCCATTACTGGAGAGATACAACAACCACCTTATTTTTGTTGGACAATAAACTTGATAATTGAGTTTTGGAAAATGAACTTACACTCTACTCAGATTTGGCTGCCAAATTTTAAAATTTATGAGGTTTATTGCTTTAGGTACTTTTTTTCCTATTGTGTGATACAATACTCTTACAAAAATAATTGTTATTAAGCGTAAAGTTCTATGTTATAGTGTATCACAGCAGGAAGTCACAGTGGCAGGAACCTGAACTAGCTGGACACAGTATCCATAAGTAGGAATGAGAACAGTATTCAGCTTCCTGTTTCAATTTCATTCAGTCAAGATCCCAACCAGGGAATGGTTCCAACCATAGTGACCGGATCTTTCCTCCTCAATCATAACCAAGGCAACTCATCACAGGCATACCTGGAGACACATCTTCCAGGTAATTCTCAGTTCTCTCAACTTGGCAGTTAATACTCACTACCATAGGAAGGATTGTGTCTGTCTTTTTCAATGGTACAACTTTACACATAGCACACTGTGAGGAGCAAAATGTGGGTCCAGTAAGTATTCATTTAATAAAATTCAATAAATATATGCTATTATCCCAAATAGTCTAAGAAATTTTTGCAAAACTAATTTTCTCTTGTCAAATTGGTGTGACCAATTCAAAACCAACTCTTTTTCTAGCTTATAGGCTTGTCTTAGTCAGTGTTCTATTGCTGTTAATAGTTGCCATGATTGTGGCAACTCATAAAGGAAATATTTAATTGGTGGTGGCTTACAGTTTTAGAGGTTTAGTCCATTATTAACATAGTGGTATACAGTCAGAATGGTGCTGGAGAAGTAGTTGAGATTTCTACATTTGAATCTGCAGGCAACAGGAAGAGGAAAATACTGGGCCTTGCTTGAGTTTTTGAAACTCCAAAGCCCACCCCCAGTGACACACTTCCTCCAATGAAACCATACTTCCTAATACCTCTCAAGTAGTGACATTCTCTAGTGACTAAGTATTCAAATTTCTAAACCTGTGGGGGCCATTCTCATTCATAGCACAACAAGGCTTCAATGAGTTTTATTCTGTGTGAGGTTGTATATTGACTTCATGAGTGTAAAGAGTCATTTTTCATCCTTTATTAACATGTATGAACATTACACATACAATAATGAATTTTAGTATGATATTTCAATCCCACATAATATATACTCTGATCATAGATAACACTTCCTTTTTTCATTTCTTTGGCACCCCTTGGTTTTTCTTCTCTACATCTTCATAAAACACATAACAGCTTACTGCAGACTACAATTATCCTTCTGTGTTGTGCAGCACCAGAAACTTCTTTCTGTGTAACTGTGTTTTACTACTCATTATCCAGCCTCTTTTTACCCATCTTCCCTCCATGACTTTACCAAGTGTTCAATGTTGTTACTGTATATTAAGGTTGACTTTTTCAGCATCCAAATATAAAGGAGAATGGGAGATGTTTGTCTTTCTTTGTTTGGCTTAGGACAATGACAATGCCCTTAAATTCCACCACAATTTTAGTAAATGTCAAGATTTTGTTTTCCTTGATGATAGAATAATATTTCATGGTGTTTATATGCCATAGTTTCTGTGTCTATTCATTTTTTTTTTGAGACACTTAGATTGAGTCCGTGTCTTAGGTTTTTTGGATAGTGCTGTAGTAACATGGATAGTACTGTTGTAACAGTACAACTTTGTAATGCTGATTTCCACTCAAATGTGGTATTCTCTAATATGATCATTTTAGTATAAGTTTGTAAAGCAGCTTCTCTATTCTCAATAATGGCTGCACTAGGTCATATCTGATGGGGGAATGTTTTTCTGTATGCTGAAAATATGTGTTTCTCTGCTTGGCTGATAAATAAAGCTGTTTATCCTATGACAGGGCATCTTAGAGGTAGGTGGGAAATTCAAGAGAGAGACAGGAAGAAGGCGGGGGAGGCACCAGCCAGCTGTCCAGGGAGCAGCATGTAATGGTGCACAGGTAAAGCCATGGAACACATGGCAACATATAGATTAACAGAAATGGGCTGAGTTTAAGTGTAAGAGCTAGTCAGTGATAGGCCTGAGGTAATGATCAAGCAGTTTTAATTAATATAAGCTTCTGTGTATTTACTTAAGTCTGAGTGGCTGTGGACTGGGCGGGACACAGAAAATCTTCTGACTACACACATCCCCAGTAAGAATGTGTAAGGGTCCCCTTGTTGCTATCTGCAGAAGAATTTGTTCATTTGATAATAATTATTCTGACTTTGGTGAGCTAACATTAAAATGTAGTTTCAATTTGTCTTTCCAGAATAGTTAAAATAGAGAGCATTTTTAATAAGTTTGTGAATCAACTGTGGTTTCTTAAATATGAGTCCATTGAAATTCAGGACCATTTCTAACTCAGGTGACTTGTCTTTAAGTTTTTTTTCAGCTACAAATATATTTTAGACATTGATCCTTTTCCTGATAGGTCATTGACACACCCTTTCCACCTTCTCTGCAGGTTATTTTTAGTCTTTTGGTTATTTTCTTGCTTTTTAATTTGAAGTAATTTCACTTTTTCTGGTTTTTTTTTGCCTTTTGCTTTTGTTTTTGGGATCTTATGAAGCAAATATTGCCAACATTAATATCTTGAAGCATTTGTGCTGTGAAATAATCCTTTTGTACACTATAACTATGTATTACTCTCATTGGTTAATAAAAATCTGTCAGGCTGGTTGCCAGGCAGGAAGTAAAGACAGGACAGCCAGAAATAGAGGACTCTTGGAAGAAGAAGGCAGAGTCAATAGAGATGCTAGCCAGTTGCTGAGAAAACAGGACATTTAGAAATTTAGGTAGCAAGCCATGATCCATGTGGTGAAGCATAGACAAGACGTATGGGTTAATTTAAATGGAAGAGTTAGCTAGTAACAAGCCTGTGCTATCAGCTGATCATTTATAAGTAATATAAAGCCTTGGTTATATAAAGTAATATAAAGTGTTGGTTATTTGGGAGCAGGCAGTTGGGACAGGAAAATTCTGCCTACACACTTGTTCCGTTTTATTCTGAGGTAGTTTCATAGTTTTAGGTTTTATGTATGTATGTTTGATCCATTGTGAATTGATTATGGTAGAGGGTGAGAGACAGAGCTTAAGTGAGAGACTTCTACTAGTTACATCTGGTTTTCCAAGTTTCCTTTCTGAAAAGACTGTCTTTTCTCCAGTGTGTGTTTCTGCCACTTGGGGAGAATCTTCTGCCTGTATATGTATGCATTTATTCCTGAGATTTATATTCTGTTCCATTACTCTATATGTCCAATTTTACATCAAAAATCTGCTGTTGATTGCTATTACTTTGTAATAGTTCTTAAAATAAGAGACTATGAAGTTTCCAGGTTTGGTCTTTGCATTAGAGTTTGCTGTGGCTACCCAGGTCCTCTTTTGCTTCCACGTGATCCCTGATACCAGAGTTGTGAAGAACATAATTAGTTTTTCAATTGGGATCACATTCAAATTGCTTTTTATTATTAACATCATTATTCTTTAAAATGCATTCATTTATTTAAATTCTGTATGTATGGGTATTTTGTCTGCATGTATATCTGTGCACCATGTATGAGACTGGTACCTATAAGCACTGGTGCAGAAAGATACTGAACTAGAGTGCTCTGGGGGCAGAAAGAGAGATTGATTGGGGATAAAAATGTGAAGGCCATCTCTCTGTGTCTATTCATTTCTTGAGGGACAATTTGATTGAGTCTGTGTCTTAGCTATTGTGAATAGTGCTGTAGTAACATGGGGCTCAGTATAGCTTTGGTATGCTGATTTCTACTCAGATGTGGGGTCACAGAGAAGAGCAAAATGGCAGAAAATAAGCAGATTTTATATGATAATCAGCAGGGTGGGGATGTGAGCTGATATCAGTTTTCCAGGTTGATCTCAAACCAGGTGTTGGTTTTATATGGCAGGGCAATGTTATTCATTAAGCGGCACTGTTTACCTGAGAGAAAAGCCACAAGGCACAATAAAACCCACTGTGAGAGTTTACCAGGAGAAGGGGGGGGGGCAGGAGAGGATGTGGTCAGACCTGTTTGAGAGACATGTGCGGAGACAGAAAGAAGGAGAATGGGGAAGAAGAGGAGGGGGGAGAAGTCTATGGCCTGCTTTTTATGTATCTTCTGCACATGTGCATATGGGCTCACATAGCTAAGCCACACATGTGCATAGATTATGTGATCATGCTGCATGCAAATTGTGTGACCATGCAGTGCACGGATTACATAGGACATAAGGCCCCTTACTTGGCTACTGAATAGCGTATGTGTGGTCATACAGTGCCCCATTCCTGTTCAATTGCAATTTTTTTTTTTTAATAAGCAGAGTCTGGAATGTTGCTACATGACTGCACATGTGCTATTCAGTAGCCAAGCAAGGGGCCTTAAGTCCTAGTAATCCATGCACTGTGTGGCCACATAATTTGCACACGGCGTCATCCCACAATCTATGTACATATGTGGTGTAGCTATGTGAGCCCATACGTGCATGTGCAGGGGAATCCATAAAAAGCAAGTCACAGATTCCTTCCCACTTCTTCTTTCCCCTTCTCCTTCTGCCCTCCTCTCTACACATGTCTCTCAAACAGGCCTGATTGCATCCTTTCCTGTCCCTCCCTTCTCCTAATAAACTCTCATAGTGGGTTTTATTGTGCCTTGTGGCTTTTCTTGCACTGTAAACAGAGCCATTTAATGAATAACATTGCACCACATAAAACCAACACTAGGTACCCTTGCCAAAGGTAGTTGACCTTTGGGAGAAGGTTAAGGAAGGCTTCTGGAGGATTAAGGGTGGTGGTTCCCATTGTACACTGACTTAAGAGATTTGTTTTCTAGTAAACAGAAACATTCAGGCTAGTCCATCCAATAATAATTGTAGATGTAACCAACTGTCTTATTAAATAAGAAACACAGAACTAATGCAAAGAAGAAAGACAAGATATCAGAGCTAAGAGCCTTACCCGCCTGTTGCAGCTAGCCTCTTAAGCCAAGAGACCTCTCCAAAAGAGAGCTACTTCCTGTCTGTCTTTATATAGACTTTCTGTTCTGCCTTCTTATTGGTTGTAAAACCAACCACATGACCGCCTTGTCACTGTCTGTTGTACAGCCCTCCAGGTCTTCTATGGTATTGAGATTAAAGGCATGTGTCTCCAATGCTGGATGTATACTTGACCACACAGAGATCTACCTAGCTCTGCCTACAAAGTGCTGGGATTAAAGGTGTGCGCCACCACCACCCAGCTTTTGCTATGGCTCTAATAGCTCTGACCCCCGGGCAACTTTACTTACTAACATACAATTAAAATCACATTTCAGTACAAATAAAATACCACCATAAATAATCCTTCTGTTTACCTGGCCAGAGTCCTTCTATTTAGGACATTGTCATCAGTACTGCCATTTTGGGGGCCGAGGGTCTTTGGACCTGAAAGTGTCCACAAGGTAAAAAAAGAGTATTAGATCCCCTGGAATTGGAGTTGCTGATTATTATAATCCATGATATGGGTGCTGGGAATTAAACCAAAATCATCTGCAAGAGCAGCCAGTGCTCTTAACCATTTTACTTTAATGACTACAGCATACAATATACCTGCATAATTGCTTGCCATGTGAGAAACATAATTCTAACTTAATGATAACATTACTGAATAAGTAATGAATGGTGAATCAAAAGCTTTACTACCAAATTTTAAAAAAGTGTGTGTGTGTGTGTGTGTGTGTGTATGCACTTATTGTTTGTTTTGATTTTAACTTTCTGTTCATTTGTGATTAAGTTGCCAAACCCTTTGTACCTGCTTTCTAATCAGTATTTTGAAGTATATATGTCAGGGTTCATTACTCTGAAACATGGCATTTTGTGACAAAAGTCACTTTCATTCCTTATTCCTTTTAACTTCCAAATGTGCCATCTCCTGGATTGCTCCATTTGTATCTGTCTAATCCACAAATCTACTCCTCAGTTCTCTTTTTAATAAAAAGAACATAGAAGCAAAACCATGCTACGTACAGGTTTTCAAACGGAGCAGACACCGTTGCAATGACAGCATTAATAGTGTTATTTTCATGGAGCTTGAAATGTACTTATTCAAAGAAACTTCATCTCAAACCGATTCCCATGAAATCCTGGAAACTCCCGAGGTGACAGCTTCCTCTGTCACTGGAAACTTAACTTTGTCTTGTAATTTATTTTTTTTATTTTGTGCCTTCTCTGCAGATTTTCATTGACATACAGCTTTTATTGAGACGATCCTTCCCTGAGATGGTGGATGCTCTAGATGCAGAGTGTCCTTGCCATAAAGAAACTGGCTATACTTGAGTAATTAAATCAACAGATGAACAGAAATGAGGGATTATGAATATCTTATAATTTGTGAGTGCTGAGTACATTGTGGGCAGGAATTCAAAATCTGGCTGAGGAGCTGAGTTAGACAGATTCCCAGGTAGGCAGACAGACAGAGGGAATGGTCATGACTAGGTAATAAAGACTGTGAACTTCCAAGATGGCAGGCTTCTTCCTTACCCTCCTGACCTGAGACAAAAGCCTGGCAGCTTAAAACAAAGGCCTTGTTGGAGTTTTTTTACTCCTGTGGTCCCCTGTTGAGGACTGGGTCAACAAGTTCAAGGACAGATCAGGACATATCACACAACGATTGGAGGGCCAATCAGCCATCAGGCCAGTCAGCCATTCTCTTTTTCTTCAAAGTTATCAATCCTAAATTGGGGCAGCTGTGGGTGGGAGGGGACACTTTAAATTCGTTTCTTAAAAATCTCAACTTTTGTAGAGGGATCAGGCTTTGACTTCCTGAGCCCCTCTTTGCTTTGGGGAGGTTTTTTTTTTTTTTTTTCCCTCTGTGTGCTTGCTGTGTGTGTTTTCTTATCCCTAATAAAAGCATTTTTTTTTTGTTATTTGTTCCTGCCCCCTGATTTTTCTTGTTGTTACCTGATGTACTTGAGATTTGCCCTCTTTTTAATTCTTTAAGTGGCAGGGAAAGTGAACCCAATTAAGGTAACTAGATGGTAACAGGGCCACCAGAGGAGTATCTCATAGGTTATAATCAGTAAATTTTACATCATCTTTATATGAATGTAATAAAATGCCTGACATAATTTTAAAAATAGGAGAGTTTAGTTTGGTGCATGATTTTGGATGTTTCATTTTGTGTTTGGTTGGTCCCATGGCTATTGGATCTGTAATTAGGTGACATTAAGGAGGCACAGGTGACTAGAGAGTAAAAGAATGGAAGGAAAAGACCTGCATCTCAAAATCCTCTTTTGGGGCAAGTGCCCAATAACCTAGCCACCTATTCTTATGTTTCAACAGCACTCTGATATGAGGACCAAGTCTTTACCAATAGGCCTTTGCAGATATTCGTATTAACCAAGGGAGTTCATTCTTTTTCATGCATAGTGAATGTGTGGCTCATCTGTGACCTGTGATTGACACACCATCAGGCACTGCATTTTTCTGACCTTGCGTTGGAGATAGCTAGTGACAGGCTCTACTCGAATCCTTGTCCTGGCTTTTGTATCAGAAGAGTCATCGGCTTCTGCAAGGCAAGTCTTGCTTTAGAATGGGTTCCTCCCAGTGGCTCATGCTGCCATTGACACAGCAGATAACTCACATTTGTGTAGTGGAGGAAGTTGTCGTTTGAACTCTAACTTAACTTTAACTCCAAGCTACGTAATTTCATGGGATTTGGTGTCCATAGTTCATGGTGTAGGTAGTAGATTAGTTCATGGAGAAAGTAACGTAGAGTAGAATATGCATGTTGGCAATGTATGTGACAAGAAAATTGAAGAAAGACTAGGGTGCACATTTAGTACTGTTTTCTTACCATCTATCTTTGAGAAATTCTCCCAGGCAGTTGCACTTTGAGTGGTTTTCCATGTGAAAGGAGAGGTGCTCCCCAATATTCTTATAACTCTAAGGGGTCATTATTTTATAAAGACTAATTTTATACTATTAACACTAGAAATGAGCAGTTCTAATACTTTTCCATTCTTAATTTCTAATCAAGTGTGTAGGCAATGATTAGAGCCTGTTAGAATGATGTTAAGCACTTGAGTGGTATCGATTGAACATTATAGTCTGATAATTATGGAGAGAAAAGTTCTGATTTACAGAGAAGGGATTTTGAAGTCAGGGCAAATTAATCTTGATTATGCCCTTCAGTGGCTTATTACCTTTTGGAACCTTCATAGTCTGGGTAATTGTGGGCTTTCTCCATCTACATTGTCTAAAACTGAAGGAAACCATGGATGGGTCTGGACAAGGCTGTGAGTCCTCAAACCAGCATTTCCTGCCTCTGAAAGAATGGAGTAGCCGCAGCAAAGAACGCTTATTTGATCTCCCCAGGACGCCACAATTTCTCTACCACTAAGTTTTATTTCAAAGGATCAGGGGCTTAAGTTTATTTACTTTGAATTGGGGCAAATAGGATTGCGATTTTCCGGGATTCTGAGAGGAGTCTCACAACAGTTTACTTTCTTTGATTTTATTTTAATATAATACCATGGCATTTGAGGGCTCGGGGGTCAAGAAATCTCAAAAACGTTCATTGTTAATGGGTTTCTAAATTTGAATTCTTGTCTTTGGCAGCAATTTCTCCTATTATATTGTTTCAATGACTCTTCTGGAATAAAACCTAACCAATCATAGCAACATTGTATGTTCACAGTGGCTTCAAATGCAGAGTTCTGCAAACAGAGAACTAAACTCCAATGTTTCACAGTGAAATATTTAGGGCTTAAGGTCCTTCTGAAATTCTCTGTAACCAAATACCAATTTACATCAAGCCCACGAAAAGAGGCTTTAATCAGAGGCAAAGCTTCCAGGGCATAACCCCTTACTGCCTTTGAAATACCTCTGGAAATGGTTTCAAATCCTAAAATCTAAGACCATTTAACTGAAAGACAGTTGAGATAGGGTTGTCAGAAAAAGCCCAGTTGTTCACACATACCTCTTCCGTTTTGTATGGGGAAATAACTCCTTGATTTCACTGACTCTAAATGTTAAGAATTTTCTTTGAATTCAAATATTTCAAGCTTTTGTGTCCATTTAAAAGATGCAGAGTTGTGAGCTAGGGAAACCACAGAGAGAAAAGGTATTTTAACAAGTGTTCCAATTTGTTTTAGCTATATCTCTTGGATGGATTCTAAAGTCATTTTGTAGTTCCAAATGAATGGCAGCTCAGAACAGTGTGAGAAATGCATGGATGGGCGTGCTCTATGTGTGCATACCGTTCAGCTGCTCCAAGAGCCACAGTTTCAGTGAGTGGAACACTTTCAAAAGCAATGTCAGAGATAGAGACTTTGGTCTGTTACTGTGGCCCTTTACCTCTTTCCTTCTGTGATGTCAGAACGATCAACATGCAGAGAATAATGAACATTGGGATGCTCAGTCCCACGTAGATGGGATGTCTATAAATATTCTGCCTTGCAAGGCTCAGCAATCTATGAGGAAGTGGGGGCAGAAATATTTCAAGAGCCAGATGTGATCAATGACTTCAAGGAAACTTTTTTCCCCCAGACACAGCGTGGTAGAGGCACATGTACAGAGATTGTGACAGCATGCACAAGGCACACACGAGCCCAAGCCAGAGAAATTCCCAACACGGAGGAGGGGCGGTGGCCACAAAGTCTCAACTCCAGCTGAGAGATATTGGCATTTGATTGCTTCTGGGAGTAGGAGAGTCAATTTTCTTTAACGATATGGCACTTCAGGGCAGGCCTCATGCCCTCAAATAGTTTGCCAGTACAATCTGAACTCGATGGCTTTGGTTGTGTTTTTTAAAGGGAGAGAGAATCTGAAGTTAGGTGGGTAGGAGGAGGAGGGCTTTGGAGGAGTTGAGGGAGGAGTTGTGTTAGGAATATTATCAAAATACATTATGTGGAATTTCCAAAGTTTATATGAAATCATAATTTTAAAAAGGTAGGATTCTAGTTTAGACTAAACCAAGAGCTAGAAAAACCAGATCTCAGAAACCAAACAGAGAAGATAACATCTGAAAAAAAGTCACTTGCTATTTTCAGAGTATCAACAATAAAGAAAATACATTTTTGGAAATTGCATACAGACAATTTATTATTACTGATAAGGCCAAAATATAGCTCAATGAACAAACATGACACTGAAAAATTGAGAAACAGGAGGATCCTTTAAGTACAGTTATGGACTTTTTACTGAAAACTCATATTCCTACAGCAGTTTTTCTGCACTGTTAGAGGATGTCTTTTTTCCAATACATCTTTTTACACCTTTCTCAAAAATTAGATGACCCTAGCTCTGTAGAATTGCATCTGGTCCTCTAGTGTGTTCCATTGTTCTATGTATCTGTTTTTGCATGGGATTATAGTGTGACTATTATTGTGACTCTACAAAGTAGTTGAGACCAGATATATTGATACCTTGCTGTTTTTATATTGCTGTTTTTGGTATGGATTGCTTTGTTATTCAGATCCCTTATGCCTCCATGTCAATTTTATGATTAGTTTTCCTAGGTCTCTGAATGCTGTTAAGACTTATAGGTTACTTCTGGTAATATGGCCACTTTCATGATATTAATATTGGCAACTCATGAATGTGGGAGATCTTTCCATCTTCCAATGTCTTCTTCAATTTATTTACTATCTTAAATTTTTCACTGTTGAAGTCTTTACATCCTTGGTGAGGCTGATCCTTAGTTATTTTATTTTTTGGAGTGATTGTGAATGAGATTCCCCTCACCCATTTCTTTACCAGGAAGTTCAGTGTTGATGTACAGAAAACCTACTGAGTTTTGTATTTTGATTTTGTACTCTATTCTTCTGAAAGTGTTTAACAACTTCGAAAATTTTCTGGTGGAATTCTTTGGGTTTGTTATATATAGGATTTGTCATATGCAAATAGGGACAATTTGACTTTCTTGTCTCCAATTTGCATCCCCTTTCATATTGTATTGTTCTCTCTATAGCCAAAAAGACTGAGCAGTATATGGAATAAGAGTGGATGAGGATCCTTTCTTCTACGTTTTAAAGGAAACGATTCCAGCTTTTCCCATTTAGTGTAACATTGGCTATGTGTTTGTAATACATGGCTTTTTTTTATTACACTAAAGTAATTGTTCTTCATAGTCTTAGTTTCTTTAAGGTTTTTATCATGAAGGTTTCTAAACTTTGTCCAAAGCCTTTCCTGCATTGCTTGAGATGATCATGTGATTTCTGTCCTGAAGTCAACAAACGTGCAGTGCTGCAGTTGCTGCCTTTCACATGGTAGCTAACCTTGCATGTCTACCTTGGTCATAGCGTGTTCTTCCATTTGTTTGCAAGAATTTCTGTGTCTATGTTCATCAGGGAAAATAGTCTGTGGTCTTATTGTTGGGTCCTTATCTGATTTTGGTATCAGGATCATTGTGGAATGAGTTTGTCAGCATTTCCTTCCCTTTCTATTTTATGAAATGGTTTGAAGAGTGTTTGTGTTAGCTCTTCCATGAGGATTTGGTAGAATTTAGTAACAAACTTATCTGGTCCTGTGCTGTTCTTTGTGGGGAGCATTTTATTGCTACTTCTGCTTCACTGATTGTTATGAATCCATTTAACTTGTTTCTCTCCACTTGACTTGATTTTTGTGTGCCATGTATGTCTAAGGAATTTATCCATTCCTTATAGATTTCCGTGGTTTTTGGAATATAAGTTTCCTAAGTATTCCTTAATGATCTTTTACAATTTATTGGAATTTGTAATAAACAGCATCACATCTACTCATATCTAAATTTATGAACTTAGGAGTTTTCACTCTTTCTTTTGATTATTTTTGCTAGAAGCTTGTCAATGTTATTTTTTAAGAACCAACTTTTTGACTGGTTTTATTTATTGCTTTTCAAGTCCCCATTTCACTAATTTTGGGCCTGACCTTTATTATTACTTGTCATCTACTGCTTTGGGGTTTTGATTGTTCTTTTTTTATTTTAGGTGCATGATTAGGTTACATATTTAAGGTCTTTAAGACTTTTTGATGGAAGCATTCACAACTGTAAATATCCTCTGAGAATTGCCAAAGCTGCATCCAAAAGTTCTGGTAAACTTTGTTTTCTTCTTCATTGATTCTAGCAAACTTTGAAAAATCAGTTAATCCCTGATATTTCTCAATGATCCACTTGTTGGATCAAAGGGTGTGTTGTTCAATTTCTAAATATTTCTGCAGTTTCTTTTGGTGTCGATTTCTATTTTTATTTTACTATGTGAGAAGACACAAAAGAAGTTTTGATTCTTGTATTTATTAAGATTTTATTTTAGCTTGTGTTTAATTTTCAAGAAGATTCCATGGACTTCTAAGAAGAATGTACATTCTGTATTTGTGGCATGGAATATTTTATATGTGTGTGTGTGTGTGTGTGTGTGTGTGTGTGTGTGTACATATATATATATATACATATCATATTTTATATATGATATAGTTTAACTCTGAGGTTTACCTGTTGGATTTTGGTTTGGATGACTATCTTTAATAAGAATGTAGTATTAAAATTTTTAGATAGCTTGAGAGATATCAGTAGGCTTGGAGGTCATTGAAGATAGGCCCATCTTTCCTTGCAATCAGCTCGGAACCTCATCTCCCATTTCCCTGGTGAAACTACTAAGGGAAATAGCACAATTGCCTTTCCTTAGAATTTAAAGTTCCAGATGTCTATATTGTTCTCATAGACAGTTTATGAATGAGAAATTACAAGCAACAGAAACAGTGTCAGGCAGAGTAACTCTTTTAATGAATGTCCTTGTCTTATTAGGTAGATACATAACAAGCAGGGTATGAAAGACCAAGAAGAATGAAATAAGTGCCCTAGGAAATCACTCCAAATACTAAGGACATTCATTATACAGAGAAGAAACTGCACCATGTTACGCTAAATCCAACTTGCTCCTTTAGAGTCAAAGCTATTGAAGAACTGAAAGAAATCTTGTTTCTAATCCCATCACCATTTTATCATTCCCTGCTCCTTCAGGATTTGTACTCTTTTGCCTGCCACTATCTCACATTCTCTCCTGTATCTTATTTCCTATTTATGAGTTACACATGACAAACTCTCAATATTATTTACTTTAACTCTCTGAGTTCTGCCTTTGCAGAATTCTAAGAATTTATTGGAACATTGAAAAACTCATATAATGCCATTGGTGAAATCTGTTTTTCATTCTCCTCTACACAGCTGCCTTCTTCGGTGACTGAAGATGTAGTTGCTGTTATTATATTGTGGAGAAGTGTCTGTGGTATTAGTGTGATCTCTGAATATTTCTTCATAAGATCAAGCAAGTTATATAAGGATAAATTTTGCTGATGTTTATATAGCTTCCTATCTTGCTAAAATGCCTATTGATGCCCCCTGAAAGACTGAAATGGTGCATCTATTTTTGTGTGTATTTCTCCACTTATACTGACTGCTTGCCGTGGTGCTCATTACCGGCAATATTTACATAAATAGAATTTCAGATTTTTGTTTTGTTTTTATTACTCTGAATCTCATTGCTCATAACGAGTTTAATCTTACATTTGTGTAATTATCATGAAATGTTATGAAATTCACTATAAATTTCAGATCCAGCAGATATCATGAAATTAAAGAGTTTTAAAAGTAGATAAACTTAGGATGAAAAGACTCATATGCATTAAGATGTGAAGTTCAAACTTGAATTCGTAAGAAGAGAATAAGCAGCTACTCACCTACCTCATCAGTAAAATCATAATTGAAACAGAATTTTATATTACCACCAGAAAGATTTCTTGGAACAGATCAAAGCACTGCAATTCTTCTGATGGTCCATGTGCTGTGATGGGGAGAACACAGTGATGGAAGCCGGTGGGACTGGGTTTCTTTGTTTTTTCCATTTCCTCCTAGCAGAGGCAGCACAACGGTCAAAGGCTGGCTCAGGCTCTGTGTGTCTCAGCTCAACCTTTGCTGCCTCTCCCCTCCACTACTTGCAGAGTCTGAAAACTGAAAAAGTTCCTTATCCTTCTGGTGGCTGTCTCCTCATCTATAAAACAGAAACAAGATTTAACTTTCCATAGTGATCAACATGAGTGTGCATCTTGGAATATATGCACAGGTGCAACTTTTTATTGAAAATTTACAGATATTGCATTTGTATGCAAATATGAATCAAAGTCTTTGACAGCCCTGGGTTGAGCAAGGTTATCAGAATCATTTGCCAACCAGACCTCTGGTGCCATTTAGTCAAGATGTGAATGCAAAGAAAAGGTTCTGGAAAAAAGTAAAAGTGCTATTACAGTGGACATGTGCATAACAGGAAATGCCACCTTTTGTCCTGGAAGTTCGACCAGGCACAACATTCCCTTAAGCCAAAGCCTAATCAGAAGCAAGACCCTATCTATGCTTAATTTTGTGGGGGCTGTGGGGGTGAGGAAGCTGTAGAAAGGAAGCTTGAAGCTATTGGAGGCTGGCTAATGGAGTCCTGACTAAAGTGTACCATGAAGTTGTAAGTGGTAAAACTTCCATCAAGTTTTCCAGATGATCTAGCTAAGATCATTGCTGAAAGTTGGCACAAGAGACAACACATTTTTAGTGTGAACAAAACAGCTTCACACTGGAAGATACCACCTAGGATTCCATAGCTATAAAAAAAAATCAATGCCTGACTTCAAAGCTTCAAAGGAAGAAGGCACTCTCTTGCTAGGAGCTAATGCAGCTAAGTTGAAGATAAATATCATTATCCAATCCAAAATCATGGCACCCTTAAGAAAGATAGAAAATCTACTCTTCCTGTGTGTGGTCACTGGAAAAATAAAGCCACAATGACCCTGCATCTGTCTACATTATGATTTGCTAAATATTTTGTTTACCACTGAGACCTACTGCTCAGACAAACAATTCCTTTTAAAATATTGCTTTCAGTTGACAATGCTCTGAGTCATCCCAGAGCACCAATGGGAATATATAATGTGTTTTATGTTGTTTTCATGCCTATACACACAATATCCATTAAACAGACCATAGGTCAAGGAATAACTTTGATTTTTAAAGCTGTATAAACACATTTAACAAGGTTACAACTGCCATAGACAGTAATTCTTCTGATAGACCTAAGAAAGTAAAATAAAACTCTCTTGGGAAAAATATTCACCATTCTTCATGTCACTAAAACTCTGGGCAAAATTGCAATATTAATAAAAGTTTGGAAGAAACTGGTTTCTGCCCTCATGAATGACTAGCAGAGATTACATCTTTGATTAAGAGGCAACTGCAGATATGGTGAGGTAGGAGAATAAGGTTACAAATGGGGCCAGATGATCTTACTGAGTGGCCACAGTGTCTCAAGAACTTATTAAGGGATGGAAGTGACTTCTTATGGATGAGTGAAGAGCGAGACTTCTTTAAATGGAGAAGGTTTTTGAACATTGTTGAAAGTGCAGTAAAAAGATTGAGAAGACGTGAACTCTGCACATAAGGCAGTGGGAAGGGTTGAGACGTTCTCTTTTGGCAAGATCCCATCAGCAGCTTTGCACGCTACAGAGAAATCTCTTATGGTAGAAAGAGTTAACCCATGCAGCAAATTTCACTTTCTTCTTATTTTAAGAAGTTGTCTCTCACCACAACTTTTAGCACTGGTCACTATGGCCAGTCAGGAGTCATCATATGTCAGATAAACAGCAGCCAGCAGGAAGATTATAACTCACTGCAGGCTCAGGTGTTTTAGATATTTTTAGCAATAAAATATTTTGTAATTTAAACACACAGGTTAATTTTCTGTTTTAATTTCTCTTGTGGCCATTTATTTTCTCAGACCCATGACATTTGATTTCCATACTTTAATGAACTTCTCATATTGAAGTCTATTTTAGTTTTTGATACTGAAGAGCACAAGTGCATATGATTTAAATTCTTTAAAATTTATTGATATTTCGTTCATCTTTTTATGTGTGAATAATATTCCATGTACATTGGCAATCAATCTGTCTTGAGTAGCCAACTGCCCTGAAAGCTTCCAGAGGAAGCTCCTGTAATGGTCTCCCACCTCACTACAGGTGAATGGAGATTACAGATGTGCCTGGCTTCACATGAGTCCTGGGGATTCAAACTCAGGTCCTCATCCTCGCATGGCACACACTTTGCCCACTTAGCCATATCTCCAGCCCTATCCTTTGGTTTTACATAGAGATATGACATTTATAAACATTTGTGGTATTGAAAATAACTCAAATATTTTACAAAATGCATAGTAGTGTAGCAAACAAAATTAGCATTTCCACTTCCTCAAAACATTTATTGAACTCTTTTTATGGTAATTTTGAAATGTGAACTATTGTCCACTGTAATTACCCCACAGTGCTATAGATACTAGTAGAATTTCTTCTGTCTAAAACTATCTTGGAACCGGCCATGCCACTTATTTTCCCATCTCCTTCCCTTTTCTTCCTAATTCTAGTGACCATCATGCTAAACTTCTATTCAAACAACTGCTAAAAATTCCACACATGAAGGAGATCATGTAGTACTTGTCGTTTTTTCAACTGAGTTATTTCACTTAGTAATAATGACCTTTAATTAAATCCTCATTGTAGCAAACGGCAGAATTTCATTGTTTTATATGATTGAATAAAACTATATATGCCACGTCTTATTACTCATTTATCTGTCCACAGACATTGTGGCAGATTGGATGAGAAATGTCCCAGATAGACTGAGGTATTTAAATGCTTGGTTTCCAGTTTATGGAGCTGTTTGGGAAGATGTTGGAAGTTCAGCCTGGTTGGAGGAAGTATGTCATCAGGAGTGGGCTTTGGGAATCCATAACCTTGCCCCGCTTCCAGCTATCTGTTTCTGCTTTGTGTTTGCCATTGAGGGTGTGAGCTCTCAACTCTTATTCTTCATAAACTATAAGCTCAAATAAACCTTCCTTTCTAGAGTCTGCCTGGGTCATGATATTTTACCATAGCAACAAAAAAAAGCTAATTCAGATACCTTGATAGATTCGGTGTCTTGGGTGTTGTAAATGGTGCAACAGTAAACACAAACATGCAGTATCTCTTCCATATGGTAATTTTATTTCCTTTGGAAATGAAAAGCAAAACTTGGGTCTTCTATTAGAGCAGTGTGTGTTCATAAGTGACTGGTGAACCATTTCTCTAGCTCCCTGTTATTAGGTATTTTAAAGGAAGGTTCATGCTGTTTTCCATAATGGTTTTAATAATTTCCAGTATAAAATTAGTACCCAGGAAGCCTCCTTTTCTCTGCATCGTCACCACGGTTTGCTATTTTTGCCTTTTGATGATAGATATCCTAACTGTGGCAACATGGATGTCTCATAGTGGCTTCACTTTGTATTTTCCAGATGACTAAAAATGCTGAACATTTTTATACACACATTGACCACTAAAGAAATGTCTGTTTAGAGAACTTGCTCATCTCCTCCATTGGGTAACTATTATTTGTTTCGCATTAAATCGCTTGAACTATTTACATATTCTGATTACTAATCTTTCACCAAATGGGTAATTTCAAAGCATTTTTCCCATGGTAAAGATTGTTTCCTCACTGTGTTGATCATTTCCTTTACTGTGTAGAAGCTTCAGGTCTGTCTATGGTTTACTTTTATTTTTAGTGTCTGCTCTTTTTGTTTTATTTAAGAAATTTTTGCATAAATTTCTTAAAGTGTTTCTCCAATTGATTTCATAGTTTCAGGCCATATATGTAGACCTCTGACTGATTTGGAGCTGACTTTCTGTGATAGGAAGCAGAAATGCTTCTCTCTCCTGTATTATGTAGATGAGGTTTCCCCAGCACTTTTACTGGAGAATAAAAGGCTATCTGGTTTTAAATAGATAAGTGAGTTTCTGGCTTTTTTCTGCTGTTTTCTTTGTCTTGTTCCACTTCTTAAACTTAGGTGCTATGTTGATTATACTTTAAAAAAAATTCTTTTTGTTTGGGGCTATAACTGACTATCTGTAATTTTTGTGAATATTTTTACATATGGGTTTGCATGGAATCGTTTATTTTTGGTTTATATTAGTATTGTTTTGTAGGCTTTGAAAAGTTTATTTTCTGGCAGGAGATTCTCTTAGCTTGAGGTTCACTGTTGCTGGAAGAAGGGTGTCATTTTTCTAACAGTATAGCCACTGGAGGACTAGGTGGGAAGAAATGTGGTGAGGGAGGGGATATCAGAGAGCAATGGTAGGTAAATATAAGATATTGTATATATGTAGGAATCTGTAAAAACAAACAAACAAACAAACAAACAAACAAAAAACTATAAAAAATGATTCTTTTAGTTAATGTAAAAGGTGACACTCCTGTTCTAAAATACAGCTTTGTTGGGCATTGTTTTCTTTAAAAAATATTTATTTTATTTTATGTATACTTGTGAGTACCTGCATGTATGTCTTTACTACATGCATGCCTGTTTCACACAGAAGTCATACAAGGGCATCAAAACCCTTGCAACTGTAGTTAGAGATGATTGTGATCTGCCACATAGGTGCTGGGAACCTAGCCTGGGTCTTCTGCAAGAGCATCTGGTACTCTTAACTATTCATCTATTTCTCCAACCCATAACATCACTTTCATAGTTGAAGTTTTCTCAGCATTTTGACATGTTGTCCTGCTTCCTTCTGGTCATCATAGTCTTTAATGATAAATCCCTGTCAATCATTTTTGTGTTTCTTTCTATATAATGGGCCATTTTCTCTTGCTATCTTCACTGTGTTTTTCTATGTGTCTGTCATCACTGCTAATGTGGTGTGTTTGGGTAGGTCTCTGATTTGTGTTGTCTCATTCAGAGTTTGCTGAGCAGCTTGGATGTGCAGGTTTATGCTCATAAGCAAATTCCTCACAATTCCAACCATTGTTTCACGGAATGCTGTGGGATGGTCTGTATGTCAAGTGTGTTGCTGATTGGTCAGTAAATAAATCACTGATTGGCCATTGGCTAGGCAGGAAGTGTAGGTGGGACAAGGAGGAGAATAAAGCTGAGAAGTGGAAGGCTGAGTCAGAGAGACACTGCCAGCCGCCATGATGAGAAATAGCATGTAAAGATGCCAGTAAGCCATGAGCCATGTGGCAAGGTATAGATTAATGGAAATGGATTAATTTAAGCTGTAAGAACAGTTAGCAAGAAGCCTGCGATGGCCATATAGTTTGTAATCAATATAAGTCTTTGTGTTTACTTGGTCGGGTTTGAGTGGCTGTGGGACTGGCAGGTGAGAGAGATTTGTCCTGACTGTGGGCCAGGCAGGAAAACTCTACCTACAAATGGCGCTCAACATGGGGCAAGAGTTTCCACCTAAAAACTGAGAAAAAAGATTCTAAAATGGAGCTAAAAACAGCTTCCTAATTGTCTCTCTCAAATGAGTGGCAGCTGCTGGTTTGAGCTACTTACTGGTGGGTTCCTGGTGTGCGTGCCTGACTTGCAGTATGGCGGGAATGAGGCCTCTGCAAGTGGCACATTAAGCTGCATGGTGGATTTAGACTTTGCTAGTACAAAATAAAAAAAAAAGAGGTTTCTGGGCTACACACTGCTTGGATAAAAGCATAGACCCACGATAGCTCCCAGAGCTGGCGGTAAAGTACCATGGCCATGTTGGGAAGCTGAGGTGGGCAGAGCCAGCAGCCACAGTTGCTGCAGTTTAAAGCAATAGATTCACAATAAGACAGATTCAGATGTAATAGTTTACAATGTGTGTAAAATATACGTAGGCTTGAAAGAGACAAAAAAGGTGATATATACAGTTATAGAAACAAATACATAGTTTTAAAAAATAAAGTCTTTAAAGAGACAGTAAAATTAATATAAAAAATAAGCCAAGTGAAGATGAATATTACACAGAGAATCTGGATTGTGTTGTCTTTGGGATTTTTAACTGCAGAAAAACATTTGATTGTAAAAGCTATTGAGTTATGCCAAAATGTATATTTTAAAGGTACCTTGACTTCAAAATTTGGATATAAGGATATGTTACTTTGGAAAGGAGTCTCTGCTTTTGTTCCCATAGAAAGGCAAAGGCTATGGATTTGTTCCAGATTAAGATATATCAGGTTTGACCAGTCAAGACCCCCTGAAAGGTCTCCAATGACACCATGGCCCAGATGATCCAACATCCAGAATGGTTTGAAGGCAACTGGCTCAGACAATACAGCCTCATGGACTATTCCATAATCCTAAAATTTTCTTTGTGTCCTCATAAGATACAGCGCCCCCCTCCAGCAGGAAGTAGTAAGAGAAGCTACACCCAAATTACCAAATTATATGTAATTTTACTTTGTTAAGGTTAAAACCTTCCTTTTTGAAAAAAAAAAGGGGGGAAGTGCTGTGGGATTGTCTGTATGTCAAGTGTGTTGCTGATTGGTCAGTAAATAAATCACTGATTGGCCATTGGCTAGGCCGGAAGTATAGGCGGGACAAGGAGGAGAATAAAGCTGGGAAGTGGAAGGCTGAGTCAGAGAGACACTGCCAGCCGCCATGATGAGAAATAGCATGTAAAGATGCCAGTAAGCCATGAGCCATGTGGCAAGTTATAGATTAATGGAAATGGATTAATTTAAGCTGTAAGAACAGTTAGCAAGAAGCCTGCCATGGCCATACAGTTTGTAACCAATATAAGTCTTTGTGTTTACTTGGTCGGGTTTGAGTGGCTGTGGGACTGGCAGGTGAGAGAGATTTGTCCTGACTGTGGGCCAGGCAGGAAAACTCTAGCTACAATGGAATGTGCTTTTTTTCCTTTCTTCTATCCTCTGACTCAACTGTTTTGCCTATGTTTTTATTACTAATGGATTCTCACATCCTTGTAGGATTCACTCATCTCTCTTTCATTTTCATTCTCTACACACAGAATTGCCAAACATCTACCAAATTATCTTTATCTTTTCTAATTCTTCTATTATAAATCCTACTAGGGAAGTTTCCACTTCCATCATTATGCTTTTCTTTCTTTTTAATTATATTTTTATTGGTTGAAGACATTTATATGTATGTATGTATGTATGTATGTATCTATCTATCTATCTATCTATCTATCTATCTATATATCTATCTATATATATATCACATTCTTCCCCTCCCCCATGTCTTTCCAGACCCTCTCTCTTTTCCTTCCCACCCAACTTTAAATTCTTTCTCAAAACACAAACAAAAACCCAATATAACAACAACCTTCCCAAACCAAAAAATTGCCCCCCAAATCGTGCCAAACTGTAACCAAATAAAAGCACATAGATATAAATACCTGTGGAGCCTATTATATGTTTGTTGCTCAACCACTCCTGAACATGAGGCCTGCCCTGGAGTGGTTGATATACCTACCTAGTGTCACTACACTGGAGAAAATGGATTTTCCTCTCCCAACAGGAATAAACGACAGTTGAGTGGTCAACCTTTACCCTATTGTCTAGGTTTTTACTCATTCACTCATTAAAAAAGATAAACTGTAATAAGATTAAACAAACACTATCACATCAAAGTTGGACAAGACACACCCACAGAAGGAAAAGAGCCCAAGAGAAGACACAAGCATCAGAGACCCACTTGTTCACACACTCAAGAATCCCATAAAACACTAAACTGGAAGCCATTGTATACATACATTTTATACACACACACACACACACACACACATATCACATATGTATAATACATATGTGTGTGTTGTATGTGATTTACATCATAAACAATATACATTTTACACACACACACACACACACACACACACACACACACACACACACACACAGAGGACCTGGTGCAGACCTTTTCAGGCCCTGTGATTGTTGTTTCTGCTTCAGTCTTTTTGTTTGTTTGTTTGGTTGGTTTTTCGAGTGTTTATGCGTTCCCATGAGCTTTGCTCATGTTGATTTAGGAACTTGTTTCCTCGGCGTCCTCCACCCCTTCTGGCTGTTACACTCCTTCTGCCTCCTCTTCTATGGGGTTTCCTGAGCTTGGAGGGAGGAGAGGATGGTGGAGACATTCCAGCTAGGGCTGAGTTCCAAGGTCTCTCATTCTCTGTATAATGTCTGGCTGTGAGTCTCTGTATTTGTTCCCATCTGCTGCAGGAGGAAGCTTCTCTGTTGATGACTGATCAAGTCACTAATCTATGAGCACAGCAGGATATCATTAGGAGTCATTTTATCACTACATTTTTTTTCTTTATTTAGACCAGTATTATTTGGTTTTACCTAGGTCTCCGGGCTATCTAGTCTCAGATTTTTTGGTCATCCAAGCAGTGTTGGATAATTATTTTACTTTTCAATTTCTAAATGTTGTTTTAACTATTAAGTATGTTTTCTTTGAGATTATATATTAATGATGCTTGTCATTTTATCTTTATTTGGTTTTGAACGTACTTGTTTATAATGGTTTATTTAATAACTTCATGGATCCGATACAACTTTTTTGCCCTGGTACAGTTACTGCATGAAAGACAAAGTGTTACACCACAAACAGAAAGGGCTATGTATCTCTTTCTGGCAAGTTTCGTCATAGGAAACAGCCTTGGTCACAACCAGGAATCAAAGTTATTGGATCACTCTATTTGTCTGTTCGAATCACCCAGTTAATCTGCATTTGACTGTTGATATTGCAAGTGTTAAATTTCATTCTCCTCCTCCTCCTCTTCCTCCTCTTCCTGCTCCTCCTTCTCCTCCTCCTCTTCTTCCTCCTCCTCCTTTTTGCTTATCCCTAAAATATACTCTTGGATCGCATCGTCTTGATGCTGTTTCAATGTAAGTCAAGGCCTTTGGAGAGAACTTCAAATCTCCTTGTTCTAGGCACGTCGTTCATTCCAGGCAAGATTTCTAAGCTATTTATTTTAGAGCTGGAGACAAGAGTGTAAAATATTAATGCAATAGGATAATGACAGTAACATCTGGTGTCCCAGACTTGCCTCCTTTGGCACAGGACTTGGTCCTTACAGATGATGTGAGCTTGTGACTTCAAGAGTTGAAGTATTATTTCCCTGCTAGGTAATTTACTCGATAACTAGGGAAGGGTGGTGAAAGGGATTACCAAATCTCTTAACTGTAGTTATGAGGAAGTTAGCCTCTCCAATGAACCTGGAGTTGGAGAGGATGAATGAATGCCAGTGGACTGTGTTTATCAGTAAGGTGCCACCCTGTACCCAGGCAGCTGAGGGAAGAGAAAGCTCTTAATTCTTGCAACAGCCATCAGGAGTGGAGTTTGTATCCCGATGAGATGAGGAGAGGAGGAGGAGGAGAAGGGAAGCATGGCTCCAATACCACAGGCTGTTGTTCTCACTGTGTGTGTGCTGTGCACAGGTGTAGTCTCTGTGTGTAAACAAGGAGGAACTTCTCAGGTGCTTCCTTCTGTTGCCTTGACCCCTCTAAGTAGCCTAGGCTGGCTGGCTAGCTAGTCCCAACGGTCTTCTCCTGTTTGCTTTCCCAGCAGTGGCAATACACGTGTGTACAACTTTGTCCAGCTTTTTCACATGGGTACTGGAGTTGAACTCAAGAACTCATGGTTTGAAGGTAAACACACTGATTTCTCCAGTTTATTTACTGAAATTTTAAAAGGTTACATTTATTTGTTCACTTGTAAGTGTGGGTGGGGTTGGGGGAACACACTGAATGGGTGGGAGTTGGGGCACACATGACACGGAATGCATGTGGAGGTCAGAAGACAACTTGCAGATTGTTTTACTGAGGACCAGGTCTGTTGTCTCTAAAGGGAGCAGTTTGACTCCATTAATATTTTTATTCCTTTTTAGACTTTAAATTACATAGTAAAAGTAATGTTAGAATGGCTGCGATTTAAATATGATCTTTGAAATTCGTGTGATCTTTGAAATTCCTCAATGTTTTGGAGTACAATGATGGACCATTTGGGATGCGTTTAAGTCATGAGGGCTTGACTTTCATAAATAGATTAATGCCGATATTAAAACTTTTCAGAAGAGTGGGTTCTCTTTCTCTTATTTCCCTACACCCCTTTTCTGTAGGGATATCATTGGGAGGCATATACCAGATATAAGCCCTTTGATCCTTAATTTCTCAGCCTCCAGCTCCAGAAGAAACACATTTTTTTGTTCTTTATCAGTTACCTAATCTATGGTAGTATGATATGGAGCATCACGTAAGGTCAGAGAAAACACCTTTGCTGCACTAGACAGAGGGGCTGAGAATAGGATCAGTCTTATTAACTGAACAGTTACTGGGCTCCTTCTGATTCTTTAGCTGTGAGTTGATAGAAGAGAAGTGAGATATTATGTTAATTTATGTGAGCCTAAATGTTCCAATTTCTGCTGATGACAGTTTGAAAGGGTATCTTCCTTCAGTGAAATAAGAATTATTACCTACTTAGTGGAATGTAGACTTGATGGGCTATGACTCTCACATCTTCATGTAATCATAGCAGTAGGTGCACTGCATAGAAACTGAAAGAGTGTGTGTTAGGTGGATACATGCAATAGTCCATATCCTTTTTTTCCCTGTTTAGTCATTTGTGTTATTTTATAGCTCTATTTAAAATTATTTCTTACTCCCAGGAACTAAAATGTACTCCAGATTCCTTTTGTGTTTTCCTTGTGCCAGATCTAGAAACTGATATCTCTAAGAATCCCTGTTTCCCTTGTTTGCAGAATGGCATTACACATGACCATATAGATCAATGGGCCCTGTTACTATTGGATTCATTGTTAATGGTCCTGTTAGCTATTAGATTAAGAACATGTATATGTGTATCCATATATTTCACATTTCTCTGCCTTATCTTGCAAATCTACTTTCTAAACTAGGAAAAAAAAAAGTTCTTAAAATTATCTTTAGGGTTGTGAGCATGCTCCAGCTAGGAGATCTGTGACCTCATTGATCATCAGGGCTGATTTGGTTGATCTGGCTGGTTATGCGTGTGTCCCTGTTTTCTCTCACTATTTCATGTATATCCTTCTCAAAACTGTTTTATACCAAAGAGAATAAGCTTTCCCAACAGAAGAAAGCTATTCTTTAGCTAAGAGTACATGAGCAGCTGAGCTCCACTAATAGAACTTTCAGATAATACTCAAGGTCATCCTCAGAACAATATCGGCCTGTCACACTTCCAAGAGCCTAGTCATTCCCAAATGAAGCATTATGTACATCAGTTTTCCCTCTAAAAGCAACATTAAGAAAGCAAAAATAATTTTTAGAATGGGGTTGTGTGCTCATATATTTCCTCTCTCTCTCTCTCTCTCTCTCTCTCTCTCTCTCTCTCTCTCTCTCTCTTATGAAGCATGAGAAATTTACCTGCAGCATCAGTGTTGTTCAAGGTACTTTGTACTAAAAAATCTATCCAGAAGGCAAAATTCCTCTGTTGCACTAAGTGTATGTGTCAGTGTTTTAAAATCAGATTCTGAACAGTTAACAACCATCCCGAACGTTGCCTTTTGTCAGAGAACCTTTGCGAGGGCAGCAGAGCCATGAATGAATTGAGTCTTCAGGCCAACCATGACGACAAGAGCACATGAGGTACCTGGCAAACAAAGATGTGACAGAAGGGAGAGGCTCTGGACCCAGAGAGGAAAACAACAGGGGCTTGGATGTCACAGATAATTTCATTCTTGCTTATATATAAACCATAAATGCAAATCAAAGAGTGTTTGCATGGAAAAGAAGTATGTTTCTCCTGGCGATAACATCAGAAGTGGGAGGAGACAAGAGAGATGAAATTTGCAGGATTAAAAAAAAAATCATGTCAGAGACTGAAATAAACTGCCACTTAAAGCCACAGTGATGAGCAAAGTCACTTTATATTGGCAAATCAGCTGGAGAAGATGCCAAGGGAGATGAAGCAGGAAGTCTACATAACCTACATGTGAAATTTTACCTCCTTGGTCCTTCTACTGTTGCCACAGAAACTGCACTCTGTTTATTTTCATTTTAAGGATTAAAACATTTAACTACACAGATGTTCACAATTTCAAGGTAAAAAACGTTAAAAAATAGATAAACTCCTCTTTCCAAATTAGCATAAAAACCAACGTAGATTTCCAGGTGTTTGCTTATGAACCACACTTCAAAATCACTAAAAATTAGAGAAGATTCTTTATCATCAGAAATATGTCTTCAGGAGACTTACTGAACTAAATTTAAAAAAGTATTTTAAAAAGTATATCTCAGGGTCGCTTGGTAAAATCAATTTCCATTTTGACATTTAAATTGAAGACGACAGGATTACTAATGCAGATGGGACCTTATAAGATGTGATAGCCTTCTCTTCTGTTTGTTGGGCTTCATTGGACACGCTGAAAGCGAAAGCAGTGGCTTCAGGAGGCTCATTAATATTCATATTTAATGACTTCTCTTTAAATATCAAATTGAAGTTTTTCAAATGACTTTCAATTAGATGTTTAATGACTGGCCATGTAAAATTTCAGGGCCCTTAGGAGAAAGGTTCGTTTCCCAAAATAACAAGACATAAAAGCTCTTCGCTGTGTTTGAGCTTCTGTTGACTGTGACCTCTCATCTTATTCAAGTGGGTAGTACTCAAAAATGAGACTGAGTTGAGGGATCTCCTTAGAGTCACTTCTAAACATATCCATTCAGTTCGCTGTGCAACGATTCTTCCTGCTTCTTCTGTGGATAAGCACTGCTAGGTTTCAGGATGTGCTTGAGACTAGTAAAGGAGCCAGGAGAACAGAGCACTGATTCAAGACCTTCTGTAGCTGATTGCTGTCTCACTGTAGTGAGGGATCCATTCAGACACAGGTTCAAGCTAAGAGAAAGAAAGTCTTTATTAGCTTGCTAGAGACTACACTAGGTATTTGGGACCATGGTGCAGCCCTGAACCTTTCTCACCTTTCTCAGGATGAGCTTTTAAACACAAAAACCACTTCCTGGGTTGACACACCTTAGTTAGAACAGTTATCCAGAAGTGGATCTACAGAAGCCAAAAGTCAATGTTAGTACATTTAGAGACTTTCCCAGAATTATGGACTTTGATGGAGTATGTTTTTGTTCTCATTTTGGCAGGTCATGTTACCTATACACGGGGGTTCCATGGCCTGAATGGTACTTTTTTCATGGAGTCAGTTGTGCTAAGGTCTGGGTACTGTTACATCACATCTATTTCAACTTGTTCTTACACCATTGTTTAAAATATATTCAGTTATTCCTAATTCATAGATTAGGAAACTAATTCAAAAGATGCTTAAAAATTTACCTCCAGCAAGTTTCCTCAACCTTTAGCTTTTATAGTCCTTCTGTCCCCTCTTCCACTTGTGAGAAATACATGTAATGTAGATGGCCCTCATCGACTCACAGAATATTTTGTTGCTGACACAGACCTGGCAGAAGATTTGACCTTTCAATACTTCAGCATGGAAGGGGAGATGCTCCCAAGATCATGAACTATTGGCAGTTGATGGTCACTCAGGGAAGGAGAATCAGTTTTCTTTAGCAGTGTGGCCAAAAGTAGGTTGTCAGTGTGCTAGTGGTTGATGTCCTAGACTAATGTCTACATGGAAAGCAGAAACTGAGTTCAGTAGGTGTGTGTGTGTGTGTGTGTGTGTGTGTGTGTGTGTGTGTGTGAGAGAGAGAGAGAGAGAGAGAGAGAGAGAGAGAGAGAGAGAACTCAGAGAAGACATGACTTTGGTTGAGGTCAAGAAGTTGGCGGATATAGTCTAAACATATTATTTTCATGTATGGAATTACCAAAAAATTAAAAATAATTATTTTAACATATATATATATATATATATATATATATATATATATATATATATATCTCCCAATAACTATTAAGTGTCTTCTACATGGTAGTACCAATAAATTTGATTCAACACTTCTGCTAAAGAAAAAACTTTTTTTTACTAATAGGTATAATCTTGGTTTGATGAATACTTATCTATTATGCTAGTGCATTTGAACAGGGAAAAGTATCCCCTGAGATTTGATTATGGTCAAGTGATAAAGTAGGAGATCTGTCATTGAAGGCTGAGGTAGAAGGAGAATGCAATAGATACAATGGATTATAGTAACATGAGGGTTTGCTTCAAAAATACCTTTGTGCTAACACCCTTTTTAGATACTCTGGTTAAACTGTCGTTTATTTTGAGTTTTGTGGTAGTTTGAAAGATAATGACACAATTTGCTAGGATTAGGTGATGTAGCCTTGAAGAAAGTGTGTCACTGGGAGTGGGCTTTGAGGTTTCAAGAAGCCGATTCCAAGCCCAGAGTCTCTTTCTTCCTGCTAACTGAAGATCCAGATGTAGAACTCTCAGCTTCTCTAGAACCATGTCTGCCTGTGTGCTGCTGTGCTTCCTTGCCATGATGAAAAAGGACTAAACTTTTGAAATTGTAAGCCAGCTCCAATTAAGTGCTTTCTTTTGTAAGAATTGCCATGGCCATGGTGCCTCTTTACAGCAATAGAACGATGACTAAGACAAGTCTTGATTAGTCTTTCAGTCTTTAATTTTTTTAAAAAAAAATTTGTGCTGGTAATGGAGCCTTGAGCCTTTTCCATTCTGAGCAATATTCTTCTACCAAGCTCCATACCATTCCCCTATTCTTAAGTACGATAATTGTAACTTTTAGAGTTAACCTGTCTATGATTAGTTATTTCATCCTATCATCTGGACAATTTATCCAATTTCTCTGCTCCAATTTTGTCTTCAATCAATGAACAATGATTTAAATGATAAAATTGAAAGAAGATTTAAATGAACTACATGTCTACTGCTTTCACTGTGCTTGATATAAATCACCCCTTACTTAATAAAAAGTATGACTTGTGTTGAATTTTGTTATTATTCTCCCCATTGTGTTTCCAGAGGAAGAACTGAAGGCAGAGGCTAATAGTGAAGGTTTTGGAGTCTTAAAGTTCTGGCTTCAAATAATGATTCTAATATTTTATTGCTTGTACATTTGTTTTCTTTAAAAATTAATATGTTGATTAATTTGTTTACTTTCATTCTGTTCCTGTGATAAAAGCAGTCTGACCTAAGACAACTGTGGTTGAAAGTGTGTATTTCAGCTCATATTTCTAGGTCTATATTTGTAGGAAGTTGGGCAGAAACTCAAAGTAGGAAACAGGGGGCAGGAATCACAGAGGAATTGAGCTCACTGGCTTGCTCTAATGGTCATGCTCAGTCAGTCTTTTTTTTTTTTTTTTTTAAATCAGCTTATGTCTACCTGCCTAAGGATGACTCACAGGGGGATATGAGCCCTCCCACATCCATCATCAATCAAAAGAACCTCTCATGTATATTGCCAGAGGTCAATCTGATTGAAGCAAATCTTCAGTTGAGTTTCTCTCTTCCTTGATGACTCTACATTCTATCAGGACATAGAAACTATCTAGGACCCTCCATGCTGTGTCAACTTAGTATACAATAGCATTTGCTTTCTTGTTTGTCTCCAAGATCTCATGTTAATATCGTAATATACAACACAGTACTTTAAAAGTCCCACAGTCTTTAAAAATTCCAATGCTTCAAACATTCAACATCTGTTTAAAAATACAAAGTTTTTCAACTGTGAGTTACCGTTAAAAAAAGCAGTTATACACTTTCTTATTCTAAGAGAGAAAAACTGGGACATATAACCTATTATACTTCAGCAAAATGAAAGTCCAGGAGTATACATCCAAATTCTATACCTCAGTGTCCTAAGTCTTAAACTCACCCATCATCTTCTGGTTTCTGCATCACGCTTCTCCATCTTGCTATCCACAGCACACACTGCTCGTTTCATCATCTCAGGCCTATTTTATTCCACATGGACCACAGTGGTACCAATCTTGGCCTCTGTAGTATCATGGAGTCTCTGGGGTCTCCACTGCAACTGAACCTTCACCTTTACCAGTGACCTTACAGGGCTTCTCCACAAAGATTCCAACCCTGCTGCAAGTTGCCAAGCCCCAGATCCTCTCCAAGTCCAACTTCAAGCCTTCAAAACAAGTATCCTGTGGAATACTCCTACACATTATTTACCAAGTTCCGCTGCCTGCTTGAGGTGTGGTCTTGGCCACCTTGGACTACAACTTCTGTGTGTTGTTCCCAAGGAAATACTTCCCAGAAGATTTCACCCCAACAGTGATGACCTTTTTGCTAATCACAGCTGATTGTTTTCAGCCTTAGCTTACCAGCAACCACAGAGTCTTAATCCAAAATATCATGTGAGTTGCTCCATTGAAATCTTTGTTTTTCTATGAAACATTAGAAGCTGGGCCTCCATTATTGACATTTCTCTCAATATTTTTTCTCATCTTTCAAGCTCCTACGGAACATCTCAATAAACTGTGAGAAATCAATAGCTTTTCCAACTCAAAGTTCCAAAAAGTTTCCACAACCTTGAAATAACAACAGCAACAGCAGCAGCAGCAGCAGCAACAACAACAACAACAACAAAATGAGAAACAAAAACTAAAATAAGCATCACAACAACAAACACCCCAAAACAAAATGGTCAGGCTCATCAGCAGTACCCCACTTCTGCTAGTATTTCTGTACTAGTTACATGTTGCTGCTACAGTAAAGTACTCTGACCCAACCCAAATTGTGGAAGGAATAATTTATTTCATTGTATATTTGCAGGTCACTTTCCATCTTTGAAGGAAAGGCAGGACTGTTGGGGTAAGGACCATGGAGGAATGTTATTCATTAGCTTTCTTACTGGCATGTGTTCAACTAGCTTCTTATATAGTCCAGACCTGCCTGCCAAAGGATGGTGATACCCGCAGTGGGCTGGTTCTTCCACAAGTTATAAATCAATGGAATCTTTTCATATGGTCACAGGTTAATCTGCTTGAGGCTATTCTTTAACTGAATTTCCTTCTTCTGAAGTGACTCTATATTGTAAGAATTTGACAATAAAAGTTAATTAGGACAACAGCCTAACCCACAAGGTAATGATGTTATGAGGCAGGTCTTTAAGAGGTAATTACATGATGTGAAGCATAACCCTTGGGACCATTGATATCTTAGTCCAATAAGAACAAGAGGGATCACTCACCCTTTCTGCCATGTAAAGTTATAGTAGAAAAATATATGATGAAAAAAGCAATCTGCATCTCTGATCTGTACTTTCAACAGGTACCAGATTCTTGGTGCCTGTTTCTTCGACTTCCTAGTCTTCAGAAAATGTCAGATTTAAACAGTTCACTGTTTTATGATGTTTTTATATAGAAGATAAAATAGATTAAAACATTGCCTAGTATTTCCACGATTATTTCAAGGGACTCATGTCTTTGGTTAAAATGTATTCACATATAAAATGGCGAGCATAGAAGATATAGTTCACAGGATTGCTAGAGTGAATGTGTACACTAAAATACCTTTGGAATTTAGCATGATATCTATCATGTAGTTGAGTTCAAAGTGGTAACAATTATCATGACCAATATCTATTTATCTCTTATTCTTATTTCTAGTAAGAAATGAACAGCAATATTAAATGCAACTGAATCATGAAAAGAACAAGTCCTTAGAGAAAAATAGTTTCAATATTTATATCATTTTTATATTACACTGTTATAAATAATTTATAAACTCTATAAAATGAAACAGAATAAATTAAGAAACAAACATTTGTTGTCTCCATAGCTCTAGAGAGAACCCCAGACAAGCCTAGGAGTGTTTCTTGGCACACACATCCCAGATATTTTGAATACCACACTCATAAGCAATATAGCTTTTCTAATATTTTTTAAAGAAAAATAATGTTACAGTAGCATATTTTTTATAAATTTAAATTGCTTATTGAAAGCCTTTTACACTGTTTTAGACATAAAAGATAAAGAGATACAATTGACAAACATGGAAAAATACATAACATGTATAGATTAATTTTCGTCAACTAGATACAAACTATTGTTGCCCAGGAAGAGACCTCAACTGAGGAACTGCATCAATCTGATTTGTTTGTGGACATGTCTGTGTGGCATTTTAATGACTAATAATTGATATGAAAGAATTCATCCCACTGAGGGCATTACCACCCCTGGGAAGGTAGTCCTGGGTGGTGTAAGAAATCAATCCAGGCAAGCCATGGAGAGCAAGCTGGTAAGGAGCAGCCCTCCACGGTCTCTGCTTCAGCTCTAGATTCCAGGTTCCTGCCCTGGCTTCCCTCCATTACTGATTGAAACATGGAAAATATAATAAACCCTTTCATTTCCAAAACAAACAAACAAACAAACAAACAACCCAGTAACTCATGGTAATCAGGTGCTTTTGTTTTTGGAAACTCTACTAAAAAGCTAATTTTTAAAAATAATGCAGACTTCAAATTCCCCTATTTTCCCTTGCTTCTGTTCATATTTTTTTCTTTTGAAATGTTGAAAGCCAAAACGAAGTTTAGAAATTGTAGCTGTGTTTTGATGCCTGTCGTACTTGGCATTAATGACATCCTGTTTCCTCTTGTGCTATTTGAGTTCATGCTCCTTTGCTGACTCCCACTTTGTGTTTTCAATAGTCTCATTGTGTCTTCTATTCCTTACCAAATCCTGTTTGCACTATACTTCTCTATGCCACCTTGAAGCAAACTCTTATAAAATTACAAAGTCAGACTTCTCAAAGATAATGCATTCACAGATTCAAAGGTTGAAATTCAAAAAGGAAAGTAACTGCAACTGTATGAAAATGGAGTTCAAATACAGCTGGTTTCGGACTCACTGTATTAAAACTTACGATTTTTTTGGCATTATGGTATGGTAAAAATCCATATGTATTTAGTAGCAGACTTTGATTTTGGATCTTTGCCAGGGTACTGTTAGGTGATATAATCTCTCTAATGCTGGATAGGCTCAGTGAGCCTCAGCTCCCATAAGAGGAGTTAAATAACAGAATTAAGCAGGTGTTGTACTTTACCACACTGTGTTTTCTAGTACCTTGTTTATGAATATGTTACCATAAAAATTTGGTGTGTGCTTCTTTGCCCATTTATGTTAATATTTTGAATCATTCAAAAGTCTAGTACTGACCTGTAAGCATCTTTCTTGCTGATTTCCTTTCAGAGTACTGAAATCTGCTCTTCAAACTGCTATGGAAGAGAAGCAATCAACAGTCTTACCCAGCTGTGAACGTTGTGAGCTACAACAATGACCCATTGGTACAACAGTGGCAAAAAATGTTATAGGAATAACCAACTACTTTCTATTTGGATACAAGCACCACTTCATGAGAGAGTCATGCCTGGTACTATAAGGCTGGGCGAGAACCCATGCCTGGGGAAGTCACAGTCCTTCATACTATTATTTTGCTAAAGACCTATACAAGATCAAGCCAGTCAACACTCCAGCATAGAGAATGGAGGGACATATGAGATCCAACCCTTAGCTGAAGAGCTACTGGTACTTTATGGCAGATGAATATGGGCAATTCCTGTTCTTCATCTATGTTATTCGTGGCTATGTTTCCAGTGGATGGTATCCTGTACCTATGTAGGTAAAGGCAGCACTGATTGGATTCAATAATTAAGACAAGAAAACATACTGTTGGGAGGAGGATGTGGGGGGAGAGGAGAGAAGTTGCAGTGTGATGTTGGAAGATGTAGAGAGTGGGTATAACTTAAACCCATTGTTTTCATGTATGAAATTATCAAAGAATAAATTTAAAAATTTGAAGAGTTAATGTTTAAAATATTTTTGTTCTTTCCAGATCAACTTAAAAAAATCTCTTGTGACCTACAATAGGATGGCAGTTGCTTAAAATTCAAGGAGCACTTCTCTAGATGAAAGTTTAGGAAGTTTTAGGTTCTGCCTGTTCCTAAGCCAAGACAAGACTTTTGCTAATCAAAGTTCTTCTTTTTTTAAACCCCTGCAGGTTTTTTTTTCTGCAGGAGCATTAATTACTTCAGCATAGGCCAAGGAAAGATTAGGCAGATTCATGCATTCTCCTCAATGTATACGTTTAATCAAAGGGATGGCTTTCCTTGACTTCTCATTAGATTTGCCTTTTAAAGGAGATTTAATTTTACATTTTACAGGGAGACAATTTAGAGCAGAATTTCCTTTGATCGAGGCTTGGATGTGAAAATCAGGTTCAATTGGGATCAAATTTAATGGAATTTCCTGCTCCTTTCTCTGTCATAAATAATAATTGCTCATTTACTACTGAAGCATCCCTAGATTATTCTATTCAGACGTGGTCTATGAAGGCAGCCACATTGTTCTGTTAGCATCTGAGATTCCTGCTCCATCAATTATGCATGAGGGAAATGGTGCTGAGAAACTCTGAGGAAAGGGTTATGTTCATGATCATACCTGTGTGTATGTCTACAGAGCCATGTAGCAGTGTCCCACCATCTCCAATACAGAGTTTCTTGTATCATTCCTTTTCTCCATTAGGCTCCTTCCTTTACACCTGTTGTTCCACTGTGTAAGAGTTCTCATAGAGTGTCACACTATTTTTTTTTTTTTTGTTTTTTGGTCTGTTTCTACAGCAAGTTTTCCCATAGTAAAGAATTAAAACTGGTGTTGAACTAAAATTCCAAGGACTGGTGGCCTAAATATGTCCTTAATGATATAAAATATCAATCCCTCAGAGAGCCCCCCTACCTTTCCCTTCTCTCTCTCTCTCTCTCTCTCTCTCTCTCTCTCTCTCTCTCTCTCTCACACACACACACACACACACACACACACACACGCATATATGTATATACACAGAGGCATACATGCATGTGAGGTCATTGGATTAATACTACAAAGAAAAAAATAATCTGTATTATTAATTTTCAACATTAAACGTTCGGAATCTTAGTTATAAATATTTTCCATTTGTTTGTCAGGGAGGCATAGTCAAATCCAGGAAAAGCAATCAAAACGTCAAAATACTTACAATGGCCTCCACAGAGCAGTGAAAGGGTATTCAGAACATATGTTTTCAGTTCTACCCTATTTCTTATTATTTTTTTAAAATAACGTTATGAGTTAAAGTTTGAGTCAGTGAAGTGGAAGATTAAACATTCTTTACGTAAATGGGAGGCAACCTATTCTATTCATAGAAGGAGGGAGCCTTTATTTTCATAGAGGAGGAAGCAGTGCCTGCTGGGAAAAGTTTTGCCTCATCTAAAGTTCATGCTAATACACAAATGCATTTGTATTTGGGATAAATAATAGTCGCAAAAAGGAAGTACAAAGTTTTTTTCCACAAATATTTCTGAGTGGGTATTTATGAAATCAATAGAACATAAGGATGTAAAATGTAGTTTGAATACATGAGAGATAAATTATTTTGTTTGCACATGTGCAATGCCCTAGTTGTAAAATTTGGTTTGGATTTTTTACTTCTAAGCATGTTAGACTTATGTTACTCCCGGCCTCCCACTAAGACACGAAGAAACCTGAGTATTACAAGGAGTAAAAAAATACAAGAGGCCTTTAACCAAAACACGAGCAGTGTCTTGTAAAAAATCATGCATTTTATTACTTCTTAGCAAATACAGGGCTGAACAACTACCTCAGATGTTTGAAGATGTGCTCATTCAAAACTCTGTATGTGGAAGTTCACAGGTATTACAAATTTCCCAGCCGAGAAAAATCCCAAATGTCTTTAAATTGACAAATTATGTCCACATGTGGTTTGCTACTCAGGAACAAGAAGGATGAATTTACAGATACTTCTGATCACCTCTATGAGTCCCCAGAAAATGATGTTGGGAGATTAAAAATGTTAATTTCAGATATTTGTATAAAATGTGTGTGTGTGTAGCAAAATTCATAGAAAACAGGGCTGTCAGCTTGAGAGTTGGGAGGACATGGTAGGTGATCGAGGGAGGGTAGCTGGAAGGGACTGGATGGAGTTAAAGGAGAGAAAAAAGTGATGTAATTCTATTTCAATTAAAAACATATTAAAAAGAAGAAAGAAAATTTGGAAATGAAAAAAAGTCATGAAATGACAAAATTAAGAACAGGTAAGTGTGTCCCAGGAGTTAAGAAGGAGACGTGAGTGAGGGTAACCCTGAAAGTACAACACAAGAGATGATGATTGTTATGGGAGCCATCCTTTATCTTGACTATTGATCTCAGCATCCTGACTGCTATGCTGTACCATGGCTGTGGAAGCTCTTACCATTTCATGGAACTCGGTAAAGGGTATAGGACACCTCTCTCTGTTACTTCTCACAATTGTATGTCAAACTATAATTGCCTCCAAACTCAAGTTCTATGCTTATGAAAACGTATACAATGGTTTCCAAATGGCTGCAAAGACAAACTCGATGTTCTATACGTTTTGGTTTGGGGAAATAAAAATGATACAAATAAGTAAACTTACATAGGTGACATATTTTCTATTGAGAACTGGGTAAGAAGTTCCTGGTCTGAGCCAGGCAGCAATGACATGTAACACCAGCACTGTTATCTGAGTCCTGTCTACTTATTTGTGGATTATCTATGTTAAAATTGTTAACTGTTATAACATACATGTCAGAGCATCAAAATCGGTAGCTAATAGTTGCCTTTTTTATGATTCTAGCTTTTAACACTGGTGTTATGTGACACTTGGCATTTTATCAAGAGTCATGATAGTGGCACTAAAATGTATTAGCACTATTATATTCTCTATTGCCAGGCACACATGGCAATAAACGTACTAGTTATATTTAAAAGTCCCTTTGGTGAATCAGAAGATATTAATTTTATTAAATTTAAACTTATTAGGTCTTTGGAATATTACATTTAATGAAATGTGAGATCTGTACAAAACACTTAGGATACAAGTCAAAGAATATTGTTGGTGAAGAAACACTTGTATGATGCTTTGATTATGAGTTGAGTGTGTGTGTGTGTGTGTGTGTGTGCGCTCGCGTGTGTGCACAGGTGTATACCTATGTGTTGGTTGCTTGAACAAGAAATGTCCCTTATTGGCTCCTGTATTTGAACGCTTGCTGGTTTTGTTTGGGAATGTCATGAAATGTCTAGGTCCCTGGTGGAGGAAGTATGTCACTAGGGCCAGGTTGTGAGAGTTCACGGCCTCACTTCACTCCTGTGCAGTTGTGATGTCATCAATCAGCTTCGCTTCCTGGTCCAGCCAACTGCTGTCATCTGTCTATACCATCATGGACTCTAACCCTCTGGAACTATATGCCAGAGTAAACTCTGTCTTCCATACATCACTTTTGACCATGGTATATTTTATCATAGCAGCCCAAAACAACTAAAAAACCTGCATGTACTCATAGAAGGGAGATCTACACTTACCTTCTCCCTTTGTTGTTTTTCAGCTGTTTCCTTAAGAAAGTGTCTCTTGGTGACCTTGAGTCTAGTGATTGGCTAGATTGGCTGGCCAGAATACCCTGAATTTTTCTGTCTCTGTCTCCCTGTGCCATCATATCTACCTTTTTTAAAAAAATTAACTATTCTCTCATACAATACATCTAGACCTCAACCCCCCCTCCATCCCTCCTAACCCCACCTTTTCTCTCCCAAATCCACTGCCCTTCTGTTTCCCTTCAGAAAAGAGCAGGCCTCTCAGTGTTATCCACTGAACATGACAAAGCAAGATGCAATAAGACTAGGCACAAACCCGCATACCAAGGTTGAACTAGGCAACCCAGTAAGAGGAAAAGGATCCCAAGATAGACTCTGGGAATTCAAATTCAAGTACTTACGTTTGCAAAACAAGTACTTGACATAGTGAGCCAACTCCTGAACCCCATAGAAATATAGTTTATAAAGGGAAAAATTAATCATAAGAAAGAAGCTGAACAGAAAACCATCAGTGGTTAGGAAGGTAGGGTAGATTTTGAGGGAAGGGTATTTATGGAACTATTTATCTTTATTTTTATGATAATTATACAACAGTATGCAGTTTTCAAAACACAGAATTGCCTGCACTCTCTCCCCCACACAGATGGTAAGCCTGAATTGTCAGGTTGTTTATTGTTGATAGGTTCTTGCTCCATGCCATTGTGTGAGGTTCTTCTGTAAGCACAGCACACTGGCTACCTTCTTTGTGATGGTTCACTGCAAAACAGGCCTGTATGATTATGGATGCTTTCTTCAACCTGGAATGGGATGTCAAGTTTGATCTGCTCACCTTCCCGTTGCAGTTCTATATCTCAACACAATTTTGTTTTCATAGGATCCCATTAGTTCTGAATTGTGGTTTTCTCTTTGGTGTTACTGAGCTTTAGCTTATTTTAGTTCTTGTAAAAATGTAAGATTCTAAATCAGAGAAACTCATACATTTAACATCTTAAAGAAGTTATTTCTTTTATTCCCACCTTGAAAATCCCAGAGTAGAAAACAGATTCTGAATTTGTTAAAATACCTATTTCTATCTAGGTCAGAACATACTATAGGATCCAGGCTCCACTGTCTCCCAGTCAATGGAAGTATAAGAGTAGACAGGGCAGGCATTATTCATACATTTCTTTACAGTCTCATTGTGAACCCAGCATGCACTGTACCTGCTTTTGACTTTCATTAGAACTTCATCATGGGCTCTATTAACTATCTAAAAGGCAGAATCAGTATCCAGCCAGTTGCCCATGTTTCAACATAATCTCTCTCTCTTTCACACACATACATAGACACACATGCACACACACAGGGACGCACAGACAAACACACAGATACACAAATGGTCTTATGTACATGCTTAGACTCCTGGTCCTTCCGCTTCTGCCTCCCAGATGTTCAGATGGCAGGAATGCACCCCACACCTGGCCTAGGTGTTCCTTTCTTAGAGAACAGGGAAGAGATATTCTTCCTGATGTTATTATTTCACTGTGCTGACAAAACATGCTTTAATGTCCATGAAATATAGCTATAAAATATAGGATATATTAGAGGCTTATTATAATTTTATATTTGATTCATTCCCAGAGTTTTAAGACATAAAACTTTTTCACAGGTCTTACTATAAAGTAGTTCATGATCTGGCAAGGAGATAGAATAAGCTATCATAAAACCCAGAGAAGTAACCCTCTTGTGGAAAACACATAAACTAGGCTCGAAAGAAAGTCAAAATTCTATACAGCAGAAATAAAAGCAGAATAAAACCAATAAAAAAATAAATTGAGTCTTCAAAGGCTTAGGAAAATTTTGAACTGAAATACAGCTGCTTTAACTTCAGACTGCAGTTGTGTAAGTAGAAACTTGGTTATGTTTCAAAGTCCATCTTACAAGCTTCAGTATTTTGATTGGCGTGTTTATCCCATTTACTTTTAAAGTTTAATTAGATGTGTTAGAGACACAGTTTTCTTTTTATTTCCTCTTGCCCTCACTTATCTATTTCTTTCTCTATCTTCTGTAGTTTTTTCTCCTGCTGGAACTCTTCTAGCCGTTGCCCCCTGGGGCCTGGAAGCTCCAGTAAACTTTATGAAGTCTACATTCCCTGTTTTGTTTTAGATATTGGCAAAGCTCTATTGATCTGAGTCTGGAGAGATGACTCAGTGGTTAGGGGTGCACACTGCTCTTCCAGAGCACCTGAGATCATTTCCCAGCTCTCATGTCAGATGATTCACAGCTGCCTGCAACTTCAGGACATCTGACATTCTCTCGTGGTCTTCAATGTCACCCACACTCATTGCACATTCCCCCATACACACAATTAAATAAAAAATAAAATAAATTAGTCTTTAAAAATTACCTTGACCTATCTTCTAATCCACCGATTCTATGCTTGGCCATCTTCACTCTTGTATTTCACTTACTTAGTAAGATTTTTTCCTTTAATATATTTTCATTCCTAAAATTTCTTAGTTATTTTAAATAACTTCTATTACTTTGCTGAGATTTCATAGTTTTTCATTTGTATCATGATGACTTTCAATTTCTTTTTGAAATATTTTGATTATGACTACTATAAAATAATTGCTGAACATTTTCAGAATGCTGTTCCACAAACTGTTGGCCACGCTACACATCTCATATTTCAAAGGTGAACATCTTGTTTCTTGGTATGATAGATGATACTTTGCTATACTATAAAACAGTCTTCTATTATGTAAGGAAATTTTATTTCCACGGAGTTAGGAAATTCTGGATACAATTTGGTGTTTTATTTTAGTTTGCAATCAACTAATTTGGGTTTATCAATAAGTTATTGATCAACATTTGGGGACTGTTGTCCCATTCATATTTAAACAGTCCTAGTTGTTGGAAAGATATGTTGCTACCAGTCTTACCCTCATTATTGCCTAAGCTATTTGAAGCATGGAAAGTTAACTTTGGAAAAGCAGGTGGTCTCTTTTTTTTTTATTGGCGGGAAATGGGTGTTGGTTTGTATGAAGAGGTCTCTCAGGTTAGATGCTTCATCTTGTGTGGTTTTATTATGTGATGGAACTGTCTAGTTCTTGTAGCTGAAATTTTAGTACTCAACATCACAAATTAGATTTAGACAAAGCATATCTGAGACTCACTTACTTTCCTCAAGTAGGGACCTCAAAGGCCTGTTTGCTCTGTGATAGCGCTGTTAGAAAAACTCTGTTTATAGCCCCAAAGAACTTTACTAGCCACTAAGGATTGCTTGTTTTCTTAGGCAATGGATTAAAAAAAATATTTTTTTAAAAAAGAATGATATGCAAAAGCTTGTACCACTCATGCATATTGAGTCTAAATTTATATTTCTTAGAGTGCTAATTTTAAGCTGAGAATAAATCATACAACCAGATATAGCTTATGTAAAAAGGAATCCTGAGTCCTAAGAAAAGATTTCAGGCACATCTTCAGGAGAACATTGATAATCTGGGCTTCACTTAATTTTCACAGAAGAAAAAGTATAAGCATCATAAATCTAAACACAAGTTGAACTGGAAAATAAATGAGTACATGGAGTGCCAGTGGCTGCTACCGAGAGTAATATTGACATTCCAAAGTGAAATACAATATTACAACTTAAGGAGATTATAAAATTATGATGTTTTTAGTGATTTAAAAGTCAAATGGGAGGTAATTGTGAAAAATGAAGAAGATGAGACAGGAGAAAAGGTGCAGTTTGCAAAGTTAGGATATCATTTATATTTCTGGCTAAAGACTTCTCTCACTCAAGTGACACATGCTTAGAATTAAAGTTACACAGAAGTCAAGTGTTGCCACTAAAATGAGTCTGGGCAACAGTGGAGATAAATATACCCTTGACTTAAATGTTAGTATGTGGACATTTATTGTATCTGTTATTAAGCAATCTCTACTTTAAAAAGTGACAAAAAATGTTTTATAAAGATTTAAGAAGTAGAACTGAGAAAACAAGGCAATATCCGTGCTGCGTTTTAACCTGATAATTTTCATTTTAAGTGACATTAAGTGCACCATGAATGTTGGATGTGGTGGGCTTGTACTGGAGCATGTTGCTTTCTCAAGATTCATTGTATTTAAATCTCAGTGTCTCTGAACTACTATGCGTGGTAGGGTCAGAAGGCTTTGTATGTTGGTGAAAATCCAGTGATTCCTCTGCTCTTAAACATGTAGTCTTGTCACTCAAACTGGAAGACATTTTCTCTGACAAGTGCTCTAGAAACAAATCCTGTTAAGAAGTCAGTAAGATTTCAGGGACTGACTTCCCTAAAGCAGACACTCTGTAATTATTTCAATCAGTGAAAGTAACATTGTCAAAAGTATGCTTTTAGTTACTGCATATAGTATACAAGAATATTTCAGGGGCTATTAGACAACAGCTATAGATTATTATAAAGGATTGCACAAGGAGAAGCTTGTGAAATGCTGTGTAATTTTAAGTACAGGTTTCATTTACATCTTCCTGTTGAAAAGCTTCTAGAAGTTTCTAGTTCTCCATCTTTCTCATGTCTGATCAAGTGACTTGTATTATTACATGTAGTAAGGAACTCTTTTAGAGGATTGACTAGCCATTTATTATGAGTCTCTTTTCCTCTCCTCTCCTCTCCCTTCCTCCAGTTTCTAGTTCCTTTCCGTTCTCTTCCCTTCCCCTCCCCTCCCTTCTTCCCTTCTTCCCTCCTCTCCCCTCCCCTCCACTCTTCTCCCTTCCCATCTCTTCCCTTCCCTTCTTTTTCCTCCCCTCCACTTCTGTCCCCATCCCTTCTCTTCCCCTTTTGTTTCCTTCTCTTATTTTTTTCTATTCTTTCTTTTCAGATGTTGTCTTACTATGTGATCCATGCTGGGTTTTTAACTCATAGGCTCAGACAACCCTCATGCCTCAGCACCAGGCACACTATGCTGTAAAAACATCATCACTGATTCCTTGAGAATGTTGAAATGGGTCCCAACCTCATATGAAGCTCTGCGGTGTTATTGTACTCACCTATCTTTGCTTCCTTCTCCTCATACTTGCTTGCAACTATTTTCTTAAATAAGATCCCATTTTTATTTAGCTGTATTGAGGTATAACTGAAAAAGAAAATGTATTCCTCATATGCAGCATCATGTTTTGACATATGCATTTCCTGTGAGATGATAACCCTAATCAAGCAAATTAGCATACCCATCATCTTGTAGGGTTATTTTATTAAGCTATGGGAATGTTGAAGATTTGCTTACAACAAATTTTAAGCAAATAACACCACATTAATAGACACAATCATCATGCTGTATGTCAGATACAATACAACCTGTTTATTCTGTCCAACACTTTATCTCTTTTATAATACTTGTTTATTTCCTCTAAGTTCCCAGGCCCTGGAACTACCACTATACTGCCTGTTTCTATGGGTTTGAATTGTGATTGGATATGTGTGTATGTGCGTGCGTGCGTGCGTGCGTGCGTGCGTGTGTGTGTGTGTGTGTGTGTTGAGTATTGAGCTCAGGGCCTGTGTGTTGAGCAGGTACAATATTCCTGAAAAACACCCCCAGCCCAGAATTTGGAAATATTCAAGTACATGTGTGGGGGAGGTCATACAGCACTTGTATCTCTGTGACTGATTACATGAATATTAAGCAATTAAGAATTTGACAGGATTTGGTAAGCAGCTATGCTGCTGTAAAATAGAATTATGACGGATCCAAAATGAACGAGAAGCAGCAGTAAAATGCCTTCTCTTCTACAATGAGAACTAAAGCAACTAAAGAGCTGCAGTTTTGAGGTGAGTGAATATGGGAGGATGTGAGAGCATACAAGAGTGAGGTTGGACTATTGAAAGTTTGAAGCCTCAGCCAGATGCACACAAAGAATATTGTTCCCTGGAACCCACCACTGAGCTCTCCACCTTCTCTCTTGCAAGGGCAAGAGTGAATGGGAAAGCCCTAGCAAACTCTTAGCATGAACGATGATAATCCCAGGTACTGTACAGTTTCATAGTTGCGGCAGGCTTACAGTCTAGTTAGGGATCTCCAGAGTCTTGCAGAAAGAGTCTACACATTCCCAGAGTCCAGGGTGCTCTAACTTGACTAGGACATTATGAATATATACTGTCATCCAGCCAGAGACCTACATAAATCACCTTCTCTGGGATTCTACAGACATCCTACACCACCAGTACAGCTGGCTGTAGCCTCACAAGGCCAACATCAACCAGAAGAAAAACCATAACCTCAGTACCCAACCATGCAATGTGCTTCCCTGCTGCAGAAGGTGGGAGGTGACAGCTACTCTTCTATGAACTGAGAAATAAAAAGGCTTGGACCCTGGGACCTAGCTTAAAGGAAGCCAAGGAACACAGGGTAGGCAAGGGGCTAATGTTCTTCCTCTCAGTCATTTTATTGTCGAAGAGTAGGACTGTAACAGAGTACACACTATACCTTATAATTCCCTGATGTCACTTACCCCAAAGGCAGTCATTGAGAGCTCACACCACCAGTCAGTAGCTTGGTTGATATGCTCACCACTGTAGTTGACAATGTATGCTATCATTGTCAACCAACACCTCCACCTATGACCATTTATCATAATTTCAAATTCATCATGTTTAGAAAATCACAATTTTTTCTTTTTGCATATATATGTGTGATGTATGATAGAGCATGTATACATGTTTTAGCATGCAAGTGTGTGATCTCATGGAGGCCATAGCTTGATGTTAGGAATCTTTCTCAGTATCTCTTCTACCTTATTCTTTGGGGCAAAGTCTTTCAATTAAACCCACAGATTATTGATTTAGCAACTCTCCCTAGCCAGGGTAATCTGGAGATATCCCATATTTCCAACTTCTGAGGGTGAAATTACAGGTAAGTCATGCCCACCTGGCATTTATGTTAGTTCTGGGCCAATTCTCTTGCTTGGGCCTCTAGTGCTTTTATCACTTTATTTACGAAGCCATCTCTTTTGTCCAATTTTCTTGTTTTAAGGCTGAACAGCATTGTATTACCTTTTTCTATTTATTTATTTATTGATGAAGATGATGAGTAGTTTAATTCCATGTGCTATCCATTATGAATAACACCACAATGAACATGAGAATATATCTATCTCTGACATACTAACTCTGTACCCATTGTATGTACAAGGCATGGGACTGCTGTGCCATAGGTAGGTGGTAATAATGACTGTTACAGTGTGGACAGATGCTACACAGGAGTCTCTATAAATTGGTGGTCTTTGGTATATGTGGTTGGCAATAGTGTGAGGTGTGTGTGTGTGTGTGTGTGTGTGTGTGTGTGTGTGTGCCTTTAAAGCTGGGGACTTTTGCAAATTATCAGGTTATTTGCATCCCCCTATCAGTGGGGGAAGCTATGAATCATTTCTTTTCTCTTTAGTTGACCACTGGCTCTGACATGTGCCCTGCCATAGCTGTCTCCTGCTCTGGTCAGAGAACCAATCAATGTGCGGACTAATCTTGGACTTGAAATAGAATAAAACTCTTCTAATTGCCTGTTTAACCTGTTTATGGCATTTTGTTCTAGTGATATGAAATTAATACACTCATATAAAATGATAGGAGTTAGTTCTTATCCCTTTTGTCTTTCTTTCTCATATAAAGGTCATAGTATTTGTTCCCTTTGAAGGGGGACACAACAACAAAATACCATCTTGAAAACAGAAAACAATGTTTACAAGATGCTGAAACTGCTCAAGGTTTTATCTGGATCTTCACAGCTTTCATAACTATGAGAAAGAAAATTTTATTCTCTATAAATTACTGAGTCTTAAGTATTTTGCTATAGCACTGGAAATGAACAAAGACAAGGTCTTTTTCCTGTTACTATTACTCATGTTATTTATTTTCTTGCTACTGAGTCTTTCGGGTTCTTTGTATATAGCTTGCCTTTTGCTCTGTGAATTGTTTTTGTAGCTATGTAGGAGATTTTCTTTTGATGCAATTCTCCTAGTCTGTTTTGCTTTTGTTGGATTTGCTTTTGTTTGATTTTGTTGAATCAAAATAATAATAGAAAAATTTCTCAAAGCAATGTAAGTAACTATTTTTCTATTTGATTTCTTCTAAATGCTTTAAAGTTTCAGGTCTTATGCTCAAGTCTAATCTATTTTGAGTCTATTTTTTATGTGATAGGACATCTGGATGCAGTTTCATCCATTGGTGTATAGATAACCAGATTTTTACGGAGACTCTTCCTTCCCCATTGTGTGTTCCTGCCATCTCTGTTAAATATGAATTAGCCATAAATGCATTCACTTATTTCTGCCCTATAGGTTTATGAGTCTGTTTTAATTTTAGTATTGTTTTTACTACTACAATTTCATAGCATAATTTGAAATCAGGAAGTGTAATGTCTTCAATTTATCTTTGTTACTTGCTTGCTTATTGCTGAAATAATATTCTGATACAGCTCAATATTCCCAAAGCATTGGTCAAAATCAAGAAGTATGTCACCTCCCTCATCAAATCTTCCATTCCTAAGCATATTGTGCTGTTTCATACCATTTAAAAATATATATGTATTTTAAAATTACCAAATAGGGGCTAAAAAGTTAGCTGAGCATGTATACTGTTATTGTAGAGGATCAGAGATTTATTCCAAGCTCTAAAAAAGGGCAGCTCACAAACCAACCATAAGTCCAGTTCCAGAGGAATCCTACTTTTCTGACCTCTGTGAGCAACTGCATTTAGGTACACACACACACATAAATAAAAATAAATCTTATTATCCAATATATGTATTAAAAATTTCTCCCATCAAAGTGACTACATTCTTGATGTCCAATGACTCAGATATTTTATGGTGGTAAGGTACTAAGATTTATGCTTCATACTTCTAATGCACTTTCTATTCTTTTGCTCTCAAATACATACATACATACACACACATATGTAGATACTACTCATTGAAATGCAATAAATTTATGTGGCTAATGAGTTATGCTTGTTCTGCCCTTACATTTGTAAAACATTTTGTAGAAATCTTGCAAAATAACTCATACCCAAATCCTATAAGCTTTGAATGGTTAATTGCCGCAGTTTCTCCTTTTCTGTTGCAGCTTCTTAAGGATTTACATAATAGACATTTAAAAGATTTGTTGAATGAATTAATGCTTCCAAAACTCCCTACCAAGCTTCTTCAATACAATGCTTGTTGCTAATATGTGAGCTGGTAAATGTATTATTCTTTCCAAGCAGCAGAAATACTCCCACGCAATTATAAAGAAGACATTTCATTCATCTACTTTTTCTTTGGTAGACCACTGTAGAATGTATTTTGTTACTGAGGAGCATGGGACTGGCTAAGAGGCAAGTACTGGGACATCTTTACCACAATTGGGATTTATAAGCATAGTGCCTCTATTCAGTAGTTTCCAAGGAAGATAGATTACAGGTGCCGGGAGGGTGGTTTCCATTAGGCTGATGAAACTTCTCCAAAGACATTCTGTCCCTACTGAATTAGGATTAATGGTTCACCTATCAGTGGGCCTGGGTGCTGCAATGATAAATCTGACCTCAAAAGGGCAAAAAAGGAAAGATTTGGAGAGAGTGTAAGATTAAAACTCGGATAAATAAAACACTGTGAAGACTTTTCAGGGTAAATGGAGATCAGTATGCTGGCTCGGAGATGCAATCTTTAAGTGTCTGGCAATTGGAGAGACTGGGATTGCCAAATGAAATGGTAAGCTCATTGTGATTGGCCAGCTGGAGCAGATCAAAGTATAGGGAACAGTGAATTTTGCTCGCTTTCATCTTTATGAAGGGATTTTATTTATGGCCTCACTGAAAATGATTATCCTTAGGAAATGGAACATCTCCGAGAACATGTCTGAACTACAAAGCACTTGGGGAGTTCTTACATTCCATAAGTCAAGGCTCCTTAAAAACAGGCTAATGAGCCTGCTGCCCACACACTGATGTTCAGTATTATCTGACAGGGAATCCTGACATATTCTTCAGTCAAGAAATTAAAACACTGTAAAACATGCTTAAAAATTCATCTGCATTTGTGGTGATACAAATACATATATAATAAGTATATATTATCACTAAAGGGTGGAGCAATTCTCAAATTTTCTGAATCAAACTAGGTTAACGCTTTCTCAAATATTCAACACACACACACACACACACACACACACACACACACACACATAGACACTATTGGTTAGATTTTATCTTTAATAATTTTCTTCTGAGTGCTGTATGTGCACAGTTGTATGTGCTATGGATATTTCTATATGGAACATTAAAGAAAATACTACATCAGCTTACACAATTACAAATGAAATTTGGTGATTAATCAGAAACTATTTAACATGAATTACAAAAAAAATTCATGTATTTTCAAATACTTAACAGACACAGTGCATATTAGAGAAACACTGAGCTCTTATTTTTATACTTCTGTTATGTTGAAATCATATTACAGCCATTGAGTTAACACCAATTTTTAACAAAAGGATGAATTTGATCTTTGTTACAGTGGGATATAAAGTGGGAATGCTTGTGTGAAGTACTGAATCTGCTGTTGGTTGTTCAAGCCATCAGTCTCCAAGTAACACAGCCAACTGTGTAGTTACCAAGCCCATCAACTCTCTCACTTGCTGCTTGGGCCTAGTCATGTGTAGCCATTACTCACTCTCCACACAAACTGTATGGGTATAGCTTTGGTGCTTCCTTGTCTCTCAGGAATAAGTACCGATCACTATAAAACCTCTGCAGTTACACATTTAAACTACATCAAGGAAAGAAAATTTGGCAAGGCTGGAAGTAAAGTCTAGCACAAGCACACAATGGCGTGTGTACACCTTCTACGACAAGACTGCTGACATGGAAGCCATCCTACAGAGAGCTCATCTCTGCCTCAGGAGGAGCACAGTGACGGCTAACCTTCCAATGTGAAGGACAGGGCAGCTGGAGTGAAAGTGCTGAAAACTATTTAATTAATATGAACTTCAGAGATATTTCAAGATATCAATAATACAAAGGATATAATGTTCGAAACCCATCCAAACTGAGGCATACGACAGTTTATTTTCTCATCTTTTAAATTTGTTTTTATTTTTGAAAGTAATACATAATTACATATTTTTCCATTTTCCTTTCCTCCCTCAAACCCTGACTATGTATTTCTCCCTAACTCTCCAATTCATGGCCTCTGGCCTTTTTTTCTTATTATGTATTTCCTAAATACATAAAGTCTGTTTAGTCCATATAATGTTATTTGTGTATCCATTTTAATTTCAGGACTGACCACTTGCTATTAATATAGGGAGATCATTCCTAGGGAATACTAATTCTATCTCTCTTAGCAGTCATTAGTTGCCTCTAGTTCTATGTCTAATTACGGGGCTTCATGAGATTCTCCCTTCCATTACAGACTGTCTGTTGGTGTCATTCTTATTTAGGTCTTATTTACGCAGCCATGTTGTTGAGACTTCAAAGTTGCTGAAATCCTTCTGTTGCTTATTCTGAGATTATTAACTGCCTTTCAGTCTTGGGAACAATACAGATCTTGAAATTACTCAACTATTGCTCATAAGTATTGATGATATTTGGTATTAGAGACATCTGCCATCCTCTCTGTCTACTTGGTCTATTAGCTACTGAGTGAAAATTAGGTCCAGTTTTCCTTTTAAGTCTTCCCATCTCCCTGGAAAGCCCTTCCCCAAGACCAAAGTTCACCTGGTTCCAAGGGAGGTGCTTGCCAGGATTAGTATTTTTCTATCTTCATGTGACAAAATAAGTTAAAGTGATATCTCAGCAATCAAGAACTGCTCTTTTTTACATTTAAGGTTTATTTATATCTATGCTTACAATGCTGGAGATATGGCTCAGTGGTTAAGGGCACTTGCTACTCTTCCAAAGGACTCAGGTTTGATTCCCATCACCTTGTAGACTAGCAATCTTCTGTAACTCCAGTCTCATGGATCCATGCTCCTTCTTGACCTCTTCTGGCACTGCATGTACATGATTTACAGATACAGTGTAAATGCTCATGTGTATAAAATAAATATATATTTTATCAAAAGTAAAATGGGAATATAGTTACTTCTAGATCTCAGGTATGCTATTTTAGTTCCTATTAAGCAGTCTGTTTGGCACAAGAGTTATTAGATTATCCATGAGTGACAGGTGATGCCAGCAATTAGCAGCAGAGCCAGCTTGACCCTGGTCTTCATGCAACTCATTCACACCTATGCTACTATTTGATAGTATTCAAATATATTTTTTTCTAAAAATAATGCAAAAGTCCCAAGAAATTCAAAAGTGTCTTATTTTTGTGGTGTTTCTAATTTGGTTTTTAAAGTATATTTATATATAAAGTTATATATAAAGTTTCTAATTTGGTTTTAAAATATATTATTATATATTTAAAGAAAATTTTAAAGTATAATTTTCTGGATCATTTCATTTGAAATTCTAGTTTAAGAATTTAATCTTTCCTACTGCTTAGACTACAGTTATTATTTGATTATTTTTTAACTTGTGTGTGTGTGTGCATGTATATGTGTGTGTGTGTGTGTGTGTGTGTGTGTGTGTGTGTGTGTGTGTGTATGTACACCCATGCCATGGTATATAGGTGGAAGATGATGTCAAGAGGACACTTTATACAAGTCAGTTCTCTTCTTCCACCGTGTGAGCCCTGAGGGTGGAACTCACGTGATCAGGCTTGGCAGCAAGTGCCTTTACTCATTGAACCTTCTTAATAGCCAAGACATTATTTGATTATTATTATTATTTATTTATTTCCTTTAGAATTATAAACTAAAAACTAAGAAAGATTTTATGTCATAGCTATCATGACTGGAGATACTGGCAACATTTGGTTCTGTTTTATTTAACTGTTTTCTGATCTAAGGATGATGTCTTTGCCGGAAACTCATGTGTCATATGCTTGCTCCCATCCGGTGGTGGTTTTTTGAGAGGTTCATGAAAACTTAGGAGGTAGGCACTTTCCAAAGGAAGCAGTCATTGGAGTCACATCCCTGGGGGTATATTTTGTCTTCAGACCTGTCTTACCTCAACTCTTTCCTGTATAGCACAAGAAGAAGAAGAGGCACTGTCGTAGACTTCCACCACCATGACCTTCTACCCAGACACGTAGGATCAAGCGATGGCCAACTGAATCCCCTGGAACAATGGCCAACAGTAAATCCTTTTCCTCAGGAATTTTGTTTCACAACCACACAAAAGTGCCTAGCATGTTTACTTTTAATGGGATTCAAATAGCAGAGTTTTTGATGAATATGAGATAAACAATGCTGGTTTTAAACAATTTCTATTGGCTCAAACAGTTAATATACATGTTTAAGTCATTTAAAAGTGTTAAAGAGCACGACTCCTGGTGCTTATGGTGTGATGGGGAGGGAGGAGAGAATTAAAGAAAAAGAAGCTATGCACTTGGGAGTGAGTGGGGGGACATCAGAAGTGGGGAAAGGCAGGGTGAAAGGGATATAATTCTATTTTAGTTAAAAACATTAAAAATATTCAAGATCTCATTTCAGTAGTCAAATAAGAGGTGGGGATGTCAGATGAGTGACTCTAGTGGGGAGAACTAAATGTGTGTAATAACCCCTCCATGATCTCAGAGAACATGGCAGAGTCCAGAGGGACTGAAGAGGTACAATGTGTGGGGTGCTCTAACCATCCACATTGGAGATCTTGGAACAAAGCAAAGGGCAGTAGTAAAGGGTCTTTTGGGGCAACTAGTTGAAGAATAGAGACTGCTGTGGAACAACAAGCTTCAGCCTCAGAGGGCATTGGAAACATCTAGAAAAGTTTTAAATTAGCTTGATGGATGTGTGACAAGACCTTTGCAACTGAGTCCAAACTTTTTGTTTGTTTTTCAAAGTCAGAAACTTGTGCCATGCTATAGATGGGAACAATTTTTAATTGAGTTGAATTTATTTCTTGGACCTTTAGGCAAAAGGAAAACCAAAGTTCTCTTTCTGCCTCTAGATCAGGGGTTCTAAACCTTCCTAAGGCTGTGACCCTTTAATACAGTTTCTCATGTTGAGGTGACCCCCAACCATAAAATTATTTTTGTTGCCACTTCACAACTGTATTTTTCTTATTGTTATCAATTGTAACTTCAATATTTTTAGAGATAGAAGTTTGCCCAAGGGGTCGTAACCCATAGCTTGAGAAACACTGCTCTAGATGTGTTCCATGTTCTCAGAGTTGTGAAAACCAGGGGTCAAAGAAGTGCCTGTGTGGGGATGCTAGCACATTACCATGAATTAATAAGAGAAATGACTTACGAGTCCTGTTTGAAAGTGCTGATTTGCAAGTTAGAGATGATAAAGCTGTCCCCAACTGTTCCCGCGTGCTGCATAAAACCATCATCCATTACTCAGGAACACTCCCTAATTATGTAGACTTGGAAGATGGTCAGAGCTTTTTTTATCCATCGATACATTTTCCCTCTTCATTGTGATTCATTCTGTGCTTTCCTTGTAGCAAATATAATTTGAGATAGAAATGGCCTCTCTGGGAATGCTCCTATTAACCAGGATCTATTTTTTTGGTTCACACTATCTGTTATAACTTAAGGAGAGTAATAGTTTTATGACCATCACAGAATTGGTGAGGCAGAGGACTCGGCAGAGGACTCAGCAGGAGAGTGACACAGGCAAACAGAAACCCCTGTGACCCACAGGCCCTTAAGAGAGCCTGCACAAGGCTGAAGAAAGCCTCCAGGGGGAGGCTCTTTAAAAACGTGTTTGCAGTTTTCCCAAAGAAACCATTTACTGAGTTTTGGCTACATCTACCACGCACATGTCAATTTGCCCCTTCTCTTCTCTAGTACTTTGAGTCAGACTCTAGAGTTTCTAACTCAAGCACAGTTCATTTCTTGAAATGTGATCTGTTCATGTTAAAATGGTATTTCTCAAACTGCATTTATGTGCGTGGACTCAGAGGGCAAAGGTCTTGTCACACCTGGTGAATAAGTTCATATCGTCAGCACACACGTAAAATTGAGCATCACATGTCTGTAGTACGTCCTATCTGCTGATGGGAGGAGAGAAAGGGACCAGTGGCCCTGCTAGCCTGGCTTATGAAGCAACAAACGAGGGACTCTGTGGAAGGGAAGGGAAGACATCCGAGGTTGTCCTCCAATCTCTGTATGTGCCATTGCGTGTACTCTTCATGCACAGGAACACACAAATCTTTTATTATTTGCCTCTTTTATTTAACCCTTAGTAAAGCTTATCTAGTTTTGATATAATTATTTTAATGTTTTCAGCACAAACAATAAAAATGTTTTCTTCATATGATGTTTTATTTATCACTAAGGACTCTTTTTTATTATTTTATTTATTTATTTTACATCCCAACCACATCCTCCCCTCCATCATCTCCTCACAGCCCCTCCCACCCTTGCCTTCTGCACCTTACCTCAATCCACCCCTCCTCTATATTTGCTCAGAAACGAACAGGTCTCCCATGGGTATCAGAAAAGCATGGCATATCAAGTTGCCATGAGACCAAGCACTTCCCGTGTGTTCAGGCTGGGCAAGGCAATCCAACATGAGGAATAGGTTCCCAAGAGCCAGCCAAAGCACTAGGGACAGCCACTGCTCTCCTAGCTAGGCGTTCCACAAATAGACCAAGCTATACAACAGTCACATATACGCAGAGGGCCTAGGTCCTTCCAATGAAGGCTCCCCGGTTGTTGGCCCAGACTCTGTGAGCTCCTATGAGCCAGGTTAGCCTTTATCTGTGGGTTTTCTTCCAATGTCCCTGACACGCTCTCCCCCTATCCCCAGCTCCAACAGTCCCTCTTTCCTTTCTTCAGCAAGACTTCCTGAGATCAGCTCAAATGTTGGCGTTGGGACTCTGAATCTGCTTCCATCAGTTACTGGATGAGGCTCTCTGATGACAACCTGGTTAGTCACCAGTCAAATCGCAGAGGATAGCTAGTTTAGACTATGCATCCACTGCTGCCAGGAGTCTTAGCTGGGGCCATCGTAGTAGACTCATGGGAGTTTCCCTTGCTTCTACCTGACTCTATAAAGTCCCCCTTTCTAGTCATCTCTCCCTCTTGGACAGCCCCCCAATCAATCCCCCTAGTTCCCATGCCCCAGTCTATCCAGATCTCCTCTATTTTTCCTTCCCAGGGAGATCCATGCATTCCCCCCATTGGGCCCTAATTCTTACCTAACCTCTCTGGGTCTGTCGATTGTAGCATGGTTATCCTTTACTTTACAGTTAATATCCACTTATGAGTAAGTATATACCATGTTTGTCTTTCTACATTTGGATTCCCTCACTCAGGATGGTATTTTTCTAGTTTCATATATTTGCCTTCAAATTTCATGATGTTATTGTTTTTAATGGCTGAGTAGTACTCCACTGTGTAAATGTACCACATTTTTCTTTATCCATTCTTTGGTTGAGGGGCATCTAGGTTGTTGGCAAAAAATAAAGCTGCTATGAACATGGTTAAGCAAGTTTCCTTGTGTTATGACTGAGCATTCTTTTGGCACATGCCAAAGAATGATATCCTTGGGTCTTGAGGTAGATTGATTGCCAATTTTCTGAGAAGCTGCTATACTGTTTCCAATGTGACTAGATATGTTTGCATTCCCACCAGCAATAAGGAGTGTTCCCCTTGTTCCACATCCTCTCCAGTATGAGCTGTCCTTGTATTTTTCATCTTAGCCATTTTAACACGTGTAAGATGGAATTTCAGAATCGTTTTGATTTGCATTCCCCTGATGGCTAAGGATGATGAACATGTCTTTAAATGTTTCTCTGCCGTTTGAGATCCTTCTGCTGAGAATTCTTTGTTTTGTTCAGTACCCCACTTTTTAATTGGATTATTATTATTTTTTTTGGTGTCTAGTTTCTTGAGTTCTTTATGTATTTTTGAGCTCAGCCTGCAGTTGGATGTGAGGTTATGAGATCTTTTCCCATTCTGTAGGCTGCCGTTTTGTCCTATTGACAGTGTCCTTTGTGTTACAGAAGACTTTCATTTTCATGAGGTCCCATTTATTAATTTTTGGTCTTAGTGTCTGTGCTACTGATGTTCTATTCAGGAAGTTGCCTCCTATGCCTATGTGTTCAAAGCTATTCCCCACTTTCTCTTCTATCAGGTTCAGTGTAACTGGATTTATGTTGAGGTCTTTGATCCATTTGGATTTGAGTTTTTTTGCAGGATGATAGATATGGATCTATTTGCAATCTTCTGCATGTTGACATCCAGTTATACCAACACCATTTATTGATGATGCTTTCTTTTCTTCATTGTATAGTTTTGGCTTCTTTGTCAAAAATCAAGTGTCCATAGCTGTGTGAATTTATGTCTGGGTCTTTGATTTGATTCCACTGATCAATGTGTCTGTTTTTCTTACAGTTCCATGCTGTTTTTATTACTATAGTTCTATAGTAGATCTTGAGATTAGGGATGGTGATACCTCCAGCAGTATTTTTGTTTTACAGGATTGTTTTAGCTATCCTGTTTTTTTTTTTAATATGAAATTGAGTATTGTTCTTCAAGGTCTATAAAGAATTGTGATGGGATTACATTGAAATTGTAAATTGCTTTTGGTAAGATTATCATTTTTTAATCCTACTGATCCATGCACATGGGAGATCTTTCCATCTTCTGATATCTTCTCCAATTTCTTTCTTCAAAGGCTTGAAATTCTTGTCATACAGGTCTTTCATCTGCTTGGTTAGAGTTACCTCAAGATATTTTAGTGGCTATTGTGAATGGTGATTGTTTCCCTGATTTTTATCTTAACCCTATTATCATTTGTATATAAAAGGGTAACTGAATTTTTGAGTTAATCTTGTATCCAGCTACTTTGCTAAAGGTGTATATCAGCTGTAAGACTTCCCTTTTAGAATTTTGGGGGTTGCTTATGTATACTATCATGTCATCTGCAAATAGTGATACTTTGACTTCTTTTCCTAATTGTATCTCTCATTTGTTGTCATATTGCTCTAGCTAAAACTTCAAGTACTATATTGAATAGATATGGAGAGAGTAATCAGCTTTGTGTTGTTCTTGATTTTAGTGGAATTGCTTTGTGTAGGTGGACTTTTCTTTCCCACCCACCAGTTCCCAAATAACCAACATGGAATCTTAATGTTAATTATAAATGCTAATACCTCAGACTTATTACTAACTAACTCTTACAACTTAAAATAACCCATTTCTATCAATCTATGTACTGCCTCAAGGCTTGTGGCATTTTTCTCTCTGGCAGTCTTGCTTACTCTCTGGCTGGCTTGTGACTCCTCTGACTCCTCCATTTCTCTTTCTAGAATTCTCAGTCTGGCTCTCCTGCCCAATCTCTCCTGCCCAGCTATAGGCAAGTCAGTTCTTTATTAATCAATGAGAGTAGTACATATTACAGTGTACAAAGATTGTTCACAGCATTTCCCCCTTTTTGTTTAATTAAAAAGGAAGGTTTTAACTTTATATTGTAAAATTATATACAACAAAACAGTTATCAATAAGAATTACATATACAGGAAAAGGCGCAAAGCTACACAGAGAAACCCTGTCTCAAAAAACAAAAACAAACAAACAAAAAAGAATTACATATACAATATCAAGCCCATTTATATTTAGCAAAATTAGAGAAAAATACTCTATTATTTATCTTATCTTTGTGAGTAAAGTTTTATATGTAATTTACCTTTTATCATAACTATGACTATCTAGTCTTCAGCACCATCAAAGACCCTAGAAGAGTGAAATGATATCTAATGACAAGGACACCTGGCTGCTGGACAGTCACATTAGGTTCTTCTGTAACATTGGGGCATTCATCTTTGGCCCACAGGCCTAGTATATCTCAAAGACTTCACTAAGAAGCAGGGAATTTTGAAGAACTGTCCTACCTTGTCTTGGCAAAGTCTGGCAGTTGCTTTCTTCTGTGTCCTGCTGGTCCAGTTTGGACCGTATACTGCCAGTAATTGAAGCAAGGGCAATTCCTTTGCTTAAATGGCTAGCTTTTGCCATAAAGTAAGCAAACTCCATATGGAGGTTCCTCAATGTCTATTTTTTTTCTGAAGTAGATTGGTGCTATCAGGAGCAGATGTGTCTTGCTGTCATGGAAAGCCTTAGGTTATTAAACATATTAAAGGCCATATTCTTTAGGTCTTTGAAGTATTTGAAGACCATCTATCTATCTAAATATATCTGTATAACCTTGAAAACATACCTAACATGACTACAAGTTTGATTATTATGGATGACTATTAATCTGTATTTTAATTATACTTTGAATTTTTAATGAGTTGTATAAGCACAGTACTCCAAACAAGTGTAGAAACATACATACATTCATATAGTATAGAAAAAATAACTTTAAATTTGTATCAATAAATCAAAATCCATACCAATTTAAATGTATTGAGATTAATAGTTGTTTTTTGGATTAAAGTAGATTCAGTAATCTACCCTTTTATCTCATCATTTCTATACTATATCTCTCTTTTTCTTTTAGAAATGAATGTTTGAATTTAGCTCCTTTATCTTTTTATTTACTATAACCAATAACAATTTATAACCAAACCCCTTAAATGATAATAAATATCCATAACCAATATTTTGGGAACATGATCATTGTTTTCTCTAGACTGCTTTGTGTTTGTTATCTAGGGGCACTGGCATCTTTAGGGGAACCTTGAGAAAATCAGGATAATTGTTAAGTCTTGGCTAGAGTACTCTGTGAGTCTGGATCATCTTAGCTACCAGCTTCAAAGCTGTTCTGGATGTTGGATCATCTTGACTATCCAATTTTATTGGTGTCTGGTACCCTTGTTCTGAAAATACTTAAACTTTTAAAGGTAACATGCATATCTGCATTAATACAAATGTAGACTGTGCATTGTACACAAGTCAACCAAAGATGATTTTTTTTGTTTTGTATTTGCACTTCCTCTTTAAGAACTTCTATCATCCTCATAAAGGTGGTTTTAAGATTGTTTCCTTGTGCTTCAGCTGTGGTGGATTGTTCAGGTCCTGCTGCTGTGGGATAGCTGGTTTCTGGTGGTGACTTATTGCCCTTCTGTTATTGGTTGTGTTCTTACACTGACATTTAGTCTCCTGAATCAGGAGTGATTATAGGTCTAGTTGTTGATTCCTGTGTTTTTTTTTGTGTTCAATGGGTGTTTTGTTCCTTGGTTTCTGTCTCCTCTCTGGTTTTCTGGCCTAAGTGGCCAAAGGTTCTGGTGACTGATGAGCCTTTAGGTCTAGTAAGGTGTCTTTGCTGGGGTTTGGGGGGCCTTGGGTCCCTTAATCCAGTTTGGCATCTGGTAAAGCTGAAGTCTTCTTGTGCAATACCTAGGACCAGCCTGGCCTCTGGTAGAGCACTTGTGACTGTTCTTTCGAATGATGTGAACTGTGTACATGGGCCTGTGACATCTGTTCTTCCAAGTGGTGTGGACTGTGTCTGGGTTTATGGAGTCTCCTGGAGTTGACTGGTGAAGGTGGTTGTAGCTGGAGTGGTTTGCTCCTTTGTGGTGGACATCCACTGGGATTGAGGGTAGGGGCCCAGTGGCAGCAGGGCCAGGGATAAGGGTGAATGGCAATAGCCTTGGGAACAGAATGGGGGGTGGCACAGTTCCTTTCTTGCTCAGAGTAAGAACTGATCATGCCCAATCCTGATGTGTAAGCATTAGTAGTCCTAGTAAGGATGCTTTTTGTAATGCCCATAGTCCTTGCTCACTTTCTATTGTTCTTGGTTGGGGCAGATAGCAACACTAAGAAAAACAAAGCTACTGTAAAAATTACTCTTGTAAATAAACAACACTGGGCTCATGATAAGCTGCTTGTGGAGGGTCAAGTAGTGACTTCAGGTAAGACTGCGAAAGCCACTGAGAGGACAAGAGAATAGCTTGCTGGACAGGAAGAACTCTCTGTAAAGATGGTATTTAGTGTGTAAACTGTTGAATAAAGAGTGAGCACATGTGAACTCTAAGGTACATTAGAAACTGGAATGGTGGCAGCTTGCAGTTAGGAAAGTCAGCAGAGCAGATGATAGAAAACTCCAACAGGAAGTCAGCGGGTACAAAATGAAACCAAAAGCTAAAATGAAGAAATATCCATGGGAGTAAGTTTCTTATAAGAGGGGTGAATAAGGTCATATTGGTATTGAAAAGATATGACTACACAGAAGGAGAGTCAGCTGAGGTGATGGATAGTTCTGTTACTTGGTCTTTAATAAGGTTTAATTAAATGAGCATATAGTATTTTGTAAGAGAGTTACTTAAAAATAATACCAAATGTGGATCTCCTTTGAATATAAAAATGTACACATCAAATATTTTTTGAACTCATTAATCAATGAGAGAATTAATAAGAAGGTACAATTAGAGTATTCTAAGTGCTACCCATCATGAACAGGGAATGTTGAATTGAATCTATAGATGAATGTAAACTAGTCCATCCACAAGTCAACTCTGACCTGTGTTCTTTCAGATGGGAATCAGTTGTGCATGTATGCATATATAAAGGAATGCTTACATATGCTGATGTCCTTATCAGTTTCTTCTGAAATACAGAGCTGTGAAATAGAACGAAGACAACCATGAGTGGAAGTTGATTGGAAGAGTTCATTAGGTAGGACCCTTTATAATCATTCCAAGACTTACAAACACAGAATAAAATATAGAAGATTAAAGATGACAAATCAGAGCTGTCTCAGTTGTTAAGAGCATTCACGACTCTTGTAGAAGACCTGAGTTTGCTTCCCAGCACCCACACTGAGTGACTCACATCCGCCCACAGCTCCTGATTCAAAAGATTTGATTCCTTCTTTTGGCAGGTCCCTAAACAAGCCAGTAATAAGATAAAATTTAAAAATAAAAAGAAAATTAAATTGGAAAAAGATATTTTGAAATCCTAAGAAATGATGGGAATAGCTATACAGATTATTCATGAAGCTGATTTAAAAATCTTCATGGTGGAATAAGAAAAGACATGAATTAATGAAGGTCCACTGTATCATGCTGCTAGAGATGAAGAATATAATGAAGTCACTCTTCTTTTTAAACCAGGTTTGATTGTTGTTGTAGTCATTATTCTATTGCTGTGAAGGGACACACCATGACCAACACAACTCTTATGAAAGAAAGCACTTAACTGGGGACTTGCTTACAGTTTCAGATGCTTAGTCTATTACCATCATAGCAAGGAGCATGACAGCCTGCAGGCAGGTGCTGGAGCAGTAGCTGAGAAGTATATCCTGATCCTAGGCAGAGAAAGAGAGACTAGGTTGGGCATGGGCTTTTGAAACCTCAAAATCTCAGTGACACACTTTTTCCAACAAGGTAACTCTTCCTAATCTTTATAATCTTTTCACATAGTGCCACTTCCTGATGAGTAAGCATTCAAATACAGAGCCTATGGAGTCCAATCTTATTCAAATCACCACAATTGACTTGATTATTACTGATACCAAACATGTATACTCTTGTTCAGGATAACGAAACTGAAGTTTATTTATACAGATAGAGCTAGGATGCAGTTTAGCTGTCCAGCATTTACCTAGCATAAGCATGGCCCTGTTTTTATTCTACAGTACTGAAGATGAAATAAGGAAGACAAAAGAGAAAGGAAGGATGGATGGAGGGAGACAGAAACAGACAAACAGATAGACAGAGAGAAGAAGGAGGAGGAAAGGGAAGAATAAAGCCTAGAAGTAAATAAATGGGCAACCTAAATATATGTGTTATATCACTAAGTATAGTTATACCATTATTTAAAATATATGGGAATATTTGATTTTATTTGGAGAAACAAACTGGAACCCAAGGAGTCCAGCACCTGGTCACAAGTGTGATCCACTTAACACATGGTACTCCATAAAAATGTATAGTATTCATGTGTCAGTTAACATAATTAATTAAAGTGTTTTTGACCTAATAATTAAACGATTAGCATAATATCAAAAATGAAGTGTGGGAAAGGGGGATTCCAAGATGGACTAATGGAGGAGGTGCTCAGCCCTTACTTATTTCTGCTCCACCAAGGTAAAACAACAGCAGCTAGAGAGCTGTGCTTTTTAATTGAGTGGTCATGGAGGAACTCTAGAACTCAGTTAAAGGAGAAGCTGGAGCCCCATGAGACTTAGAGTCGTGGGAAGACACTGTTGAAAGAGAAACAGAGAATGAACTTTGGAATCTGCTACCTTGTTCGTCAATGTGGGGGCCATGTGGGAACATTAAACCCACTAGAGCAGCTGACAATAACCTTAGTACACATCATAGTGATGAAAATCTACAGCCTACAGTAGTAATACACAGTTTTCACAGGATCTTTACCTTCAAAGGGGACCTCACATCATTATCATCTCCATTCCAAACATGAGAGAGCCCAATGGGTACCACCTCAAGAAAGAAATTGCTGTTCAACTCATATTATTCTAGGGGTGAAACTCCTGCATGCATCCATCATGATAGCTTCTCTGCTGCAGGGCCTGTACTAATCTGAGTGGGCTGTGCTGTCACCTGGGGCCATGGTGATATCAGAACCTGGGCTGCTGCATGGGACCATGTCTGGGGTCCATGGTCCTACCACAGTTGGGCTCTGTGATGTCTGTGGCCTGTGGTGCCACCAAAGGCCACCCGGATGCCTGGGGTCTAGTCTGCATCCTGTGGCCATGTTGGTATCCAAGAGCTATACTGTCACTAGGGCCATGGTGTCATCTGGGTCAGGGCTACTGCCAAGGATCATGTCTGGGTCTGTGGCCCTACCGTAGTCAGAGTCTGTGTTGATGTCCATAGCCCTTGATAACATCAAAGGCAATGCTGATGCCAGGGTTCTGGGCTCTTACCTGGGACCTTGCTGGTGTCTGAGGGCCTTGCTACCATGGGGGTCAGGCCAATTCGAATGGCCTGCACAACCACACAGGTCTGGTCCCAGGCTGCTGCCATGGGCCATGTCTAGGTCTGTGGCTCAACAGCAGCCAAGGTCTAGGCTGCTTTCCATGGTTCATATTGCCACAAGAGGTGATAGGATGTCTATGTGTTGAAATCCAAGGGCTGTGGTGAGTCAGTCCTGTTCCTCATTTGCCCCAGAATAGCTGGCCCTGTCCCTTGCTGGACACCATAACCAGGAGAGCTGGTTCCAGTCCCCACCACCGCCATGGGAGAGCTGACCGCACACTCAGGAGAGATGGCTACACCTCACACCATAGGCTTGGGAAAGCCTGCCCTGATGGCATGGGCTTGGGAGAGCTGGCTCTGACCCTCACCTGAAGGAATGGTCCTAATGGCCCAAAACAACCAGTTAAGGTATCACCAGCTCAGCTACCACCCAGACCCACATACCGGGCCTTGGGTTGGCCCATCCTAACAGCTGTCCCATCTTTGGCCTGCTGAAGTGCACAAAAGGACTGGTCCTACAGAAAGATAACCACAGACTCTTCATGACTGGAGGCAAAACAGGGTATCTGAGAGGTGCTGTGGGATGGTCTGTATGTCAAATGTGTTGCTCTGATTGGTCAATAAATAAAACACTGATTGGCCAGTAGCCAGACAGGAAGTATAGGTGGAATAACAGAGAGGAGAATTGAGAGAACAGGAAGGCGGAGGGAGATGCTGCTGCCATGACAAGCAGCATGTGAAGATGCTGGACAAGCAGCATGTGAAGATGCCGGTAAGCTACGAGCCACATGGCAAGGTATAGATTTATAGAAATGGATTAATTTAAGATGTAAGAACTAGATAGCTAGAAGCCTGAGCCATTAGGCCAAATAGTTTAAATAGTATAAGTGTCTGTGTGTTTATTTTATAAGTGAGCTGTCAGACTGCCAGGGCTTGGTGGGACCCAGAGAGAAAACTCTCCAGCTACAGAGAGGAGTTTCAATGATGGCCCGGCCCAGTGATGATGGTGTACCAGAAACCAGAGGACTTGAACCAGACCAATGACTCATTGCAATGAACATATAGTGGGTGGGGCTGATTGGACAAAAGGATACACTGTGTGACACACCACAGCTCTCGATACCACTAGGATGAATGAAGAAGTATTGAAAAGATGGAGGAGCGAGGTGGGTTTTTTAATTTAATTTGGGGGGCATACTGCAGGGGTAAGGGGAAGATATGGAGGGACTGGGAGATGAGCAGAATTGGGGTATGTAGTAGTATACATAAGTGACCCCAAAAGTTCTACCAGAGAACTCCTACAGCTGATAAACACCTGAAGTAATGTGGCAAGACTAACTAAAAAAGCCAGTAACCCTCTGACATTCAATCGATAAACAGACTGAGAAAGAAATCAGAGAAACATCACCCTTTACAATAGCCACAAATAACATAAAATGTCTTGGGGTAACTCTAACCAAACAAGTGAAAGACCTGTATGGTAAGAACTTTAAGTCTTTGAAGAAAGAAATTGAAGAAGATACCACAAAATAGAAAGATATCCCATGCTCTTGGTAGGATCAATATAGTAAAAATGGCAATCCTACCAAAAGCAATATACAGATTCAATGCAAACCCCATCAAAATACCAACACAATTCTTCATAGACCTGGAAAGAGCAGTACTCAACTTCATATGGCAAAACAAAAAACCCAGGACAGCCAAAACAATCCTATATAATAGAGGAACTTTCAGAGGCATCACTATCCCTGACTTCAAGTTCTACTATAGAGTGACAGTAAGAAAAACAGCTTGGTATTGGCAGAAATTTCCAAAGAATCAATAAAGAATTATGTGTGAAAAAATGTTGAAATTGAACCAAACAGAAAACTTGTAAATGAGCAAAATATGTCAATTAGAAAATACAGTTGAAAGTTCCAACAGAAATGGAAGACAGAATATATTATTGAAACGTCCCAGGCAGACGGAAAATGAAGTACGCATCTAGAACTTTTGTGACATAATTAAGCAAACAAGTATATGCATTTTTGTGCTTACAAAGGAAAACTAACAAATACAGGGAACCATTTAATAAAGTGCAGCCACTTTTCTAGTATTGGTAAAGATGGGGACATTGGGAAAGATGCGGAACCTAATATAAACATGACCAGAAAAGGTCTGCCCTCAAATTTATTAGTGGTCAAAGTGGCAAAAAAATCACATGATAAAGATGTCTAAAAGTTTCAAAAGAAACTTGCCAAGCTTCAATCAGGGATCTTTCAAAGACTAACTAACAGATTTCTTGGTAGAAGCCTCACATTCCAAGAGTAAAGAATGATACATTCTGAGTTGTAAATTGAAAACAAACAAACAACAAACCTGTCAACAAACCTTGGTCTACCTGTACCAAGAGTAGTACATGTAGGCAAAATCAGTAATATTTAGGATAAGAAACAATAGAGTTGATTTAAAAGAGAGGGCAAGAGGAAGGTGGATATGAATAAAACACAAAGGTATATTTGCATCAAATATCACAATGAAACCTATTATCTTGTGTGGTATTAAAAACTTCATACAAGAAAGCTGTTATTCAGAAATATCCAGCTTTTCTTTACACAGGTACATCTAATAGAAGGTAAGAGAGACTTGGATTTAGGCAGATGTTCAATGTATAACCTACCAGAGAGGAACTTATTTTTAGACAGGGACTCATACTCTTGGTTTTAGTTACTTCATGTTTGTTGAACATTTAAAAAAAGTAGTTTAACCAAGAAGTACATGGTAAAAAGAAAATAAATAAATGCAGAATCCCCCTTCCTTTTCTTTTATGCACCAACTGAGAAAATCTATTTCTACCATTTTGCCAAAGGCAGAAAGTAAAGTATGTCAGGTAAAGGAAACACCAGGAGTTGAGCATTTCTGGACTCTTTGCAGAAGCTATTATATAAATAAATATATATATATATATATATATATATATATATATATATAGTCATATATATATGACTATTAAATTTGAACAATGAGGTCTACAAAGTGAAAAGAGCTGAAGGACAGAAGGAAGCAAAGAATATACTAGAAAATTAAGTAAAGAATGGTGTGAAGACTAACTTTAAAGAGATTCTTTTTACAAACCTGAATAAAAATAAAACATTACACTGAAAATTAGTTTGAATGTGTCTTTAAGTCTCTCAGTTTTCGGAGGAAAAAAAAGGAAGGCACTTTTGTGAGCTCTCTTTTTTTCTGTTCAGTTTTGATTTGTATTTTTCTATTACTATTTTTATTTATCCTTTCAGAAATTTCTATATACATACAATGCATTTCAGTCATATCCACCCTGACCCTCCAACTCTTGTAATTTCCCCATGCCTCTTCTTAACTTCTACCCTCTTTATATTTTTTATATTTTAAATTAATTAATTAAATTGAATCTTTCTGAGTTTGTGTGCTCTGCATGTGTGCGGGAGCCTGCAGAAGGCAGAAGAGGATATTGACCCTGTCCCCCGCCCCTGAAGCTGGAATTCCAGGCTGTTGTAAGCTGCCCTGTGTATGTAAACTGAAAAGGGATCCATTTTAAAAGCAGTGAGCTCTCTTAACCACTCAGCTTTGTATCTATCCCTGAAATCACTAATTTTATTATTAATTTTAATATTTTCTACTTTTATAACCCACTGAATCCAGTTAGTTCTGTCCATACCCACGTGTGGGCCATTGACTGGAGTATAGTAAAGCTACCAGAGATTATTTCTTCAAGAAAAAAGACTCTCCCCTCCCTTAGCTGTCACCAATTGTGACTAGCTTCTCAGCTAGGGGTGGGTGCTTGTATGTGCTTCCCCAACCCATGCTGGATGTTGAGTGCTTTGATCTTGTACAAGCCACCCAGCTGCTGTGAGTTCACGAATGAAGCAATCCTATCATGTATTGAGGACACTCTTTCTCACAATTTCTCTCTGATATTTGGTTCTTACAAGCTTTCTACCACATTTTCCAAGTTCCCTGGGCTTTGGAGGAGGGATTACAATATAGATGTCCCATTTATGGCTGAATATTCTGCAGATATTTATTCTCTGCTCTTGACCAGTTATAAGTCTCTGTATTTACCACTGTCCACAAAGGCACAGAGGTGTTTCTTGGTGAGGTTGAGAATGGGGCCTTGTTCTTCTCCTGAAGAAGACGGTAGTAGAGAAGGCCCAGAGAAGGGTCTTCTCCAACCCCAGGTGAAAGCAAAAACCAGCTCTGCCTCTGTACTTCCTTGCCTCCTCTAAAGAGGATTGAAATATAGTTATGTTTAAATGCAATTAAGATGGCATTCATGCCTCTCAAATTGGAGACGAAGTTTTTGAAAACTAATGTTTTGTTTATGGTTGTAGTGAGAGTGGGCCTCCTCATTAAATGATGACCAAAGCAATTAAAAAGATCACCTTGGAAATCACTTTCCAAATGTAAAATAAGCATTCCATGTTGAGTCAAGGTTCTGCATATAGAAAAACACTATGCCACAGTCATTGGGAGATCTGCAAAAGGGTATATATGGTGTCTGAAGTATCAAATTCATAACTGATTATTATGGACAAGCAAGTAATCCAAAGATTAGGTCAAATTATGGACAAAAATATTGTAAATAGAAAAGAATATTAGAGGACAAAAATATTAACTTCACTCTTACGTGTAGATCCAGATGCTAGTAAAAACTATATTCAACTTCTGCTTTGGCTCTTGGTTTAGTTATATTTACTTTCACTAATTGTATCTAATGTATAGCTACCTGTATCTCTATCTCTATTTTTACATGGAGAGACAGAAAATGACAAAACACAGAGAGAGAATAAGAGAGTAGTAGACTCTGGTTCCTATTTTATACAAGTTTCCATGACTATACAATTTTTTACACTTTAAAAATTTTTGAGGTTATAAAAATTTTGAGATTATTATAACATTTCTCCCTTCTATTTTCTCCCTCTGAACCCTCTCATGTATCCTTCATTGCTCTCTTTCAAATTCATGACTTCTTTTTTAGTAATGTTGTTGCATTCATATATGTATGTATATACATACATATTCCTAAGTATAACCTGTTCAGTCTGTATAATGTTTCCAATATGTATGTTTTCAAGACTGGCCATTATGCATTATTGAGTAACCAGCTGGTATGTTCTTCTCAGGGGAAGATTTTTCCCAACTTATTTTGTTATTATTTTGTTATATAAAATAAAAGCTCTTGAAAAAATTACTGGGTGTTTATTTATGCTGCTCTTATTTTTCTCTGCATACATTGACACAGAATTATTTTATAAGTTTGTTGATTATAGTAAATGGAGAACAAAGGGAATATGTCTTGCCTGTGGGAATGCTAACGTAGAGCCAAAGGAGAGAGGCCACTCATTATTCTGCCCTCCAACTTGTATTTTCCATGTTCACTCAGGACTAACAATTGGACTTAAAATTGTATAACGTATTAATTTTATGTATTTGTATAACAGCAGTGATGAAAACATCAATTATCTTTTAAACTTGTTTTTGAGATTTTGAAAATACCATGAAGACAAACATTTTTTTCATAATTTATTCTAAAAATCTTTAATGTCTCAGTTCTCTGGAAGAAGACATCGTCTCGGGCAAACTTGGACTGGACATAGTTTGTTTCGGAAAACTCTACCTCCTCATCCTCATTTACTCTCTCACAGTCACTGGTCTGTCTCTGACCAGCCAGCAGTGACCCAGCAGCTCAGCTCTAAGATGTGTTCCTTTATTTGGTATTAAACAGCTATTTGAATTCAATTAACATCTATCTAAAGACCAACATTAAGACAACTAGGTAAACATCATGGAATTTTTTGCTTTAATTAATTTTAATTGGTTTTAAAATTCTTTAGTTACTTCAAGCATTTTCTAGATCTTTTCTCTCATCTTCCTGGGGCTGGAGAAACCTACAATAATGCATGTGGCCAGTGATCATTCACGGCATTTTCAGGCTATCCTCTAACTAACCTGATAGGATTCATGTATACTAGTAAGAAAGATACTCTGCTTGCACAATAATTTTGTGTTATTTCTTACACCAAGGCACGTGAGATTGGTTATTTCATTTCAGCATTTAGAGCGGTATAACAAAATGTTGTAAAAATCTAATTTGGGAGATGTCTTCTTACTTATACTCCCATTGTCTGAGAAGTAATTCTTTTTTTAGTTCCTCTAAATGGTCTACTTTTAAGTGACATCATTCTTGACATTTCGTGCTTGGAAGAATGAAGAAATATTCAATTACAGTCTTGGCTTGATAAAAGTGCCCATATATGTAAATTCACAAGACAAAATGTCATTAAGTTTTAATCTCTTTAAAAATATACTATTTCTTCGAATGCACCATAGTACATAAATCTTCCTAAAAGCACTTGTTTTTTTTTTTTTATTTGCATTAGAGCAATTTACACCACAGCTGTGCACCAATAAACCTATTATGTCTTGGAATATGACACAATAAAATGATGAGGGTCAAGTGAATTTGGCACATGCTTTCTAAAGGGAAATTGTCACAAAAACGACATAAACTATAAACTCTACTGAGGATAAATGAGTTATTTATAAGGATGAGGCAAGGAGTACAACTTAGTGATTCTGAACATGTATACCGAAAATATAAAAAATTAAATGATAGTATGGCTGTTGAATGCCAGGAGTTTGCTGTTTTTCTCTGGTTCTTTGCTGGTGGAGTGAGAGAATACAGATAAGCAAAGACAGTTGGCTAGAATGAATCCTGTGGTTCTGAAATAGAGCAAAGAGATTAGTATAAACTCATGTTTAGTTCTCTCTCTCTCCATCTTCATCTCTATCTTCTATCAAATACAGACATAAATATTATTATGGGAATGTATGTAAAAAAGAGCAAGATGCATGTGTATGTTTTTTAATCTATATACTCATATGGCCCAGTAGTGATATATTTCCAACTCCTTTCAAAAATAATTTAACTTGTAATTACGTCTGTGAGTGTTTTGCTTGCATGTATGTCTGTGCACCATGTGCATTCCTGGTACCTGCACAGTCCAGAAGAGGGTGTCAGGTCCCCTGGGACTGGAGTTACAGAGACTTATGTACAACCATGTGGATGCTAGGAACTGAATGTAAGCCCTCTGCAAGAGAAGCATGTGCTCCTAACCTCTGAGCGAGCTATCCAGGTCCCTGTTTTTCTTATTCCTGTTCCCCTGCCTTTCTTTCTTCTTTGTTTTAGGACAAAGTCTCATTATGTATCCCTGGCTGCTATGGAACTCTTTTATGGACTAGGCTGACCTTAAACTCATCGTAGCCCTCCATCCTCCACTACCCAATGTTGAAATTACAAGCATACACCACCACATTTGCTTCCATATCTTGACTTCTAAATAGTTTTTCTAAGAAGCATATAAATAAGTGACAATAACAATAAAAAATCTAGGATTTTAAAATAAATGGTTGTCCCCAGAGCTGAAGCAGAGAAAATTACCAGGTGAGCCTAGAGCAAGCTGGTAATGCCAGAAGAAGAATGCGCTAAAAATCAAAAGGTATATTGCAGAGAGAAATGAGAGGTAACCTGGAAAAAAATTTTTCACCATACAATTTGGCAATCAAATAAGTAGATATGGAACTAGGTTACAAGTCAGACAACAAAGTAAATACACATGAATCTATGTGATGTAAACAAATGATCCCATAAATAAGTAAAGCATAGAAATTTAACTCATCCTCATTGAAATATTCTGAATAACATCTTATGTAGAAATTATATCCTGAGGCTCATTAATTCTCAGAAAACTGTAACTTCAAGCCTCTAAAGATTCAGTAAATTCTAGGGGAAGGCTCAGTAATATTCAGGAAGTAAGTAACTCAGAAGTCTCAGAAAATCTCTAAAACTGACAAGATGTTCAAGGGCCTCCCTTCTCAAGATAATTGTATTAGTAACTTTTCTGTTGATATGCTAAAACATGACTAAGGATATTTACAGAAGGTAAAATTTATTTGAGTTTATGCTTTCAGAGGATTAAAATCCATGATGAAGAAATGAAGGCAACAGGGGATAGACAGCAATCAGGGAATGCTATTCTACTTTCTCTAGTAGGAAGCAGAAGTGATGGTGTCATGGGAACCAGCAACTCAACTACACACCCATTGTACAACAGGGTATGCAATGATCTTCATTCAAGTAGAAGACAAGTGACATAAAATAGAGAGATGGCTAACATGACCATATTTTTTTAATGTCTTTTTCCAAGGCACTGTAAAAAAAAAAAAAAAAAAAAAAAAAAAAAAAAAAAAAAAGACTGGGACTCCTACCATACCTATGTCTTGGTATCATATTTTTCCACCAAGATAGACTCTTAACCCCCTGGAACCATAAGCCCAAATACACTCCTTCCTTCTATAAATTTTCTTTGTCATGATGTTTTACCACAGCAATGGAAAGTAACTAACATAGTCATATAAGCAGTTAAGGATCGTTAAGCAAATAGAGAGCTGCCAAGCTATCTGGAAGAGATAGTCTCTAACATGTCAAGGTGCCTGTAAGTCCTGCAATGAGTTCCAGGGTTTGAGCTTTCATGAACCATCTCCTGTGCTGGGTGAGTTTTTGGTAGCACAGCTACTTTTAAGATGTTCCTGCTCCTGTAAATAACCCCTCACCCATACATGTGTGAATAACTCCATTAAACATACTGACTCACAAAATTAGACTTTTGTACTATCATTACTTTCTTTCATCATTAGTTCTCAATCTAGGATGAGTAGATATTTGCTCATGGCTCCCCAGCAAAAGTCACACAACATATATGTGAGTATTCCTCCACCAGAAGGTAGTACAACATGCCAGTGTTCCATTCCCCATCCTTGAATGTAGCATGAAATCAGTGACCTGTCTCCAAGCCCTCGCTTAGGTTCTGTTAACTGCTAATGTTTGCTGGTGTTAGCTGACCATGCTCCAGTAAGTAATCTCCCAGTCATGTTCATGCAAACTTCCATATTTGACTCTGTGGGTTCCTCAAACTAAGGACATGAAGGTAGAAGGGAGCTATGTTGGAAAGAAAAGTTTTAGCCTGAGATGGAATCAGGAAGAGAGATGGCAATGGAAAGTGACCAAAAATCACAGAATGTATGAAATTGTCAAATAATTTTTTAAAAGGAGGAAAATAGAAAGTTTGTGGTAAAGAAATCTGGAAGATATCACCTTTACCAAGTGATTGAAAAATTGCTTTGGTAACATGTGCAAATAAATGTATGAAAATAATTGTACATTTTTAGATACCTGAGTGTAAGAATATAGCTAACTGAAAAATAAGTAAATAGTTTAATTATTCTGTGACATTTAGAGACATTTAGAGAAGTTTATATATAAAAAAATATATATATATAAAATATATAATATATGTAATCATATAATCATATATATGGATAAGGAATATATGTTTATGTATTCTTTAAATATCTATAGTGCTTCTATGTATCCAAAGCCGATACTTCACGATTAGTCAATTTGAGCCTTCTAACAACTTTGTAATTAAGGATTATTTTTATTATTAATTGTTTATTTTTTTCTCATTACCAATTCTCGATTAGTTTCATAAAGTAAGAACCCAAAATATTTGCCTTTCTAGGTTATGAACAGGACAAAGTAACATTTCTAATTAATATAAAATCAACAGAGATATAGCATTAATGTAGGTTTAGGATGTTAGCTGCCACTACATGACAGCCACTCAGTACTGCTCATAATGGCTACTGCTCTGTAGATGTTGGCAGACATATAGTGAACTTTTATTAAAACATATTCAGAAGTAAAGGCAGTTGCAATGTATTATAGAGTTGTCATGTAATCTTCATATATCAATGTGGTGCATACTCATTTTCCTCTTTGGAAAGAGAGCTCAAGACTATCAATTGGCATATGATATAATCTTATTTAAATTACTTTTAATCTGATGCATGATATGTAAAATTATACATATTTGTTGGGTAACATGCCATGTTTCAATACACTTATAGACTGCATAATTGTTAAACGCAGTCATCCTAATATGTGACAGCAATGCAGAACTTTTATATAAATACAGTACACATTAACAAGCCTTTCTTCATTCCATCCCTCTAGTCTTTCAAGGCTGTGATATTATCACTCAAATTTTCAAGGTTTCAGTTGAATGGGTAAAAAACCAAAGCAAATCAAAACAGTAATTTTTTTCGGTGCCTTTCACTTACTATGGTAACTTCCAGATCTATTCATGTTTTATGAAAATGATAAGATTCTATGCTTTTTGGTGAAGGATTTCTATATCTGTACCACATTTTCCTTTCATGTTTCATCAGTGGATGGACACCCATGCTGCTTCCATTTCCTAGCTCTTGCATATACTATTGCAGTGGGAGTTCACATGTGACTTCCTAGTAGTACAGTAGGTGGCTCACACAATACTTAAAATAATTAAATATCCTGTCACTGTTTTCCACATGGCTCTAATAATTTGTATTTCAACCAACAGTGTTTAAGAGTTCCCTGACCTCTACGTTTTCATCAGGACTTGTTTTCTTCTGTCCTTTTGATAGTAGCTGTTGTTACTCTAGTGACATGGTATTTCATCTTCCATTGAGATACAAAATTTTATTTTCCTGTAGATTTGTGAAACTGAATCTTTTTTCATAGTTTTAGGAAATGTCTACTAAGATCTATTGCTCATGTTTCCAATGAATTATTTTAGTTTGTTTGTCTTTTGAGATGGGTTCCTGATCTACTATAGATACTCCTTTATTGATGTTATCTTTTCATTGTTAATTTGCTTCTCTCACATGCAGAAACTTGTTTTTACTGTTAAATAATTTCATAAATGTGTACAATGTGTTTTATTTTTAACATAATCAACAGTTTATTTATTAATTTTAACCAAGTAGAAAAATCTGATAAACTTTCTATTTACAACAGCAAATAAAAGAATATCATACAAAGGCATACATTTATCAACGTAAGTTAATAAGATCAAAATCACCTCCATCTTTTATTAGAACTCATTTGTCCTGTTTTGTTTCCCTTTGATGCTTTTCAGACTATCCTTTCCCACCCATGATGTTCAGAAGCATTTCTCTCATCATGTGGTGTATCAGATCCACTGTTTCTAGCCTTACCTTAAGACTTGAATCCATTTCAAGTTCCCTTAAGAGATATTGGTCTAGTTTCATTCTTCTGCTTATGGAATTTACTTTTTCAATACTGCATAAAACATTGTTCTTTGCCCCAAGTTATTCTTTTTTTTCTTTAATTTTTCTTTGTTAAGAAATTTTCTACTCACTCCACATACTATCCACAGATCCCCCTCCTCCCTCCTCCCACCCCCAGCCCTCTTTCCCAAGCCACCCTGCATCCCCACATCCACCAAATTGAGGTCTCCCATGGGGAGTCAGCAGAGCCTAGTATACTGAGCCTAGGCAGGTCCAAGTCCCTTCCCACTGCACCAAGGCTGTGCAAGATGTCACACCACAGGCACCGGGTTCCAGATGCCTGCCCATAGACCAGGGATAGATCCCGATTCCCCTGCCTGGGTGCCCCCCAAACAGTTTGAGCCAAACAACCATCTTCCATATCCAGAGGGCCTAGTCCAGTCCCATGTGGCTCCACAGCCACCAGTCCACAGTTCATGGGCTTCCACTAGTGTGGCTGGTCATCTCTGCATGTCCTCCCATCATGATCTCCACATCCCTCGCCTGCAGTATCTCTCCTCTCTCTCATCAGTTGGATTCCCAGAGCTCAGCCTGGTGCCTGGCCGTGGACTCTGTATCTGCCTCCGTGAGTCACTGGACAAAGGCTCTATGATGACACCTAGGTTATTTGCTAGACTGGTCACTAGAGTAGACCAGTCCAGGCACCCTCTGGACCACTGTCAGCAGACCAAGGTGGGGTCAACCTTGTGGATTCCTGAGAGCCTCCCCAGAACCCTGCCTCTTCCTATTTCCATGATGTCCTCATCTATCATGGTATCTTCCTCCCTGCCCTCCCACTCTGTCCCTGTTCCAGCTTGACCCTCCCATTTCCCTATGTTCTCATCCCCCACTCCTCACCCTCTGCCACCCCCTACACCCAGTCCACTCATGTAGATATCATCCACTTCTCCTTCATGGATCTCATCCATGTGTCCCTCCTAGGGTCTTTCCCTGTTAGCTAGCCTCTCTGGAGTTGTGGGTTGCAGTCTGGCCATCCCTTCCCTCACATCTAGTATCCACTTATGAGTAAGTACATACTATGATTGTCCTTCTGACTCTGTGTTACCTCACTCAAGATATTTTCTAGTTCCATCCATTTGCCTGCAAATTTCATGATATCATTGTTTTTTACTGCTGAGTAGTATTCCACTGTGTATATGTGCCATATTTTCTTTATCCATTCTTCAGTTGAGGGGCATCTAGATTGTTTCCAGGTTCTTGCTATCACAAATAATGCTGATATGAACATAGTTGAGAATGTGTCCTTGTGGTAAGATTGAGCATTCCTTGGGTATATGCCCAAGAGTGGTGTAACTGGGTCTTGAGGAAGACTTATTCCCAATTTTCTAAGAAACCGCCATACTGATTTCCAGAGTGGTTGTACAAGTTTGCATTCCTACCAACAGTGGAGGTGTGTTCCCCTTTCTCCAAATCCTCTCCAACATAAGCTGTCTTCAGTGTTTTTGATCTTAGCCATTCTGACAGGTGTAAGATGGTATCTCAGAGTTGTTTTGATTTGCATTTCCCTGATGATTAGGGATGTTGAGCAATTCCTTAAATGCCTTTCAGCCATTTGATATTCTTCTGTTGAGAATTCTCTGTTAAGCTCTGTACCCCCATTTTTTAATTGGATTGTTCAGTATTTTGATGTCTAGCTTTTTGAGTTCTTTATATATTTTGGAGATCAGCCCTCTGTCAGATGTGGAATTGGTAAAGATCTTTTCCCATTCTGTAGGCTATCCTTTGGTCTTATGACCATGTCCTTTGCCCTACAAAAGCTTCTCAGTTTCAGGAGGTCCCATTTATTAATTGTTGCTCTCAGTGTCTGTGCTACTGGTGTTATATTTAGGAAGTGGTCTCTTGTGCCAGTTCATTTCAGACTACTTCCTACTTTCTTTTCTATCAAGTTCAGTGTAACTGGATTTATGTTGAGGTCTTTGATCCACTTGGAGTTGAGTTTTCTGCATGGTGACAGATATGGATCTATTTGTAATCTTCTGCTTGTTGACATCCAGTTATGCCAGCACCATTTGTTGAAGATGCTTTCTTTTTTCCATTGTACAATTTTGGTTTCTTTGTCGAAAATCATATGTTCATAGATGTGTGGATTAATGTCAGGGTCTTCAATTGATTCCATTGGTCCTCATGTCGATTTTTATGCCAGTACCAAGCTTTTTTTTTTTTTTATTACTATAGGTCTATAGTAGAGCTTGATGTCAGGGATCATGATGCTTCCAGAAGTTGCTTTATTATACAGGAATCTTTTAGCTATCCTAGGTTTTTTGTTTTTCCATATAAAGTTAAATATTGTTCTTTCCAAGTCTGTGAAGAATTGTGTTGGGATTTTGATGGGGATTTCATTGAATCTGTATATTGCTTTTGGTAAGATTGTCATTTTTACTATGTTGATTCTACCTATCCATGAGCATGGGAGATCTTTCCATTTTCTGATATCTTCTTCGATTTCTTTCTTTAGAGACTTAAAGTTCTTATCATACAGGTCTTTCACTTGCTTAGTTAGATTTATCCCAAGGTATTTTATATTATTTGTGGCTATTGTAAAGGGTGATGTTTCCCTGATTTCTTTCTCAGCCCCTTTTTCATTTGTATATAGGAGGGCTACTGATTTTTTTGAGTTAATCTTGTATCCTGCCACCTAACTGAAGGAGTTTATCAGCTGTAGGAGTTCCCTGGTAGAATTTTTGTGGTCACTTATGTATACTATCATATCATCTGCAAATAATGAAAGTTTGACTTCTTCCTTTCCATTTTGTATCCCCTTAATCTCCTTATGTTGTCTTATTGCTCTAGATAGAATTTCAAGTACTATATTTAATAAGTATGGGGAGAGTGGACAGCCTTGTCTTGTTCCTGATTTTAGTAGAAACATTTTGAGTTTCTCTCCATTTAATTTGATGTTGGCTGTCAGCTTGCTGTAAATTGCTTTTATTATGTTTAGGTATGTTCCTTGTATTCCTGATCTCTCTAGAACCTTTATCATGAAGGGGTGTTGGATTTGGTCAGAAGCTTTTTCAGCACCCAGTGAGATGATCATGTGGGTTTTTTTCTTTCAGTTTGTTTATATGATGTATTACATTGACAGATTTTCATATGTTGAACCATCCTTGCATCCCTGGGATGAAGCCTACTTGGTTATGGTGGATAATTTTTTTGATGTGGTCCTGGATTCAGTTAGCCAGTTTTTTATTGAGTATTTTTGCATCAATGTTCATGAGGGAGATTGGTCTGTAATTTTCTTTCTTTATTGCATCTTTGTGTGGTTTGGGTATCAGGGTAACTGTAGCCTCATAAAAAGAAATTGGTAATGTTCTGTCTGTTTCTATGGTGTGGAACACTTTGAAGAGTATTGGTATTAGCTCTTCTTTGAAAATCTGGTAGAATTCTGCACTGAAACCATCTGGTCCTGGGCTTTTTTTTGTTGAGAGACTTTTAATGACCATTTCTATTTCCTTGGGGGTTATTGATCTATTTAAATAGTTTATCTGGTCTTGATTTAACTTTGGTATGGGGTACCTATCCAGAAAGTCACCAATTTCTTTCAGATTTTCCAATTTTGTGGAGTACAGGCTTTTGAAGTATGACCTGATTATTCTCTAGATTTCCTCATTGTTGTTATGTCTCCCTTTTCATTTCTGATTTTGTTAATTTGGATGCTCTCTCTCTGCTTTTTGGTTAATTTGGATAAAGGCTTATTTATCTTGTTGATCTTCTCAAAGAACCAACTCTTTGTTTCATTGATTCTTTGTATTATTCTCTTTATTTCTATTTTATTAAATTCAGCCCTCAATTTGATTATTTCCTGGCATCTGTTTCTCCTGGGTGAGTTTACTTCTTCTTATTCTAGAGCTTTCAGTTGTGCTGTTAAGTCACTAGTGTGAGATTTCTCCATCTTCTTCATGTGGGCATTTAGAACTATTAATTTTCCTCTTAGCATTGCTTTCATAGTGTCCCATAAGTCTGGGTATATTGTACATTCATTTTCATTGAATTCTAAGAAATCTTTAATTTCTCTCTTAATTTCTTCCTTGACCCATTGGTGATTCAGTTGGGCATTATTCAGTTTCCATGAGATTGTTGGCTTTCTGTAATTTTTGTTGTTGTTGAAATCTTTAAGCCATGGTGGTCTAATAAGACACAGGAGGTTTTTTCAATTTTTTTTGTATCTGTTGAGATTTGCTTTGTGATCAAGCACAATTTTGGAGAAGGTTCCATGGGGTGCTGAAAAGAAAGTATATTATTTTGCGTTAGGGTGGAATATTCTGTAGATATCTATTAAGTCTATTTGAGTCATAATGTCTGTTAGTTCCCTTATTTCTCTGTTAAGTTTCTGTCTGGCAGACCTGTCCATTCTCACCCCATTGGTGAGAATGGGGTGTTGAAGTCTCCCACTACTAACTAGTGTATGGGTTTGATGTGCGATTTAAGCTTTAGTAATGTTTCTTTTACGAATGTCTGTGCCCTTGTATTTGGGGCATAAATATTCAGAATTGAGACTTCATCTTGTCATATTTTCCCTGTGATAAATATGTAGTGTTCTCCCCAATTTCTTTCAATGGATTTCAGTTTGAGGTCTATTTTGTTAGATATTAGGATAGCTACACCAGCTTCCTTCTTAAATCCATTTGATTGGAAAGACTTTTCCCAGCCTTTTCTTCTGAGGTGGTGTCTGTCTTTGAAGTTGAGGTATGTTTCTTGTATGCAGCAAATGGATGGATCTTGTTTTCCTATCCATTCTGTTAGCCTGTGTCTTTTTATAGGTGAATTGAGACCATTGATATTGATGGATATTAATGACCAGTTATTGTTAATTCCTGTTATTTTTTTTGGTGATAGTGTTGTATGTTTCCCTTCTTTGGTATTTGTTGGTATGAGACTATCTATTGTCTGTGTTTTCATGGGTGTATCTAGCTTTCTTAGGTTGGATTTTTCTTTCAAGTGCTTTCTGTAGGGCTTGATTTGTGGAGAGATATTGTTTAAATTTGTTTTTATCATGGAATATTTTGTTTACTCCGTCGATGTTGATTGAGAGTTTTGCTGGGTATAATAGTCTGGGTTGGCATCCATGGTCTCTTAGTATCTGCATAACATTTGTCCAGGACCTTCTGGCTTTTAGAGTCTCCATTGAGAAGTCAGGTGTTATTCTTATGGGTCTACCTTTATATGTTACTTGGCCTTTTGCCTTTGCAGCTCTTGTAATTTTTTTTTATTCTGTATGTTTAGTGGTTTGATTATTATATGACAAAGGGACTTTTTTTTGGATCCAGTCTATTTGGTGTTCTGTAACCCTCCTGTATTTTTATAGGCATTTCCTTCTTTAGGTTGGAAATGTTTTCTTCTATGATTTTGTTGAATATATTTTCTGTGCCCTTGAGTTGGTATTCTTCTCCTTCTTCTACTCCTATTATTCTTAGGTTTGGTCTTTTCATGGTGTCCCAAATTTCCTAGACATTTATGGTCATGACTTTGTTGGCTTTAGTGTTTTCTTTGACTGATGAATCTATTTCTTCTATCGTATATTCAATGCCAGAGATCCACTCTTCCATCTCTTGCATTGTGTTGGTTATACTTGCATCTGTAGTTCTTGTTTATTTACTCAGATTTTCCACTTCCAGCATTACCTCAGTTTGTGTCTTCTGTATTGACTCCATTTCAGTTTTTAAATCTTGAACTATTTCCTTCACTTGTTTAATTACTTTCTCTTGGCTTTCAAGGGATTTACTGATTTCTTCCCATATTTTGTTTGACTTTTCCGCGATTTCTTTAAGGGAATTTTTCATTACCTCTTTTAAGATCTCTAATATATCTTAAATTCATTTTTATGGTAGATATCTTCTGTTTCTTCTGTGTTGGGATGTTCAGGTCTTGCTGATGTAGGTTCTGATGGAGCCATATTGGTTTTTATGTTGTTGACTGTGTTTTTGCACTGACGTCTACCCATCTCTTTCTTCATTTGGTGCAGGTGGTGTCTGTGTCTGAGGGAGCCTCTCTTGGTCTGATTGATACTCTTGATCCAGTGGGAGCTCTTGGTCTAGTCTAAGCTGATGGACTTTTTGTCTAAGGGAGTAGGTCTTAGTCCAACTGGCTCTAGTGGGCTCTGTCTCAGGGAGTAGCTGCAGTCTTACCATGTGGTAAATGGTGGTAATCTGACCTGTCTGCAGGAGGTCTGCCTGCCAACTGGCCTCTTAGTCCAGTTGGGTGCTGGCAGGCTGTGTCTCAGGGAACAGGTGCAGTCTCAGAGGGTGGGTGGGATTTGGGGGAGGTGTGGCTTTGTTTACAGGGTCTGATGGGGACTGGTGTTAGTCTGACCTGTATGCAGGAGTGTAGTGGGTAGCCATTACAGCTTTGATCTGGAAGTTCCAACACCCATTGTGACTTCGGCAACTGTCACGCCTACAAGGAAGGGCCAAGGGAGGTGCCTGGAGACCCGAGATCTGGATGGGCGAGTGCTCTCTCTGGTCCGGGACCCTGGACAGTGGAGGTGGGCCAAGCAGAGCTCCAGAGAACACTGCTGGACTGCGATACACCTTCCCCAGACCCGGAGACCTACCTACCCCTTAATTTGTAAGTTATGCCATTAAATAAATCTCCTTTTAACTACGTGGAGTAGCCTTAATAATTTCACCAATATCTGGCACCCAACATGGGGCAAATTCCAAAGGCCTGGGTGACTCCCACACTCAGCCTCCTCCCCGGCTAGTGGGTACCTAAACTCACCTGCAAAGTTCCATATAACCAGGGAACGCCTACACAGTTCCATTCCCAAAAAAGGGAGCAGCTAGTCTGGTCTCAGTTCCCTAGCTTAGCCCCAGACCAGGGAAAGAGGCACTCCCCCCACTTCCTGAGTGCTGGCGCCGGCTCCGGCTCCTGCCATCTTGACTCCAGCGAGCTGCAGTCAGCCAAGATCACCAACAGGCCCTGCTTTGGAGTTGTACCAATGCCACCTGCTGGCTGAAAAGTGCTACTGCACCCCCCAAAACCATGAAAGGTAAGCATATTGTTTCAAGTAAAAGTACTTGATAATTTTACACCTTAAAATTGACTAACAAATTTTGAGTAATTCTTGTAATATGAGTGACAACATTACCTCACAAGAATTTGAAAACCTTTTTGCCTGTATGATGAATGACATCTTCCTGGAAATATACAACCTTCCTAAGGCATATCTGGCCTGTACCATTTTGGCATTCATCATAATAAGTCACACAGTGTTTAAACACTGGTTTAATAACAAGAACAAAGATGACTCATTATTGGGACTGATACAGGCTTTAAGAGATAGCAATGAAGGCTTACAGAAAAAGATTCTCTCTCTGGAATCTGCTTTAAGAGATAGCAATGAAAGTGTACAGAACAAGATTCTTTCTCTGGAATCTGCTGATCAGGATTTACAAAACAGGCTTGTACTGAAAATTGATCTTATTGATAATAAATGTAAATATTTAATGGACAGAACACTAACTCTTCAGACACTATATAAGGAAGAAAGATTATCATTAATTGATAAGATAAGGTCCATGGAATCATATGTTTCTGAGAAACATAAAAACTTCTATGATTCCATGAGAAATCTGGAATCCCTTGCCAGAGAGGAGGTTCACTCCATAAAACAGATCCTAGGTGCTCATTTGCAGGCCTTAAAAGAAACTCTCAGTTTACATGACAAGGGACCTAATAAACAGAAGGGCAAGACCATAGAGGTTGTAACATCTCCAAATGGCTCTCACACAATGGCTTATCGTGTTATCATCCATGAGAAGCCAGTGGATGACACACACCCCGACCATATAATACATATACATTACAACCAATTTCAACAAGAGACTTTAAAAATATAAACGAAGCAGTAGTTATGTATGGGATACACTCCACATATGTAAAACAGATGTTAAATTCGTGGTCTACCTCACATAGAATCATCCTAGATGACTGGCATCAGTTAATTTCAACTGTTCTAGAATATAGCCAGCAGCTACAGTGGAAAAGCTGGTTGAGAGAAGAGACAAATTTAGAACAACAAGGTAAACTCAGAGGTTTTGTGATCTCCCAAGATGAAATACTTGGTGAAGGATGTTTCACTGACAGGAATGTACAAGCCATTTATGATGAGTATACAATATCCCTATGCCGTACAGCAGCTCTAAATGCTTGGGAAAAAATTCCAGAACCTGGAAAACCAACTGAGATATACACAAAGATATTTCAGGGACCTCACGAACCCTTCACTGATTTTTTACAAAGGCTCATCACAGCTATAACAAGAGCTGTATCAGATAAAAAAATTAAGAAAACTATTAATTGAGTCCTTGGCGTTCGACAATGCTAATGCAAAATGCACAAGAATACTTACACCATTAAAGATCAGATCAGCTCCTTTGGAAGAATGGATTCAGTATACTAATGGTGTTGAGTCTCATAACTACAGTAATGAGGCTTGGATAGGAGAGACAAATCCCAGAGGTGAAAGAAAGCCCCATGTTATGAAGTGTTTTAAATGTGGTACACCAGGTCATATAAGTAAAAACTGTATGTGGGGTACTCCTAGAAGTAATACTCCCTTTAGGAATAGCCTAAACAGGAGACCCCAACCACCTCCCGGATTATGTAGAAGGTGTGGCAAAAGCCCACACTGGACCAGTGAGTGCAGATCAAAAATAGATATACGAGGCAACCCTTTACTGGTGGGAAATGCCTCAAGGGGCCTCTTGCAGGCCCCCAAATCAAATGTAGTATGAACATTCCCAGCCACTGTGGAAAAAATTCCTCTGCAGGACAACTGAATAAACCAATGCCTAATGTAAAAACCAATACTGCAATGGATGATAAAACAGCTCTGATAGGTGGATCACAGTTTACAAAGAACACTATAAAACACATATTTTGGCAGACTTCCATAAATGATCAAAGACCAAAGCTTAGAATTTGAATTAATGGCCTGGTTATGGAGGGCCTGGTGAACACAGGTGCAGATGTGACTATAATTACACCAAAATCATGGCATCTGAATTGGCCTCTTCAAGAGGTAGATGTCCAACTTTTAGGGATTGGCACCCTATCTCAGATAAAACAGAGTTCGAGATGGGTGGAATGCATAGGGCCAGAAGGACAGAGACGAAGGCAGAAGCCATATGTACCAAATATAGTAGTAAATCTTTGGGGCCGAGATCTGTTACAACAGTGGAATACCCAGATTAAAATTCCTACACCTACTAGAAGTTATGGCCATCATGGGAATACCTGTACAAATTAAGACAGACAATGCCCCAGCATATGTCTCCAATAAAATGAGACAATTCTTTGCTTATTATAATATAAAGCATGTTACAGGTATACCACACAATCCCACAGGCCAAGCAGTCATAGAAAGATCCAATTTAACTTTAAAGGATATGCTAAATGAACAGCAACAGGTAACAATGACTACTAAAAATAGATTGCATAGTGCTTTATTAACCTTGAATTTTCTCAATGCTGATGAGAAAGGAACAACAGCTGTGGAGAGACACTGGACAAGAGACAAAACTCCTGAGCTAAACTAACCAGTTTATTTCAAGGATGTGCTGACCTCAGAATGGAAACCTGGATATGTTCTACGTTGGGGAAGGGGTTTTGCCTTTGTTTCTGCAGGAGAAGAAAAGCTATGGATACCAACAAAATTAATAAAAATTCAATTCAAACAGGAAAAACCCCTTGATGAGGAGAAGTAAAAGATCATCCACCAATGTGACATCTCTACAAGTTGTAAGAAAAATGTAACAATCAAAGGTTGGGGTAGGGTTCTGTTTTTGTCTTTCCAGGATAATGGAAATACCCATCTTCCAAAAATCATAAGGCCTTGGATATCCGGATGTTTACAGCAGAAAGAAAGAATCTTTTGGTACCAATCTACACACGGTAAAATCTCTCTGTCTAACATCTATCTCTCTATCAATCTAGAAAAGTTGTGGTTCCAATTCAATTATAAGCCAAGCTTGCTTTGGAGATGGAATTGGCTCACTCCTTCTTTAAACTCAAGCATATTGCTAAATGAAAAGTTTGAGAGATTCTTCAGTCCCATATCAGAAGAGCCCTCTGGTGTGGGACAGAAGGAAACCAACAAAAAGGGACCATTATCTTCTAGATTCTAATTCTCTCCATGCTTACTCTTGATTTCTCAGAATCCTTTCTTACATGCTATATCCTCTTTAAATCCAAACCTTCCATTTTGACAACAAATAAGTTTTTCCAATAGCAATCTCAGAAGTCTCCAGAAAGAAGATGGGGCCCCAACAACAGCAACTTTACCCAATCCAGAATGATGCCACAGTAATCATCATCATACTACACTTCTTGCCAGAATTACAGACAATCTTACCCATTACTCTAAGACTTGCTGCAGAACCTACAGTTAGTCTAACTGAGATTTAACTTTCTGAGCTTTCTCACAGTACCCAACAGAGATAACATCACCCCCTAAACAGCAGGAAGCAATTCTAAGAAAATGACGCCCCTTCTCCCTTAGGTTTCATAATTCTCAGGGTTATGGATGATGGTTATAGGGTTGGGGGTGGAAGAAAATATTAGACTCAGTATTCTAAAAAAAAAGAGAGAAATTGTTAATAATGTACATATATTTCTACTCTTATTTCAAATATTTGTATATTGATACAAATGTAAATTTATATCTGTCATAGTTTATGTATGTTCTACTTCTGTTTAGGATATTTGGTATATTGATATATATTTAAGATTATTGTCATATTGCATATCGCACTATATATTCCTACCTCTGTTATAAATATCTTGTGTATTGTCACAATTTTGAAGTCATCGTTCTTTACCATACATTTGCTTATAGACTGTTTACCTTGTTTATGTGAAGCCTTAGTCCTTAGGTTATTTTGGTAGATAAGACTTATAGATTTATAGTCACCTATGCTTGTCATCTCTATAGTTACGTTAGTTAGGTTATCCAGATTTACAGATACATAGATCAGATGGACAGGTAATCTTCAAACACTTCATAGACCTAGAGAATATGGCATTTAAATAACTTAGAATTCTGTTGATGTGAGACACAATTGCTCCTGGCTGCACCTATTTGATCCCGAGAGAATGTTGGGCTTCTAAGACATTTCCATTTAGAAGTTTGTCTTCTTGGCACAAAATGGCCTACTGGGCAAAGAACTGCCCTTGCCTCAATGACTGACAGTATAAATGCAATGCTGTCCTTTCTGGACAAGCAGGACACAAGGAAAGCAACCACTGTACTCTGCCAAGACAGGATAAGATGGTCTTTCAGAATTCCTGCTTCTGAAAATGGTCTGTCAGATACTTTAGGCTTGTAGCCAATTGGAATGCACCAACAATGCTGAGAAACATTAGGTGACTGTCCAGGCTGCCAGCTGTCTCGGTCTACTTTTGCAAGATTCCCGAAAGTTGCTTGCATCTATCTACCATTTCTCAGGTACCATTATATTCCTTCTCAGGTCTTTGATGGGATTGAAGACTAGCAGTTATACTTACAACTTAGTAGATAAAACATATTAAGTATTAGATTCGGGTTCTTTAGGATAGGACAACTTTTGGAACGATCTTTGTAACATGCCATTTACCTATGCTCTATACTTCTCTGGATTTTAGTATGTGCTTCTTGCTTGATATTGTTTGCATTGGTTGTAGTTCCATCTTATCTAGGTCATTATCCCTCATTAGTCCTGGACAATATTTGATAACCATTCCTTTGTATATAGTCTTGTATTAGGTTAGAACTTTCTTATTTAGACAAAAAGGGGGAGATGTAGTGGGTAGCCATTCCAGCTTTGATCTGGAAGTTCCAACCCCCATTGTGACTTCAGCAACTGTCACGCCTACAAGGCGGGGCCAAGGGAGGAGCCTGGAGACCCAAGATCTGGATGGGTGAGCGCTCTCTCTGGTCCGGGACCCTGGACGGCAGAGGTGGGCCAAGCAGAGCTCCAGAGAACACTGCTGGACTGCGATACACCTTCCCCAGATCCCGAGACCTACCTATCCCTTAACTTGTAAGTTATGCCATTAGATATATCTCCTTTTAACTATGTGGAGTGGCCTTAATAATTTCGCCAATACAAGAGGTCTGCCTGCCAACTGGCCTGAAACTGGAACTGCAGTGGGTGGTGGTGTAGGGGCGCAGGGTTGTGTCCCTGGGCCCAAAGCCTAGGGGCTGGGGTGTTCGGGTATGTGGATAAAGACTCACCTCTTAGTCCAGTCAGGTGCTGGCAGGCTCTCGCCTAAAGTTATTCTTAACACTTTTGTTAATAAAGGTGAAAATATTTTATCAAACAAGGTCTAATATTGCTGACATTGTAAAATATATACTTACCAAATGCTTTTATTGTAAGTCCATGAGATAAATTAAATACCAGAAAGTCTTATATAATAATACATTAATTTCTCCAGAAGGCTTCACAATAGAAAATCACTTCTCTGTGAATAAAACAAAGTTCTCCAAAAATTCAAATTCTCATTTATCAATGGAATGAGAAAGAGTTCTAATTATATGGCTTCAAGAGTAATGTGATATTAACATTATTATTTAAACTAATCAACATTGCTTTACAATACTGAGCATATAAAAGACTAAATAGGTTTTGAAAAAAAAATGGGCTAAAATCCAGTTTGATTTTGACTTTTAATATCATTCTCATGGCAATTGACTTGATAAATTTTACACAAATTTTCTTATCTATTAAAATAAGGATAATAAATAATTCCTAATATAATGTGCTTTATAGAAATTTAAAACTATTCTTTAAAATTATTTTTATTTGCTGTGTGTGTTTGTGTGTGAGTGTGGGTGCATGCGCGCCCACGCACTGTTAGATGCATTCCACACTTGTGGAAGTCAGAGAACAACGTTCAGGATGCAAATTTTCAGGACACAATCTGGGAGTTGAATTCAAGTCTTCAGCCATGCTTATGCATGCTAAACCCTCTTGGCAGGCATTTTTCAGGTTTATTACAGTAAAAATTGAGACATGTAATGTATATGTATAGCTAAAATTATGTGGTTTTGAGATACATAAATGGAAATAAATTTGATGACTTGAGTTAATGTGCATGTGGATATATGTGAAAGAATAAGTTGTAACTGTTTTTTTTTTCCTCAGAAAACATTATCCAAACATTTTTTTAATATTTGCTTATGGGGATGTTCACAGAGTTTCTTCAGTAACAGTTTGTACAATGTACTATATATTGTAATGTTTAGTATATGCTACAAATTCAGTGTCCTTAGTTTCAAGATAAAGAAAACACATTTTTTTTTCTGAAAAAAACAGTGTACCTTTATGGCAAAAAATTTGAATGCCTTGATAGCTCCTACTTGGTGAGAAATAAAAACAATGGTATTACATTTATAATACAGTTAACTACCAATATTGCCAGCAGCTATTTTGTATGAACTTGCTGAAAATACCAAACCAGGACTCAATGCAACAATGCTACTAAGAGAAATGTGGCAGTAGTTATCTTTAAGTTTCTCTTTAGATTTTTTCAATAAATAATAGCCTGATTATGTGTGTTCCCATTTTAGTATTCTTTATTTAGTGCATAGTTTTGATTTATTAACATTGAGGTCACAAATAATTGCATTGCCATTCACAATAAGATAAAGCTTATCACATATTTAACTGTAAGACATGTCATAGCTACCTTGTGCTTAGAAATATCAGACAGCTACTTGGTTCCAATTTAAATAGCAAAATCATAGATAGAAAGGCATATAAACAGAAAAGAACCAAAGAAGGCAGGGATCAAAGAATTAAATAGATTAAAAGGTAAGATGATTAATAGATTCAAAGGTAGGAAGTAAAGAGTTAAATAGATTAAAACAATTGAAAGTAAAGGCAAAATATTGCCTTGTTCCACTTCAGCTGGGAACATAGTCTACTGAATGACTCAAATTTTCTGCTGTTTTACAATTGTCAGCAAATGCTTTTGAAATCACTGTAAGAGCTGATTTTGGAGCTAGAAATAAATGTTAAGGTGCTGCTGATGTACAGAAGGAATCCATGGCTGATGAGGATTGACTGTATCAGCTGCTGTGCAGAGCTTCACTTAGTAGAGCCAGAGTGAATCAGAGCCACATATGCACTTTAATCTTAAAAACTTTTTTCAGCTTTTTGAGAATTCTCCACACACACACATAGTGGCCATGCCAATTCGCAATTCCGTAGTGAAACAGGGAGCGTCAGCATTTGCTGTGAGTTTTTTTTTTTTAATTTAATCATTTTTAATTTTCATTATAATTTTTTGGGGATTGTAATGTAATTTCCCCTTTTCTTTTCCTTCCTCCAAATCCTCCCATATACTCCTCCTTGCTCTCTTTCAAATCCATGGTATCTTTTCCTTATGTATGTATATACACAAGTATTCCTAAATACTTTAACATAACCTGCTCAGTCTTCATACTGTTACTTGTATGTATGTTTGCAGGACTGACCACCTGGTATTGGATGAATCAATTGGTGTGGTTTTACCATCTTTGTATTTCTCTAATTGTCAGGGATGCTAAACACTGTAGATGAAGTTTTCCTGTGTCCCGCCCAGTCTGTAGCTGCTCAGACCCAAGTAAATACACAGAAGCTTATATTAATTAAAACTGCTTGGCCATTAGCTCAGACTAATTACTGACTAGCTCTTACACTTAAACTCAGCCCATTTCTGTTAATCTATATGTCACCACGTGTCCATGGCTTTACCTGTGTGCAATTACATGCTGCTCCCTGGATGGTGGGCTGGCATCTCCTCCTCAATTCTGTTTTCCCTTCCTCCGTTCTAGTTAGAATGTCCTGCCTAATCCTATTCTGCTTCACTATTGGCCAAACAGCTTTATTTATCAACCAATCAGAGCAGCATATTTTCACAGTATACAGAAAGATATTTCCCCATCACTTCCCCTTTTCTTTCTAAACAAAAGGAAGATTTTAACTTTAACCTAGTAAAATTACATATGTCAAGCAAGAATTACAGTTACATTATTTAGTCTATTTGTATTTTGTAAAATTAAAGAAAATATTTTATCTATCTTATATTTGTGAGTCTAAAGTTTTATATCTAATTTATTTTTATCATAACCCGGGGAAATTAGAACTACAACTATCTAGTCTTCAGCTACATCAAAGACTTCAGAAGGATATAATATTACCTAAGTAAACAGGAAGTGCATTGAAAGCAACTTCCAAAAATCTAGAATAACAGAGACAGCTGGCTGCCTGGACAATCACCTAAGGTTCTTCTGCAATGTTGGGGCATCCGTCTTTAGCCTACAGGCCTAGGGTCTCTCAGTCACTTCTTCCTGGGAGTCCAATTAGCGAGAATGAGGAGGGTTTACATGAGCGAGAATTGTTGAGACCAAGGTTGGATAAAGCACAGGGACAAATAGCCAAACGAATGGAAACACATGAAATATGAACCAATGGCTGAGGGGTCACCAACTAGATCAGGCCCTCTGAGTGGGTGAGACAGTTGATTGGCCTGATCTGTTTGGGAGGCATCCAGACATGAGATCGGGTCCTGTGCTCACTGCATGAGTCAGCTGTTTGAAACCTGGGGCCTATGCAGGGTCGCTTGGCTTGGCCTGGGAGGAGGGAACTGGACCTACCTGGACTGAGTCTACCAGGTTGATCTCAGTCTGCGGGGAAGGCTTTGCCCTGGAGAAGATGGGAATGGGGGGCGGGCTGGGGGGAAGATGAGGGGGGCGGGAGGGGGGAGAACAAGGGAATCCATGGCTGATATGTAGAACTGAATTGTATTGCAAAATAAAAATAAAAATAAAATCCCAAAGACAATATAATCCAGACTCTCTGTGTAATATTACATAGCTTATTTTTATATTACCTTTACTATCTTTTTAAAGACTTTATTTTTTAAAACTACTTGTTATATAACTGTCTACATTCATTTTTTTCCTCTTCCAAGCCTGCGTACATTTTTACACACACTGTAAACCATTTAAAGTCTTGTTGCACCTGAATATGCCTTATTGTGAATCTATTGCTTTAAAATTCAGCATTACCAGGACTGAAATGGCAGCTTTGGCTGCTGGCTCCACTCACCTCAGCTTCCCAACATGGCAGAACTACATTTACAGCCTGGAAACCAGGCTGTCTGCCTGTCTGCTGACTCTGGGAGGCAGTGGGTCTATGCTTCCATCCAGCAGCATGTAGCCCCAAATTTCTTTTCTTTTCTTCTCTCTCTCTCTCTGTCTCTCTCTCTGTCTTTCTCTCTCTGTCTCTCTGTCTGTCTCTCTCTCTCTCTCTCTCTCTCTCTCTCTCTCTCTCTCTCTCTCTCTCTCTCCTCCCTCCCTCTCTCTCCTCTCTCTCTCTGTCTGTATTAGTAAAGGCTAAATCCACCACACAATGTAATGTGCGGCTTGGAGACGCCTCATTCCCTCCATGCTGCAGGTCAAACCTGCACATCTGAACCTGCCATAAAATAGCTCAAACCCACAGGCTGCGGCTGGCCTGAGAGTGACAACTAGGAAGCTGTTCTTGCCTCCATTTTAGAACCCTTTTTTAAAGCTTTCTCAGGTTTTAGGTGGAAACTCTCACCCTATGTCTTGGCGCCAAAAACTTTATTTCTTAACTATTTTATTTCTTCCTTTGAGAATTTCCTATTCTCATCTGTAGCCTTTTTAAAAATTCAGCCATTATTTTTCCTGAGTTTCTGTTTTTTGTGTCCTTTGAATATTCTGGATATTAATCCTCTATCAGATGTGTAGCTGGCAAAGATTCTCTCCTACTTTGTCGACTTCCTCTGCACTCAGTTGAGTTTTTTTTCTTTGCTATAAATGAGCTTTTCAGGTTTATAAATCATAGGTGTAAATTGTTGGCTTTAATTCCTGAGTGAAAGGAATCCTATTCATAATTCTCTTGTACCTGCATCTTGTAGGCCACTTCTTACTGGTTCATGCTGAGTTAGCTTTCTTATATAATCTAGACCACATTTGTATGGGGATGGTATGACTCACAGGGAGCTGCGCCCTTGTACATCAATGAGAAATGAAGACAGTCCCAGCACAGACATACCCACAGTCCTATCTGATTTGCTCGGTTCCTCAAGGGAGGCTTTCTTCTCAGTTGGCCACAGGTTGGAAATTAGGACAAAGCATTTTTTTTTTTGTTTTGTGAACATTCCTTTTTGCTCTCTGCATGGTAATGATTAGATATTTAATTTAAGTTTTGATCAGTTTCTTCTAAGATCCTTTAGTAGCCCTTTCTCTAAGCAACACAGTGACACCAGCATTGGTGGACAAAGAATTTTCACATTAGAGTCAATTCTGCTCTCAGGCAATATATGCATTGCTTAAAATGATCATCACAGGTAGAGTGAGGCCAGACACAGCACTGAAAACTTAGCTTAGTAAGGCATTAGGCAGAAACTAGGAATCTTCTAGTTTCACAGTTCTATATACGCCAAATATTGAAGCAACACAGGATGAGCAAAAAAAGTGACACTTTTCCCCAAGACAGGTTTAAAGGTGGCCAGTTTAACATACTGTGCAGTGATGGAAGAAGGGTCTTCTGCAGTCTGTGTGAAGTAATACCACCTGATATGAATGGATATGGCCCCTCACATATTGCGTGGTGTGCTGAGGTAGATGATGGGCATGTGAACCTAGCCCCTTTGGCATATGCCTTTTTTGTTCAGTTGAGACAGGTGCAGCTGTTTTTCACAACACTTTTTGTTTTTTTTAAATCGTGGATTAAAGCTTGTATAAGCAAATACAAAATCCATCTTGTTTCCTAGTTGTTTCCCAGCACGTAACAGGAACAAATGAATGCTGTGGACACAAGGACTAGAACATGCTGCACAGTGCTAGCAGATGAAGTGTGGCTGTACTTCAGCTTGGTCTGTAGTTCAGCGTCCTCCAGCAATATCCATAGGCACTAAGTACAGCTGCTGACACTTGAGTTTTGCTCAAGGCTCATTCTTTCATCTCTTGATTCTGTTGCAGAGCATTTATGAAATCAGTATGTGTTTGTACCTGGTAGTCTGCTTTTCTTCTTCACGCTTCTGATCCCTGTGCTTTGTCCTTTTTCACGCTTCTGATCCCTGTGCTTTGTCGTGTTCTCAGAAGAAAGAACACCATAGGAGCGCAGAGCACGCAATCCCTGCAGGACTGAGCAGTGCTTTCTGGGTGTCTAAGCAATTTGCCCAGCCTGAGTCATTTCTCTGTTTCTACCGGGCAAAGGTTTTTCCTAATACAGCATCACCAGACTGTGTGGGCTTGGCTTGTGGCCCAGCTTCGGCATATTTCATCGACACTGTCATGGTTCTGGATGCATGCCAACACAGCAATCTCTAAACGTCAAGACGTAAACCCTGGTTTCAGCACTAATCTCAAATGAACAGAGACTCTAAGGAGGGTCCATTTCAAACTGAGTTTCTACCACGGATATCTTTCTTTCCCCCTTGACCCATTTTAACTCATCCTTTAGGACTCCTCTGCTCTGACTCATGCAATGATTCTTTTTTTCCCCCATATTTTATTTTCTTTATTTTTAAAATATTTATTTATTTATTTTACATCCCGACGGCAGTTTCCTCTCTCTCCTCTCCTCCCAGTCCCTCCCCCCCCCTTCCTTTCTGCCTGCCCCCATCCATTCCTCCTTTGTTTCTCTTCAGAAAAAGGCAGGCCTCCCATGGAAATCAACAAAACATGGCATATCAAGTTGCAGTAAGTCTGAGCACCTTCCTTTGTGTTAAGGCTGGGCAAGGCAAACCTATGAGGTATAGGGTTCCAAAAGCCAGTGAAAGAGTCAGAGGCAGCCCCTGTTAGCACTGTTAGGAGACCCACAAGAAGACCAAGCTACACAACTGTCACACACGCTGGAACGATTCTTAACATACCTTGCTATCCTTACCATATCCACCTACCCCACTGAGCAGCTGCAAGCACATTGCTTCAGCGGGGTGCCCTCCACGGCCTGCCGTCCTTTCAGACCTGCCTCCTTCGCCAGGTTTGCAGAGATCCTCAGAGAAGCCCTAGCTGGACCTCTACCTGTGCCAGCTCAGGGTAGTGTTTCACCTTTCCTCTATGCTGGGGTCCCTTGTTTAGGAGGATAATTTTCTTCGGCTTTTGTCAGCGCTTTAGAGTTGAGCAGGGTAATTGTGAGTTTGAGGCTCAACTAGACTACATAAAGAGACTCTGTCTTTAAAAAAAATTGGTCCTACTCAAGTGAATTATTGGCTTCAGGAATAAAATATCCCTACTAGAATTGATTTATTTGCAAGACACTCTGTCTTGTAAAGAATCTGAAAGGGCAGTCTTGCCAAATGTTTGTCAAACTTATACATAAATAATTTGACTAATAGGAACTTCATTATTTGCTGAGGCAATTCACTGAGCATTTACAAAACTCTTTAATAAAGCTGTTCCTAACATGGGGATAAAAAAATTCTACCAAGAGGACTGAGATGTGGCTCAGTGGCAGAGCATCTGCTGGCCCTGTGAAAGGCTTTGGGTTGATCTCAGAATTGGAACAGAGTTATCATGCACTTAGAAGTGGAAGTTATGTCCCGCTAAGACACTCTGAACACCACAGAGCTTTGTCTCCAGGGAATCTCTGAAATAAACACAGAAAGCCAATCTAGCTCATTGATGCTGAGGTCTCTGTTCCCTGGGTCTGTGTTCACTTCCCAAACTGACTTTCTGAAAATGCAACCATGAGCCCCTGCAATGGAAATTTCTTTGATTTTGTGTCTACTATCTTTTAGCTCTTAATATCCAGAATTGTTCTGCAGGTTTTTTTTTTTTTAATTTATCTTGCTTTTCTTTTATTTGCTAAGTGATTTTTCCAGCTTGAAGTAATTAGATACTTAGTCATTAGACTTTGTGGTTAAATTTTTTATAAACTGCATCTTAGGATAATTCACACAGAATGACTTTTTAATGTAACTATTTATATAGATTAGAATTGAAATCCTTTCATGTTTTGAAATTGGTTCTCTACAAGCTATATGGTTATAATCAATGCTACTTAATTTCTTGCTATTTTTTACTATCAAATGTGTAAACTAAAATGCTTCTTAATTGTTAAAATTAATAAAAATAATTTATATATTTTTTAAATATTGTGTGTGTGTGTGTGTGTGTGTGTGTGTGTGTGTGTGTGTGTGACATGTGTTCAGGTATTCCCAGAGGCCAAAGTAGAGTGTCAGATTCCCTGAAGCTGGAATTACAGGCAGTTGTGAGCTGCCTGATATTGGTGTTTGGAACTGAACTAGGGCCCTTTAGAAGCGTGACATACACTCTTAACTCTTGGACCACCTCTCTAGTCCCTACTCAAATAATTTAATAACACTTAAAATTTGTCATTTGATTATATAAGTTGTTTTCAAATACTCATATTAAGCCCCAAGTTAGATTTATAGAGTGCTTATCTCAACTTGGTAAATTAATCCATTCTTGCCAAATTCAGCCTCAGTGTCAAGTAATTTTAATTATCAGGCAATTTTTCACCCTCTTTTCCTCTAACCACTCACAGAACCCATATTTACTCAGATTTCTCTCACCGAATTTTATGTTTGTAATCATGCCACATCTATAGTTGTCTGGGAAGGAAACATTCTTTAGGTATACCATCTATAGGATATACATAGGGAAACTCTTAGAAAATAAAATGTATACAGGAGTGGATTACTAGATGCTTCGATCAAATGAATAAAGTGAAAATGCTAGCAATTATGGGGAAATAGAGAAAAATGGTTATTTTTAAATCATAAAACTGTGAGCACTGTACATGTTTATTTGAAATCTCTGCTAGCTAAAAAATTAAACAATTTCATTGTTAAATCAAAATTAAGCATTTCACATATGATATGAAAAGGAGTTTTCACAGAAAAGATTAAGAAACATCTCATAAATTGAAGAATAGCTGTCATGAAGGTTAATTTCCTGTAAAAAATATCATGTGATTGCTTCTTATATAAAAAATATATAAGTGAATAGGCTAAAATGGCTTGAGCAGATTATGACAAACAAGGCTAAAGAAGATGGTACATGACTAGCTGTTTTATAAATGTCAGGTGTAAAAATACCGGGACCTGTTGTTACTTAATGGCTAGGAGAAGGAGTACCAGTTTTCTTCAAGGAAGTGGCCCCTGGTAGATTGCCCATGTTCCAGTGAATGGCTCCACACCCATGTAAATATGGGAACCCCTCATTAGACTCTATGGGTTAAGAAAAGGAGGCCACAAATTTTGGAGATGGTTATGGTAGGAGGATCTGGAAGGTTTTGAAGAAGAAGAGTGGGAAAAATATATGACCAAAATACATTTTTGAAATGCATGAAATTTTCATAGACTAAATTAAATATATATTAATTTTAAAGACGATGAGAATGTAAGAATAATCTTGCATATTATCCATCAGCATTTATAAGAGCCTTTTCCATTCTTCAACATGCAGAGAGAAAGCAGAGTCTCATGAATTACCACAACATTTTGGCAACACTCCATTGGTTCTCAAGCCATAAGGTGGCAATCAGTTTTGCATGCAGTCTACTTCACATCTATATCATCCAGAGAGATGTGCCTTCCAAGGAGGCACAAATCAAATGCTCTTTCCATGGTAAAATGGGGCAAAGATATTCATAGTTGAAGCATTAAAAATAACTTTGCCCAAATGCTGTGATTAAAGATGAGAGGAAAGGGTTTCAGCCTCCTGTAAAAAGATAGTCCCTTCCTGCAGTGATGCATCAACATTGACTGAGTGCTTCTCAGAATGATGAAATCTTAGTATTTTAATGGTGAGTCATGGTGGGTTGCCTTATCCAACCTCAATATGAGAATGTTCACCTTGCTCTATTTTATCTTGTTTTGTCCTGTTTGACCGTTGTCTCTTGGAGTCCTGCTCTTTTCTGAAGAGAAACAGAGGAGGAGTGGATTCTGGGGAGAGGAGATGTGGGGTAAACTAGGAGGTGTGGAGGGAGGTGAAATGGATTGGGAAGTACTGTATGAGAGAAGGGGCTATTTTCAATAAAAAGAAGAAAGTGAATTAACATCACAATGTCTTTTTGAGATATGTCAATGTCTGTTTTGGATCTTTGCTCCAATATAATGCAACATTATTACACAGTTGATCTGGAAACTTTTCAAGTCAGCAAGTACACTTTTTATCATGTAATGTATGTAATATAGCTTGAATCCAGGATACATGAAATCATTCACTACTAACAATTACAGCACTTCACTAGCTCTCTGATATCTATAACTATTCTCCCCCTCTCTTCTTTTTCTTCCATTGTCTTGGCTTTTTAAGGAAATTTTTATTTCAGTTGGTCTTTAAGCTCTTTCTATGTACCATAAAAACTTATATTTCCATCTCTTAGAAAATTTCAAAGTTAATTTCCCAGATGACAGATTACAAAGAGTATATTTTCATGCTTACCCACCTGTTGTTACTGTCTCATGTGAAAGAGTCAAATATCTTGCCAGCTAGATTTTCTTGCTTATGTGTAGTTGTTTATTGCTGTGGATTATGCTCGTTGTTAATAAAAAATCATATGCAATCTGTATATGACCAATTTGTTGCGCATAGATGTTTTTACATATTTTTTCTACCTGATTATAATTTCAGCTCAATTGTCTCTTTTGTGTAAGCAAAGTTATCTCAGTTTTACTGAACCTCAATTTATCATTTATTGTTTGTGCTGTTTAATAATTCTAGGTCCTAATAACATAAAATTAAGAGAGAGTAGATACATGTGTCAAGGTTTTTTATAAGAACACGAATGTTTCTATTCATTAACTTAACTCAAATTCAGGGCATTTTGACTTCAGTGTATGGATATTGAATCGAAAATTTAGTGTTCATTTACCTGGGCAATCTAACATCTGAAGGGCTTTACCAGGTATATTTATGGGAAGCATATCCATGTGTCTGCCACTAGAAGGCTGGGTCATCTGATTTTTATTACCAGGGAACTAACTTGGGTTGTTCATGTGGTAATGATCAGAGATTTATCAGGAACAGCTAAAACGTACTACTTCTGCCCAAGGGCCAGAGTATCATGACTATATGCCTTAATTTTACTTTAATGTGCTTGCATTTTCCTAAGATCAGAAACTCAAGGAAACATCTATGAATGTTTAATTCAAACATTAGAAAAGATTTGAAGTAAAATGTTTAGAATCTTCCTGAAATACACTAATATGCTTCCCATTTGATTGAGGTAAGCAGCGGAAAACATCCACAAGTCTCGTCCTATAGATTTCATTTGACATGATAAATGTCAGGTGGCAAATATTTGTTGCTTTCATTTTCCGAGTCTTTTCTGTTTTATGCCAGAGTCCAAGCAGCACATTTTTGCTTCCTATAAAATTCTAGAAAAGCTTTATGTGATTTATAAAACAAGTATTTCAGAAATGTAAAGTGCACCGTCTGAATTTTCCAGAATCACCCAGCAAGCTTAGGGTAAACTTCCAGCAGCTGGTGATCCTGGCAGTTACTTTATGAGGGAATTTTATTTTCTATTATCTTTAGGTTCAGCTGATGTTTCTGAAAGGACCTGGGCCTCTATAAGATAGAATTTCAGGGTGGTAAATTAGTTTTAACAATGCACATAGGGTTGCTGTGTTTAGTATTCTCTACACACTGCAAAATTAATGCTGTGGGGTTTTCTAAGCTTGGGTAAAGCTGGGAATAGGTTCTGTTTTCTGCTATGCAGGGCACCATCATAATAATTACTTTCTATTTCAATTTGACTGGAGGGAGAAATTGAAGCTGAGGGATATGTCAGAGACCATTAGGCAGTTTAAAGTCCTTGCTGTAGCACAGAATTAATCTCTTAGCACGTATACTTTGTGTGAATTTTTTAGAAATCTTTTTGAGGTGTAGCTGATAAAAATATTACATTTATATTGCTATAACAAAATTATTTATAAAGAATATAAATTTATTTGCCTTATTGCTGTAGAAGCTAGAAAGTCCAGGGACATAGGCCTGACATGATATCTGTTCCTCTTCTGGTGAGGGCTTTTGCTGCTCCATAATCTGATAGGAGACACTTCATGGAAAATCACAACAAGGATGCTAATTCATCTTTCTAGTATTCTTCTCATGAAGCTTCCAATGTCGTCAGAGTAACCCTATCTTCACAGGGTTGTTTAACACTTCCCAGTAGCATTCACATATGAATTTTAAGAATACATGTTCAACACATGGAACTTTGGAGCACATTTTTCAACAATTTCAATTGCAGCATACTGTTTATGTATGATCCAGAAGCCTTTCACATTTCTCTTAGCTTTACACAGTGAATTTCAGTGGCCAAGTTGGAGACTTGAAAGCTAGAAAGAGTGCTTCATTATCATGTCACAGAATCCTGTTCACTGGCACTCTCATGCATTTTCTTCAAGAGAGTCTTCATTTCTGCATCCTTTGACCCAAACAGGAGTACTTCAGACAGATCTTTCTGCTGATATAAGTATTTGATTATCTCAATCCATTTTTGTTTCAGTTGGCAGGTTAAAGTGTTTTCTGCTCAATTAATTTACATAATTGTGACAAAAATAGTGTAAGTATGGGTAAAAACAACTACTAGTTATTATTGATTGTTACCTAGAATGTGTTGGTTTCAAGACTTTGAAATCTTTTCTTTAACATGATTACAGTCAGTATTTTCCCCTCCTAGCATGTGCATTCTGCCTATGGAAAAGATGACTGCACTTCTTTTATGCTTGGCCCTGGCCTGGGCTATATGATTTGTTTGGATGATAGGGAACTGCAAAACAGACACTTATTGTCCATCCCTGCGTCTGACCTAATATCCTTTGAATTATCACATAAAGTCTCTAGAATGTGTTCCAGGCAGACCACAGTCTCCTACTAATCCCAAAGCTAAGAAGACCATCAGATATCATCTAAAGCCTATAGCAGAAACTTTACCAGTTTACTTGATTTTCCCATTAATGGATTTGAAAAATTCTTCGATTTATGATTTTCTGTTACTCTAGAACCACACAAATTCATGCAACCACATCCACAGTGGAACATGGCATAAAGGACAACCTGAATTCATGTTCCTAGATCATGGTCACTGATATTCAGTTCAGAAAACACTGCTTTTTATTCACGTTGTTGTGAGAGCTATGTTTTGTATCAATGATAACATTCTGCAATTTCTGAGTATAAGTAGTTCATAAGAATCCCTGCATCTTAACCCGGGTCTCTTGAAGTGTTTACTTTTTGAAAACTGACTATAGATGGATTCAGTACAATAAAGAAGTCTGTCTACAATATGAGATGATCAGGTCAATAGAAAGATCAGGTAGGTTAAAGTGCCATGTTGAGAAAAAAGGGCCAATGAGAGCCAACATGTCAAATTTGTTCATAAATAGATAAAAGGTAAGTTGCTCACAAAGCTATTCACATGTTAACCACCCTCAAAATTGTGAAAAATGAAATATTTGTTTCAAGGTCTCAAATTATCATGTAGATTATTGTGCAGAAATAAGTAACAACAAGAATAGAAGTGTGCTGATGATAGATTTATATCATTCTCAGAGCATCCTGCTGCTTTGCCTCAATTCAACCCTGGTGGAAGTTTGAAATCATTGAATGTAGATATTGAAACAAAACTAGTCCCCTCTTTGAATGTCTCATTTGTAAAGACAATTGGCGGAGGTAATTCTAAACACTTACACATCTGTGAGCAAGAACTGATAAACTACAGTCCAAATGATATTAACCTCAGAAAAATTACTTAAACTCTACACTTCTAAAAAAAATCACCATCAGCATCCTGATTTTGAATGTTGTAATGACAGCTTAATGTATTAAATGTTGCATAGGGCCAGTGAGACAGCTCAGCAGAGAAAGGTACATGCTGCAAGTCTGATGACCTAAGTTCAATTTCCTGGATATACAGGATGGAAAGAGAATCAACTGCTAAAAGTTGTACTTGTCTCGACGTGTGTTCTGTGACACATTCACTCACACACTCACTCATTCACTCACACACACACACACACACACCCTACATACACATACATGTTACACAGATGTATTTATATTGCAATATGAATAGAAGGATGCATGTAGTACACAGTAAATGTTCAACAATTCCAGTTTCATGGTGTTTTCTGCTGCTGCTCAATATATCTATTTATTAATATTGTCTTGTAGTCTGATCCTAATCAATCTTATTAAATAAAAACCTAGAGTTAGATATTAGGGTGAAGCTAAAAGATCAGAGAAGCAGGGCAGCCAGCCACTAGAGACGTCTTATCTCTACAAATATCTCAGACTGAATGGGCGAGATCCTGTCTCTACAAATTCTCAGACTGAATGGTTGAAAGATCCTGTCTCTATCTGCCTTATATTCCTGTTTCTATTTCCTATGTGCTGGTATTAAAGGCATGTACCACCACTGCCCAGTTCTGTTTCTCTTTTAGACTAGTTCAATCTGTGTAGCCTAGGTTGGCCTTGAACTCCTGATCTTCCTGCTTCCTCCTCCCAAGTGCTGGGATTAAAAGTGTGTGCAACTACTGCCTGGCCTATATAATTAACTAGTGGCCTGCTCTACTCTCTGATCCCCAAGGAAGCTTTATTTGTCAGAACATAAACAAAATATCTTATAACATTTTCCCTTTTTGTCTAAAATAAAAAGCAAAGGTTTTAACTAACATAGAAAAACTATATACAACAAGTACAATAACTATATACAAATATCTACAGACAATAATTGCATTAGCAGTATACATTAGCATTGACAAACTAAAAGTAAATGCTCCATTAGCTACACTATTTTGGTGAGTCCAAAGTGCTGTACCTAATTCACTTTCTATCTTAACTTTTATTACCAACCCAAAATTATCTTTTTTATGTCTCTCAACCTTACACACTTTATATCTCTTTAGTGAGTTTCTTTTCTGAGTCTGGTGATAAGGAAAACTATAATTATAAGTATCTAGTCTTCAACTCCATCAGAGATCTGAGGATATAATATTACTTGAGTAAACAGGAACTGTATAGCAAACAATTTCCAAAAATAAGAAATGACAGAAACAGCTGGCTTCCTAGACTGTCATCCAAGGTTTCTCTGCAACTTGGGGTATCTATGTTCAGCCTACAGGCCTAGACTATCTGACAGACTTTACCTGTGAAGCAGGATTTTTGAGGAACTGTCATACCCTGTCTTTCGAAGTTTAGCACTCACTATCTCTTTTGTCCTGCTTATCAAATTTGGACAGCATACTGTCATCAGTGGAGGCAAAGGTGGTTTCTTTCCAAATGCCTAACTTTTATCATAAAGAAAGTACACTCCATATGGAGTCTCTTCAATGCCCATTATCTTCTCTGAAGTAGATTGGTGCTATCAGGAGAAGACATGCTTCATTGTCATTAAAAAAAAAAAATCCACATTCTGTAGATTTCCAAAGTGTTTGAAGACCACCTGTCTGTCTAAAATATATTTCTGTTTGATCTTGAAAACATGCCTAACATGACTACAAGTTTTATTGTAATAGGTGATTAACTACTAACCTGCATGTCTTTATCCTAAATAGTTTGTAGTAAAAATTTTCAAGGACTACAAATTTACGTTGCATTGTTAGATGAGATGTATATGTATAATATCTTGAACAAGAATAGAAACATATATATAGTATGTCCTAACAAAAATAATCTTTAATTTGGATCAATATACAAAAGTCCATATCAATGTAAAATATTTAAAACTAGTAGTTGCTTTTTGGTTTAAAAGTAGATTCAATAATCTACCTTTAATCCTATCATTTCTATAATATATATATACAATATAACAAAAATAACCTCAAATTTGTATCAATATACAGAAGTCCAAGCCAATGTAAAATATTTAAAACTAGTAGTTGCTTTTTGGTCTAAAATTAGATTCAATAATCTACCCTTTTACCTTATATCTATATCCCCCTTTTTCTTTTTAGAACAAGATCTCTGATTCTAATCTCCTTTGTTCAGCTTTTTTTTCCTAACCATTACCAATAACAACTTGTAACCAAACTCCCTAAATGATGACAAATATCCATAACCCACTAAATGACCAAAAACTAATCACCCCATCTCTTGGGAATACAGGCTTTATGTTCGTAAAATTACTTCCTGCTGTATGGAAGTGATGGCATCTTTAGAGGACCTTGAAAAAATTTGGGATAATTGTCAAGTCCTGGGAGAGCTAGTTATATTATTTGTTGTCCAGACTCTGTGTAATGGGAAAGTGCAGGGCTTGTCTCAAGTCCTGGCTAGAGTAGTCTATGAGGCTGGATCATCTCAGCCAGATACCTTGAAATTGTCCTGAGCAGTTTGTAGTCTAAAGCTGATCTTTAGGTGATGTTTGTCAGCTTAGTGGCATTAACATGGTCCAGGTGGAATCATTATTGTGGGGCCCTGTTTCTTTTTGGAGACTTCAGAGATCACAGTTAGGAAAGTTTATTATTTACTGTAGAAAACTGAAACATCATTAATATCAAAACAGAGAGTTTGAATTTTAAGATAGTACTATACCTAAAGAAAAGCTTTAAAGAGTCAAAATAAACTTGAAGGGTAAGAGATTTGTGATAATAATTGTCCTGAGATTTTAGTTTCCCTCTGTTCCATACCAGGTGGCTCTTCTGATATGAAGCTGAGACTCTGCATTTTCTTTTAACACCGTGCTTGGGTTTAGAGAAGGAGAGAGCCATACTCCAACTCCAAAGCCAACTTTAATATTTAATTGAACTAAGACTACAAAAAAAACCCATTTGCATTATGTATCTGTAGAGAACAGCAGAAACATTTAGGAAGATGTATGGAATTTTGTCCTGTTGGAAATGTGATATATCAATAGGCCAATTTACTCCTTTTCTTGGGAAATTTTGTCTGGATGATTCATCATTTTTCTTCAGATGTCTCATTTGTCCAGTGGTCTTCAGACTCCTTGTCTTCATTCTCCTGGAAAGGAAAAAAAAAGCAAATGAAAAAAAGAAAAACAAAGCAACAACAGCAACAACAAAAACCCAACCAAACAACAACAACAACAAAAACCTACCCCAAGCCTAAATTTGGGGAGTTTCCTTTTTGGAAAGTTATATCTGATCAAATGAAAATGATTTGTTAGTCTTGTAAGTTAATTTAGATTAAATGGTCATGCTAGTTGATGAACTTCTTCTAATCAAGAGGTCTCTCTTGTTCAAATTTAATCTTTATCAATTTTGATGGTATTCATAGCTTTTCTTCTCCTGTGGAAACAAAATAAAACCTCTTCCCCAGCATAACACATATCTTGTTGCTGTGAGATGTCTTTCTATATACAGTGAATATGGGTTACTCCCATTGGCCAATAAATAAATCTGCATTGGCCTATGGAAGGGCAGGATGGAACCAGGCAGGAAAATCCAAGAGAGAAAGTGAAAGGAGAAACAGAGAATAAAGGGAGATGCCAACCTGCTGTGCAAGGAGCAACATGTAATAGGACGCAGGGGTAAAGCAAAGAAACGTGGTGATACATAGATTAATAGATATGGGTTGAGTAATAAGAGCTAGCTAGTAAGAAGCCTGACCCATAGGCCATACAGTTTGTAAATAATATAAGCCTTTGTGTGTTTACTTGGGACCAAGTTGCTGTGAAACTTGGGTGTGAGATTCCTCACTATCACGAGGCCTGGAGGGACTGGAGAAACTTCCAAGTACATACTGGTTTCCATTCTGAGGTCAACACATTTTTAAAGTATACAGGATGACTTAATTCAGTAGTTTTTTTCTATTACTCAATGTCTCTCTGCACTGCCATTCCTTTCTCATTAGCATTTAGAAAATTTAAAGTTAATAAAGCATTATACAATCTATCCTAGGGGTCTCTATTACTCCTTTCTGTTTATTTAGCATATCCTTTAGAGTTCTATTAGATCTTTCTGTAACTGCTTGTCTTGTAAGATTGTGTGGTATACCTGTAATATGCTTTATGTTGTAATATGCAAAAAAAACTGTTTCACTTTACTAGAGACATATGCTGGAGCATTGCCAGTCTTAATTTGTACAGGTATTCTCATGATGGCCATGACTTCTAATAGATGTATAATTACAGAATCAGCCTTTTTGAACTAAAAGCAGTTGCCCATTGAAATCCTGAATATGTATCTATGATGTGTTTTACATATTTTAATTTTCCAAACTTTGCAAAATGAAACATATTCATTTGCCAAATTTTATTTCAATGAGTAACCTTTGGATTACTTCCTGCAGGTAGTGGAGTTTGGTTATACAAAAAACAAGTAGGATATTTTCTTATAATTTCCTTGGCTTGTTGCCAAGTCATGGAAAAATCCTTTTTTACACCCTTGCTACTGACATGATGGTTTGTTTATGTAATTCTGAGGCCTCCAGCACATTTCCTATTAATAACTGGTCAATTTCATCAGTACTTTGTGCTATAGGGCCTGGAAGACCCTATGAGATCTGGTATGTGTTATGTATATGAGATGAATACTATTCCTATTCCTTACTAGTTCCTGTAATTGCATAAATAACAAAGTTAATTCTGACTCATAAGCGGTTGTATAAAACAACTTTTCTGCATATTGAGAGTCAATAACTATATTAAGAGGTTTTGTAAAATCTATTAATACCATGAGAATAGCATATAATTCTGACTTTTGGACAGAATCCTAAGGGCTTTGAGCCACTTTTATTAAATTTTCCAATTTATAACCTGGCTTTCCTGATTTTTTTGTTTCAGTATAGAATGTAGGGGCTCCAGAAATTGGTGTTCCCCATACAATGTGATGAAGGGTACAGTTAGTTCTCTTTATAAATTGAATTCTCTTGCTTTTGGGATATTTGCTGTTAATCTCTCCCCAAAAAGTTGCTGCAAACTCTTTACCAACTTTCATTTTCTGCCCATAAAGAGGAAGTTTCACTATTATTAAAAGGTACTAAAGTTTCTACTAGGTCCATTCCTGTCAAATAATAAAGTCTTAATTTACCTCAGAAAACTTTTCCACACATATCTTTAATATTTTACTCTATTTGTGTGGTGAAAAATATCCATGTAAGATAATATCTTCTCTCTGCATTAAAAACTCTGTGGAACAATGCATAGAGGGTAAAATAACCAGAATGCAATCAATCTCCTGATCCAAACGATCCACATGTGCATCCTGTAATTTCTTTTCCACTAAAGCCAGTTCTCTCAGCTTCCACTGATAATACTCTGGCACTAGCTAAGTCCTTGTCACCTTCTAAGGTTTGAAACAAATTACTCTGTTCTTGATTGTGCAATGTCTCCCAGCAATTTTTTAAAGTCATTAAGAGTCTGCAATTGATTTCTCCTGGTTTGTACCTTTTGGCATTGAATTTTTTGTAGACCTAATTTATAAGTAATTAATAGAATCTCCTCATTGTATTTTTGCAGGAGCAATTTGTAATTCTCAACAAGGCAGAATTTTCTTTACTTCTTCAAACATTTTCTCTAAAGTATCTACATTTGAATCAGCTAGTAAAATGTTATCCATATAATGGTAAGTTTATAGCTTGAGGAAAATGTACATGAATCATTTCTAAAGGCTTTCATGCAAAATATTGGCACAAGGTTGGGCTATTTAGCATCCTTTGTGGGAGAACCTTTCATTGATATCTCTTAACAGGCTGAGAATGCTTATAAGTAGGTACCAGGAAGGCAAATTGTTCTCTATCTTTTTCTTGTAAAGGTTTAGTGAAAACACAGACTTTTAAATTGATAACTATAATAGGCCTTTCTTTAAGTAACAGAGAGTGCAAGGGAATTCTAGTTTGTAAAGAGCCCACTGGCTGGATCACCTTATTAATAGCTCTTAGATCTGTGACCATTCTTCATTTTCCAGATTTCATTTTAATAGCAAATACAGGAGAATTCCAAAGACTGGTCAATTCCTTAATATGTTGAGCATTTAGCTGTTCCTTCACCTAAGGCCTGTAATTTTTCTGTTTGGAAAATCACACTACATTGCCTCTCTCCTCTCTCCTGTCTTTTTCATTTCTTTTTTTCCAGTTCAAATAATATTTCCAATGTCAATTTGTAGATGTATTTCTGTCCTTAAACCTCAATTACATGCTATGTAGTTGCAGCATGAGTGTGTGTGTGTGTGTGTGTGTGTGTGTGTGTGTGTGTGTTGTTTATATCTCCCAAAATTCGTCACCTAGTAATGAGTAAAATATTTGCAATCAAAACCATGAGGACTCATGTCTCCAAAATGCATTTCTCCAATGCATTTACTGAGAAGTGAACATTCTACTGAAATGAAAACAATAGTGACAATTTCTAGATCTTCTTTCATCTCTTTTTGGGAGTCATGTAGTAAACTGTTCACATTTATTCATTTCCTGTCAATTTATCACATGCAATTTGAATTCTCTCTTATAAAATCTGTAGAAGTTGGTTGTAAGGTCTTCCTGTGAAATGGTCAGGTTTATTAACTCATGCTTCTCAATCTTGCTTGAGACAATTCCTCTATTTTAATAGTAGATCTTAAAAGACAAATAGAAGAGAGGATCTTTGCAGGGAACAATGGTGGATTGAGGACACATTGTAGCTTTTGTGGATTGAAACATTCTATTCTTTCCCATTGTGGTGGTTTGAGAGAAAATGGCGTGGCCTTGGGGGAATTGTGTCACTGTAGGGTGAGCTTTGAGGTCACCTATGTTCAAGCTACTCTCAGGGTCACAGTCCACTTCCTGCTGCCTGCAAGATCTAGGACTCTCAGTTACTTCTCTAGCACTGTGTTTCTCTACATGGTGCTATGTCACACCATGGTGATAGTGGACTGAACCTCTGAACTGTAAGCAAGTCTCCAAAATTAAATGTTTTCCTTTTTAAGAGTTTCCATGGTCATGGTGTCTCTTCACAGCAACAGAAACCCTAATTAAGGCCTACTCATACTTTTAAAATATATTTTTTTCAATTTTAAAAGGAAAATTTACTTGCCAAGTTTCACCCAGTGTGATACACCAAAAAGAAATTTTAAACTAATAAATTTAATAAATTAAGAATTTTATACAGACACCTGCTGTGGGATGGTCTGTATGTCAAGTGTGTTGCTGATTGGTCAGTAAATAAATCACTGATTGGCCATTGGCTAGGCAGGAAGTATAGGCGGGACAAGAAAAGAATTCTGGGAAGTGGAAGGCTGAGAAGGAGACACTGCCAGCCGCCATCAGGACAAGGAAGATGTAAAGTACCGGTAAGCCACAAGCCACGTGGCAAGGTATAGATGAATAGAAATGGATTAATTTAAGCTGTAAGAACAGTTAGCAAGAAGCCTGCCACGGCCATACAGTTTGTAAGCAATATAAGTCTCTGTGTTTACTTGGTGGGTCTGAGCAGCTGTGGGACTGGCGGGTGAGAGAGATTTGTCCTGACTGTGGGCCAGGCAGGAAAACTCTAGCTACAAATGGCGTCCAATGTGTTGGCAAGAGTTTCCACCTAAAACCTGAGTAAAAAGATTCTAAAATGGAGCTAAAAACAGCTCCTAGTTGTCTCTTTCAAGCTAGCGGCAGCCTGCGTGTTTGAGCTACTATGGCGGGTTCCTGGCGTGCATGCTCGACCTGCAGTATGGCGGGAATGAGGCCTCTGCAAGTGGCACACTAAGCTGTGTGGTGGATTTAGCCTTTGCTAGTACAAAAAAAAAAAAAAGAGGTTTCTGGGCTACTCGCTGCTTGGATGGAAGCATGGACCCACGATAGCTCCCAGAGCTGGTGGTAGAGTGCCGCCGCCATGTTGGGAAGCTGAAGTGGGTGGAACCAGCAGCCATAGCGCCAGTGCCGTTTCAGGCTTAGAAGGCTGCAGTTTAAAGCAATAGGCTCAAGCTAATATAAAAAAAATAAGCCACGTAAAGATGGCTACCACACAGAGAATCTGGATTATGTTCTCTTTGATATTTGTAACTAAAGAAAAACATTTGATTACAAAAGCTGTTGAGTTATGCCAAAATGTATATTTTAAAGGTACCTTGACTTCAAAATTTGGATGTAAGGATATGTTGCTTTGGAAAGGAGGCTCTGATTTTGTTTCCACAGAAAGCCAGAGGCTATGGATTTGTTCAAGATTAAGATACATCAGGTTTGACCAGCCAAGACCCCCTGAAAGATCTCCGATGACACCATGGCCCTGATGATCCAACATCCAGAATGGTTTCAAGGCAACTGGCTCAGACGACATACCCTCATGGACTATTCCATAATTCTAAAATTTTCTTTGTATCCCCATAAGATACAGCGCCCCCCTCCAGCAGGAAGTAGTAAGAGAAACTACGCCCAAATTCCCAAATATACCAAGCTGACTTTGGAGATATGTAAAGGTTAAAACCTTCCTTTTTAAGAAAAGAAAAGGGGAAGTGCTGTGGGATGGTCTGTATGTCAAGTGTGTTGCTGATTGGTCAGTAAATAAATCACTGATTGGCCATTGGCTAGGCAGGAAGTATAGGCGGGACAAGAAAAGAATTCTGGAAAGTGGAAGGCTGAGAAGGAGACACTGCCAGCCGCCATCAGGACAAGGAAGATGTAAAGTACCGGTAAGCCACAAGCCACGTGGCAAGGTATAGATGAATAGAAATGGATTAATTTAAGCTGTAAGAACAGTTAGCAAGAAGCCTGCCACGGCCATACAGTTTGTAAGCAATATAAGTCTCTGTGTTTACTTGGTTGGGTCTGAGCAGCTGTGGGACTGGCGGGTGAGAGAGATTTGTCCTGACTGTGGGCCAGGCAGGAAAACTCTAGCTACAGACACCATAGTAAAAAATCTGAAAAATCTGGTATTATATCTTAAAATTTCTACAGATATAAATCAAAGCTTAAAGTTATGTGTCTATGTATTTTCTTAACATTATAATTTATTATTTGAAAATTTTATGTATGTATAAAATGAATTTTGACTATATCCACCTCTATTTCAAACTCTTTCCAGACACACTTTCACATGTCCCTCCCAAGTTTATGTCTTTTTTCTCAGTGTGTCAAATTTGTGCATCCAATATGTAAAAGGATGCAGCATTATCCACTGAAATATGGGCAATCTACCAGAGTCATATCATTGAAAAATACTGACTGTCTCTCTCCTGGCAGCTATCATCTGCCAATAGTTACTCTGTTAGTGGTGGGATTCATCAAAGCTGGAATTTAAAGAATATATTAATTCTTTGGGAATTTCATAAATGTGTTTGATCATATTCACCACTCTTTACTCCTCCCCCAACTTCTCCCAGATCTACTCACCTATATCCTTCTAGCCTCCCGACTTCGTGTCCTTTCTTCTTTAAAAAATATAACTCACTGAGTCTCTTTATACTTCCCATATAGTCATGGATATAGGGCCATCTACCAAAGCTTAGCCAATCTATTAGGGGTCAACCCTTAATTTAAACTGACTCTCTCTTTCCTAGAAGACCTCAACTGTCGATAGTTTCTCAGCCTATGTAAGAAGGAGGTCTCAAGGAGAGATCCATGAATCTTCTCCCTGGGAAAGGGAAATAGAATAGATTTTACAGGTGGACTTGGGGTGTATGTAGATGTGAACAGGAGGGATTAGGTGCAGGGGGGATTGAGGGAGAGTACTAGAAGAGACGATTGGAATTGGAGGGCATTGCTAAATTGATATAGTATCAAACTGTTTTCTAAATTGTAATCTTCATGCCAATAGTAGAGTAGCTCTCAACTCTCATCACAGAATCATTATGCAATGAATGTGGAAACCTAGTATAGTAGAAATTCCCTGGAAATTGTGAGGGTGACCCTAGGAAAGACTTCTAGTAATGGGGGGATACAGAGCCTGAACTCAGCATCTTTTGTAACCAGGCAAGACTTTTCAATAGTGTGATTGGGACATCAACCCAGCCACAAAACCTTTGCCCTGTAATTTGCCCTACCTGTAAGATGTGCTGGTGTAATGGTGGCCCAGAACTTGTGGGAGTGGCCAACCGATGACTGGCACAACTTGAGGCCCATGCTATGATAGGGACCCCACACTTGACACTGCCTGGATGACTAGGAGCCAGAGGCTAGATAGCACAGAGGCATAGGATAGACCCAAACAAAACTGGTCAAAATATGTCAATGAAATGATTCTTAATAATATTCTGCTGTAATCATAGATATGTGTCTAGCCCAACCATCATCAGCGAGGATTCATTCAGCAATTGATGGGAGCAGATACAGAGATGCACAGCCAAACATTAGGCAGAACTTGGGGAACTCTGCAAAAGAGGATGTGTGCTATAGGAGCTGGAGTGGTTGAAGTCAGCATGAGGACACAGCCCACAGAATCAACTAAGCAGAGCTCACAAGAGTTCACAGATATGAGAGCAGTGGGGGTAGGAAGTGAGGTTTCTTCTTCTTCTTCTTCTTCTTCTTCTTCTTCTTCTTCTTCTTCTTCTTCTTTTTTTTAGTGCTAGCAGCTCCCACAGCCACTTATTCTTTTCACTTCAATCAGCCCTAGGTCTTTATATTAACTGTCATTCATTGCATAAAGAAGGTCCTGTGATGAGAGTTGAGAGCTGCTGTACTATTGGCATGAAAGTTACAATTTTGAAAACAGTTTGATACTATATCAATTTAGCAAAATATTAAAAGTAGGATCTCTATGTGGCCATCAACAGGTCCTTGACTTAGTTTACAGACCCAGGCATAAGTTTTGTCCTGTGGAGTGGTCTTAAAATGGAATCAGTAGGTGGCTGGTTATACCACAGATCTTTCATGGCATTACTGCACCAATGGGCATACCTTGCCAGGTTGATGATCACTGAGGCTCACAGTATTAACAGTAGGTAAAAACGTTGACTTTTCTCTCTCAACAGCCTTTATAGTATCCTTGACTTTACAAATGCTAGCCAGTAAACTATACCTTAGTAAATTAACAGAAAATCAATTCCTATAAAAATGGAGGGAGTGCTATTTTTTTATTATTTGGAAATTTTTTATTCATTTTACATACCAATGACAGATCCCCCTCTTCTCTCTTCCTACCCCTCCAGCTTTCCCCCAATTCAACCCACCCATATTCCCCCTTCTACAAGAAGGTAAGGCCTCCCATAGGGAGTCAGCGTAGTCTGGTACATTCAGTAGAGACAGGTCCAAGCCCTGCCTCAAGGCTGTGCAAGGTAGTGGGCTCCAAAACGTCAGCTCATGGACCAGGGATGGGTCCTGATCCTACTGTCAGGGGGCCCCTTAAGCAGACCAAGCTACACAACTGTCTCAAATATGCAGAGGGCCAATCCAGTACCATGGACGGGATGGTTGATCTGGAACAGGGATGGAGTGGGAGAGCAATGAAAGAGATACCATGATAGAGGGAGAGAGACATCATAGGGATAGCAAGAAACCTGGTGCTAGGGAAGTTCCCAGGAATTCACAAGGATGACCCCAGCTTAGACTATTAGCAATAGTGGAGAGGGTGCCTGAACTGGCTTACCCCAGTAATCAGATTGGTGAATACCCTAACTGTCATCATAGAGTAACTGATGGAAACAGATGCCAAGATCCACAGCCAAACACCAGGCTGAGCTCCAAGAGTCCAGTTGAAAAGAGAGGAGGTGGATTCTATGTGTTATTGCTTTTTAATTGGCTTTCTATACTCAGTGTCTATGTTTTAAAACTATATATGGATTCAAATATGAATGTCTCTCAATCACTGACCCAATTTAACCACAAAAATCATTATTTCAAAATTTTAAAAGAAAATAAATATTAATTGAAGCTGAGGCAAGTGAAGGTGTCTTCTTTCTGCAGAAAATGCAAACAAACGAACAGAAAACAAAATAAAGCAAAGCCAAAACCGACCACTTCAGATAAATGTGATGTCTGACAGAAGAGGAGAAATAGATTTTTTATTAACATTCCTTACCAGAGAGAAGGAGTATAAGAGTAAGAGCTAGACAATGACAGGCCTGAGCTAATGGCCAAGCAGTTTAAATAATATAAGAGTTTGTGTGTTTATTTTATAAGTGGGCTCTGGGACTGGCGAAACTTGGTGGCGGGAGCTGGAGAAAAATTCTCCAGCAACAAATGGCGTCCAACGTGGTGGCAAGAGTTTCCACCTAAAACTTGAGAAAAGATTCTAAAACGGAGCTAAACACAGCTTCCTAACTGTCTCTCTCAAATGAGTAGCAGCTGCCGGTTTGAGCTACTGGTGGGTTTCTGGCGTGTGCGCTCAACCTGCAGTATGGCGGGAATCAGGCCTCTGCAAGTGCTACATTAAGCTGCATGGTGGATTTAGCCTTTGCAGGTACAAAACAAAAAAAGAGGTTTTTGGGCTACACGCTGCTTGGATAAAAGCATAGACCCACGATAGCTCCCAGAGCTGGCGGTAAATGTAGCCATGTTGGGAAGCTGAGGTGGGCGGAGCCAGCAGCCACAGCTGCTGCAGTTTAAGGCAAGAGATTCACAATAAGACAGATTCAGATGTAATAGTTTACAATGTGTGTAAAAGATACGTAGGCTTGAAAGAGACAAACAAGGTGATATATAGAGTTATAGAAACAAATACATAGTTTTAAAAAATAAAGTCTTTAAAGAGACAGTAAAGGTAGTATAAAAATAAGCCACGTAAAGATGAATATTACACAGAGAATCTGGATTGTGTTGTCTTTGGGATTCTTAACTGCAGAGAGATATTTGATTGTAAAGGAAGCTGAGTTAAACCAATATGCATATTTTAAAGGTACCTTGACTTCAAAATTTGGATATAAGGATATGTTGCTTTGGAAAAGAGTCTCTGCTTTTGTTTCCACAGAAAGCCAGAGACTATGGATTTGTTCCAGATTAAGATACATCAGGTTTGACCAGCCCAGACCCCCTGAAAGGTCTCCAATGACACCATGGCCCAGATGATCCAACATCCAGAATGGTTTCAAGGCAACTGGCTCAGACGATACAGCCTCAGGGACTACTCCATGATCCTAAAATTTTCTTTCTGTCTCCAGAAGATACAGCGCCCCCCTCCAGCAGGAAGTAGTAAGAGAAGCTACGCCCAAATTCCCAAATATACCAAGCTGGCTTTAGAGATGGAATTGGCTCACTCCCCCTCTAAACCCAGACATATTGCTCAAAAAAAAAAAAATGGTTAAGAGATTCTTATGTCCCAAATCAGAAGAGCCCTCTGGTGTGGGACAGACAAAAACCAATATTTTTATTTAAAGCAGGTTGATTATAAATACAATCTCTTTCTAAAGAAAAAAAAGGGGATAGTTTAGATATGATAGGATGAAAGGGTAGATTAATGAACCTACTTTTAAAGAGTAACAACTTGTTTAAAATGTTTTACATCGGTATAGATTTTAGTTTATTGATACAAGTTTAAACTTAATTTTGTTATACTGTATATATATTTCTATTCTTGTTTGAGGTATTATGTTTATGTAACTCATTTAAAATTGTAATGGATAATTAAAAAATAGATTAATAGTTAGTCATCTATGATAATATTTGTAGCCATGTTAGTTAAGTCTTCTAGGTATACATAGATATATTTCAGATAGATAGGTAGTCTTCAAACACTTCAAAGACCTACAGAATATGGCATTTAAAATGTTTTAAAAATTTAGACTTTCTGGACAGTGAGACATGTCTGCTCCTGACAGCACCGATTTACTTCAGAGAGGAGGATGGGCATCGAAGACACTCCATATGGAATTTATCTTCACCTTGACAAAAATAGCCATTTGGGCAAGAAACTGTTCTTGCCTGGACTGCCTGATCAACTGGACATAGAGGACCCATAAAAAGGTGACCACTGAACTTTGCTTGACAAAATGGTCCTTCAGGTTCCTGCTTTGCAGAGAAAACTGCCAGACATTCTACAGGACACAGAGAAAAGTGAATAAGAGACTCTAGGCCTGTGGGCTGAAGACAGATGCCCCAACTTTACAAGAAAACTTTGCATGACTGTCCAGGCTCAGCTGTCTCTGTCTACCCTACAAGACTCCTAAAAGTTGCTTATATCCTTCTCCATTTCTCAGGTAGTAGTATATCCTTCTGAGGTCTTTGATGTGGTTAAAGACTAGATACTTACAATTTTCCTTAGTTATAATAAAAGATAAGTTAGATATAAAACCTTAAACTTACAAATATAAGATAGATAGGATCTCTTCTTTAATATTATAACTGTAATTCTTGCTTGATAATTGTTTTGTTATATGTAATTTTACTATGTTAAAGTTAAAACCTTCCTTTTTAAGAAAAGAAAAGGGGAAGTGCTGTGGGGTGGTCTGTATGTCAAGTGTGTTGCTGATTGGTCAGTAAATAAATCACTGATTGGCCATTGGCTAGGCAGGAAGTATAGGCGGGACAAGGAAAAGAATTCTGGGAAGTGGAAGGCTGAGGGGGAGACACTGCCAGCCGCCATCAGGACAAGGAAGATGTAAAGTACCGGTAAGCCACAAGCCATGTGGCAAAGTAAAGATTAATAGAAATGGGCTAAATATAAGAGTAAGAGCTAGACAATGACAGGCCTGAGCTAATGGCCAAGCAGTTTAAATAATATAAGAGTTTGTGTGTTTATTTTATAAGTGGGCTCTGGGACTGGCGAAACTTGGTGGCGGGAGCTGGAGAAAAATTCTCCAGCTACAAAGGAGATCTGCTAGCCCTGCACGCGGACACCTCAGACTCACTCCTTGTAATGCAGCTGCCACCATGGAAATTGCACAAAACCAAATTCTTGCCAGTAACTGTGAAATTTGTCTCCTATCTCTGTGCCTAATGATTTGTCCAAACTAATTTTTACATTTCCTAAGTCATAGCCTACTTGGAGTTTCCCAGGGGCACAACTTCATTATCTCAGTAATCGCATTGTCAAAAAGCTGTTAAAATCTCTATGAAGGTCTTGTTTCCTTTCTTTTTCTTGTAAGCATCACCTTTAGAACTAAACACCTTTACAAAGTTAAGTTTCTTCCTTTCTCCTTCTATTCTGTCTGAAGAATTTCTGTAATTCCTCAGTTTTATTTTATTTTGCAATGTGGTTGACATTCTAATACGGGAGTGGATTATACCATGAGGTTGAACATTCTTTATGATTATAGTTAACTACTTTATTTTCTCTAATGGATTTTCTATTGTTTACTAATTTGGAATACAAAATACATCAGTTTTATGCCAGACAAAAAATTTTAAATTAATATGCAGCAAATAAATATATATCTAAGTATAAATGAATAATCATAAAAATTAGGAAAGATACCATCATTCCGATTTTGCTTAGCATTAAGCTATCAGTTTTAATATACTATGTAATAATCACTTTTAATAAGAAATAGCACACTAAAATATGTTAATAGGAAAATCTTACCTAGAATAAAATGGTAGATGTACGTTGTGGTGTTTTGAATGAAAAATATTCCTCATAGGCTTAAGCATGTAAACACTTGATCTCTAGTTGGTGGTGCTGCTTGGCGAGGTTTAGGAGGTGTGGGCTTGCTGGAGGAAGTGTGTCACTGGGGTTTGGCTTTGAGAGTAAACAGCCTGGTCTTCTTTAAGTTCACTCTCTGAACTTCAAGTTTGTGGTAAATGATGTTGTATTTCATCTTCCTGTATCTGCTTCCATGCCTGCTCCCATGCTTCCTTGGCATGATGGAATTTTATCCCCCTGGAGCCGTAAACCCAAATAAACACCCTGTAATTTGCTTATGGTCATAGTGTTTTGTCACAGCAGCAGTAAAGTAACTGATACATATGTTCTTCTATTTTATCTGCTGTACTTTGTGTTACCATCATTTAGGTCTTTAATAATCTTTCTTCTTTTTCATTAGAATGCATATGGTGATGTTATACCATGAAGGACCACGAAGTAATATCCTTACTGGCAGAAACATGGGCTCACCTGTGTGAGCTTCAGCACAGCCAGCAGCAAGTTTTACATGTAATGTTGATGATAATAGAGATGCATGGACCGACTGCAGCTGTGTTACCTGCAAAATGACTGCACGTGTTTAAAGCAGTTAAAAATTCCAGCGCACAACTGGGGAAGATCTTAATGCCTAGCCCCTACTGTGGAGCTAGTGGCAGTTATGACTGCTGAGGGAGGAACAGTCACTTTCTTTGAGCAAGATGGTCACTGGTAAGCCACCTGAGTCAACCCAGTACATGACCGAATTCGTTGATTTGTTTTCCTTTTGCTCATTTTTTTTTTAAAGGACATGATATGTGGAGGGAAATGTCTTTGGAGATAATGTGAGGGTAGCAAGAGGGAGTTGGAGACGCGTGGATACAACCAAGATGGGGAGTATACATGCATAAACTTTTCAGAGAATAAAAGAAATAACTGTGAGATTAATATCCCTGATTTAAAGTGCACCCACCATCAACAGCAAAACAAAACAACGAAAGGAAGCTTTAGTGTTTGCAATGGCAGATTATTAGGCTACTTGAAGGCTGGTGTCAACTCTTTGTGTTGTCTTTTCAGAGCACTATCACGGCAGGCTTACACTGGCCCTCATTCTATGACAGTTTGCTGAAATTATTAAGGTGCTCTTCCATCTAGCGGTGATTCTCTTTTTTAATACTCTTGAGGCTCATTATGAACTCCCCACTCTGCCTGGCTGTGGCTCAACAAGTGTTCTTCAGAGAACTCTGGGCACTTTATCTTACCTCACTGATTCATGCTATATTTACATAACTGATTAGACTTCCCACCACCCCTTCAAAACCCCAACTGTTTACTAAGTTTTGTGGGCCTTTTTCCTCCCTGCATAATTCTTTCTTCTCAGGAATGGTTTCTGTAAATTACAGGTTTTTGAGTCTTTTTCAGTCCTTTATTTCTATTATTTACCTCTTTGAAATTGCTAGGCTCATTTTGATTTGGTCTCTCTGTGAAGATGTTCTTTAAATTGTTTTAAGTAGCACACCAGAACAATTTAAAGCTGTCTGAACATGCTTTTCCCTCTCTCAAAGATTAGTCCTAGGATGCCCATGTTGATGTCCAGAGGACATTTTTTTTCTTTATTATTTTAGTTTGATATCAGTATGAAGTAAATCTAATTCTTAAATCCTGACTACCTTATTTTTATAGTATATTCAACTCTAAATTTGTGAAACAAGTTTTAATTTATAAATACTTTTAATTTCCAGTTAGTCAGACGTATACTTATGAATCCACTTCATTGTTTGCCGCTCTGAAGGGAAAAAAATAATTACAAGCAGTGGAATGGGAAAGTCTGGCTGAAATAACTCAAATATGCTTAATCAAAGTGTGGCTTGAGGTGTGGGAAATCAAAATATTCTCAAGGCAATGCGACTCCAGAAGTATGTCAGAGGACTTTTTTCAAATGTGTAGAAAGACAAGGAAAGTAGATTTCGGGAATCATTTCTGAATGCCCTGAATCAGAGTGGAGAACAATATAATGAGAAATTCATTCTCTATATAAATATTCACTGGCTCAGGAAAAGAGAACCAGCAAATATTAATTGAGTAGAGAAATCGTCAGCCTATAAAGCCTCTGCATGGGAGTGTACTTTCCAAGAGACTTGGAATATGAAACAGCTAGAAATGAAATACTTTTGTTCTCCAGAGAATGTAGACTTTCTGGGTTGCATTGGAAGCAAACTTTATTTGCCTCGGTTTAGAGAACATTCTCAAAATACTGAAAATATGATAATCCTAAATTTCTTCCACTATCCCACCCTACAATTATTTATCTTTGAATATTATCAGAGTGAATTGTTTTATTGTTTGTGATGATAGTCACATACATTTTTGTATGTGCTGAACTATTTGGACATGGAGAACATCTATAGGAAATAAAATGTGGATTTTTGAAGTTATTTGAAAATAATAAGATTATTTACAATTTAGACAACATAATGTCTATATCATGTTTTATTTTAGAATTATTGTTACCAAAATGATTTTGGGAAGGTTGATTTTTCTCAGAGTATCATAAAATTTTGTACATATAAATATATCCTTTATTTACACACAAACTACACACACACATACACACACACACAAACACAAACACAAACACAAACACACATAGAGATTAGGATATGCCTTTGGTATGTGAAATAAAAAACGTGGGAAAAAGAAGTTCAAATATGGCCTTTCAAATATAGCAATAGTCTTTTCTTTCTATGTATATGAAAGCCTAAGTTCATGCACTAGAAATTTACTAAACTCAGTAACATGACATGTGTCAAAGCATAATACCTATTTACTCTATTTCAGGGGACTAATTGAAGGATTAGTCATGAGTGTTATTCTCCTTGGGCAAAGGAATTTTTGCCTTTGAGTTAAATGAATCAAAACTGTTTTCAACAATCTCTCCTGATCACATACAGTACCAATGTACAGAAATATGAACATTTTCTCATTGGCTATAACATAATACTCTTGCTAATAAAGGAGATATGAAAATTGCAGTTCTGTGGTTTGAAAAGTACCCATGCCCCAAATAAATATTTGGATAATATAATTCCAAGTTTTGGTTTTGTTTGTCTTTCTCTTACATTGCATTATTCATGAGCAAAGTCAGGTTCACACAGTAGACAGAATAATAAATACATAAAGGATTCTGTATCAGTTGCACACCACTTATTTTCCAGTTCTACAAAGAACACAAGAGGATTTTTCAGCTTTGTGAACTCTATGAGTACATGATCTAAGAAAGACTCTTAGACAGCCATTTGGTTAAATACTTCATGAGATATCCCATCATACTAGCTAAATACTGGCCATCCATCCTTCCAAACACCCGTGGAGAAATGATCTAAGCATGGAATTTGCACTCTTGGTTTTTTTCTTCCACCAGCCTTTGGCATACATGCTAAAGCAAAAGCCTAAAAATTATGTTGTTTCCAAAAATGTAATCATATCTCAGAATAGAACACAATGAGCTGGTAAAGAAGCTAGTATTAAATGAAGTAGAATTTGCACTATTTGTCATCTAATATAAAATTCCAAAGGAAAAAAAAATAGAGGTATGATTTCTAAGGAGGATCATAGGGACTCCTTCTTTTGAATTATGTCCATTGGTGACATTGTTCTCTATAAAGAAACTGCTTCATCACTTCCTAAATTTTGAGTTCAGTTATTTTTTTTTTTCAATTTTATGCAAGATGGGGGCAGAATTTGACCTATGGATAATTCTGTACCAAAATTGTGCTTTAAAAAGGTCCAAATGTTCTATATGTTTTTGAGATTTCCCGTATGGCTTGTCAAATTGGGCATTCACTATTTCAGCCCTGTGCAGCTAAAGCAAATCACCTCTTATCTTCCCATGCAGCTTTCTGCATATGGAAGTTGTTGCCTCATGATCAATGCTCACCTGATGGCTCGTGGAGAAAGCCCTCCACACTTCTGAAATTCTCTCCTAGCAAGTCCCTTCTGAGAATCATGTCTATCCTGTCCCCTCATGTCTCATCAGTCCAAGAACTCTTTCTGCTTTTCCTACTGTTCTGCCTGGGAAATCCCCCTGCTGTTCACAGTCAGAGAGCTCATCTGTTTTATTTGCATCTCTTAGCTACTGGCTCTTTCTTCTTGGCTGATATCCAGTGCCTTGGAATTTTTTTTTCAATTATTTTGGCTGCTTTTTAAATGCTTGGAGAAGATATTTCACCTTAGTCAAGGGTGGAAACTTTGAAAATAGGCTCTTTTAATTTACGTTAGTTTTCGCATGTTTAATTTTTGTCCTGGAACAAGAAGGCATGCTTAATGAAACACAAACTTCACATTAGTATTCTTTCTATCTCTGATGTTCATTTACTTACATAAATCCCAGCGGCTAAGAGGCAATTAGACAGCAGATGGCACAGTTCAAATCAATTCAATTGAATGGTATGTGCTATGAATAGCTAGGCCTGTCAATGTGTGTGTTCAAAAACACAGTTTAATTTCTTTTTGAGAATTTTAGAGATGGGCACTGTATTCACACCATTCATATCCCCTACCTTGTCCCCATCCAACTCCTCCTATGTATCCCACTCCCACTCCCTCTCAAACCAATAATCTCTTCTTTTCCTGGAACTCACTTGGTAGCCCAGGCTGGCCTCGAACTCACAGAGATCTGCCTGGCTCTGCCTCCTGAGTGCTGGGATTAAAGGCGTGCACCACCACCGCCCGGCTCATAATCTCTTCTTTAATTATTATTAAACACACACACACACACACACACACACACACACACACACACACACAATACAGTCTACTAGGTCTGTTTAGAGTCACTCAAATGTGTGTTATGTGTCTAGGACTGACTACTCAAGACTGAATATCCTATCAGTGGGCTCATTTCTGAAGACTCTGTCAGTGGCCATTAATTGCCTTTAGTTTTTCATGGATGGATAAAGCTTTGTGAAATTTTCCCTATCTATGCAGACATGTCAACTGGTGCTATTGTACAGGCCTTATTTAGGTGACCATATTTTTAAGATCTTGTAGGGAAACCTTCCTTGTTATATATGGAAGACACTATCTCACAGCAGACTTCTTGTTCTCTGGCTTCTTCCACATATCCCCTGAGCCTCAGGTGTAGGGGTAGCATTTTATATGGATCAGCTGAGGTTGAGCACCTCACAGTAAGTCTTTGTTCCCCCAAAAAATACAGTTCATCTAACAGCTGCCCTTATGCTCTTGGTAGTCCTCAGTTTGGCTTCAACATCTAAATATTATAATTCCTACTATCATCATTTGTAAAGTAGACAGAAGAGTAAACCAAAACAAAAATACTGACACTATTGTTATTTACCATCTTTTGTGTCATGTATTTATTATCTGTGCTTTCATTTATTTCATAATGAGAACTTTAAAAATTGACTCTCAGCAATTTTAAAATGGAATGGTATTTATCATTCTCTGTAATAAAACTAAAAAAGAATAAAAAACCCACATTATTTCTCTCTAGATTTAGTACCCTTTCCGCACCATTTCTGTATTTATATCCTAGTCTTCCTAATTACCACTCTATCTTTTTCTAATATTTTAATTTCCATTCATAGTGACAACACATGGTAGGACTATCTTTTTGGGTGAAGATTATTTTGCTTTGCCAAATTCTCTCCAATTTCATCTATAGTGCCATGAGTGATAGAATGTCCTTTTTATAAAGGCTGGGCAATACCCCACTGTGTATGTACACAATGCCACATTTTATTTTGTCAATTCTTCTTTTGATGACTTATACTGCTTTTTACAAATTTGCTTTTATGATTCCTTACTACAGCGATGGTGGGTGCAGTTGTCATCTCAACACATTATTGCTAATGCTGTGGGTGAGTATTTTGAAGTAGGATTGCTGGACCACATGATAATCCAACCTTCAGCCTTTGGAGAAACCTCCACACAGTTTTTCTGTAATGCTTGAATTAATGTTCATTTGCTCCACACTGTACAACTGCTCCTTTTCCCTGTATCCTTGCCAACACCTGTTGACTTGCGTGGCATAGTTTCTAACTACATCTTTGACTTGCATTGTTGTAATGATAAGTAATTCTGAACAGTCTTTCATGTATTTACAGACTTTTTCATTTTTTAAATAATAAATATATACTCAGGTTCAATTTTTCATTATTTGATTGGTTATGTGTATTTGCTTATGACACTTTTGAGTCACAGTATATTCTGAATATTAACCCTCTATCATTGTCATTATTTTCTCCCAAGTGGTAGTATTTTCTACACAGTGTTATTCACCCGAAGAAGAATAAATTTGAGCTCTTATCTACTCTCATGCAAAATTACAACTTAGGATGAAGTAAAGACATAGCACAATCTCTAAAACTGTAAAATTTTAGAAACCTCTGAATATTGTGGTGGACAATGTATAAATTTATAGGTAGAAACCCAAAAGTACACGAAGACAAAGAAAGTTGATTGAATGGGTCACATCAACAAACAGCTTCAATGCAGCAAAGGAAACTATTAACAGTCTTTTAATGACATCAAAACGTGATTTTCTCACAAACAAACATTATTTATGGTTAATTATGCATTTTTCTCAATTATGTGTTTTTTGTTTTATTATTTAAAATTCTGAATAACACAACTAAGAAACCACAAGAGGATAAGAGAGAGCAATGGGGGTGAATATGATCAAATTCACATGTGAAAACAAATATTTAGTCTTTGTTGGAGAAGCTAATCTAATTTATACATAATAAAAAATGATAATCCATGGGATAATATAATTCTGTACCTTATTTCCTCTGTATGATAATCCCTAAAGTTGAAGTCTGTTTTAATCTCTAAGATTCCACCACAGTACCCACATGTTGCACTTAACTGGGTGTGCTTAATTTCACTGCCATTTTTTAGTTACATGACACCCTGTTTTATTAGCTATTCCATTTTATATGAAGAACACTCAACAATGGAGGCAGTGGGTTGGTACCTCAGCCTCTGTTTAATTCACTGGAATGTTCCTCTATAACTGAGGGTGTTAGCCTTACCTGTGGGTAATTGTGGAGATCCACTGAGACATCCTTAGACCTAGAACAGCACCCCAAATAAAATAAACCTATTCTAAATTTTATGTTATTTCACTAGTAATTTAACCCTTTTAACAAAATAACCATGAAAGACTAGGATTCTTCAGTTAATATGAAAAATGACTCAATTTTGTCAACTCTCTCTCATACTCTTGAGATGAAATTATCAGTGTGTTTTTTCTAGTTTAGAAAATTAAAAATTGTATCCATCCATCTGATTACATCTAATTTTAAAATTAAATATATGGTAGTTAGTTTTAAATAATCATCATATAAAATCAAATAAAATTTGAGAGGATAGCAAAAGTTATAGTTATAAAATTAAGGTAATTCATTATGAAAAAATTTCTAAAAATAAGCAATATAATAAATCAAAAGTATACATGCTAGTTAGTCAAGTGAAAATCAGATTCAGTATCCTTTTAAAAAATTTACCATATATATGATATTCATCTTCATGGATATTTATAGGTAAGTGACATATATATTGAAAGATTAAACAATAACAATCGGTGTTTTCAAGGAGGACAAGCTTGAGTTGGGGGTTTTACAGGGCAGGAGGCTTCCCAGCTGTGAATGATAGATGCTTTGCCAACATAAGCTCAGAGAAGGAGTAAAAAACGTGACTTAGAATGTGAGGAAGAACTGGAGGACAGGATATATTGTCAGATTCAAAGGATGGAAGTGAGTGAGATTGAAAGGCAAGAAAAACCATGAACAGGGTATAAAAAAAAGATTCAGTTAAAATGTGCTCAGAGTTTCCAGAGCAGTAACTGTATTGTGGTGAGCTGCAGTGGGTGGGGGAAGACTGGGCAGGAAGATGGCTTCCAGGGTGCCTGCCGTTTCATAAACATGCAAGAAACAAACTGGGCTTTATTTTAAACAATAGGAGAAGCACTTACATTTCGTTTCAGAATATTTTCTAGAGGACTTTGTGAGAAATATTGTGTCTTGGTGACAAAAATGATTTGACTTAACCTAAATGTAAACACACACAAAAAAACTATGTATAAAAGATAGAAGCCAAAAATTGTTTCAATATACAACCATTATATATAGAGAAATATACATCTTAAAGCTAAAATAGACATTGAGATTACAGTATCATATTATCTCAATTTACAAATGAGAAAGTATAGTTCTGGGTTTTGGCTTTACACATGTATGCCCATAAGCACAAATCCATGTTCTTCTTAGACTAAATGAAGATGATTATAAATGTCTACAGCCTATCCAGAAAATCACAATAAAACATGAAAATGAAGTACACCGTTTAAAATAAAATGAATGTGGTATAATTCAACTTAATGCTTCATTTACTCCCTTAATGTCATATCTGAGTAGTAGACTCAAGAATAACTGTTTTCTTTACATCGTAGTTATATAGTATGAGTTGACAATAAGAGAGTTAACCCTCAAATTATGAGTACATTCTTTCTTTAGAATAAATATTTAATATAGTAGCTACAAAATTTATTTTTGTTTTCTTGTCAATTCATTTATATGTTGATAATTCTAAAAGATTCTATGTATTTAGACATACCTTCTGGAGGTTAGGGACATATCTTAGCTGGTAAACTACTTATTGTATGAGAATAAGGACCAGAGACAATAATCCAGGCTTGGGGTTGGGTGTTCCATATCTCTGAGCTGGGGTGAAAGAGAGTAGAAGATCTCTGGGCTTCTTGGTCCATCATTCCAGCATCCTCAGTGAGTCTAAGGTTCTAGTGAAAGTATTGGTCTCAAAAGAAAGCCAAGATTGACCACTGCTAAGGAATGAAACCCAAAGCTGACTTCAATCTCCACACACATACATACACTTGGATGTGCACCTATGCATGCATGTGCACCCGCAGATACATGAACATGCACACACATTTACACAGAGAGAAAGAAAATATGTGTTTGTGGGAATAAATAAAATTTTACATTCTAACAAATCATGTGACAGGCTTCCCTTCTACCATGCCCTTGCCAATATTTGTTGTTATTTATTCTCTTAATCTCTGATTAAGTCTGGTTAGTTATTCCGAAAACTTTTTCATATTATTTGGCCATTTGTATTTTATCTTTGGAAGACAGGTAGTATTCGAATGAGGGCTCTATTCAGCATCAGGTAAATAAAACTGTTTGATTTTTAATCCAATTTGCATCCCTGGGATACAGAATGTTACTGCAATGAGGTTGACACTGAAAAGTGGATCTAAATAATTGAGAATAATAAATATTCTTCCTCAAAGAGTCACTTTATCCTGGGTCTGAGGAAATTACTTGTCAACGCTAAGTGTGTGATAACAGATCATTAAAGTCAATGAAAGGAGATATTAGGTGCAAGACCCAACAGAAACGAGAGAAAAAGAGATAGGTCCAAGTTACCTTCAGGCTCTGGAGTGACTAGATCTACACTATAAGGTGAGCGTCCTCACTCCATCCAAAGGAACACAAGGCACAGCAAAGCAACTGAAGGGTCCATGATCTATAAATTCACAGAATCATTTTTAAGAGAATGAAATGGAGACGCTCAATTTATAATTATATGTGTAATAGTTGCATTAAACAAATTTGAAAAGAAAACAAGTGAAAGGAGTAGAGTGAGGAATTGTTTGCTCGCCAGAGTCATGAGGGGTACCCTCTAACACACGTAATTACTGAATCCACATCATCCATACCCTCCACTTTGCAGGTGAAGAGGCTCAGTTCAGGCAGAGGCCACAGTCTCTGTATCTCCACTGTTATCTCACGCAATAGGACAATCTTTACATCACCCTTCAGGGAGCAGATGCTGCACTTGTCTGCAAGAACTCATCTCTTCTCGGTAAACAGATGGCAGGGCATAAGTGCCTGTTGTTTCAGGGGCATTTAAGAAAAACTAAAACAACACTTTATTCCATGTCTTGATGCCAAATTGCAGAGTTTCTGAGAGAAGTTAAGGGCACATTTTTCGAATCCTGTTGTTTGTCCTCTTATTGGGGTTGTAATTTGTTCCACTGTTACCTCCAGCAAAATCATTTTGCCCGGTTTCTGGAAATCCCGCCACAAGTCTCCCCATAACCACTACCTCTTGCCCTTTTCTTCTTCTGCTCTGTCTTCTCCTCTTCATCTCCTTCCTCTTCTTTTTCTTGTTCCCTCTTCCTTCTCTTTCTCCTGCACCTTCATCTTTATACCACATGCTTGACATTCATCTTTTCTATCATTTCATCCAAACATCAAAAAAGAGAGATAAAAGATTAATATAATTTACCACACAGTCCTGAACAAATCCAGTAAGTGGCTTGGGCTTTAAAGAGAATTGCTTATTTTATTCTAAACATTAGCATCATCTAAGAAATCAAGAAATCACCCAGCCCAAAGTCAGATATATTCAATCAGATCTCATGGCCTGGAGGCTGCTCATGTGCATTTCTTAAAGACTTCCAGGAGATTACAGTGGGTGAGCATATGTTCCTAATTTTGTCAGGACAGGCATGTCACTTGTTCTCACAGCTGATGCTTTGTTTATGAAAAAATAAAGGCTTATTGAACAACTGTGCTCTGAAACGTCAGAATGTGCAAATTAAGGGTAATTATTCACTTTTTAATTTTCTTAGGCTTTTCAGTATTAGATGACATAGATGTATATTTACGTTAGCTCCTTTGCAACTAACAAAAATTAGAAAAGAAGCCTAATTCATGTGATTTTGTGAATACAGTGTTTCCTTTTCTTGTTTATTGTTCAAGTACATACAAACATACCCAATCTACAAGCGTGTCTCTAACCCTTTCTTGTTTAAATGCATACAATAGTTCTTTCAACATTTTAATTTAAGTTGCAAAATTTTCAGTCATCAGGCAGCATAACCACACAGGACAAAGGGTTGTTTTGATGAATTCCCTGATCTTCCTCTCTCTCCCTTTTTGTTTTCATGTGATAATAAATTGGTTTACTGTATCTGAAGTAATTTGGCACATTCTAATGAATACACTGACAGCCCAGAACAGAATTTCACCCTGGGAACCATGACTCACCAAGCTATAAATACATCGGGAGCTCCCAGAAAGGTGCTGAGGAATCACACTGCAGAGCCTTTCTGTGAGGAGGATGCAGGGTCTCTAGGGTGAACCGATACCAAACATTGGAGCTCTATGTATTCTTTTAATTTTAGAAAAGGTATCTGCAGTGTGTAATGTTGAAGAGAATTACCAATAAATGTGAGATTATTCATGCATATCTATACTTCAGTGTTGTTTGCATTCTGGGGCTCCTATTGACGATGAAGATCAGAGCATCTTCCTTTAATTATGCCATGCTTTATCCAGAATCTTATTGAACTGACCTGCAGTCACAGTATCCTTTGATGGATAAGCCCTGAAGTTGAATAACTTCCCCATGGTCTGCTGCTGGGAGAGAGATATGGTTTTACTCTACAGTAGACCTCTGGTAAGAGCTCATTACAATGTAGAATGTATCATATTTCCCCTGTACTATGTGTCAGCCAAAATGTAAATCAGAAAATTATATTTTTGCCTTTGTAGCCTCTTTTTCATCGTGGTATAATGCACACGACATAGCATTTTCCATCATGGTCATTTTGAAGCATGCAGGTCAGCAGAGTTAAATACCTTCACAATCATGTGCCACAAATCTTCATAAAATTTTCATCTTTTGGAACTAAAATTGTATACCAGAAACACCAATTCTAATTTCCCCTGCTCCAAGTCCCTGGCTACCACCACTGTTTCGGTGAGTTGAACTTTACTAAATACCTCTCACCATCGAGATCATACATGTCTTTCTCTGTCAGGTTTATTGCAGTTAGCCTCATGACTCATCTTGATTTAGCATGCACCAGAATTCTGCCCCCTTTAAGCCTGGTCAGTATTCTCCTTTATGTCAGATTCTGCTTAATCATTCATTAACTGGTAGGAATTTAAATTGCTTCCATATTTCTACTGATGTGAACACTGCTGCTATAACTCTCCTGCGGTGGATAGGGGAACAAACAATAGAGGAAAGCTTAAAGCTGAGTGGGAAGAGATGGGAGGGTGGAGAGGAGAGGGTGATTATATGATGTGACGGAGGAGGGGAAGGCGTGTTTTCAATACATATTGTATGAAATTTTCAAAGAATCATTAAAACTTTTGTTTTAGACAAAGAGAAGTAACATTTTCTAATATCCTCAAGAATGCCTTCTGGGAATGTTACCTATGTCAGTTATCCTCCCAGTGCTATGAGGAAACACCTGGTAATCCGGAAGTTAGAGGAGTAAATATTTATCTTGGCTTACCGTTACATGGGCTTTTATCCCATCCTCACAGACCAGTGATGAGACGGAACACTCTGTTGAGGAAGAAAGTTGCTTTTCTCGGACAGTTTGAAAAAACAAAGGAAAGGGAGAGATCAGAGAAGAAGGTAAAGGAGAGGAAAGGCAAGAGGAAAGCAAGGAGAGGGGCTGGAGAAAAAGTCTACCTTTCAGAGGAACACCCCATTCAGACCTCGGCTCCTAATAGTCCATTTAGCAATGAGTTCATCTAGCCAGTTGTAGTGGTGCATATTGGTAGGACTTGCTGAAGGGGGCAGACAGGAGTTCTATGTCGTCCTAGAAATGAACTCATGCTAGTGCTCTTGGGATCCAGTTAACCTTCAATAACACCTCAAGTTGGAAAACAAGGTTTTACTTAAAACATGAACATTCTTAGGGAGCATTTTAAGTCCATATTATAACATCAACTTTCCTTTATATTCTTCTCTGATTATACAACAGAATTCCTCCATCTAAAAGAAAATCACCACTTTAAAAAAGACATTTATTTGTATTTGATCTGTATGAACATTTGCCTGCATGTATGTATATGTGCTTCGCAGAAGTTTTACATGCTATCTAATATTCCTTAAACAGACTTCATTGGGTTTTGTACCTTGTATTCTGAGAATCTTAGTAGATATTATGGGTCAATCTCATTCATAAGAAATAAATGAAATATCAATTGTGTAGACTATGTTTCTGAAATATTTGTTTGATGAAAAAAAAGTAACGAACTCAACAGGGGAGGTCAATAATTTCAAAAGCATGGAAGAGTGTTTCAAACAGGGTTAGTGCAAATGGCAGCATGCTGCAGTTTACTAGTGATTAAGCAGTTTTTCAGAGGAGAAAATGAGCTGACTCATCTCTCCATAATTTATGGTGTAATTGATTTTAGCCTTGTCTTTATTCTGGAGCTGTCATTTCTGCATTATGATTTGCTTGAGTTTAATTGCTTTCTAAAGAGTTTGCTGTTTTACTAAATTGTTTTAGTGTTAACAGCTTAAGAGCTATCATCAATGAGCCACAGAATACAGCCCAGCATGAATAGCATGTGACAAATAGATGATGTTATAGTGCTTAAAAACAACATGAAGTGTTCCTGACAGGGTTTTTCCTTATTTTTTCAAAATACCAATATTTTAATTTGCAAGTATTATAATTTTCTTAGTTCCTCCAATGTATCATATCTGAGGAATGTTCTGTTAAATATGATACTTTATAAATTGTTTTAAATATTTTAATGGAAATTTAAATCAGACCAGGCATACAAGTAGTAATCGGAAAAATATTTGACATCATGTAAACTCTAAGTTGCAATGTGGAAGTTGATTGTGCATATATACCAGGTATTTAAAAAAAAAAAGATTCATTTGATTAAATTCAGGGAACACCTACTGTTTAGCCAGCATTATTATAAGCATAAGGATACAAAATACATATGACAAGGTTCTTAATTTTGAGACAAAGTATCTTAGAATGGAGTACTGGTAACTACTGAAAGTACCAAAGTAAAATAAAAAGGCTTGCTATTGATACAGTGATTACACACTTGCAACTTTCTTAATGCAGTTGGGAAAGCTGAGTGGATGGTACTGCAAAACAACTGTTGCCAAGGAAAGCGCCACAGGGCTGGCAGCACAGTGGCTGTGTGAAATCCAAGGAGCCAGGTCTTGAAACAAGACTTGGATTCAAACTCCCTAGTGGACTTCTGGCATTTACTGGATGCTGGAATTGAGGGATCCTGCCTTAACTTCTCTGAGTTACTTCTTCGTCTCTGACAAGACTATGTGGAGCAATACCTGGCTGGAAAGCTTTCATTGGAGGGAGATAGGGAAATATTGATTAAACAACCACTACAGAAACACATTATTTTATAAGACAATCATTCAAGTTCTCAGTCCTCTGAGGTGGTCTATTCTAGTGACTGCTCCGTGTATAATCGGCATTTATTAAATGACAGGTAGATGGATATATTTTTGAGGTCGGTGGGAGTAGGTATTGTTATGTCAGGTAATACCATTCTTCATGCTAGGTTAAACTTAATTTTAATGCCAGAACACATTTGACGTAACAATTTTAACCTGAGAAAACTAATGATTATCTGATTAGAAAAATAGCTTAGTCTTTGAAATATTTGCATAAATAAATATTTGGGTATCATTTCCATTAGTACACAAATAATAAAATGGAACTTACAAATGTAAAGAAGTTGTAATGGCTGTCAGGTTGAGGTCTGAATGACTTGTTAAATGGAAAAAATATAAAATGAGTTTGTAAATATTTTCTACAGATAGTTGTAATTAATGATGTAACATCAGTCTCTGAATGTGGATGTATGCAGTTGAAATACAGGAACAGTCCCTTGGCAGAATAGGCAAACCCTCATTTCATCCATCACTTCATTACCTTGGCCATGGATTTAAAGTTTACAAATCTGCAAAATGAAAAGTCCACATCTATTTATTTTTGTTTCCTAATTCATTATATTTGCTAGAATAATAAAGTACAAGTCTATTTAACATTGTAAACATCTACTTAAGAGCTGTGTCTATGCACAGGAATCCACATGCAACTTCTTAATATTATCTTTGGTTTTGTATCTATATAAGACATTTTAATGATCAAAAGCAAAACATGAAATGGCAATGGGCTAGCAAAGTGTGTGTATCTGGTATACCTGTGTGCTGTTCCTAGAATCCACAGCTCAATCTTTATTATTTATTTAGCAAATGATATGAATTAAGTATATTATCTGTTATATCTGTAAGAGAATTTTAGTATCTCGATGTGCACATATTGCTGAAACACTGTGGTCTGTTAGGCTACAATCTCACAGGTGAAATGAGAGGAAATAGTAACTACAAAGCTCCATCTTATTTACCTTTTCTCTCTGCCTTCTGTAGATGGCATAAATATGTGAAGAATAACTAAAATAGGATACTAAATTACACACAAGCATCATCCTGACAGTGGCTCTTATGGAAACAGAGACAAACATACCTCATTTATCTTTTAATGTGACAGTGTCTGACTGCTCTAGTAGGAGGGATTGCCAGTTTGGGGAGGGATGGAAGACTACATGTTGCATGCCAATGGGACAAAGATGGTGTTGTGGCTTGTTACTCAAAGGATTTTCTGTATCACTTGGGGACTTAACAGAAATGCAGCATCTGAGACTTATCCAGGGCTTAAAAAAAAGAATGCTCATGTTGCCAAGTTCCTGAGGTGGCTTATGTGCATGTTACAATTAGAAAAACAATAGTAAGACTATGTTAACCTCCAGCATCAGTCATATCCCAAATATCTATCTCTGTACTAGAAAATAACCTCTGTATTTATTTACATTGATAATCAACTTGCTTTTTAAACTGATCTCTCTAAGGGAAGTAACACCCCTTCAAAGTCCTGCCAGTATATGTATCTGATGCCTGAAAGTAAGTCAATGCTGTGTTCTACAATTAATCAATTTTAAACTTACATGACTGCATTTTTGGTGTAGGATATCATGATCAGCCATTGCTTTCTTTTTCATTTTTCATTTTTGCCTCCATCAAGAAGTTTGAAACGGGAAACATACTTATCTGCATTTTGTCAGGATGTATTCATTCTTATCCAGATATTTGCATGACTTTATAGTTAAAGAAGCTGGAGCTTATATCTGGAAACTCAAATTTTAGTTTTAGCTTGAAATAAATCAGGAATGTTTCATTGTTCTTCCTCTTCCATGTTCTTCTATATCTATGAGTATGTCTCACAAATGTAATATTACATCACCTTAGGGTACTTTGCACTGAACGATACTGCTTCCCACTTAAGTCAGAAAGGTGTCAGAAGAACAAAGTATAAAAGATGCTGTGGAAATCAAATAAGACATCTGGATGGCTAGAGTAGCCAAATAAACTCTATGCAAAATGCAGGTATTAAATCCATTACAGAGAGGTGAAGAGGGATTGAATTACTATTCATTTTCAAGTGTGGCAACAACATTGACAGAGGTATGAATAAAGAAAATGAATAAATCAAAATTTAAAATTCATGAGGAAACATTCATGAAGTGTGGGTATGGGGCTCATAATTGGATAGAGGAACATCAACCAAGTGAAATTGAAATTGGTGTTGAATTCTGAGTTGAATTTCAATATTTCCTATAGTGAGATATTCTAAGTAAAAGTTTTATAGGAAGAAAGTTTAATTCAGCAAAGCTTGCATAATTCAGCTAAGGCCAATACAGTAAAGCTGGATCTTAATGTATGGTCACTGAAGGTCAAATGAATAAACTCATATAATAAACAAGTAATTCATATGATTATCAGGGTAGAAAAATAAATCACCTGTCAGTGTGTGTTTCGTAATTTTCAAGTGTCAGCAATTGAAAACAAGCTATCAAGAGACAAAGAAATTATATGTAAATGTGTGACATATATGCCTGCCTGAAACATGGCTGTAGCTCTATAGCACTTTCCTCTATGGGAGATTTAACTGTATACTTCAGCACTTTCAAACAAGTTTCTCAGTTTCTTCAGAGAACCTCACATTCTTTAGGAAGACTAGCATTGCCACCAGAAGCTCTGTGTGCTCTGTCCTTGTGTCTCTTCTTGATCAGAATGGGGACTGACAAGACACACTTGCATGTAAGAGTCAAGTGTTTGTTTACAACCAAATGCATTTACAACTTTTTAAATTTTTAATGACAGATGAAATAGAATATATTTATTGTTTGCAACAAAATCTTTAGAAATATGCACACATTGTAAAAGAGCTAAGTCAAACCAATTACTGTATGCTTTGGTTTGTGTGTGGGGAAAGTATGCAAATGATCTCACGTCTGTGTGTGGTATGAAAATATGTAGAGTGTTAGAGACAGGCCCAGAATATAATGCTGGTGAGCAAGAGCTTGTAGGTGAAAGGTATTGCAGTGATATTGTGAAAATCTATAAAATTTCTGTGAGTGGGGAGATGACTCAACTGTTGAGTATTTACTGATCTTTAAAAAAAAATGGTTAAGTTCCCAGTGCATACATGGGCCAGTTTATAACCACCTATAATTCTAGCTCCAGGGAATCTGATGCCGTCTCTGGCCTTTGCAGGTACTCATACTCACATACACTTACACTCTTTCAACACACACATATACACATAAAGAAACTAAATTATTGGAAGGTAGATAAAGTTTCAGTCATGAGTAAGTTCAAGGTTTCTGTTGTACAAAAAATGACTATGACTAATGGTACTTTTATAATTGCCAAAAATATATTTTAAGTGTTCTCTATTGTATAATGAATTCTTGAGGGATAAGAGTAAGAGTGACTCCAAGGTCTTTTTCTTAGGCTCACATTCTCACATTACCTGTCATCTCAGGAACCTAAGACTTCCAGACTGCCCAAAGTATTTCCAGTGAATCTGTGATTGTTCTCTGCAGATGTGGTCAAGTCTGTTTCAGAATTACCATGTCAAGAATTCTATCTGAAACTTTCATTTGTAGAATAATCGTGGAAGTGTTAACACTTCTCTCCAAACACTAAATGTGCTCTTAGTGAATCCTATCCAATATGTGGTGTGGCTTCCCTCTGAGAAGAGTGGGAATATGTTTAGGGAGATAGTGGCCATGAGACAATGAGAGGAGACATTGATTTAACACTAGAGGATTTAGTAAGAGTCCTCTTATCATTTGGAGAATCTGTACTTGTTAAGAAAGAAAAGGTAGGCTCAATCCATTAACCTTTTCTTCATTTGTGCAATGTGACACAATAGGTTCATGGGAGAAGATGGTAGAGAAGAATGTAAGCGATACTTTAGGGTCCTCTTTTGGCCTAGTCAGACAGAAGCATCCAGAAAGCAGGCTAGTAATCAGGAAAATCTAAACATTGATTTAGACATATATATGATGGTCGATATTGACAGTAAACTTGACAGAATCAAGAATCACCAGGAGGTGAACCTCTGAGCACATAAGTGAGAGTAGTTCTAAATTAGGTTAATTGAAGTGGGAGCAGTTGTGCTGAATGGAGAATGCATCATTCCCTGGACCAGGATCTCATTCTGAGAAAAAGGGAAATGTAAGCTGAACAGCAGCATCCACCTGTCTCTTCTTCCTGACTGATGCAATGTGAATGATATCCTCCTGCTGCCATGCCTCCATCACAGTGATGGACTGCTGTACCCACCAATGATGAGCGATAACAAACCCTTCCTTCCTCACACTGTCTTGTCAAGTACTTAGACACAGCATGGTTTATTTTTGAGAATTCACAGTCAGTTAAAAAGGTTCAGTTAGTTTACATTCACTTGTTTTATATCCCCAATGACATATAATCATCCTTCAGTGATGATATCCTATCTAATAGTGGCATATTGTTCCCATGGGTAGCACATAAGACCATAGCAATATACTAGCATATATAGGTGAATGAGGATTGAATCCATCAGTTCAAGAGTGACAAGAAAACTTTAATTTCTTTAACTACAAGACTGCATTCTCACAAGATTCCCCCTTCGAGGAGTTGAATCTTGAAATGAAAATGATACAAAAACTGTTGGACAAGAAGCAGATCTTATAGGTTCTCTAGAATAAACTTCCAGTTCGTGAATGGGGCTGCTGCTGATCTATGGCTCTGTGAAGATATGTGCCATGTGAAATGCACAGACACAAATTCCCTGATCATTTGAAATGTGAAGTAGTTTGTCCAGTGGGATCAAAGGTTCCCACAGTCTTGCAACTCCAGGATATAGATATGTTGCTTCTTACTGACACTGTCTTATTTCTCCAGGGAGAACAATCAGCAAATGACATGAGGAAGAAATGAATCTGGTACCATTCACTGGTACCTAAAATTAATAGATCTTTATAAATCTAAGATCTTTTGAGGATTTTACTTAAAACTTAATTCAGTCCCAATCTCTGTTTCCATTAGAAACAACTGGGGAACTGAAAATTTTCAATATTTGGTCTCTATTCCCAAGATTTAATTTAATTGGTATGGGATAGCTCTTAAATATTAGTAGTATTTTATAACCATTTTAACTAGTGTTAATGACTGCCATTTCAAGGCATTTTTAGAAAAAATATTTTATTTTTAAATTATAATATTATTATATCTTTCCTGTCTTCCCTTTTCTCCCTGCAAGCCCTCTAATGTACCCCCTTGCTCTTTCTCAAATCCATGGCTTCTTTTTCTTTAATTGTTGTTGCATATATACATACATGTGCACACATACACACATATAGATATATAGGTAAACATGCATATATATGTGTATGTATCTACACTTATATATAGATATAATTATATCAATAATTGGAAGACTCTTCCATAGAGAAGACCATTTCTCCCACTCTCAGTATTCCATCAGTACATATTTATGGGGTTTCACAAGATGTGCTGACACATGTATACATTCATTTATATTCAAAGAGAAGCAAACATTTATCTCCTCAAACATTTGTTTTAGTGGTCAAATCATTCAGCGTAAACCTTTCTATTTTCATTAATTATTCAAATGTGTCATCTGAATTAATAATCATCTTCTTAAAAGTGTAAAAGACTCACCTTCAATGTTTCTGGCATATGTCCACTAACAGGAGATCAGGGGACAGAGGAAGCTTGGGCTCCTGTGGCTTCAACTATCTACTTTTTCTTTGGGGCTCCCTAGGTGCTAATTCATCTGAAGCTCTGGCTATCAAAATTTTGTGTCATCTCTAGTGAGCCCAAACATCCTCCCGTTAGGAAAAGCCATCGTAGCTGGAGTTTTTCTGGTCCTGCCTGGCCCACAGTCAGGACAAATCTATCTCTCTCACCCACCAGTCCCAGAGCCGCTCAGACCCAAGCAAATAAACACACAGAGACTTATATTGCTTACAAACTGTATGGCCATGGCAGGGTTATTTATTATCTACTTCTTCTATCTTACATTAATCCATTTCTATTAATCTATACTTTGTCACATGGCTCTTGGCTTACCAGTACCTTACATCTCCCTTGCCATGGCGGCGGCTGGCAGTGTCTCTCTGCTTCATTCAGCCTTCCACTTCCCCAAATTCTCTTCTCTGCTTGTCCTGCCTATACTTCCTGCCTGGCTACTGGCCAATCAGTGTTTTATTTATTAACCAATCAGAGCAACACATTTGACATACAGAACATCCCACAGCAAGCCATGTCTTTCTTTTATTTCTCATTTCACAATGAATGTGAGTTCCTGAATATTTCTTCAAATTTTTGCTGACATTATACCAATTATAAAGATTATGCACAAAATGATTTATTCTCAATAGTTGGATGAAATTAGCTCTTATATCAAATATTTTGTCCTTGAAAAGATTGTAAAATATTTATTCATGGGAAATTCTATAAAGACAACTCTTTTATAGCATCTGTAAATCCTTGAGAAAACACAGACATGATAAAAGAATTCTCACAGGTTATCCTTGCATGAAGCTGGGAATCAGAGCTTTCAAAATAACTCTTGGCTGTGAAAAAATGGTTATAAATGTACTTTTCTGTAGATTGCGTAGAAAACGTAAAAGTGTCTTGGTATGTGGATTCTGTTTACTGGAAGCATTTGAGGGACTGTAAATTTAATTAGCTAGCTGACTGGATTTAAAGGTGACTGGCAAGTGCCATCCTTCATAAACTGTAATTTCTCAAAGCTCCACTTCAACCTGCAGGTTTAGCTTGAGGATTTACTTCTGATTGAATTTGTAGGACTAAAACTCCTAGCCTTTTCACTGCTGTTCCTGTACTTAACTATCATTAATCAATATTGGAAGACTGGAACTAAACTGATAATGTATACTCATCCAGTGTTTAAAGGAGCAGTTGGCTTCTGCCACAAGATGAGTAGCATGGAACAGCTTCAGTTTGGAGCACAGTAAACATTTTCCCACAAGTAGACACTAACTGCCTTTCCAATGCCATGTTGCCTTATGAAAAAACTGTATTCTTAGCAGAAAGTATGGCTTAAGTATACCCTCTAAGTTTTGAAGTGAGTGTCTGGTCTCTCCAATGTGGCATTGTTAGAGGCTGTGGAAGCTAGAACAAGCTTTTTAAATCACTTGGGGAGCTTCCTTTGGGAGGCATTAAGGTGATCCTCATGGGACCTCTGAGCTCTACCAGTGCAGAGTCTCTATAAGATAAAGCTGGTACCCATATTAATTTTTTTAACTTCCTTTTGGAAAGTATGATCTTTGCCTTACACACATGTTCTACTCTCATAGTGCTGTTTAAACGTCTTTTGAGACCAGCCCACTGGTCCAACACTTTCAATATAAGGTATAAGCTAAATTGACTTCTTTTCTTCATGAAGTTATTTTTACCTCCTGTATGATTTTGCTGTGACTCTATATTCAATACATACCTGTTTCTCAATAGATGTTGGCATTGGATGTTTAGTTTTTGTTGGGTATTAAGCTACATACTTTACTTACTGTAGTCTCCTTATCCCTTTCTTCAACTTCATGAGGGCTTTCATCATCATTTTAGGGCCTCAACTTTTTTTACTGGGACAACACAAGTCATATTCCTAATGCAGTGCACAACCTATAGAAACAAAATCTAAACAAAAGTATTCCAGGGCTAAATTGGGCCCACTGGGTGAAGAAGCTGGGTGCTTCTTAACTCACTGCTCTGTCATCCTCAAGATTTAGCCTAGAAATCAGTTACCTAGTTCAACAGAGCTGCTTATGGTCTGGTCATCATATTTTTGTTTAAGTCAGAAAGAAGGGAGGAGGGATGAAGAAAGATAACCATGGGCTAGTGAGATGCCTCTGTGGTTAAGAGCACTTGCACAACCAGAGGAACTGAGTTCAGTTCCCAACACTCACGTCAGGCTGCTCACAACTATCTGTAACTCCAGCCTCAAATGGTTTTGTGTCCTTTTCTTGCAAATGCATGTGCCTACATATGCACCCCTCAGCCCTCCATGCCCTATACACATAAATATGTTAATTAAAATAAAATCTTACAAAAAAAGGGATCACTAACTGGAAGCAAAATACAGAGATCCTCTTGCATCTGATTATTCTTTTTTTTTTTTTTTTTTTTTTTTTTTTTGGTTTTTCGAGACAGGGTTTCTCTGTGTAGCTTTGCGCCTGTCCTGGAACTCACTTGGTAGCCCAGGCTGGCCTCGAACTCACAGAGATCCGCCTGGCTCTGCCTCCCGAGTGCTGGGATTAAAGGCGTGCGCCACCACCGCCCGGCGCATCTGATTATTCTTGTTGTGTGCCTCTATGTCTAAATTTGTGTTCCCATGAGGGAAAGAGAAAGGTACAGAAAAGAGAAATTCTGTTAGAATACAGTTGTTTTTGTTTGGCAAAGTTACTACAGTTATTGACATAAGTTAACTTAATTTGGACATTTTTGTTTTGCAAGGCTCTATCTGTCTTGCATTACTTGTTTTATTTTTTTCCTTCAAATCGTGCTTTTCTTCTTTCACAGTTTAAAAATTGCTTGAAGTTATTGCTGCATTTTTCTCTCTACTGTTATGGAAGATTCTTATTTTTCTAATAGTTTTCATCAAATCAATATGTAGTAAAACACCTAACCTCTTAGTACACCACTGGAGAATTTTGAGAATCTGGTATTGATTTAAATCCAATTGTCCCTTCTTTTATTCTCTGAGGCTGAAACTAGAACACAAACAAACAGACAACAATTGCCAGGTAGAAAATCACAGGCAGAAGGAATAAATGCAAAGGGAAAGAAAGGATCTGGTTAACAAGAATGACATCCAGGAGTCTGGTTACTTGTGACTTTACATGATACCATTGTCTGTTACACATCTAAATTAGTTATTGTTATTTTGTTGTGCTTTTTAAATACTTATCTTAATTATGTGCATGCGTTATGCTAGTGAGTGTGTGTGTGTGCATGTGTGCTATATGTGATATGTGTGGGGTGTGTGTGGGGTGTGTGTGTGTGTGTGTGTGTGTGTGTGTGTGTGTGTGTTGGATGTCTGGTTGTGTGGGTGTATGTATGATGTGTGTGTGTCAGATGTGAGTGTGGGGTGTATGGTGTGTGATATGTGTGATGTTGTGTGTGTGTGTGTGTGTGTGTGTGTGTGTGTGTGTGAATGCAGGTGCTTGTGGCAACTATAAGAAGGAATTGGATCCTCTGGAGTTAGAGAGAGGGTGGTTGTGAATCTCCTTATTTGGGTCCTGGGAAACAAAGCAGTGTACAGTTTGTATCTGTTATATTTCTGTTGCTGTTATAAAACAATGTGACCAAAGGCAACTTAAGGAAGAAAACAGTTTGCTCTGGCTTATTATTTCAGAGAGATGAAAGTCTACCACCGTGGGCTAGAGACCGGGAAGCAACTGGCAGAGCTGTTGTTAACTTCAGCACAGTGGCTGCACCTTACTCTATGGCTATCTCAACCAGCAATTGCAACTCCATAGTTACGAGCCTCCTTCTCTAGCAGCGACCAGGCCTGGCCGCTGAAGCTGCAGGCTGGCAAGAAGTTTTCCACTGGCACTGGCCCTGCCACTGCAGTTAGAGGTAGCTTTAACTAAATCTCTATCGTTCTAATTATGAGTAAGACTCAAGACTCTGTGAGCTCAGAGAGGCCGAGTAGCAACTAGCTGACCCTCTCTCCTTGCTGGCGTCCACAGAAGACTCGTGCTTCTGCTTCACCAAACCACAAAAAGCTGCGCCACTCCAAACCCTACCCTACTGCTTCGGGTGTCTCTGTATCTCTCCCGGATGCCCTCTGATGCTTTATGATTACTTTCTGTCAACTAGTTGCTAATACAGCCTCCTGACCCAAGGTTAATTTTTATTAAATTAGCTCAAGTGCAGACTCAGGGTTCACAGTGTGCTCAAATATGCCCCAACAGAGACATAGTGAGCAGCGGGAACAGGACGCTGAGAGAGCACATATTTAAGCACAAGCATGAAGCCGAGAGTGAACTGAAAGTGCAGCAAGGCTTTAACCTCTCAAAGCCCACCCCCAGTGGCACGCTTTCTCAGTAAGTCTTCAGATCCTCTTAACATCTCTAAAAAGCTCTGCCAACTGGGGACCAACTGTTTAAACGCCTGAACCTATGAGGAACATTTATCATTCTGTGTTGTGCTTTTTTCTTTAGCTGTACAGGTGTAATTATTTTCGTTGTTCAGCAGTGTCATTTCTGCTTGACTTTTTCTGGAATCTTTTTTTTTTTCTGTTGTTTATTCATTTAAATAAAATACATTGTTAGTTTTTCTGAAAATCTCTTGATAGACTTTCATTCTTAAAAAGGTGTTCTGACAAAAGTCTATTTTATCAGTAAATATTTTTTTTCCAGTAATGGGTACCATGAGATGCAGATGTTCTTTCTCTTAATTTTAAAGATGCATTTAAGTTTCTATTTGATATAATCATTTTAGGGTTTGTATTTCTACTCATTGGATTTCCATGCTCATTGCCAAGATCTTGGTAGTTTACAGTTTCATCATGAATTTTTAGATGAGTATTTCCTTTAACTTAAAGGTTTTTGGGATTCTTTGCTCTTTTACATGTCATTCATCATTCTGGTTAGTTCTATAAAAATCCAAGGTACTGTTCTTGCAAATATTACCACTGTATTTCCCCCTCAGATTTCTTTTTGAAATGTTCTTCAAATATATTTTGAATCTTTTCATGATATCCATTATGTCTGTGATGTTTTCTGTTTCTTTTAAAAATTTGTTGTTACATTTATTTGTATGAGGGTGTTCCATGCCTGCTGATGTCAGAGAACAACTTTAGGAGTTATTTCTGTGCTTCCACCATGTGGGTCCCAGGGATTGTACTCAGAACACCAGAGGCACTTTCCCAGCCCCACACTTCTAATCTCAATTCTGTGTTTTATGTAATTTTTTTCTGAACCTCCCCCCATTCACTATTCATCTTCAGCTCAAACTTGTTTAGCCCTGAATTAACTTTAACTTTATTAATCTTTGCAAAATCTCTGTAACATTTTATATTTAAATTCTCTTTGATTTCTTCAGCATAAATTTTCTCTTGCAATTCTAGAATAGTTTCTGTTGATTCTTGTCCATGGCAACTCTCCTTTTGCATGCTTGATATAACTTTATAATTGCAAATTCATATTTGTTGACAAGGTACATTAGGATCATATATTGAAGAGTATGTTTTAAATGATTTCTCAAGGGACCTGAGTGAGATATACGTGCAGATGTGACATCATAACTCTTTACTTACATCCTTTGAACTGAGTGAACAATAGATTTAGGCTACAAAATATTTGAAGAATTGCCTGTGACCACATAGTTTCAGTGGAAATATTGTTTGCCAAAAGATCCCACTTAGTGTCAAACCCAAATAAACGTGATGTTTCATGAAGTTTATTACCTTTCTATGGGGTGTCTTTTTCTACTGTTGCTGTTATTGTGCATGAGTTCTTCTATAACTTCTGTCTGATGCTTTAGGCTGTATGAAATCTACATATTCTCCCAAGTTAGCTTTCATTTCAGTAACTTATTAATGACCCTTATTCCTTAGCTCCACTTGCTCTGTGCTATTTCCTGGAAGCTCATTATGCTGTTTAATAGAGCATTTTGAATTCTTTAGTTAGCCATTGTCATAGTAACTCAACAGGAGAATTTTTTTTCCATTGGTAGCCCATCACAATGCAAGAAACACAAGACTCATATTAATCATTAAAAATATTACCAGCTTCAGAATACTTCCATGTTTCTAAAGGATGTTTACATTATTTAAGAGAGTAGTGGCAGCCAGGTGGTGGTGGTGCACACCTTCAGTCCCAGCATTGGGGAGGCAGACAGGCAGATTTCTGTGAGTTTGAGGCCAGCATGGTCTACAGACAGAGAGTTCTAGGACAGCTAGAGCTGTTACACAGAGAAACCCTGTCTCAAAAAACAAGAGAGAGAGAGAGAGAGAGAGAGAGAGAGAGAGAGAGAGAGAGAGAGAGGTGATTTTATGCAGGATTAGGTAGTACTAAAATGTAGCATCTTTGGTGAAATGCTAAATATCTGTGCCCCCTAACTTTTTCATTTCCCCTTTAAAATAGTTAAAATGATATTAACACCTACCTCACACTTTTCTGAAGAAACAATACATTAGTAGATATAAAGCAGAGAAATGGAATGACAAACAAATATCACTTTTTTTACTTAAAGCAAGTATTGGTGTTCTTCTTAGTTTATTTTCCTGTCACTATGACAAAATAGCCTCAAAAAAAGCAATTTTATGATAGAAAGAATTCATCGGGTTCACAACTCCAGGCTTTATAACAGGAAGTCAACTTGAAGCAGTTTGGCAAATTACACCCATCTTCGAGATCAGAGAACAATGAAGTAGAGCATGGATGTTAGTGCTCACCTTACTTTCCCCTTTACAGAGAATGGACAGTTAGGACCCCAGACATTAGTCCCGTGGGAATTATATATGGTGGAATGAGGTGGAGTCTAGCCCAGTTAAAAGTAACTGGGAGATAATGCAGTGGTGGGTCACTAAATTATTTTTCACTATTCTAACATTTTTAATTCATGTATATAAATGCATTCTAGTCACATTCATCCCTCCATTTTAGTTTATGCTCTACCCATCCAGTCATACTCCCTACTAAATTTCCATCTATTTTCTTCTCTTTTTTGTGTAGTTTTTAGTTTTTGGTTTTGTGACCTACTGGGCTTAACCAGACACTTATGTTGGCATGGATGTGACACTATCTACTGTACCACGAGTAACACCAGTGGCTAAATCATTGGAGAAAAAGACCTCTCTTGCAGCATCCGTTGATTGTTATATATACATTAACTCCCCTGGGTCAGGGTTGAGAGCATGAGTCAACTTCCATCTATGATTAAATATTTATAGGCTGGGTCTTACACAGGCCCTATGCAGGTGACAACAGATATGAATTCAAAAAATTTCATGGCTGTGTCATATGGGACAGTCATTTAAGAAGAGATACAACCTCTTCTCTTGGGCAAGTTAGTGGAGACACAAACAAGGACACAAATAACATCAAGATGTCCTCAATGGCCAGAATAAAGGTCAACACAGTAATCTGAGTTAACAGAGGAATGAAAGAAACCCATAGTCAAAATTGCAACATGCTTTGATTTACATAGTATGGCTTTATAATCCATGTAGTCTCAAGAAGGATTTAAACCAGAAGATATGAAGAAAACAGAACCAATGGTCTCCCAATCTGGGACTCTACAGTTGATAAAGGATTACAGAACAATTATTAATTGATGTTAAACTTCCCCCATGAAGAATTTTTTTGAAAAAAATTACTTGTAGCATGAAGATGAAGAAGGTACTGCACAGGCAGACTCCTTACCACCCAACTACATGCCATTTAACTCTCTCTCCTTAGAAAAACTAACTAAACAAATGAACAAACAAACAAAAACATCAAACAAAACATTTTAAAAGAAGAAACAAACACAAGAAATTGCTCATGTGAAAACCTACTGCAGCACTAACCCTGTACTATAGTTCACAATCCTTTGACCTTATCCATTAGATTGGGTCTTAGTAAATGAATGTCAATAAAAATAAAACTACATGGGCCTGAAAGAACTCTGAAAGTGAGCCTGGTCTTGTCTCTCATCTTGACTGGATGAATTCCAAATTCTAAATAATCCATTTCACAATGGCTCCAGAATGGGAAGTATTTGCCTTGATAAGTAACTTTTCTGTTCATTGAACTCTTAGAGATGTATCAGTTGTGTAATATCCAGACTGTAAGCAGCTCAAGAGACAAGAAACACATTTTCTCTGTGTCATGTCATGAAAAGTGTTAGTGCTGCTTGATAGCATTGTGTACCCTGTAGAATCTCAGTACAGTCCTAAAATGGAATCTTTTAAAGAACACTTCCTGTTAAAGTGTAGCTAAACTGAGCATGGGGAGGTGGCTCAGTCAATGGAGAGCCTGGTTTACAAGTATAAGAACCAGAGTTATGATCCACAGAACCCACAACAAAGGCTGAACATGGTGGTATGCACTTTAATATCAGCAATGGGGGTGCAGAATTGATGGGTGCTGGTAGGTAGGAATAAGGGTGACAGGCAGATTCCTGAATCTCATTGATTAGCCTGATTAGCTGAATTTATGAGCTTTAGATTAACTTAGAGACAGATCCTGACTTAAAAGTAGAGAGAAATCAGAACAAGGTATTCTTCACATATTTCTGGTCTCCAACTGTATATTCACATGGGCACATGAACTTGTGCATGTGTGTGAGCAAACATATACTAACAACCACATAAACCACAACACAGAACACAGGCTCAGTGCCACATATACACAACAAAATATAGTGTAGCACAGCAGAAAAAAAAGTGAAGCCAAGCAATGTTGAGCAGCCATGTGAAAATAAGTTGCTCTCTTCTTGTGAGTTCTCAACAGAAGTGATAATTAAGTATACCCTCTAAAAGTTTTAAGATCAACAAAAGACTTTTAGAAATGATTAATGTTAAACCTGTTAAAAGAAAGCAACTGATCTAATATTTTTAGCATTAAATGCCTATATTGCTCACTTTCTGATTTCCCAGGTGGTGTCAAAAATGCCCAAAAAAGTTATTAAATTAGGGGTGGAGGGAAGATTTCCCTCTGTATTTGTGTGCTAATTGCAAAAATGCAAAGCAAATTCATGAAAGACTCATTAAAACTACTTCAGAGAGTTTAGAACATTTCCATAAACTAAAGACATAAATTATCCTTGTTGAATCTTAGTTTGTATTCATTATTATTTTGTATTTAAAAGTAAATTTGTGAATAAGGGTCGATACTTTCTTTATTTTTATATTCACATTTGGGAACAACAATAACATCAATTTACCTACATACTTGGTCCCACAGTTTCTTTTTCTCAAATGGTTCTTTAAACATATTTATAGCAAAATGGCACCATTGCTTTTGAATAAAGGACTCTTGCTCAACTATGTTCATAGCAGTATTATTTGCAATAGCCTGAACCTGGAAACAACCTAGATGCCCCTCAACCAAAGAATGGACAAAGAAAATGTGGTACATTTACACAATGGAATATTTGTAAGTAAATTAGTTGCAACTCTGTGTTTGGTCCCAGGTTTTGACACCAAAATGTGAGTTTTGCAACTCTGGGGAAAGGTATCCTGACTACTTGGAGAGTCAGGCAACAGCTTCAGCTGCTTAGGACAGCACTGACGTGTAACTGAAGTTTTTCTGGTCCTGCCTGGCTCCCGAGGCCCTGTGGTTCCAAGTAAATGCACAGAGGCTTACATTAATTAAAACTGCTCAGCCATTAGCCCAGGCTTACTACTGACTAGCTCTTACACTTAAACTCAGCCCATTTCTGTTAATCTATATGTCACCACTTTTTCCATGGCTTTACCTGTGTGCCATTACATGCTGCTTCCTGGATGGTGAGCTGGCATCTCCTGACTCAGCCTTCCTCTTCCCAGAATTCTCCTTATCTGCTTATCCTGCCTATATTTCCTGCCTGGCTACTGGCCCATCAGCATTTTATTAAACCAGTGTACAAAAGCATTATCCCATAGCATTTCCCCTTTTCTGTTTAATTAGAAAGAAAGGTTTTAACTTAATATAGTAAAATTACATATAACTAACTGTTATTAAGCAAGAATTACAGTTACAATGTCTAGTCTATTTGTATTTGGCAAAATGAAAGAAAATGTTTTATCTGTCCCATATTTGTGAGTCTAAAGTTTTATATCTAATTTATCTTTTATCATAACCAAGGAAAATTGTAACTATCTAGTCTTCAACTACATCAAAGACCTCAAAAGAATACAATATTACCTAAGTAAACAAGAAGAGCATTGTAAGCAACTTCCAAAAATCTAGAATGACAGAGACAGCTGCCAGCCTGGATTTTTACCCAAAGTTCCTCTGTAACGTTGGGGCATCCATCTTCAGCCCATAGGTGTAGTCTCTCAGTCATTTTTTTTTCTGTGTCCTGTAGAGTGTCTGGCAGTTTTTTCTGTGAAGCATTAACCTGAAGGACAATATCACCTTGCAAAGTTCAGTGGTCACCTTCCTATGGATATTGCATGTCTAGTTTATACAACACATCATCAAGCAGTCAATGCAAGGGCACTTTTTTGCCCAGTGGCTAACTTTTGCCACAAAGAAAGCAAACTCCATAATGAGTTTCTTCAATGTCCATTATCTTCTCTGAAGTAGATTGGTGCTGCCAGGAGCACACATGTCTCAATGTCTAGAAAGCCCAATTTCTTAAAACATTTTAAATGCCATATTCTATAGGTCTTTGAAGTGTTTGAAGGTTACCTACCTAATTGAACTCTATGTATACACAGAAAACGTATCATTAAGTCAAACTTTAAGTTTGACTATCATAGAAGGCTAATTATTAATCTGTATTTCTTAATTATCCATTACAATTTAAATGAGTTACATAAACATACCTTAAACATGAGTAGAAACATGCATACAGTATAACAAAATTAACTTTAAATTTGTATCAATAAACTAAAATCTATACCAATGTAAAACATTTTAAACAAGTTGCTCTTTAAAAGTAGGTTCAACAATCCACCCTTTTATACTATCATATCTATATCCTATAGTTCTATACCATAACCCCCTTTCTTCTTTTAGAAAGATATTGACTATGACCAATAACAATTTGTAACTAACAACCTAAACAAAAACAAACATCCATAATCTATTTTTTGGGAAGGTGGGCATAGTTTTCTAGGCTACTTCGTGCTGATAGAGGGTGCTGTATTCTTATGGGGATCATGAGAAAATTAAGAATTATAGTTAAGTCCTGACTGGAATAGTCAGTGAGGCTGCATTGTCTGAGCCAATTGCCTTAAAGCTCTTCTGGATGTTAGATCATCTGGGCCATGATGTCATTGGAGACCTTTCAGGGGGTCTTGGCTGGTCAAACTATATTAGCCTGGAAGCAATCCACAGATTTTCTGTGGAAACAAAAGCAGAAATTCTTTTCCAAAGCAACATATCCATAGACATAAATTTTGAAATAGAGATACCTTTAAAATATACATATTGATTTAACTCAGCAGTTTTTACAATCAAATGTCTCTCTGCACTTAAAAATTCCAAAGACAATACAATCCAGATTCTCTGTGTAATATTCATCTTTATGTGGCTTATTTTTTATATTACCTTTACTATCTCTTTAAAGACTTTATTTTTTAAAACTGTTTCTTTATATAACTGTCTGTATTTATTTTCTTTTCTCTTCCACACCTATATACATTTTTTTACACACACTGTAAACCATTTAAAGTCTCATTCCATCTGAATCTGCCTTATTGTGAATCTATTGCTTTAAACTGTGGTGGTTAGTACTCAAGCAGCAGCCTTGGCTCCTGATTCCACCCATCTCAGCTTTTCAACATGGTTGAGATAATTAACTGCCAGCTCTGGGAGCCATGCTGTCTGATGACTCTGGGAGGCAGTGGTTCTATGCTTCTATCAAAGCAGCTTGTATCCCAGAAACCTTTTTTTTTCATCTTTACTAGCAAAGGCTAAATCCACCACACAGTGTAATGTATGTCTTGAAGATGCCTCTGTGTACTGTGGGGGCAATCTGCCATACTGCAGGTCAAGCCCTCATGCCATAAACCCACCATAGAACAGCTCAAGCCCACAGGCTGCAGCTAGCCTGAGAGAGACAACTAGGAAGCTGTTTTTAGCTCCATTTTAGCATTTTTTTTTTTTAAGCATTCTCAAGTTTAAGGTGGAAACTTTTGCCCCACGTTTTGGCACCATTTGTAGTCAGAAGATTTCCTGTGTCCCGGCCTGCCAGCAGTCAGGACAAATCTCTCCCACTTGCATCCTCCAAGTAAACACACAGAGGCTTATATTAATTATAACTGCATGGTGATGGCTCAAGCTTTTTGCTAGCTACCTCTTATATCTTAAATTAGCCCATAACTATTAATCTATGTATCACCACATGTTCCATGGCTTTACCTGTGTCCCATTACATGTTGCTCCTTGGGTGGCAGCTGGTGTCTCCTGACTCAGCCTTCCTCTTCCCAGAATTTTCCTTGTCTGCTTATCCTGCTTACACTTCCTGCCAGGCTACTGGCCAATAAGTGTTTTATTAAACTAGTATACGAAAGCATTCTCCCACAGCACTGACAGCTGGAGCTGCAAAGAGGCAGCTCAACCTTGGAGGGCAAGGTATCCCAGACACCTCAAGCTGCTCAGGACAGCTCAGCCCTGAAGGTGTCCTAGACACCTGGAGCTGCTTAGGACAGCTCTGACTCTGACCTCTAGAGCTGCAAAGAGACAGCTCAGCCTGGAAGGGCAGTTTTTCTGACTGCTGGGGAGAGTCAGGCCTGGAATTGCTTCAGCAGAGAAGGGTAACCTAACTATTCAGGAGAGTCAGGCTATACCTGGTGTGATGGGAATGGTCTCCCTGCAGGATATAGCAATCCTGCTCCTCTGCTGGAGAGCCGCTACAGCTGGGTTTTGCTCAGCTCCCTCTTAAGGGGGCTTCCTAGAAGAGCTCTGCCTCTCAGGCCTAAGATGTTGCTTCTTTTGCTTCACTCTGCAAAAGGGGAAACCCCTACAGAAATGTAGCAATCTCCTCTGTCTCTGGAGAAAAGTTGTTACTTTTTTAGCTCTTTCAGCTCTCCCTTGCTCTGTCCACTGAAGGACATTTCAGCAACGATCTTCTCTTCAACTCCTCTTGCTGTGTCCACTGAAGGACATCTCAGCAAGGATCTTCTCTTTGCCAGTGAATAAAGATCTTCACACCCAAAACTCTGCCAGGGTGGAGAGAACAGCTCACAATTGACCAGACAGGGAAGTTTATATAGGATGTCTTCAGGGCAGAGTCAACTAGGGGTTGGCTTGGGGCCCAGGGTTCTACTGTCCTGCTCTGTGATTGGTTGGTTTTACAGTTCACTTGGCCAGGGGCAGAGATGGCTCTGATCTGAGCCAAACTGTGTTTCTTTCACTGGCCTTATCTGAGCCATCTTTCCCTAGTTCTGGGCTCCAGGGTCAGGGTGGGTTTCTTTAGTCAGCTCCATTTTCCCTACAGTATTACTCAGCTGTAAAAAAACAATAACAATCATGAAATTTGCAGGCAAGTGAATGGGACTAGATAAAATCATCCTGAGTGTGATAATCCAGACCCAGAAAGACAAACATGGTATGTACCCACTTATAAGTGGATATCAGAGGTAAAATAAAGGGTAACCAGGCTACAATCAACAGCCCAAGAGAGGCTAGGTTACAAGGGAGCCCAGAGAGGGAAGGGGATATAGAAGAGATCTCCTGGGTAAACTGGGGGCGGGATGTATGGGAACATGAAAGATTGGGTTGTGTGGGTTGGGGGCAGGATGGTGGGGGAGAGTAAGGAAAGAGATGTCTTCATAGGAAGGGGAGCATTTCAGGGTTAGGGAGAAACCTGGTGCCAGGGAAACTCCCAGGAGTCCACAAGGATGTCCCAAGTTAAGACTCCTAGCAATAATGGGGAAGGTGCCTGAATTGGGCATCTCCTAATCATATTGGTGACTATGTTAAATGTCATCAGAGCCTTCATCCAGGAACTGATGGAAATAAATGCAGAGATCCATAGCCATGCACTGGGCCGAGCTCCAGGCCTCCTATTGAAGAGAGGGAGGAAGGATTGTACAAGCCATGGAGGTCAAAGTCATCACAAGGGAACCCACATAAACAACTAACCTGGGCTCATAGGAGCTCAGACTCTGGACCAACAGCTAGGGAGCTTACATGGGATTGACCTAGGCCCTCTGCATTCATGTGACAGTTGTGTACTTAGTCTAATTGTAAGACTCCTAGCAGGAGGATCAGAGCCTATCCCTAATGCTTTGGCTGGCTCTTGGGAACCTCTTCCCCATACTAGGTTGTCTTGCCCTGCCTTAATACAAGGAGAGGAGCTTAGTCCCACAACTTGATATGCCATGCTTTGTTGATATCCATGGGAGGCCTGACCCTGTCTGAACAGAAACAGAGGAGGAGGAGATGAAGGTGGGCAGAGGGGAACAGGAGGGGAGGAGGGAGGGGAAACTATAGTTAGGATGTAAATAAATGGAAAAATAATTAATTGATTAAAAAAGAATACAGTTCATGAATTTACCTCATTATGATAAGATTATGGTTTCTGTTTCAACAACTTTGAGGTCCAAAGCTCTGATTTGAGAAATGTTAAATGAATTCAATAGATCATCTCAGTTTTAATTAGCATGGAATAACTGAACAAGAGAAATGAATGTGGTCAGTATTGCTTTTTCTGTGTTCAATATGGGGGTCCATTAGAAGGGATTCAGGAATGTCTACCAGAGGCATGAGTTTCAGCTGGTAAGTTACTTAGTTACTGTACTCAGTTCTTTGTATGGACTGACTGAGGTGAAAGCAGAAAATAGCTTTTATGTCCTTTTCTGTCACTGTCAAGTTGGAAAGATCTCTATTCCTTGCCTCTGGCTATCAAAAGTATAAGCCCCAGCAATTGCCATCATTATCAAAGAGCTTGAAACAGTGTCATTTAAAATCATTAGAATATAGGTCAATTTTTATCATATTTTCATTTCTAAGCTTGACTTTTCCATTGAAATTCCCTACATGAGCTATATTAAGGTAAATATGCCCAATAATCAGGAAGTTCTTCTCTGGGATCATCTTTCTTCCCCACTAGTTCACCAAACCTTCATTTTGTCTGAACTGAAGGATGCCTTGAACCGTAGCTTTCCAAATGACATTAGAGCATGTCTTGCACAAATGGTCTTTAGGAGCCATAATTCATTCACTGCTTTCTTCTTTTTTTTCTTTTTAACACAGGTAAATCGGGTTTATAGTAGTTTTCCTTATTGACTAATGCAACATTATCTGTATTCTGTGAATAATGCCTATGTCAAGACATGTTGTTCAGACAACACAGACTTAAAGCAGACAAAATGAATGACAATAGCTAAATAATCATTTTGACAGAAATAAACATTAATAGATAAAATCACGAGGCAGGATCATTTTTATGATATTTATTCGGAGTAGGGTTTGATCATAGAACTTCATGTTAGTTTATATTTTCTAGTATATTTTATATCACTTTAAAATAATCACAAACAGAAAAATAGAGAAAACAGCACCATGATACCATTCTCTAAAGTTTCTGTAAATAAGGTAGTGATACCTTGTCCTGATACCTTGTCACCACAGAATAATTTAGTTTCATATAAGATTTGCACAAGCCAGAAATTGCCACCACCTCATCTTTAGGCCCATTAAAACTTATCGGGTTTGTCAGACATATCCTTTACAGTAAATGAACACAGATCACGAATGGCATTTAGTATTCTTCACTGAGGAAAAAAAGATACCTTAGTCATCCTGTGACATTATGGACTACTGTACTTTGGAAAATTACAGGCTAGTGATTTTATAGACTGTCCTTCTATTTTGCTCATCAATTGTTACCTCACAATTAGATCTATACTAGAGGGAAGCAATGCCAATCTGCCCTTCTTACGTCTACCTCGGGTGCATAAGTTTTGAATCATGTAATTGTGGACTTTTGCTCTGATTGCTTCATTAGGAAGACATTTGCTAGACTTATCCAGTGTAAGGCTACTTACTCATTTCTCTTCTGTAATCAGTTGGTATTTTGGGGAAAATGCATTTTTAAATAAGGTGAGCAGTCCACTGTGTATGGAACTTGTATTTTAACAGCGTGTGGACATGTGTCCTCATGGATGGCTGCCTTCCTTTGACTAGCTAATTCTTTCCACATGGGTATTCACAAAAATGCTAGATGAGGAAGAGAAGTAGGAAATGCAAAATATTCTGATTGAGTTGAGATTGTTGTGTTCACGATTGTTCTTACACAGGAAAAACCTGGAGACGCAGAGAGGTTAGATGAGGCAACTGGGTTAGTAATACTTAATGACTATTATAAAAGTCAGAGATTTGAAATCCTGAATCAATACTGAATTCCATCAATATCACTTCACTTAAAAGAAAACTGCAGTTATTGTGCTGTTTCAGCAGACGTTTCACTTTATCTGCTCTCCTTTCCCAAGACTTCCCTATCCTGCTTCCTTTCTCTATATACCTCCTCCTCTCCTCTTCCTACTTGAGGAATGGCGGCCTGGGAAACAGTAGTTACGGAAATAAAAGTGAGCTTGCTTCTCACCACTCCTCAGACATTTCCTAAACCAAACTTTGTTTGGCCATTTTAGTCCTTGGCATTGTCTTTAGGACATGAGACTATGGTCTCATGATCAGTTTCAGATAAATTGCTATCAGTTTAAAATATCCTGTATCAGCTGGGTGGTGGTAGTGTACATCTCTAATTGCAGCACTCGGGAGGCAGAGGCAGGTGGATCTCTGTGAGTTTGAGGCCAGCCTGGTCTACAAAGCAAATTCCAGGGCAGCCAGAGCAGTTAGGCAGAAAAAACCTATCTCAAAAAACAAACAAACAAAAGTCCATCCTTTAGTAAGACGATATCCTTAAAACAAAACAAAACAAAACAAAACACAACCTGTATCTTGATGCTTTATTAAGCAGGCCTCAACATCAATTTTATATTTAAGGAAAATATTACATGTACATATGAAACAAAATTGTCCTTGTAAAGAGAAATTCACACAGATAGCTAAGATCTAGTAATTGCAGTCTTCACTTAGAGATGGAGTAGACTTAGCATCAGAAAAGCAGATATTAGCAAGTAATCCAGAAGTTTCTGATGCAAGATGGGGCTTGGCACATAGCCTGGAAACTTTGCAATTAATGTAGATGAATCATTTTAAGGTTTAAAGTTAGTATTAGAGTTATGGTACAACTTAAGGCAGACTAAGATTAGTTAGCTGAAGGAAATGATCTGTCAGTCAGTGCTTATAATCATGCATTTAACTCTAAACTTCATTATGTTCTACATGGTGAGACTTGAAAGAAGAAACCAAACTCTATTTCAGATACTTTCTTTGTCTGTCACTGATTCTCTACTAATTAAGAGAAAAAAAATGACATTTTTTGAAGATTTTATTTCTATAATGGGTATAATCTCTCAGCTAGGTGCAAATTCTTTGCACAGACATTGCTAGTTCATTTTAACCACCATTTTAATTTAAAATAAGGAGATCATAAAACAGAAAGAAACAACTATTTGCCAGATATCACACAGATAATTGCCCCGAAATCCAGGTCATCTGGGTTAGAGCTAGCATCAATTTACTTTTCCCATTGCATGAAGTTTGATAACATCAGTTGTTATGCTGATGTTTAGCTGTTAAACTGAGGAGGTTCAGGAAAGAAGATTGTGAATTTGAAGCAAGCCAGTGCTACAGAAGACCCTATCTTAAAAAAAAAACAAACAACACTGCCTTCTGTGGCCAAACCTCTCACTTCATAACCAGCCACTCTTTCTGTTTACTCTTATGGGGTAAAGCATACCCAGACTGTGAGATTGGACCTCTCTCTTCCAAGAATTCTGCTTCTCTGCAGTGTGGGCTTACTTTTGCTTCAAAACAGTTTGAGTCGGGTGTCTGCTGTGGATGATTTATTGATAAATAAAGTGCTGATTGGCCAGTAGCCAGGCAGGAAGTGTAGGCGGGACAAGGAGAGAGGAGAATTCTGGGAAGTGGAAGGCTGAGGCAGAGGAGAGACACTGCCAGCTGCAGCCAGGAGTAGCAACATGTAAGATCCCAGTAAGCCACGAGCCATGTGGGAAGGTATAGATTTATAGAAATGGGTTAATTTAAGATGTAAGAACGGATACCAAGAAGCCTGCCATGGCCATACAGTTCATAACTAATATAAGCATCTGTGTGTTGGCGTCTGTGTGTTTGAGACTGAGTGGCTGATGGCCTGGGTGGGACTAGAGATAGCTCCAGCTACAGGTATCCTCATTGATGTCCTCACCTCACTAAAATCTACCAGCAACAGTTCCTACAGACCTAGACCAGGATCAAGGCTTGCAGCCTGTGGTACTCTTGCCTGTTTACCTGTCAGAGGGACCACAGCTGCTCTGTCTCTAGCTGTTTCCACCTCAAGAACGTTCTGTCTGTCTTTTATGTCAGTGGTAGCCACTCAGTGCAGGGCCACCTACTGGTAAGCAGTTATGGACCACTAGAAAAGATGCATGATTCAATGGAGAGATAGTTGATTTGTTCCAATCATAACCAAGAATTTTTTATATTGCAAATTTCCAAATAACTTTAGGTATTCACATTTAATCAAATATTAGTTCATAGTGTTTGTTTGAAATTGGTTTTAAAATCAGCACTTGTGTATAAGAAAAGAACCAATTCTTAAAGATTATTGACATCATTGATAAAACGTCTGATCATTCTTATTCTCTTCCCCCATTGAGAAGATATTTCCTGCATTGATTTAGAGCTTTTTAATCCCAATAGAGCAGTAAGAAAATTATTCTGATTTCAATGAAAAGCTTTAAATATCTACTAACAAAATAACAGAGAAACTTTGAGCTATAATTATAAGTACAGGAGTCAGTGTAAATCTGAGGTATCACATGTGATAATAGGTGAGTTAGATTTACTTGGTCATGCGCATTGATGTTCTCTTGCTAATTACATTAGTCACCTCAAATTCATTGTAGCAATGTATGTCCAAATCATCTAACTAAGAAAACATAGCATGTAAAATGGTTGTACTTGGTAGATACTGGCAACCTCCTATACTATAGAATTATTATTTATAATCCAAAAGTCAAAACATATATTGTCCCTAAATCTGAAATTTCCTGAGTATTAACATGAGCCAATAAGTGAAAAATAGTACATCTGGACTCACTGTACTGTTATGAGTCACAGTAAAAACACACCTGCATTTAAATATATTGCATGAAACTAATTTTAAGCTAAAGCTATAAAGTGTATATGAAATATAAGTACATTTTGTATTTTGACTAGGATTTCATCTCCCAAGTTCTTTGTTAGTTATGGGCAGATATTTCCAAAATTTAGAAAACATAAAATTTGAAATAACTTCTGTTCCTAAGTATTTGAAATAGATATGTGCAAAAGTAAGGGATGGAAAGGAATGTGTCTACAACAAAGGAATTTTCCAGTTATGTGTATTATTTTTATGGGAAAAGATTAACAAAGTGGTCTTAAGGCTCAGAATAGTTATGTTTAAGTTAGGCTATTTTAATTTATCTGTTGTCAGATATGACCAAGATATTTTAAAATTTGAATGTAAAATTTAAGATAATTTAAGGACAGGTGTGTGTGTGTGTGTGTGTGTGTGTGTGAGAGAGAGAGAGAGAGAGAGAGAGAGAGAGAGAGAGACAGAGACAGAGAGAGAGACAGAGAGAGAGAGACAGAGACAGAGACAGAGAGAGAGAGTTAGATTACTGAAAGTGTTGGGAGTTCTATTTAAAATGTAAAAGTTTTGAGAGTATGGTTGTTTAAATCAAAATGGCCCCCATAGACGCACATGTTTGAATAATTTGTCCCCTGCTGAATGAACGGTTTAGTGAGGATTAGGTGTGTGGCCTTGTTGGAAGAGGTATGCCACTAAGTGAGGAGAATGAAGCTTGGAAAGTCTGATCCACTCTGCCATCATAGATTCTAACTTTGGGGAACCATAGCCCGATTAGATTCTCTCTTTTATAAATTGCCTCAATCATAGTGTTTAATTGCATTTATAGAAAGGTAACCAACACAGAAGTTGGCACCAGGAAGCATGATATTGCTGTGAATAACTTAACCATAGGGGAGGATTGGGAAAACTTTGGGACTTTTGACTGAGAAAGGTGTTAGGACCCTGAAGACAGGACCGCTGAAAGCATTGTGGACTGTAGAAGCCCAGCTCAAGAGAGTTCAGAACAGAGCAAGGTCTATAACAGCAGTGGGGAAAGAGATCATTCTTGCAGTATTTTCGCAAACAATCTGGCTGCCTTCTGCCCTCATGTTAAGAATCTGCCTGAGGCTAAATTGAAAATTAATGGGCTAATGTCTTTGGCAGAGGACATTTCAAGATAACCCTGTATTGAGTCTGCCCATTCAAAGTATATTGTGACAACACACATAAACTACAAAAGATAGTGTAAGGGTCAGTATATTAGTCAAGGTTCTCCAGAGGAACATAACTGATGGGATGAAAGAAATATATGAATATAACAAATTTATTAAATCATCTTCTGCTAAAATAGTAATCACACTTGAGATTCACACACTTGTCTCACACTTGAGAGACTGAGGAACTGGTACTTGCTCAGTCCATAAGCCTGGATGCCTCAGCAATTCCAATCTGGTGCTGAGAGCATGGAAGATTACTGGAGAGCCACTGGTCATTCCCCTGTCAAGGACAGAAGCCTTGAGAACGCTGTTTCTGATGTTAGTGAAGGGATCAGCAGCAGCAACAACAGGCAAATCAACAAGCAGGAGGCCAGGGGAGCAAAAAGCAGACAATCTTCCTTCTGCCATGCCCCTTTTTATCTAGGTTACTATCCTCCATCTGTGTGCTATAAGTTGTCCTTAAATAAAAAGCATTTCTTGACACCCCTTGTTCTCTTCAACTGGACTCCTGGAGCTTGCCTCTGGATCTCTACATCTGCTCCCATCTATTACTGAATAAAGGCTCTATGATGACAGTTAGGGTATTCACCAATCTGATTACCAGGGTAGGACAGCTCAGGCACCCTCCCCATTATTGGTAGTAGTCTAAGCTGGTATTCGCAATCCGGAAAAGGTACAGTGCCCTTTTCTTCTAAGGCAGTTGAACAGGCAGTGGGCCAATGGCTTCTGATGTGCAATGGAACAGCAGCTGAAACAGTTATTCTTGAAGAGTAACTAAGCTCATGCCTCTCAATAGTAGATTGGCATTTAATAGAGGGATGTGAAGAAGAATGGGATGCTGAGATGAAGCCATATACACACAGCCAAGAAGAATGGACAGCTGAATTAAAAAAAAAAAACATCAACAATTTCCAGAATTTAAAATCCTGAGTCATGACATGACACTAGTGGAATTCAAGTGTTTCTGGTACATGGACTGCTCTCACCCAATGTGAGGTTGAACTGTTGACCTTGTGTACATCCTACTTCACAAATGAGTCTGTCAGATATGCTTATGTCAGATAAGGCTGAAGATGATACCCCAACACTTCAGAGAAACCTCAGGTGACTGTCCAGGCAGCTGGCTGTTTCTGTCAACTTACAAGTTTTTGGAAGTTGCTTGCATGTACTTCCTGTTTTTATTTCTGTTAGGTAATATTATTTCCTTCTTGGGTCTCTGAGGGAGTTGAAGATTAGTTAGTTATAGTTGAAGATTAGTTAGTTATAGTTGAAGATTAGTTAGTTATAGTTGAAGACTAGTTAGCATAGAAAGTGAATTAGGTACATTTTGGACTTACCAAAATAGGATAGATAATGAAATTATTTTCTCTGAATTTGTCAAATACAAATGGACTAGACATTGTTTAGGTATTTATTACTTGTACATATTGCATATAGTTATTGTACTTTTGTATATAGTTTTTCTTATGTTAGTTATAACCTTTTTCCTTTTTTATTTTTATTAAAATAGAAAAGGGGAAATATGGTGATATTTTAATTGTACTGAAATGTGATTTTATTTGTATGTTAATAAATAAAGTTGCCTGGGGGTCAGAGCTAATAACAAGCCATAGTGGAGCTGGGCATTTGTGGTGCACGCTTTTAATCCCAACACTTGGTAGGCAGAGCTAGGGTAGATCTCTGTGTGGTCAAGGATACAGCCAGCATTGGAGACACACACCTTTAATCTCAATACCATAGAAGACCTGGAGGGCTGTACAACAAACAGTGACGGGGCAGTCATGTGGTTGGTTTTACAACCAATGAGAAGGCAGAACAGAAAGTCTATATAAAGACGAACAGACAGGAAGTAGCTCTCTTTCGGAGAAGTCTCTTGGCTTAAGAGGCTAGCTGCAGGAGGCAGGTAAGGAAGTCTCTTAGCTCTGATCTCTTGGCTTTCTTCTTTGCATTGGTTCTGTGTTTCTTATTTAATAAGACGGTTGGTTACATCTACAGGTCATCCTTATGGATTCCTGGGAACTTCCCTAGCACCTGGTTTCTCCCTGTCTCCATGATGTCTCCCTCTATCATGGTATCTCTTTAATTTCTCTCCCACTCTGTCCCTGTTCCAGCTCGACCATGCTGTTCCCTTACATTCTCATCACCCACCCCTCACCCTGTATTGCCCCCACCCCCACCCCCAGCTTACTCATGGAGATCCCATCTATTTCCCCTTTCCAGGGCAATCCATGCATCTCTTTTAGGGTTCTCCTTGTTAGATAGCTTCTCTGGAGCTATAGTTTGTAGTCTGGTTATCCTTTACTTTACATCTAGTATCCACTTATGAGTGAGTACATACCATGTTTGTCTTTCTGAATCTGGATTACCCCACTCAGGATATTTTCTAGTTCCATCCATTTTTCTGCAAATTTCATGATGTCATTGTTTGTTTTTGTTTTCTGCTGAGTAGTACTCCATTGTGTATATGTACCACATTTTCTTTATCCATTTTTTAGTTGAGGGACATTGGTTGTTTCCAGGTTCTGGCTATGGGAAACCTACAGTGATAACAAAATCAAGCTAGTGGGAACTCATGAACTTTAGACCAACAGCTGTGGAACCTCCATGGGACCGGACTAGGCCCTCTAAGTGAGATGGTTGTGTAACTTGAGCTGCTTAAGGGGACCCCTGGCAGTAAGATCAGGATCCATTCCTGGTGCATGAACTGGTGTTTTGGAGCCCATTACCTATGGTGAGACACCTTGCACAGCCTTGATGCAGGGGGAGGGGCTTTTACCTGCCCCAACTGAATGTACCAGGCTCCGCTGACTCCCTGTGCGAAGCACACCTTTTCAGAGGAGGGAATAGAGAGTGGGTTGTGGAGGGAGGCCTGGGGGGGCAGGAGTTGGGAAGAGAAGGTGATCTGTGGTTGGTATGTAAAATGAATAAAAACAATCTTAATATAATTAATAAATAAAATCATTTCTTGTTTTATATATAAGAGGCTGACTAAGCAGTGTACATCAGCAACAACAGAGTAAATTAACAAGAAGGAGGCCAAGGGCTCTTCCTTCAAAAAGAAATCTAATGTTTCTTTGAACTATATTATCAGTAGTCTAAGTAGAATAGAGCAGGGAAGTCAGAACACTTAAGAGATGTAATGAGATCTTTTATCATTCTGGTGTCAGGGAAGAGTGAGAACTGCTGACACACATGTCAATCATGAAGCAACTCGTGTAGGTGTTGGTGAAATAGCTGGGTTCTAAGAGCTTACTTAGTGTCACAGTCTGAAGACTCTACAGTGCACCTTGTCAGGAATGGTTGCAGCATGTACCCATGAATGGTTAATAGTTTTCTGACTGAAGAGTTCTGGATTTTCCATATTCTACAGTTTGTGTACTGATAAGATATGCTATGTAATGTGCATGGCTTCTGTTCGCTGAATGCTTTTTTTATTACCATAGAATCTTCTGGATCCTTATATAAATTTGTATGGCTCCTAAATGTTCAAGCTCCATGACTTTTAGAATGATTCAGTGTGCAGATTTTCTCCTCTTCTAGATATCTAAAGCATGCAATGTGTACCTTTTTCATCCCTATATAAATGTTCCTGCGTGGAAATAGGGGGATGCTCATGGAGCTTGTGACACTTCCAAAACTCACAAGTCCCTTCCCTGAAGTTTATATACACAGTGAATGGTTAGGGGAAGGAAGAATGAGACGTGGATGGGATTCTTCAGTGGTGAACCTACTTGCAGGTTGCACAGAGGACTCCAATATCCAGAACTGCACTTTTTTTTTTAAATTTTTTCAAGACAGGGTTTCTCTGTGTAGCTTTGCTGCCTGTCCTGGATCTCGCTCTATAGACTAGGCTGGCCTCGAACTCACAGAGATCTGCCTGCCTCTGCCTCCCGAGTGCTGGGATTAAAGGCATGAGCCACCACCGCCCAGCAGTATTGCATCTTTTAAAAATCATAATGCCTCAATCATCTGGGTTCCTTTAAGTAACTCCTCAAACATGCTTCTATAATTAATACTTCATCCATATTCCTGGAAGTAACTCTTCACCCATGCTCTTAGAGTAACCTTAAAAAAACTGTTGGCTCGCTGAGTTTAGTCTTAGAAGAAATCTTTTATTTGGTCTATTGATTCTGAATCTGGTATGCAAATAGACTCAGAAAAAAACCCACAACAGAATGATTTTAATGTGATGCTCATTTATCATCTGAATTTCTGGCATAGTATGTCATGTACATTGTATCAGTATATTCTAAACTCCTCAAGTTAATCACAACTATATGTCTTCAGGATCTCTTAAATATAAAATATGAAAATACATAAATATTAATCATTTTACAAAGCTAAAAATATCCATTCATTGAACTGAACATTACACGGTTATGAAATGCCAATCACATAGAAATGGATTCCATTCCATTGATTTTATATATGTCAATGGGACATTATTTTTGCTCTGAAAGTTCATCTCATGATTCAAAAACCGATGCCTATATCTCAGAGTATTTTGTGGAGCACTGATTGATTTATCAATGAGAACAGAAAAAAGTACTGTTCCTTCTTTCATCATCTGAACAGTTAGGTGGCCCACTTGCTAAGGCTGTGGTGGAGTAGAATTCAGCAGTGGTCCCCCACTCCAGCTTCGTATTCCTTCCTACACAGAACCAGTACTTTCCATCTAGAGGATGGTAATTAAGTTACCAAGGACAATCACTTCCTGTAATGACATTGCCAAGACAATAAACTTTCGATAAATAACTGTGGTGATTGATTTAGCGGGAGAATGGATTGCATAACCTGTTTTATTACATGTCTTTCTTAATCTTTCTCATACAATAATGAGTAAAATAATAATAATTACAATAATAAAGTACCTCTTTGTGTACTCTTCTATGGCAATATTTTATGTTACACTTATCTTATAGGAAAAATAACAACTTTGAGGAAGTATTTTACTCAATCAAATAGTAGCTTTTAATGTTCCTGCCATGTGTCTGCTATGTTTGAGGTGCTAAGAACAAAGAATCACAAACATAGGGAACTCTTTACTACTATGTAGCTTGTATTCTAGTATTTAAAAAACAAAGCTTAAACAAACATGGGGTTTTAATTATATTATTTTTATCATAATATACAAAATATTACATCTGAGAATGAACCTCGCTGAAATTTAAAACTAGATTTGTTTTCCCTTAAGTTCAAAGTCTTTTTTTTTTTGGCTTGAACTTTTGATCATATTTAGATGCTTCCTATAAAAGAGGAATCTGGGGCCCCAACTTCATCCCTGTATAGCAAACACTTAAGAACTGTGTACAAGAAGTTCTAAGTGTCAGCTGGTCCTTGTTAAGAGAGTAATTCATTAAGCAAGGAGGGGTGAGGGATGGGATATGCAAAATGAAGGGTTATAAGAAACCTCCTCTTTTCCAACACAATTACAAATGTAATTGGGGTGGATGAGAGAACATATGCAATGGGAAAAGAAAAGGTGGGGTAACAGATGTTAAAGGTTTGAGCAGCGATAAGGGTGAGAGTGTGGGAGGGAAGTGAGAGAGGGTAGTTAGTGGATTAACTAAAATAAGGATGTAAGAAAAAGCTGTATGAATATCTACTAGCTCACAGCCTAATTACTAAATATGGTTTATGTGTTTGTTTTAAGAAGTTTGAACAGAGGTACTGTGCATAGGTGGACAGTGTTGCTCCCAGAACACATGCATTGTTAAAAGAAAACCTTAAGCTTGTCTCTTTTATACAGAATTCCAGGCCAACCATGGCTTCATAGGGCATAGTGAGACCCTCTTTAAACCTCTCAAAACTCTTAATTGAGAATGAAATAATTTCTGATGAGTATTAGTCCGAGAGACTTCCAGAGGTTTTATTGTGGATTTTACCATTGCTGTGATAAGCATTGTGACTGAAAACAAGTTGGAGAGAAAATGGTTTATTTCATCTTGCAACTTCCAGGTCACAATCTGTCATTGAAGGAAGTGGGGGCAGGAATTGAAGCAGATGGTGGAGGAGAAGAAGGGATTCTGCTTAATGGATCGATTTCCATGGCTTGCTCAGTTTGCTTTCTTATCAAATCCAGGACTACCTGCCCAGGAATGAAACCAACCACAGTGGGATTGTCCCTCCAAGTCAATCATTTATCAAGAAAATGCCCCCGCCCCCACATGTCCACAGGTCAATCTCATGGACCCAATTCCTCAATTGAGGTTCTCTATTCCTAGATGACTGGAGTTTTGTGTCAATTGACAAAAACTAACCAGCCCAGGTTAAAAACAAAATACAGGTTATTATCATTGCCCACCATAGCCAGATGTTAAAACCCTATTTCTGAAGATTCCACATACTTTATCGTCAAGACATAAATAAATTAATCTCAAACTGACTGGGAAATTTCCTCTTTGCTGCCTGGTTGTCATGGTGCCAGAAAGTGATATACAGGTTGCTGGGGAGAAACATACCAGTGGTTTTACCCAGGGCTGGACCTTTCATCTTATAATATCAACATGGCAGCCAAGGTATTTCCACAGGTGCTTTAGTGACATGATATTTTTGAGGTGCTGGTAACAAACCAGTTTTTTTTTATCAGAATTCAGGTATACCATAGGAAGAAATTTCATTTTTAGTACTATAATCTTGGTCAGAAGCTTGTGGCTGGGGAGACTATCATCCCTACAGAGGAAACTACTAATATGATTTTGCTCAGTGGTCATGCTGTTAAACTACCTTCTAGATATTTATTTTTATAACCATAAACCTGTGCTGCTCTTACCTTGGTCAAAGAAGGTCCATTCTGCAATGGACGGAAGTTAATGAAAATAAATCAAAACTGGCTAAAGTGCTAAGAATAAATGACTATGAGTGCTCAGTCCTACATGGGACACTTACATTAACTTTGTACCACATAACTCAGGGAATATCAAGGAAGAGGGGGCAGAATGAATTTAAGGTCAGAGAATGGAAAATAGTATTGTAAAATGCTGTTTCCTGGCCTCTGACATGCTGTTGTACTCATGATCTCAGCAGCCATGGTTACTTGCCTAAGACCTGAAGAAGGTCCAGAGAGACAAAATTCTGGTCTCAACACTACAAAAAGAAGTACTGGCACCTGAGGAAAGTTGGGATTAGGAGAGGTGGCCTTTACCATGGAAGAGCACACCAATTGGTTGTCTAGTGCCAAAAGGTTAGCTTTGAAAATATGCATACAATTAATATTGTAGGGACTGAGCAGGTACATAATCATAGATATAGACATAGACATAGATGCATGCCAAAGCAGTTAGTGAAAAAAGAGGCCATAAATTTGAAGCAGAATGGGAAGGAGTATGGAGAATGTAGAGGGAAGAAAGAGAAGGGAGAAATGTTGTCTGCCCTTTCCCAGGAAACTGCACCTTTTCAGTCTGCTCTAGCAGTAACATTTTTTATTGCACACATTTTGGGAAAAATAAGTGATATTTATACTTTTGAAATAGATGCTTGAAGCTCACAGTAGAAAAAAAGGGTTTTAGATAAACACTTCTGCATTTTAACAGCACATAATGTGCAATTGAAACTCAAGTTCTTGCCCTCTGTACACAAAGTGAGGCTGGCAAAGCATAAGGCATAGCTTAGCAACTTGGGATTCAACTTTGGGATATGTGCATGTCTTTCTCCTAACAATGTGCTTGGTGCCAGAGACCCTTTCCTGAAGGTGCGATACCATCCACCCTTCCTGAAAAATGCACCCAGCACACAGTTAGCAACCTAAGGCATCTACTGACACTGAGCTGCAGTATATGTGCTTTAACAACAGCAATAAGTTACTCCTCTTGGCAACTCTTTGTTAATGCCTCAGTTCTATTTAAGATACTCTGGAACCTAATCCTGGAACTATGGGAAATGGGCTGAAATGGACTAGATTGGGTTTGGGTACACGAACAATAAGGCAAGCTCTTCTCAAAGTGAACTTTTAGGTTGATGCTTCTATTTACCATCTTATATCTATGCATAAGAGAGCATGAATATGATTAGAATCAGATTTTTTGTGAGAAGGGCTGTGCACAGCAGAGAAATAACTGTATAATGAAAGCCTTTAAGGACTTTCTCTGAGGGTCCAAAGGAGACGCTACAATCAGCGGAGAAACTAGGATCTGAGGGGTGGGGAATGAATCAGCTCACACCATGTTCTTTCTATCCATGTCCTTAATTGTCCTACCAAAATTTTTTCTTCCACAGCAAGGGTATCGGCTTATATACATTCACAACACTAGTGCTTTTGGCAATGTAATGCGAGGCTTAAATTTCTCAAGGTCATCAAGGTAGATAAGATTCACACATAGAGCAATAACTGTCAGCTTTCATTGGTGGCACAGAAATGCCAGTGGCTAGCAGATGTTTTCTGGTGAAGTCAACTAGGGATTAGATCAACAAAGGAATCTAAGAAAGGAATTCTTGTGCTTATGTACATTCCCAAGTGTGAATAGGTATTAAGCTAAAAGTTTATAATCAGTAAAAGTTACGAAGAAGATAAAAACTGTCTTTTTCTCCCTGCGCTGCCTCCAAAGGCTCTTAGGAGCCATTTTTCACGTTTTTACACGGGTCAGGTAAGCGTCCTCAGTTATTAAGCAACCGGCATCAGCAGTGGGGGACTCCTGCAGCTTTTGGTCTTTTGTTGCACTTTCGTCATCATCAGTTGCTTAAAGGGAACTTTTTTAGATCTAAGGATTGTACCTAGGCTGTAGAACAAAAGAGAGGTTTTAAGCTTAATTTTCACAAGAAACAGAATCTGGCACCTTCTAGCCACTCTGGCTGCAAGTCTTCAGCAGGTCTGTGGGAAAGTTTACTTTCCTTCAGAAGAAGCAAATGGCTGATTATCTTTCCCCTTATATCCTTAGGGTAAACGCAAACAGTAATCTGTGTTAATAAACCGAGGTGAAAGCAAATACAAGGAGTTAAGAATCGTTTAGTGTGAGGTTAGTTTAGGTCATCACTACTCTTATCTGTAGGCAAGGTAAAACCTGGGCATGCTTGTACTCCATCTATCTAAGTGCCTATGAATCAACGTTTTCAGATATGTAGTAACTCCATGCCATGGTGTGTCCGGAAGTGTCTCAAATGAGACACTTTTGCCTGGACACTAACACTGACCAAATGCCTGCCAATAAAGACAATTGCAGGAAGGCAGATCTCTACATTTACATTGGAGAAAGGAACAAAGGCCTGGTTGTGAAAAGCAGGTTTTTTTTTTTTTTTTTGGACTGTGTGACTGTTTTTACCCATAGCTTGGGGACATTATCAATATACCCCAAATGCATAGAGGAAATTGTGCCCTTAAACTCTGGGAAATAAATCCCAAATTTGTATCAGATGTGGATAAGCTATGGATTCTACAGCAAGAAACAGCCAGTTCATTCAAAAGGCAGTAACTCCAACACGCCGTACATGATGGCTTAGTCCTCTACCAGAACCCTTGGTTCTGTTGGGTTGACCTTTATCAGTGACAGCTGACTCCCAGCAGCTGTATAATGCAATCTGCCAATAAAAGTAGAGAACCATGCCACTTATTAACCAAGTTACTCCTTCCCTTGAGTCTTTAAAAAAAAAAAAATTGGGACCCTTGAGTACCCATAGTCATGTGACCTGCTGTCACACTTTCTGTAAAGATATATTTTTTAATCTCTTATTTATGTATATATTTGTGTGACTGTGTGTTTTTTTTTTTCACCTCTAGGAGGTCAGAAGAAGATAAGATAGGAACTGAACTTGGGTCCTGGGATAGAGTAGCAAGTGTTCTTAAGGACTGAGCTATATCTCTCCAGTCCTCTAATGCTACAATGTTTTTCTTTCTAACCTATAGGATCACTTTGCTTTGAATAGTTGTACCCAGCTGCTTTATGGCTGGATTTAAAGTTTCCTGCACAGGAAAGAATTTATGTGTGATACTGAAATCCTGGCCAAGTACCCCTTGTTTAGTGGGCTTTATGCTCTGGGAGAAAACAAATTTCTCTTATTTTACTAAATAATCATATCAAACTGCATTCTAAATGCTTAGTTTTGTACTCAGAGATTAATCTAGTTATGAACTCTGATCAGAGAATTTTTTTTCACTTTATTATCTGCTTATGTTGAAGGAGAAGCTTCTTTTCGGTTTTGGAGCAATCCTCTCAAACATATAGGGTATTTTTTATTAGGCTCTTCTTCAAATACTTCTGAAGATCTCACTTTGTGGGTTTTTTAATCTTTCTTTCTCTGTTTTCCATCTCTCCCACCATCACTGGTTGTCTTCCCACTAAGAAGCACAAGGCAAACCATATTTGTTTATGTTCCTCACACAAAGTAAACTCCCAAGGACCACTTGTGCTTCATGCATGATGCAACAAAACAGCATAATTCCTGGTACAAAGCTGACTTTCAATAGAGACTTTGTTAAGGAATAGGTTGATACCATTCGTACATGCAAGTAAAATATGACATTTTCATAGGCGTTTCTAAATTCCACACACCACCAAGCCAAACAATCCCTTCAGACAAAAGACAGCACAAATACACTGTGGTAATCACCCTCCCTTTCATTTTAATGGATAAAAATCATTACATCCAGGAGTAGTGATAATATTCAACAACCAAACAGCTCGACTGTACTTTCTTCCTTCTGTGCAGGACGTTGTAGATTGTGCTCTGGCTTCCTTTGACCCCGAGGTTTTCTTCTGCTAACTAGAAAGTGTTGCCTCCAGGACGTAATTAGGACTCAGGGTGCAGTGCACAGCTGCACAGTGCCAAGGAGTTTGTGGGCCGCTCTGTGTGTGGCCTTCCTTGACAGCCTCTAGCTGCTCTCAGGCCATCTGTAGTGGTACTGGGAGATTAGCTTAATAAACCTGAATTACTCTGCAAGTTTTGCATTAAATTTTGAGCATTTATCTTAGCCTAGGGAGCCAAGCTTTTTGTGTAATATGAAAGGATCCTGATGCATGGAAAGGATTGGCCTTTGAAAAATAACCCATTCAACTGTTCTTAAGGGTCTGAATGATTATTTACTTTCCCCTTCAAAGATCATCTATTCTTTCTTTTACATAAATATGATAGACTCCCCAGTGGTAAAATATGAGCATCAGCCTTAAAACAACAAAGACCCCAATAACAAATAAAATGAGCTGGTAAAAATCAGAAAAGTTTTACCATTTTTATCGTGGAAATCTGCAAAGTGATTTGAGACTCAAATGTTTCTAAATAATAAAGAATGTACAGCCTTTAATGAATCACTTTAAAATACTAAAGTCTATGTTGGTAGCTCAGTGGTAGAGCATGGACCTAGACTGAGAAGCCCTGTGTTTAATTCACCAAAGAAAGAAAAGCAAACAAGAAATCCGTTATTACCAATAGTTGTTTATTTTATTACTATACAAGAAATTGTAGCTATATTTAGGCTAAAATTGTCATTTGTGTTAGAAATTTCCACATCATTTAGGCTAGCAGGACTGCAAAGGGAGATGGATGGCTCAGTGGGGTACTTGCCTCACAAGCAGGAGGATCCAAGTCTGTTCCCAGCACCCACACAAAGTCAGGCATCATAGCAAGTCACCTGTATCCGTGGTACTAGTTGGACAAGGGAGGAGTGAAAATAGATGGAAACTCAGAACTTGGTAGCTAACCAGACTACCTAGTTGGTGAACTCCAGACTCAGTGAGAGACTTTGTTATTACCCTCCTACCTACCCACAAAGAAAGGCAGAGAGCTTGAGGTTTGGAACTTAATACCTGGTTTCCATATATACCTTCACATGCACATGATACACACCACATACATACACACACACACACACACACACACACACACACACACACACATGTCCATGCCTCTTATTTGAATAAAAAATATGCATAGTATCTGCAAACCTCATGATGTCATTGTTTTTCTCTGCTGAGTAGTATTCCATTGTTTGCAGACAAATGGATGGATCTAGAAAAAATCATCCTGAGTGAGGTATCCCAGACTCAGAAAGACAAACATGGTATGTACTCACTCATAACAGGATACTAGATGTGGAACAAGGATGACTGGACTGCTACTCACATCACCAGGCAGGCTACCTGGAAAACAGGACCCCAAGAAAGACACAGGGATCGCCCAATGACAGAGAAATGGAATGAGATCTACATGAACAGCCTGGACATGAGTGGGGGTAGTGAAGGGCGAGGGTCGAGGGAAAGAGAGCTTAGGTGAGTGGGAGATCCCAGCTGGATCAACAACAGAGAGGGAGAACAAGGAATAGGAGACCATGGTAAATGAAGACCACATGAGAATAGGAAGAAACAAAGTGCTAGAGAGGCCCACAGAAATCCACAAAGATACCCCCACAACAGACTGCTGGCAATGGTCGAGAGACAGTCCGAACTGACCTGCTCTGGTGATGGGAAGGCCAAACACCCTAATTGTCGTGCTAGAAACCTCATCCAACTACTGAGAGATCTGGATGCAGAGATCCATGACTAGGCCCCAGGTGGATCTCTGGGAGTCCAATTAACGAGAATGAGGAGGGTTTATATGAGCGAGAATTGTTGAGACCAAGGTCGGATAAAGCACAGAGACAAATAGCCAAACAAACGGAAACACATGAAATATGAACCAATGGCTGAGGGGTCACCAACTGGATCAGGCCCTCTGAGTGGGTGAGACAGTTGATTGGCCTGATCTGTTTGGGAGGCATCCAGGCAGTGGCACCGGGTCCTGTGCTCACTGCATGAGTCGGCTGTTTGAAACCTGGGGCCTATGCAGGGTCCCTTGGCTCGGCCTGGGAGGAGGGGACTGGACCTACCTGGACTGAGTCCACCAGGTTGATCTCAGTCTGTGGGGAAGGCTTTGCCCTGGAGGAGATTGGAATGGGAGGCGGGCTGAGGGGAAGGTGAGGGGGGGGAGGGGGGAGAACAAGGGAATCTGTGGCTGATATATAGAACTGAATTGTATTGCAAAATAAAAATTAAAAAAAAAATAAAATAAAATAAAAATATGCATAGTATCATCATTATCATCATCATCATTATTACTCATTATTTTGTTTTTTTGAGATAAGGTTTCTCTGTGTAGCCCTGGCTGTTCTGGAACTCACTTTGTACACCAGGTTGCCTTTGAGCTCACAGAGATCTGCCTACTTCTGCTTCCTGAATGCTGGAATTAAAGGCATGCATCACCACATCCAGCCCGGGATCTTATTTTTTGAGATTATAATATATTACAGAATTTCCCCTTCCTTTTTTCTCTCTCAAAAACCTTACATACACCTCTTCCAACTTTATGGCCTCTTTGTTCACTAGTTTTTATAGCATGTGTATATACATCTATATTTCTAAATATAACCTCTTCGATCCTTATAATTTTACTTGTATGTGTATTTTCAGGGCTGACGTTTGGCATTGGGCCACCAATTGGCATGACTTTCTCTGGAGAAGGTCACCCCCTCCTCCCAGCTGTCCTCAGTTGTCTATAGTTCTTTTGGTAGGGTTGAGGCCTGGTAGGCTTTTTCTTGTGCAGTTTGGCATGTTCGTTGGTGTCAGCCTGGTACAGCTCACATCTGGGTAGTCATGTAGGTGAGACTGTATGGGTGTAGCTTCTGATGTTACTAGGAGTCACAATATTACAGGACACTTCCTGATCCCCTGGCTCTTACTTACAGTATATTATTTAAATGAGTGAAATACCATATAGATATATGATATTAATTAAACTTGAGTGAAATATTGATATATGATACCTTGATTTCCATAGATATGTAGACATGTAATCATTAGATATGATTTTTATTGTGGTTGGTAACTTTTGAAATCACCGTAATCTTACATAGAGTCTTACTGAATGCATAAGCTCTTGGGTTCTGAAAAATACATTTAATCATTAATCTATGGTGCTATTATTTCTGTCATGAACGTTATCTGGTGCCATTGTTTCTGAAGTGGAATAAAAAGTGAAATGGCCTAAAGGAAACACTGACAGGCTGATGTGTGAAATCAAAGCCAACCAAATAATTATATTATCTCATTCACAAGAACATATAAGGGTATCTAAAATGGTCTTGGTTGCTTATTGGGACTTATGACTTAAGGATTCAAAGACAGTATTATATGCAGAGATCTGATGACTTGGTCCCAACTATCAATATATTACCCTCCTTTTGGGGTATAGCTTTGTGATGTAAATACTAACATTTGTAGTAACTTCTAAATGCTTCCTGCTTTTTGATCCCACTTGCTCTTCACAGCTGTGGTCCTGAATTCATTTGATAGAGATTCAATATTGGGAAGCTCAACTCAGACACCCTTCCTGACTCTGATACCCATTTATTATTGAACCAACAATATCCAGAAATGTTCTTAGTTTTATTAAACCAAAACAGAGACCACAGGTTGTCAGCCTGTATATGTCTCAAAGATGTATTTATTTTGTTATTTCTTACTTTAAATGCCAAATTTTAGCATTATTTATTGTGCTTTTGCCAACATTTCCATTTTCTCATAATTTCTGTTACTGCCCACTACTCGTTGTCAGTCAATTTTCTTGGAGACACGTATCTCTTAATTAGATATTTTAATTTACAGCCTTCAATCTAAATATGAAAGACCCAATGTTATTTATCCATTCAGGTGTTCAGTTCAGTGAAAGTAGAGCAAACAACAGCGGTCATTTGTGCATGTGTGTTTCCAGTCAAGCCATTGCTTTCTCTTTGGTCATTGACCTTCCACCCATCCGAACAGCTCAGTTAATAGTTGTATCACCAAAGGGGGAAATGGGCAGGAAGCATCTCTAATCAACATATTTTCGCTTGTGGTTCTTTGTAATTACATATTTAGAAAGTTATTTTATCTCAGTGAAAGATACCAGGCAAATATAAATCAGACAAAATAGCCACAGATTTATATAATTAAGAAAAAATAATTTCACTAAATTTTAGAGAAAATACTTATCACAAAGCTCAGGCACTTTAATTCCTAAGAGAGGCTTGGGGCCAGAATTTGTCATAGAGCTTTGGTTACATATGGCTATCTAGAGACTTAAATGGGATGCTTATCATCTTATTGTGACTATACGTCTGAAACCCAGGAAGCCAAAAACTTGCCCAAAGCCATGGCTGCGGTTATAAATGAAGCTTATAGTAAGGAAGACTGTGGAAGAAGTTTCATCCAAGCTTGCCAGGCTAGTTCCAGGATTCAGTTCTTTTAAGGTTGTAGAGAACTATTTATTACCCTCAGGTTGACCAGATCCTGACCTCTCCTCCTTGTTATTACATTACTGCCCTTCTTCATGGGACAACTTGATTTATCAAAATCAACAGATTCTGCTAGCTGTGGTGGAAGTCACAATTTTATTCAACGAAACCACATAAATGGTACTACATTGCCTTTGCATGACATTTTCACCCAGTTTCAAGGGAAAAGTTTCATCCAGGCGTGTGAATGTTCAGAGGAGGGGATGCCTTGGGGCTATCTGAGAATTTGTCTATCACACATGCCTATTGTGTGTGATGATTGTACTGCTAACTAACTTTTTTCAATCGCTTAGGTAGCCAGATTTTCATTTACATGTTTTTTTTTTTTTTTTAGGAAGGAAATCATTTGTTTCTTCATGCCCCAGATCCTCTCTAAATGCAAAACCCTTTTATTATTATTATTATTATTATTATTATTATTATTATTATTGTGTGGTGATGATTATGATGATGATGTAGTGAGTAAACAGTCTACTTTTCTGTTGCTGTGATCAAACACTGACCAAAACCAACTAGAGATGGAAAGGGTTCATTTCATTCTATTCTTGTATGTAACATACATCATCAAGGGAAGTCAGGGAAGGAACCCATGGAAGAAAACTGTTTACTGTCTTGATTTCAGGTTTAAATTCAACCACTTTTCTTATATAACCCCCAACATCAATCAGCAATCAAGAAAATGCCCAATAGAAATGACAACAAGTCAATATGATGGAGGCATTATCTTAGTTAAGAGTCTCTCTTTCCAGGTATGTCTAGGAATTTGTCAAGTCAACAAAAACTATGACATGGAAGAAAGTACGAAAGACATACTCAATATCTCCATCAAAGTCCAGTAGAAACCTTTGAAACTAAAATTATAATGCAAGCAGCCTAAATCTATCCTCTATGCTCTTTTAAAAATCAGATTTTTATTTTTGTATAATGTATGTGTAGGGAAATGAATACAGTATGAAGATTTAACTTAATGAGTAGTCATAAATCTATCCATACAACCACTATTAGGTTAAAACAAAACACAACAAGCAAATGAACAAAAAGCTATATGTATATATACAAATAATTAGAAGCATAGCAGACAATATTAGGAGCTACAATAACAAATTTGAGAACTGATTCTGTTTGCTTCACCAGCACCAAAAGCACATAGGGATCTAAAACAGCACATGGCACTTACAGTTGTCCCATTAGCCATTCATTGATTTTTTTTTAAGGGCATTTCAGACTTTAGATCTCCATGAAGGCTAGGAAGGCATTTATAAATCGGTAGTCATCTTTTTTTTCTTTTCCTTGCTAAGGACTGGATTTGGGGCCTCACTTATGCTGTGCAATTGCTCTGCCACTGATCTGTCCCACCTCATTCCCATTATCAATCACTTTTAGGGGTGTGTTCAAATGTCTTAATATGACACTAATCATTTTTATTATATTGAGTTACTTTTTATGGCTCCACAACATTGAATTGTATTTAGGTTGTTCTATTTTTCTTTGTTCATAGATCTATCTTATTTGGTAAGTACTAACTTTATATATGCAAGTTACTAATATTTTCCAAAATGATGGTTAGTTTGTTCTTTGAGAAATTTATCTCGGTATGTTGAGTTCATAGATACTATTTTATTTTACCCTCAAAATTTTGATTATTTTATTTCTTACATTGCATGATAATGTCCTGTACATGAGTCATTATTTATTGTACTGCCATCACAGTCCTTCTTTCTGAATTTGAATGCTGCATCTAACTATTCGTCTATCTATTCTATTTTCCTTACATTTGCTTCACTTGGAATTTGTTCAGATTATTGTATCTGTTTTAATCAGTTTTAAAGATTTGCTTATTATTTCTTTAAATAAAATTTTATGCCTTCACTTTTTTTGAGATTTTTGTAGCATTTATTTTGGTAAACTTGGATGATTTTGTAATAACTTATTCACTACTATAGTACTATAGAGAGCAGTTCATTGTCGTAAATTTCACCATAAGGTCCTTTCTTATTCCTCTCTCCCATTAACTTCTAGCAACCACAAATCTGTTTTTCTTTTTTCATATTTTTGACATTTTTGGAAGATCATGTAATTAAAACCATTCACTGGGTAGTTTTTTTCAGGAGGACTTCGGGGTAATACATATGTCAACTCCCTCTGTGTTCCTTTCTCCCATGATTTGATAGCTCATTTTTTTCAGAGCTGAATAGTATTCTATTTTATTAATATATCATTGTAGATGGTGTGAGACACCTAGGTGTAGTGGGTAGCCATTCCAGCTTTGATCTGGAAGTTCCAACCCCCACTGAGACTTCGGCAACTGTCATGCCTACAAGGCGGGGCCAAGGGAGGCACCTGGAGACCTGAGATCTGGATGGGCGGCGCACTCACTCAGTCCGGGACCTTGGACGGTGAAGGTGGGCCAAGCAGAGCTCCAGAGAACACCGCTGGACTGCGATACACCTTCCCCAGACCCCGCGACCTACCTATCCCTTAACTTGTAAGTTATGCCATTAAATAAATCTCCTTTTAACTACATGGAGTGGCCTTAAAAATTTCACCAATACCTAGGTTTCTTTCTAATTTGCATGATTGTGAGTAAATCTACTGTAAACATTCATATGTAAGGCATAAGCACTCATTCTACAGATTTTTGTGTGAATATGATTCCTTTGGATAAATGACAAGGAGTTTAAACATTCATGTTTAAACATTCATGTTTAAACTCACATTTAATTAAGGAATGTGTTTCACTTAGCATGTGCATTTTTCATATTCTTATTTCCCCTATTGATCATTGGTTATTATCAAATATTCTTAGATTTTGTTTATCTAAAAATAACTTTCATTTACCTCAATTTAAGAAGTAATAAATAAGTTTCTAGCAAATCAAACCCCTTAATTCCTTTTAGAAACACTAAAAAAAGAACATAATAAATATAAATATATATAAATATCAATGTTGAGTATCTGAAAATCAAAAATAATATTGCACCCATCTGATTTTTTATCTTAAATGTTTAATAATGAGCTTAAATGTATATTGGCATTTCACTCTCTTCTTTAGGGCTCTAGTGAATTTTTGTGTGTTTTTAACTTTTTTAAGTCCTTCAGTGTAAATATTTTGTTCTAAAGGAATACCACTTTCCAAATTCTATCTATATCTATAATACATCTTTTCTTAAATACATCTGGGGAATTTTAAAAGCACAGCTATTTTTATTTCACTATGCTTTGCAATTTCAAGTTATTTGTCAGAATTATTGATGCAATCATTTAATTTTCAGAAAATATTACAAGACTTACTTTGCAGCCTGTGTCTCATGTTTTTGTGCTTTTGATTTTGCATGCTGAGTCTGCTTACTTTTGAAAAGTATAGCTTGCTTTATGCTTCTATGTAATAATTTTTTCTTATTGTATAGTTTGTACATTTACTTTGTGTGTATATATGTGTACATGTGTATGCTGTGGGATGTCTTTCTGTATCTTGTGAATATGTGTTGCTCTGATTGGTTGATAAATAAAGTTGTTTGGCCAATGGTGAGGTAGAATAAGATTAGGCGGTACATTCCAACGAGAGAGAGAGAGAGAGAGAGAGAGAGAGAGAGAGAGAAGAAGAGAAGAGAAAGAAGAGAAGAGAAGAGAAGAGAAGAGAAGAGAAGAGAAGAGAAGAGAAGAAAGGAAACTGGGGTAGATGTCAGCCCACCGCCGAACAAGCAACAAGATGCCAGCAGACCAGTAATGCACAGCCACGTGGCAATATGTAAATTAATACAAATGGGTTGAGTTATAAGAGCTAGTAAGCAAGAAGCCTGACCCATAATCCATACAGTTTGTAAATAATATATGCCTCTGTGTGTTTACTTGGAACCAAGTGGCTGTGGGAGGTGAGTGGGAGAGATCCCTGTCCGGCCCCACTAGAGAAACTTCCAGCTACATGTGTATTCATGTATGTGTGAGAAGTCAACCTAAGGTACTGTCCACCCTTCTGTGTCATCAGAGTTTTGTAACAGAGTCACTGATGCAGAAGAAGCACTTCGAATTTGAGTTTACCTGATAGACAAGGGTCTTCTATAGCTCTAGGACCTTTGGATGGTAATTTAGCAAACTCAGAAATCTTAATATTTTGTAAATTTTCCAGAATGAATTGATGATACATCTCACCTTTCTATTCTTACTTTAAATAAATATATTTATTCAGAACCTATGTTGTATAAGACACTAGCCTAGATGTCAGGGAAAGCAATAACCTAAGTTGACAAAGTTCCTGTCATTACACAGCCAATATTCTAATGGGAGAAACAGGTAACGAGCATGATATTTACATCATACACCATATAAGGAGCTATGATGGATAATGGTAGTAAAATGGCACAGGGAATCAGTATGGGAATACATGGTACAGCTTTGCGAAGCTGATTGCACTGACAGAGTCAACTTAGAATAACTTACATCTGTGCAATTTTGAAATCCATGTAGGGGCATTGGAAGTTGTTATGCAAAGGTCTTGTTTAAAAGTGAGCTTTACTGTGTTCAAGGAATAGTGAAGAGGACAGTATGGCTGTGGTAGATGGTTGTGATTGCATTTCCTTGGGTATGTACAATAGGAACTGCTGGGTCACTTGGAAGTTCAAGTTTAAATTTCTTTAGGAACTGCCATACCGCTCTCCATAGTATCTGCATCAACAGTTTATAAGACTTTTGATTTCTCCCTAATTTTATGCTGCATACTTTAACTTCTTTATTTATTAAAGGTACTGGGGTCATATGAAAAATTGGTTAGATGTATATTTAGAATTATTTGAAGGTAAGTAGAGAGCTTGTTGAGTGACACTGTGGAAAATCTGCTACCATGTGAATAAGGACATTAAACCATTAGTGTACAATGATTCCAATTATTTTCTAATGATCATGATAAATATGTTAATAAATGTAAAAGAGGGTAACATATGAAAACAATAAACATGTGGTGTAGGTTATGGATTATGAGGCCAAAATAATTCATATGCTTACCCGAAAATTGGTCATTAATTCAAAGCAGGACTCTTTTGCTAATTGAGGTGATTATAATCCCAGGAACTTGAGAAGATGCATGGGATTTCTTTGTAAATAGCACTGCTGTGGAGGTAGTAAATAACAATAATAAGGATGCTGTGAGCAGCCTATTTTTTTTTCCTGAGTTACTTCTCTTTCCCTTCTGTACATTGGAGGAAAGCAACTTTAACTCACTCTTACCATAAATGCAGGGCTAGAAAAAGGAGTTCCTGAGAGCATTGAGGCAACATCCAAATCAATTTCCCTTTTTCTTTCTTGCCAGCTTGGAAGCAGAGAATTTAAAAGTAAATGGATCTCAGAGAGTATCCTGAGCACTTAACTCTTCCAATGCCACGACTTTGTCAATATAACATGGTGAAATATATTTAAAAGATCAGAGGGGATGATAAAGTGGGAACATTGTTGATAGCAAGTATAGGAGGCATTGATTATACTCAGTTTGAAAATAATTGTCTTCCACTATTGCCTCCTAGAACAAAATTAGAGGCTGGAAGGAATAATGAATATAGAAATTCATTGATGGGACTAGCTTGGTCTCCTCTTTCTCTCTCTGTGTGTCTCTACTCCCTCTCTTCATATGTCTCTCTTTCCTTTCTCTGTCCTTCCTTCCTTCCTTCCTTCCTTCCTTCCTTCCTTCCTTCCTTCCTTCCTTCCTTCCTTCCTCTTTTCTCTCCATTTCCTTTCTCTCTTTTTCTTTTTTCATGCTGCTATTCTGCCACAGAAAAAGATTATGATGGCTATTGTTCTTATTGATTTGACTTGTTCATACATTGAACAAAAATGAAATCAATGATTATTTTAGATATGATTTTGAGAGCTGCTGAACACGATTGCCATCAGTAGACTGAGTAAGGTAGATGCTTTCTGTTAATATTCTCATCTGAATGTTTGAAATAAATGGAAAAGCCTGTCTGCCTTCCACTAGGAACAACTGCTTCTCTCTTGTTTTTAAACTTGAACTGAAATATCAGAGAATCTCAAGCCTGTGAATTTCAGCCTATCTCTAAAATGCTGAATCTCCATGTCTGACTCACACTGGAAGTATGCACTAGTTTAGAAGGATTTGGGGTAATGTTAGCTTCCACGGTCACATCAGTGCATCCTTCATGAGAATTTTCTGCGTATAGAGTCTATGGATTCTGTTTCTGTTTAAAGCCACAATGAATACAAAAACTTTTGCTTCCCCCTAAGAAAATACACATTTCATTCCTAACCAGAATATTTAAAATAAAATGCTCTTATAGTCTATATTTATGAAAAATATTTTAAAATATGAACATGAAGCGTGGAATGAAAGATAGAAATTACTTCAACATGTGAATATACTGTCAATTATATCATTCTAGATCAGTGAAAAATACTGAGAAAGAGGTGGTTGAATTTTTGTGAGTTTAGAAAGAAAAACAATTTAATGGTGTATGTGAGATGTCAAAATATTTCACTTAGTAAAAGTGTTTTCTGACAAGCATGAGGACCTTCCAGCACCCACATATAAATAAAAGTGAAATGCAGAGGGGCATGCTTGCACTTCCAGCACTATGAAGGAGGAGACCCGGAGCTGGCTGGTCAGGTAGTCTAAAGAAATTTTTCCTTTCTCTGTCCATTTGAAGACTCTGTCTAAAAAATTACATTGAGAGTGATGGAAGAAGATTCTCCACCTTGACTTCCAGCCTCCACCCCCCCCCTCTCTCTCTCTCTCTCTCTCACACACACACACACACACACACACACACACACACACACACACATACACAGCTGTTCCTGGACACACACATACACAAAGTGATATAAAGCAGACTGTAAATGTTATTTTTTTTTTAATTTTGAGAAAATTCCATGGTGTTCTCCATGATACGTGCTCTAAGTTACAATCATATCAACAGTGTATAAGGGTTCTTTGTCTCTGTACTATTTTTCCATTTTGTCATAATCACCATTCTCAATTGAGTGAGGTGATATCTCACTTTCCTGATATGTAGTATGCATTTTTAAAGCACTTTTGTTCGCTGTTTGTATGTCTTTTTTTGGCAAACATGCACTCAAATCATTTACCCAATTTCATTTTAATTATTTGAACTGTTTTTGATCTGTCATATATGAGTATGCTCACAAAATAAAAAAAAACTCCATCCTAAAAAGACACCTGTATCCATTTTTATTACAGTAAAATTCATACATGTTTTATGCACATGTTGAAATATTGCAATATCATAATGAATTCAACTAATATGTAAATTAATGTATGTTAAGTAAAAATAATATAAACAGAAGTTAGTCAGCAAAAATCTGAAGTTTGATAATGTTTTACAGAAGGGGATACAGCTCAGCTTAAGGTAAAGTATATGAGAAAAGAAGGGTCACAATTATATTACAAAGGAAGACCATAAGGAAATCACACAACAGTGAGGCATTGTAGATGAATTTCTAAATGGTCTTATTAAATAAAAAGCATGGAGCTAGATATAGGGGTGAAAACCTGAGATCAGAGGAATAGGAACAGCCACATGCTAACCTCACCTCACCAACTCCACAGCTTCCAAAAGGGAGATACTTCCTGCCTACCCACACCTATATGCCTTGATGTTCTGCCATCTAATTTGCTCTCTCTGTCCAGCTATGTCACTTTCTCTTCCTACCCAGCTCTGTCACTTCCTGTCTGTACAGACCTCCAGACCTCCATGGTTAGCTAGTGTTGAAATTTAAGGTGTGTGCCACCACCCCTGGCTCTGTTCCTGGTGTGGCCTTGAACTCACATAGATCCCGACAGATCCCTGCCTCCTAACTGGTAAGATTAAAGGCATGTGCTAACATTGCATCACTTTTATGTTTACTTATAATGGCTGGCTTTTTCCTCTGATCTCCAGGCAAGCTTTATTTATTAGAACACAAATAAAATATCACCACAAGGCCACAACAAAGTCAATTCTATATTGAGATCTGTTTTGATTCCTGACAGCTACACACGAGTGAAAGACCCAAGACACAGAGACGCAGCTTAATAAAGCTCATAGTTTTAGCACAGTCTTGAAGAGCGCTTAGGAGATATAGCGAGCTGTCTAGAGATATTGGAAAAGGAATGGAGAGATTTGCCCTGAGTGTGAGAAAGCAATCTTGCTCTAAGTTCTCTTGAGGATAAACGAAAGGCATGTATTTCTTCTCTTCAGCACGAAAGAAATCTATTTTATGCATAAAACTGAACGGAAATGATAGATTATTAAGTAATTCAGAATCTTCTTTTTCTAGGAGCTGGAAAACTCTGTTATAGTGACAGTTGGTTAGGCCTTTTGAAATCTAGAGAAGAAATAAAGCCTTAGAGGAATCATGTCTCCAGTTTATGATGTAACATTACAACCTTGCTGCTGCCGCAACACATAGTAATAAAATAATGTAGTATCCAAGCATCAATTTCCAAAGACAAAGATTTCAAACTTCAATGCATTAGCCTAACTTAGTCCATATATTATGCCTTTTATTGGTCCCTCAGGCAATATCAGAAGTCCACTCATTTTTCCTGGAAGTCTCATTTGCAAACACACAATGTATATGGGGAGAAAGCACTTCTCTTGCAATTGGGTAAATGATTTGAGTGCATGTTTGCCAAAAGAAGACATACACATTTCTTGTGTGTGGCTGTGTGCCCATAGCACAGCTAGCTGTGTGTGCTGCCCTGTGACAACAAGAGCACAGGCTGTGGGAGTCACTCTGTCCCAAATAAACTACTGTCTAATTACTAAATCAATCTGTCTGACTCTCAAGTGGAGTGTTCCGATTGCAGTCTAACCCCATGCATCTTTCATCCCACAAAACTAACCTCTCCAGGATTCCTGTATGACATTATGTTGGCTGTTGGGTTTTGTATGGAGAGATCTTAGTGGGTTACTTAGGGAAACTTTTTAAGTATCATATATTTAAGGCATGGCTGCCACGTGGAAAGAATATGATATACATTAGGGGAAATAATTTTTTTGATACAAGATTTCTCTATGTAGCTCCAGCTTTCCTGCAACTCTCTATATAGACTAGGCTAGCCTTCAGTTCACAGATATCCACATGTATCTGCTCCCTAGTACTTATGGAAAAGTTACATAGAATGCACATCTGGGGAATAGGTGGCATCTGCTTCCTTTAGGTGTCAAGGAGAAGAAATGGTTAGGGTGTGGTGTGTTGCCAAAGTAAGTTGTAAATAAGAGGAGGAGCAGGGACTACTTCTGAATAAAACTTTTTAATTCAAAGTACAAATTTTATTCTCTTGTAGTAGGGACTCTGGTACTAGAATAGAGGAAAAACCACCCTATTTCTGTTAAGTGTTACCTAGGAATACTTCCTGAGACAGAGAAGTGGAAAGTAGGAATTCAAATAACTGAAGGAGCCAGACAAGAACACTCTGAAAATAATAGTTTCAAATTATAATTCCTGTGTTATAGTATATTTGGATATGAAATAATGGTTGTTTATCATTTAAGGAAATATTTTTATCTATTTTAACTTTTTGTCAGTCTCTGGAAAGTAAAGGAAATATTTCAAAGTCCCCCATATAATTGCTCCTCATATGAAAATGATAAAATTTGTATATTGGGTAGCATGGTAGCCCACACCTTTAATCCCAGCACTAGGGAGGCAGAGGCAGGCAGATCTCTGTGAGTTCAAGGCCAGCCTAGTCTACAGAGTGAGTTCTAGGACAGCCAGAGCTGTTATACAGAGAAATCTTGTTTTGAAAAACACAAAAAATTTCACATATTCAGTTATGTTCTTGATTATCATATGAAAGATTATAACCTAGATCTTTATTCTATGAGAAAAAGCTTTTAAAACACACACAGCCTGTATAGATTTTGAAATGTATGATGAACACATTGCAGATTTGTATTTACTGAAATGATCATTATCACGTTATCTAATCATCAAAAATGTACCTGGATGAATGGAGAAGATGGAAGCATAGAAATTTATTGTAGATCATCCTGACTTTCTGAAAATGGATTAAAATGAAGAGGCGGGAAGATATAAATATCAGTGGAATATCCTCTCTAAATCAGATCTGTCTTTCTTGTCTCTTTAATCCACAAACTGTCGGATAAATACACAACACTATCCACATTTTACAGATGAAGTCCAGATAAGACAGAGCATTAGTACTAAGGCAAATATCCGAATTAGTGTCAATCCACTATAATCCATCAGAAGTACATGAAGGAGATGAGAGAAAACAGAGCTTATTAGGGGTTATGCTTCCAGCATCAGAGAGGGTCTGGGGAAAGCACAGGTCAGTTTTGCTATGTGAGCAGTTACTTAAAAAAAAAACTCATCCTGAATTTCTTATCTGACAGAAGGGGCAGATACCAGAAAGCCAGAGGCTTAGTCTTATCTATCATGCATAACAGAGAGATCTGGAGACATAAAGAGGGTAGAAATGCAATGGACACAGTGTTGCCCTGTGGGGAAGGGAGACAACTGCAGTGAAGCGAATGTAAACTCCAATGTTTAAGTTAACTAGGTCTGTGATGACACCAGCTCTACAATAGCATCATCCACGGATGTCTACTCCCTTCATATTTAGCACTAGTGACTATATTATTGAGACAAGGTACTTTGTAGATCTGATTAAGTTAAGGATACTTGTCCATACTAAAAAGACACCTGCGTCTATTATTATTACAGTAAAATTCATACATGTTGTATGCACATGTTGAAATATTGCAACATCACTCTGAACTGTGGTATTGGGCAGATCTAATTGTCTTAGATTGGCTATGTAATGCTAATGAATTCATAAACATGATTGTTAGGTTTTTCTTACAAATGTTTTTAGTAGTTCTTTAAGAATTTCACACAATGTGTTTTGATGATATTTGTCCCTTCTCCCAATTATTTATAGAACCGCTTCTCTTTAGTGTCCACACAACTTTGTGTCCTTTATTAAAAAAGGACAATATTAAATAATCTTGGATGTTTAGACTTAGCAAGGCAGAGCTACCAAGGGCTACACTCCTAGAGAAAATGACTCTCCCTTTCCCAGCAGCTAACAATTGCCAAGAGATCATCAACTAGGGGTGGAATTTTATGCCCAACTTACCTCTCTGTATGGAAATTTGGTCAGATTTGGGTTTACACAGGTATCATGGGGAAGAATAAATAATCCCAAAGTATTCTTTTTTTTTTCCCCCAGGATTTCTTTATCCTTGGTATTTTGTGTCTCCATGTATATTTTTGGATTATGGATTTGTATTTTTTTCTATTTGAAGAATAGTACTGGAATTTTGGTTAAGATTGCACTGAATATACGAATTGCATTTGATATAGACACCATTTTTCCAAATGTAATTCTTCCAGTCTATGAGAATGGTATGTCTCCCCCTCCTCATCTTCTATTGTCTTCCTCCATTTCTCTCTTTGTTGTCTTACATTTTTCATTGTAGAGATGTTTTTGTTTTCTTGGTTGGGTTTATTCTTAGGCATTTTACCTTTTTTGTGGCTCTTGTGAATGGGATTCTTTCTTTAATTACCTTTTCCAGTCTATTTTACATTGGTAAATAGGAAGACTACTGGTTTTTTTTTTTTTTTTTCGAGAGATAGGGTTTCTTTGTGTAGCTTTGGATCCTGTCCTGGAACTCACTCTGTAGGCCAGGCTGGCCTTGAACTCACAGAGATCCACCTGGCTCTGCCTCCCGAGTGCTGGGATTAAAGGTGTGTGCCATCTCTGCCCAGCAAGATTACTGATTTTTGTGTGTTGATGTTGTAACATGTTTATCAGCTCTAGGAGTTTATCAGCTCTGGCGAAGTTTATGAGGTATCTTATGTATAGAAGTATATGATCTGCAAAAATAAATACTTGGATGTCTGTTAGGATCATTTGATTTATGATGTCACTTAACTCTGATGTTTCTCTATTTATATTTCATCCAGATTGTCTACCTATTGGTGAAAGTGAAGTTTTGAAGTTACCCATTATCACTGGGTTGGATATCTAGCAGGAGTTGTTTTATAACATTAAGTGTATCTGAATTTGATGCATGTATACTTAAGAATCATAGAGTACTCTTGGTGGATTGTTTGCTTGATAAGTATGAAGTGACCATTTTTGTTTTAACCATAATATATCATGGGGAACTTCTTATTTTACATGTTCTGTGGGCTTCTTTTACCTAGCTGGATATTTCTTCATCTACATTGGGTGTTTTAAAAAATAATTTTAAAAATGTTTTATATACACAGTCTCTCAGAAAACTCCCAGTTTCTCTGCCTCTTGCGATCTTTCCATCTCCATTTCCACAATGATTCCTGAGCCTGAGGTACAGGAGTTATGTTGTAGATGTATCAGTTGGGAGTGAGCTCCATAATTTTGCATTTTGATTGGTTTTCTGTAATGGCATTTGAGAAGGTTTACTGATAAGGACTACTCTTATCTGTGAGTACAAGGACAAATATTGAGAATGTGGCTAGGGATTATTCTGGTTTAGTAAACTGGTGATTGTAGGTTCTCCTCCTCCAAGATCTATGACTTCACTAGCCCTCAGTGGTTGGCTGGGTTTTCAGAAAAAGAAGGAAGAAAAGGGAAAGGAAAAGAAAGAAGAAAAAAAGAAACACAAAGTTGTCTGGTGGTTAAGGAGGTGGGAGTGGATATGAGAGAAGTTAGGAGGGGAAATTAGGGATGAATGTGATCAAAATACACAGTATAAAATTGGAAAAGAATTAATAAAATATTTTTAAAGAATAAGACCTCATTATTGAAGAACTAGTTTTCAGGAAAATATTAGGTATTAATAAATATTGATAGGAAATTTTCCAAAAATTTTTTTTCGGTGTCTAAATTTTGTTAGATGTTAGAAAACATACACTTCCTTGTTTCTTCGAACCCTTTACCTAGGATACCTCCTTCTATCCTTTATTCTAGGAGCTGTCTACCTTTGGTGGTGCAATGTGCTTTTTAGACAGAGCAGAAAGATGGATCCTGTTATCTAATCCAGTTTCTCAGCTTATATCTTTTCATTGTGTGATTGAGACAGTTAATATTCAAGGTCATTATTGAAAGATGTATTAATTACTGTCATTTGGTGATTATGTAGTATTTTCTTAGATTTCTTTTCATTAAGAATTCTTTTTTAAAAAATTTATCTCTATGGTGTCTTTAATGTGCTTGTCTTCATCCCCTTATAGCATTTATTTTCATATCCTGTGTAGAGATGGCTTGGTGGCCATAGTTCCTTCAGTCTGTTTTCATCATGGAAAATTTTGAATTCTTCTTCACTCTTCATATGTAGTTTTGCTGGGCATAACAGTCTGGGTTGGCAGTTATGGACTTTTAGAGCTTAGAATACATTTCCCAGGTCCTTATGGCTTCAAATGTTTCTCTCAAATCATCAGATTTAATCCTGATGAGCCCAACTTTATCAATGACTTTATTTTTTTTCTCTTACAACTTCCAATACCTGTTCTTTGGTCTGTATTAATATGTCCTGAAGGGTGTCTTGTCTCATCTTATTTAGTGTTCTACACATACATACAAGGCTGCTTGTACATATCTGGACATCACTTTCTCTAGACTTAGACAATTTTCTATTATTTAGCTGAAATTATAGTACAAAAATAAAATCTCAGGAAAGCATAAAAATATTTTATTTTGGAGGTACCTTTATAGTGATAATATGTTTTGAGTTCAGCATTAATAAATTGCATTAGACACACTCGATATTTAGAGGCAAATTTATAAGTCAGGTCTAATAGGGGAACTATTTTCCTGTGTTCTTTCTATCCACATGTGCCTGTATTTCTAGTTTACTATATTATTCTTTGCCTTTAGACAGCTATTCTTATTCAAACATTCATATTAAATAATGTTTAGCAATTGTGCCTAGTACAGCGATATAGGCTAATTTACAGCCAGTGCATTATTTTTCAAATGAATGCATTTAGGGCTGTAAAGTTTCTGTGTGCTGGCTAGTATTATATAACTTGACACCAGCTAGAGAGATTTTGGAATAGGGAACCTCAACAGAGAAAATGGTCCCGTTCAATCAGCTTGGGGGCAAGCCTGTGGTGCCCTTTCTTGGCTGACGAGTGATGTGGAGGGGTGCAGCTCACTGTGGGCTGTGGCACCCTTGGACTGGTGGTCCTGTCTGTTGTAGGAATACAGCCTGAGCACATTGTGAGGCACAAGTCGGTAAGCATCAGTCCTTCAGGCCTCTGCATCAGCTGCTACCTCCAGGTTCCTGCCTTGTTTGAATTCCTGGTCTCACTTCCCTCAGTTGATGGACTGTTACCTGGAAGTATAAGATGAAATAAATCTTGTCTTCTCAATTTTACTTTGTGTCATGGTGTATTATCAGAGAAACAGAAACTCTAAATAAGACATGCTGATTTTTCCAAAAACAAAAATACAGGAAAAAGGTGTTTTGATAACAATAGCTTTCCAGAAAAGGCCAACGAAAAGTAAAAAAAAAAAAAAAAAAAAAAAAAAAAACAAACCCAAAAAACAAAACAAAACAAAACAAAAACAAAAAAAAACCAACACAGTGCCTGGCTTTAAAAGACATATGACTAAAATTCAAAGTTCATCAATCAGAAAAAAATTATCAGTGGAGGTTTGATATAGACTTACATCCTCAGACTGTAGTCCTTCATCCTGGTTGTTTGAAATATAAAAAAAAAATTAGAGAAGTGAAAGATAGGAAAAGGAATATTTTTTTTTCTCAGAATACTGAAAGGTGTGAAATGTCAGGTCTCTTTTTCATGGGGGAAAACAATCAAATTACAGTTAAGGACCACCTGAAAAAAGTAGCCTCATGCTTTTCCAAGGTTATAATTTTGTTTCATGATTCTGTGACCTTTCCTTCTGGAAGAAGCAGCCAAATTACCTTGGCCATGTTCATCACTTTTTTTATGCATGCATTAGCCTCAGGTGCTCTGAGAATGTGAAATACTTATTGTCTATAGAACATACAAGCATACAAAAATAAGTGTTATGCTTGCCACTTTTTCCAACATAACACAGTACGCATTTATGTGTGGCAGATGGTGATGAATCACTAATGGGGCCCCTTGGGTCTAATTGCACAACTTTCACAGATACATGTAAAGCATCAATTATGCAACACAAATGTTCTCATCTTAATTGTTTTTCTCAGGAATGTTAATGTAGCAAAAGCACATTATAAAGCAAGCTTGCCTTGAATCTGAAAAATTGTCTATTACACTGAATAAACATATATATTGATTGACTGCTTATAATGCTACTGCAGCAGCATCAAGTATACTCTTGAGTTTCCATATCATAATGTTAAAATTCTTGTCAGTTGTACTCTTTGAATAAACCAGTATATAATCTTATATATTATTTAGCAACACATCATCTCTGTATATATAGTATATTTATTTTCAAATAATGTTTTAATAAAATAATTTATCTTAGTATGAAAAGTTAACCTAACAATAGCCTGTAATTTCCTGGAGTTTCTCTGTTAAAGAATCATGCAAAGGACATTAGCTTTGTATACAGAGGAGGAAGAACATCAGAATTATAAAAAAGAAACTCAAAATGCCCCCACATCCTCAATGCATAATTTATCCAAATTTAAAATTGTTTATTTTACTATGTTCCTCCAGCTAACACTATGAGAAAGGTTGGTCTTGTTTACTTTGACCTTTCTAAGACAAAGTTCAGTAGCCATTCAATTAATATTAGCTGTGTGAGTGACTATATGAATAATTGAATGAATCTTGTCTTTCATTATTTTGGAAGTCGTTAACTACTTTTTGTCTTATGGATCTTGTCTTGTTTTCTTGGCTTCTATCATTTTGGTATTTATACCTTGGAGAAGGTGGGGTAGGGGTTAGTGGAGAGTGAGAACTTTGCCTACTTACCCTTTGTTTACAGCTTTCTTCTCCAGCAAAATAAACACTCATGCTGGAGAGATGGAGACATGTTTCAACAGTTTGGAGCATTTGCTGCTCTTGGGGAGGACCCAGGTTCAGTTCTCCAGCACCCACATGGTGGCTTGCAAACATCCATAACTCCAGTTTCAGTAACCTGGCACTTTCTTCCCCAGGCTTCCCTTGGCAACATAGTGTACGTGTGTACATGTAGGCAAAACACCACATACACACACACACACACACACACACACACACACACACACATCCCTTTTAAAAATTCACTACTGTAACCTTATACAACCCTACAATAGACTGGCTTATACTCTTTTGAACATGGTTTCTATCTTCAACTCTCCATTGAAGTTATTCTTCCATGATCCTCAAACAGCCATATCAAAAGCTCTTTAAGTTCCTAAACTTGATCATTTGTAGGAAGTTACTGATATCCACTCTTCTCCATCATCTACCAGATTCTACCACATTAGTTCTTCATCTCATTTTCTTCTTCACTATAGTGTATGGATAATAGAAACAAAAAACCCAGTAGAGTCTTCAGAACTCCCTGTTTGATCGTTTCTCCTGTAAGGTCTCCCTTTTCTTCGTGTCAGAATTCTGTAATCTTGGCACTCATGACATATTAGACCACATGCTTTATTTAGAAAATGAAGTGTTGGTTGATTGTTTCTTGTATCAATGGAAATTTAAACATTCTTGAACATTGTTTTCCTTGGTGTCTATATACCACATGCTGATAGCACTATCTTCTCCAATTTGTGTTAAAAAAAAATTCCACATTGCTAAATATGCCTTCAGGAATAAAACTTCCCCCAACACAGAATAACCATTATAGATTATTTATGTATTTTACTTGTATTCCATGTATTTTTAAACTCTCTATAACCTAAATTCAGTTGCTGTATATTCATCCCTGGCTGCTATATTGAGTCCCCAAGCTCCTGATACAGCTGCCACTGCAGTATCTTACTAGCGTAACTCATATTTATCATGTAAACCTTGCAACATTAGCATTTCCTACCATCGTACATATACTTCTTGTGTCTGCATGCGCCATTAAATGGTCCTTTTCTAGTCTTTTAATTGGTAACATTAGATTAAGTGATCTATTTCCACATACCACCATTTCTACTTTTTATAATTATAAAATTTGTGTCAACTTCAACTAGTTGTGTTGTTTCTATTAACCACAGTTGAACCAAGTGACAGCTTGGTTAGTTAATGGCTTATTTATTTAGTTGATGATTTAATTTTATTTAGTTAATGACTCAGACCATTAGTTTATTTTTAACACATCAAACACATTGAAGGCCAAATAATTAAATCTTTTTTAAATTTCTGTTGACAAGAAGACTTATTCTCTCTCCACAGATACTAACTTCCTACTGCTCCTTACCTATGGATGGAATCTTGTGCAATTTCTTCCATCTTCCTTGGCATGTGATCTAGTGCTGTCATTGTGAAGGTGTTATTTAGGCAGCAATATTGTTGAGATTCACTGGGTGCAGCTTCTGCATCCAATATAGAAGACACTATCAAATCCCTGTCAAATACTGAAGACACTGTGTTCTGGTTCTCTTCCTCTTCAAATTTTTCTTCCCCTTCTTCTGTGATGTTCCCTGCTATGCTTAATGTACTCAGCAGGGGAATATATATATATATATATATATATATATATATATATATATATCATAAAGAAGAAAGGTTCATAAATTTGAGGTGTGGGGAAAGAAATAGGAGAAATTGAAGGGGAGGAGAGAAGGGTGGAAATGTTATAAATACAGTATTTAAGAATAAAATCTCAGCAATATATAAATATTAAATTAAAAATTTCCTGATTCTTTTACTTACTTAAACCATGATTAATTTTATCATTGCTTTCTAAAAGGGTATCAGGACCTATTTCAAAGCATGTGGCATCTGGCCCACTGAACTCTGCATTGCCCTTTTTTTCCCTTTCAAGTTCTATTTTCATTTTATTGTCCCCGGTAATACTGTGCCCCTCTTTGCATCAGAAGTGTGGTCTTTACCATGGTTTAACCAACGACTTTCAGCAACCAGTGATCTCAAGGCAGTAGTTCCCCATGTGCAAAGCATATTTCCAGCTTCCTAACAATGCCCAGTGTTATTTCCTAAAACTTGGAATGTGCTAGATTTTAAGGGAGATGGGATTGGGGAGGGAATTAAAAGACACTCACCAGATGACTTTAGGTAACAAAGATAACAAATCCTTGTCTATCCAGGTGAGCAGGCTAATCACAAGATTCTTAACATGTAGGAGGAAACAGCTCAGATTGATAGTAAGGGCTGCATGTGTCTCCAGTAGTCATTAAGATTGACTTTATCAACTTACAGAGTACAGTTTATAAGGCTGTATATCAAGAAATATGGGAATTCTCTAAGTGGATGAAAAAAGAAGAAAAGACATATATTTTTGCCCAGCCCCCATGGGAATGCAGCCCTCCTACCATCTCAGTTTTACTTCAGCCATATCTGTGTGAGACATCCGACCCAGAGAACTGCACAGTGATAAATTTTTGTTTTTAACCCACTAAATTTATCCAGTTTGATGCAACATCAGTAAGAAATTAATACGACTTACAACCAAAACAATTTTCTCACAGACTTTGCCAATCCATTTTCATATCTTCAACAACTGACTTTGTGAGACTATGTGCTGATGATAAATATTTTGTTCTTGCCTCCTGCTTTCTTTCAGCAAATGGCTGAACACTCAACACATATTTATGGAACACACAAGGGAATATTTTATTTTAGGGTCTATTTTCCCCCCTTAAACTATATTACTGTATTCTACTGATGTATCGATGTAATTACCTGCTGTTCCCTTTTGTATTGAAATCAAATGGAATAAAACACAGGGAATAACTTTGTAAACCTTAAAGAGTAAAGTGAATTTAGGTTTCAGTTATTGGTTCTAGGTAACAAAAACAACAATTAAACTAATCTGGTTAATGAGCAGATAAAATTAACAGTGGATTTTTAATTACGCAAACTGGTTAGTTCTTGAAGTTTTAGGTAGTGGAAATTAACATGATGCATAATGCAACTAATTCTGTACTGAAAACAGACTTCCAACATTGGGTGGTGAATTGAGACAAGAATGAGCTGTAAAACTTAGTTGTATTTATTAAATATATACTGATAAGTGGGAAGTGCCATGGGTTGTCATTGCAGTTACTGTTAAAACCCTAGATAAATGACAGGAGACACCTGCCTGAAAACACTGCAATTTCATACTCAGTTTCTCATCCCAGTGCTTACAGCATGTGTATGTTAGGGCTGGAGATACCCATCAGTGGTAAGGGCATATCTATTCATCTACCTTAGGTTCAAATCACAGAAACCATCCAGACAGAATGTGTGAGTGATCTATGTCTTTTGAAATTAATTAACTTACTATGTGACTAAGCTAACTCTGAAATCTCCCATTACTTTGTTTTGGAGAGAAACTGATTTTAAATATTCCTGAAAATTGATTTGGAGAACTTTATTTGATTTTAGTGTATTTTTAATTTAGGAACATTTATGTGAACTTCATTTGTACTTATATAAACCTGTACAGCCAGATACTGGAACACTGTGGAGGGTATTAAGCAATGCTGTGGTATTGCTGAGAGAATTAATTCAGTTATAGTAGCATCAACCAGGGACATCTGACCTGTGGCTCAGGGAAGCTGTGAATGTGGCCAGCACCATATTGTCAAGTAACAAGATCACGCATTCCTGATAGACATTTAGAGAAAATGTCTCATTTCCCATTGTATTGAATCTAAGACCTAGGGTGCAAGGCCATGGCTGTTTGATGTGGCAGTCGCTGAGCTGAGAGAAGATGCCCTGTGTTGGAGGACCCAGGTCTCTAAGCCGGACTGATGATGCAGGGCTGGTGTTGACCAGGAAAGGATCATGTGAATGTGGCTCTATGGGATGTTAGAACTCCAGAACAGTCGACTGCAGCCACTGGGACAAAGTGCAGTTGCTGGGCTGAGGAAGCCAACTAAGGAGCTCCTGATAGATGCTGGAAGCAGAAATTCTGCTCAGCAGTTCCCTTCTTGACAAAGCCTAATGACAGTCAAGTATTCAGATCAAGTGGTGGTGTGGAGAGTAAGAGCCCCAGCATCACAGAGATGGCAAAACTAAGGAGAGTAGCTGAACAGGCAGCCTGTCCCAGGTATACAGGAATCTAGGAATGAGTGAGATGAGATTTCTTTTAGCTGTTGGTAGTGTAGTTGTTATGGTTATGTTTTAAGAGTCAAATACTTCCCTTGCTAACACACACACACACACACACACACACACACACACACTCACACACACACACACACACACACACACAGAGCTACAATCATGAGGCACTATGGCCAATAATGAGTACTCTTCATGTATGTCTCCTTATACAAAAAATTGTTTGGAGCTTGTTTTGTCCTGCAATAAATGCTCTGACATAGTCAAATAACGTTCTAGAGAAACTCTTTGCATTATTAGTCAAGAATTTTTGCCTTTTTTTATTTAAGAAATTTTTGTATTCATTTTACAAACCAACCACAGATCCCGCTCTCATTCTTCCTCCCACTGCCCTCCAGCCTTCTCCCTCCCGGGCCACCCCCGTCTCCTCCTCCAAAAGGGTTGGGCCTCCCAAGCTCGTAGAAACTTACATACTTTAGACTAACAGCTGTGGAACCTGCATGGGATCAGACTAGACCCTCTGCATAGTGGAGACAATTATATAGCTTGGTCTGTTTGAGGGACCCCTGGCAGATGAGATCACGATCTATACCTGGTGCATTAGCTGGCTTTTTGGATCCCATTACCTATGGTCGGACATCTTGCTCAGCCTTGATGCAGGGGGGAGGGGCTTGGTCCTACCTTACTTGAATGCACCAGGCTTTGCTGTCCCCTTTGGAATTTTTACCTTTTATCCTTTACCCTTTCTCCTTGAAGTTACATAGTACTTTTTTGTGGGAAGAAATAAACATAGGGGTTATTTTTTTTAAGGTTGTTTAAAATATTTATTGCTACTAGATCGCATGTTCCTATAGAATATATTAATGTTTGTACTACTCTGGGCAAATGTTCTTATTTCATTAGCCTATTATCCTCTCCAGAGTCTAAGTCTTAATGTGGATTATTTTAGCTCTTAACAATATTTCAAATGTAGCATTAATTATATTATTGATTATGTAATTAATGTTCATTCCATGATAAGTATCTTCAAGGCAGAAGCCATGAACCCTCTTAAATTTATTTTTGAGATAAATCTCAGAGTTTTACACTTTAGAGTGTTTAAAACCCTACATTCTGTTTCTTCCATTTTATCTTGCTGTGACTTCTCTTTCTTTTAAGACAATTTGGAGAAGGGAGACTGGGGAGATAGTTCTGTTGGTAAAATGTTTGCTGTGCATGTGAGGATGTGAGTTCAATACCCACCACCTACATAAAGATCCCAATATGGTAGCCTATGCTTACACCCCCCAGCCCTGGGGAGTTGGGGACATGAGAATCCCTGAAGCTTACTGGCCAGGCTGCCTACACTGCTCAGGGAGCTCCAGATAGCAATGAGATACCTTGTTTCCAAAATCAAAGGTTTGATTCATGGAAACAGCATTTGGGGTAAAACTTTATCATCTATACCCTCACACATACATGAAGTGGAAGATTCTGTCCCACTAGAAACTCCCAAATATCCTACAGTCTCATCCCAAATTATCACTCAAAGCCTCATATTAATTATAAATGCTCGGCTGGTAGCTCTTACATTTAAATGAACCCATTCTTATTAATCCATGTATTGCCGTGAGGCCCATGACTCACTGGTTCCCTGGCACCTTGTTCCTTAGGTGGCTGGATTGCTTCTGCCCTGACTCTACCCTTCTTCATCTCCAGTTTGACTGTACTACCTAACCTTATTCTGCCTGGCTATTGGCCAAAACAGCTTTATTTATCAACCAATGAGAGCAACACATATTCACAGCATACAAAAAAACCATCCCACTGTGTTTCCCCCTTTCTGTCTAATCAAAAAGGAAGGTTTTAACTTTAACATAGTAAAATTACACATAACAAAACAGTTATCAAGCAAAAATTACAGTTATACTATCTAGTCTGTTTGTATTTGGCAAAATTAAAGAAAATACTTTATCGTCTATCTTATTTTTGTAAGTCTAAAGTTTCATACTTAATTTACCTTTTATTATAACCAAGGAAAACTACAGCTTCCTTGGTTTCCTTTAAGATGAGTCTTAAACTTCATCAAAGACCCCAGAAGATATAAATATTACCTAAGTAAACATGAAGTGCATTGCAAAAAACTTCCAAGCTCTAGAAATGACATGACATCTAGCTGCCTGGATAGTCACCCAAAGTTTTTCTGTAACATGGGACATCCATCTTCAGCCTATATGTCTAGAGTATCTGACAGAGTTTTTAGTGAAACAGGAAATTGGAAGGACTGTCCCACATATATTGGCAAAATTCATCAGTTAACTTCCTCTGTATCCTGCAGAATGTCTGGCAGTTTCTTCTGAGAAGCAGAAAGCTGAAGGACTATCCAACCTTGTTTTGGCAAGGTTAGTGGTCACTTTCCTGTGGGTTCTGCACGTCCAGTTTATATAGCACACTGCCAAGCAGTCCAGGCAAGAGCATTTTCTTGCCCAAATGACTAGCCTTGTCACGTTGAAAGCAAACTCCAAATAAGCATGTATAATTTAAAAAAAAATGTAATTGGATATTTCTCTCCCACCTTCCAATTCCCAAATAATCACTCAGAGGCTTAATATTAATTACTAGTGTTCAGCTAGTAGTTCAGGCTTATTGTTAACTAGGTTTTACACTTAAATTAACCCATAATTCTTATATGTTTAGCCATGTGGCTTGGTACCTTTTCTGAGTCTGGCATTCTCATATTGCTTCCTCTGCATCTGGCTCCTAACTCCTGACTCTGCCCTTCTCCTTCCCAGCATTCTCTGTTTGGCTTTCTTGCCTAATTTTCTGCCCAGCTACTGGCCTGTCAACTTTTTAATAACCAGTGAGAGTAACGCATATTTATAGTATAGAAAAGAGTTGTTCCACACACATAAACACAAAAGTTTTGGCTTAATCTAAATCTCTTTAGCATGGTCTCAATATGAACATACTTTTCAGTATGCAGTCTGTAGTAAGGATAAGCTAGGACTAAGTTGGTAGTCCCCTCTCACCTATTTCTAGTTACAGAGAATGGCTTTACTGACTCTATCATTTTTTCTATATATAACTTGTCCTTCTTTCCTGAGTCTTCATTTCCTTTTTTGTTTCTTTCTCACAATAGGAGAAACACTCAACCTTATCCTATACCACCTCTGTTGATCTTCACCAGAATTACCTACAATTTCAGCTTGGATTCTCTACTCCCCATTCTCTGTTGGTAAGTGGCTTGGTGTCAAATGGAGTAAAAATCTGGCACAGTAGTATGGCTGTGTCAATGGCTGCCATATGAGTTTAAATATCATGTGTTCATAGTCTTTGTGGGAAACCCTCCAGGGAGATTCTGTGCTAGAGCTGAAGGAAGAGGTCTCTTTTGTAGTCAATGACTGTTTCCCTCCTAATGAGAGATGATCACTTCTTCATCTGAGAAGCTCAGTGAGGGTTAGTCAAGTGCATACATGGAAGAGTCTTCAAACATTTTAAAATTATTTACTTAATGATAATGTAATTATTATACATCAAAAAGAGCACATAATAAGGACCGAACAATGCAAGACCACATATAAATTCTAATTTCTAAATGAGCATCAGATTAGAGCTGGTGTACGTGAACAGGTTGGACTCTGTAAAGTCACTGAAGCTGTGGTTTAAGTGTCTGATGCTACAGTACACTGACTTGTTTTTTGACACAAATTTGTTTCTATCTTTCATAAGATAAAATCTGCAGGCATTTTGGATCCAGGAATGATACAGAAGGCTCCAATAACTGAATTGTCTACCATCCTCACATGCTCAATGACTCATCAGCACAAAAGAGTTTAGTGGTGGATCAGAATAGACCAGATCTCCTTTGCTCCTATCCTGGTCTCTGTCTTGTAAAAGGTGGCTGCTTCCAGTTTCAATTCAAATTTTTAAATCAAGTACAGAAAGATAGGATTCTCATCTTATGATGGCATCGATTATGAAACTTCTCATTTGGGCTTTTTCCATGTTGCAGATACGCCCCTTACCAATACCTCTTTCATACGGCACTAAAGCCCTTGAGCAACCACACAGAACCAAGTAATTGCATCTCTTTAGGTTTTTAGGTCACTGAAAAGCACAGAGACACTACAGACTTGGGCTTTGGCCAGCTTTCCTGCAGTTTTCTTGGGGTGATCTTCCCTGCAGACTCACCTGGGATGATCTTACAGCAGCTGCCGCTCTTCACCTTCACAATAAGTCACAGGATAGGTTATGCATTTCCGGGGAAAGCTGAGATTCATCAGATGTTGGGTCAGGTGGAATATTCCTAGTCTTACTCTACATTACAGAAAAATCTTGTCTCAATGTTTGAGAATTATTTCTGTATGGAGTATCACTCCACTGCTATTACTCACTCCCTTTTCCCCCTAGTGTAAGAGAAACACCTCAAGGGGATAAAGTTAAGGTTTCCTGGATTAAAAGGCAGACAGACATACAGTGGGTGCCATGGGTTGAGGACTAATTTTCTTTTTTTTTTTTTTTTTTTTTTTTTTGGTTTTTCGAGACAGGGTTTCTCTGTGTAGCTTTGCGCCTTTCCTGGAACTCACTTGGTAGCCCAGGCTGGCCTCGAACTCACAGAGATCCGCCTGGCTCTGCCTCCCAAGTGCTGGGATTAAAGGCGTGTGCCACCACCGCCCGGCGAGGACTAATTTTCTAAGGACCAGTTTCCTGGACAGGCAAGGAGGGAATTGAATCTTTAAGATTCATATGAGAAAGGGTGCTGTAGTTTCTTTTGTACTGTCTTCCTTGACATTTTTTCCATGAATAAAGCTCATTATGCTGACTGGTTCTTGGAATAGCCCCATTTCTTTTTTGTGTTCATGGCTTCCTTCATAAAGACCAAATACTGCAAACCAACCCCCATGCATCCTGGGCTGATTATTAGCTTTGAATGTCACTTTAAGTAGAGAACCATATACCTCACCATTAGCAAGGCACAGTAACCTTAGTGGTTTAGGGAAGTGTCGGATGCAATAGGGTCAGCACATTTTAGAACTTTATACTATCTTGGCAATTTTTTAGTAGTTCATTCTATGATAAAAATATAATAAAAAATAAAAATCAGGACTCAGGAGATTAAACGTCATCCTTTTAGAGAAAGAAGTGGGTGAGGTTAATGAGGGAGAGGGAAGAAAAGGGGGAATGCACCCTTACTTAAAATAGATTTATCCTTCAGAGACTTAATGACAAGTAACAAGGGAAATTGGAAGGAAATATTACAGTTTCTCTTCTGATGGAATTTCCTTTTAAAGACTTACTTATTTTATACTAAAGACCTTTCAAATCCCAATGTCTCCCCTCTCTCATTATAGACACATACAGACACGGCTGAAGGATGAATGTGATTAGCAATTTTTTCCTTTGCTACTGTCTTCCTTTTCTTTACATGTTGATACTTCTTCATGTCTTAGAATGACCTACTGATCCACACAACATTTTTTCTGCATTGATTCATTCCCACACAAATGGGGGAACATAATTAGTAAGATATTCCTGCATCCTCTGCATTGCTGCTTCCAACAGATTTATAGCTCCCTATGATTGTTCATAGTGCATTAAAAATGCATGCCCTTCCCCAGCACTCATTCATTTTTATAGATGCCACTGGGCTTCAGTAGTGTGCTGTTAAGGGTTGTTGCAAATAATCCCAGACACATTGTAGTTGTTACTGCTGATAGTAAATGTGACTGTATCTTACAACTTTGTATCTTGAGGTTTAAAAACATGAGAGGGGGGAGAAATAAAGAGAGACAGAGACAGAGAAAGAAAATCTATAAACCCAGAAGCAGTGGTGTCTGAGAAAGATGTCTCAGTTCTGTCAGTGACAGTCAGTGTGTCTTGACTCAATTTTTTTCTTATACTTGGGACCTCTACAAATTGGATGATGCCTGCTCACACAGGAGAAGACTATCTGCTCTTTTCAGTTTTCCAGTTCAAATACTAATGTCTTCTAGAAACACCTAGAATGTGCATTTGAAAACCTGACTGGACATCCTTTAACAGGAAAGTTCAGATGCAAAATTCACCAACAAACCAACCTAACCTTTGGATCACCAGATCATATTTGTGTCTCTCTCTTTTTTTTCATTTCAGAATACATTGATCTTCAGAGAAGATCTTACTTAAAATGTAAACTGCATTAACTCTCAGGAATCAGAGTAACTATAAGTGAAAACAGAACACTAACAAATACTAGGGCTGAGAAAGAGCAAGGCAGGGCAGGTTTGAGAGTTGAGCCCATTCCCCAAGAAGTACTATCAAACTATATGGTAGCAGCATTCACTGGAGCACACAGCTACAGAGACTGTGGTCACTAGATATGGAGAAGGTGTCAGAGTCCCTCTACAAACTGGGAACTGGGAGCAACACCTGTCTGTATCAAGAGGGCTGGTGGGGTTTTCAACAAGCCAGATCAAATCTTTGATGTCACCAGCAGACCAGACATCCTGTGAACATTCTTTGGATTTAGCCTGTAAGGATGTTCTTACATCTAGAGCAATGACCCTTGGTACAGGCTCAACCAGCAGCAAGAGAGTTCCTTTCTCAGTGCCTTATGATAGGAGTCGAAGCATCACAAAATGTGATGGGGTTACAACAGTTGGCTGCGTTAAAACAGAAAATGAGGGTTGATTCTTGAGATAAGAAATAAATTAATAGCTGACATATTAACTTAATGGAACGATTTATATTTTCCAGGGAAATCTTATTATGGAACTTAAAATTCAAGATATATATATAGCATACTTCTATAAGTCAAAAGTTGTGATAACTTCCTGTACATTAAAAAATCATTCCATTGAGGATATGAGCTAGGAGGAATGAGCTGATGGCTAACTGACCTGGAATAAATCCTGGCTTGCCGTTTCTTAGTTCTATGATATTTAACATTCCATTTTCTCACTTTGTCAGGTGAGGCTGATAACAACACCTCTGTCCTAAGTTTTGTGATGGTCATTATAGTTAGTAGAGCATCTGGCACATATTAAAGATGAAGCGATGAGTTGCTGTTTCTCCTATTGACAAGGTGACCCTCTATGAAGCCACAGTGAATTGTTTCTAATTCCATCGCTGCACATTCCATGCTTCACTTTCTTTATCACTGGTCCAAGGGAGAATCAAATATTTTATAGCAATATAGGAAAATTTATAACTTCATTCCATTTTGTCCTAATTTGAAAATCATTGCCTGCTGAATAAAATTTTTCTTTCTCGTTTACCCCCATGAATCTAAGCTGTACAGTGAAGGGGAGAAGATGGGGAACCAGGGACAGTAAACTTAAAATCTTTTTTGAAGATGAAGAATTGCTGAGACTGGAATACTTAGTAAAGTGAGCTGTAACTGGAATAGTTTACCAGAGGCCGAGTCCCTGAAACCGAGATGTCAGAAGTGGTTTGGGGAGGGGTGTGGTGACAAGGCAGTATATACTGTAACGTTGGCCAATGGCTGAACAGGGATGAAAGACAAAATCCTTTTGGGGTGAGACAGTCAAGAAGTTTTAGGGCAAAGCCTTTGAGCACACTATATTAAATAGCTATGGAAATTCTCCAAAGCCTAAGGAAAAAAAGACAGCTAAACAGGAGACATAAACACACAGGTTTCAGTGCCAGTTTTACACAACGGTCTTTTCTTTTTCTTGTTATGACCGAATGTTCTTGGTCCCTGTGTGTGTATAGTCAACCATCTTGAGGTCTGGAACCTCCATACACATTATGAATTTCTGTGTGCTCATACATAAGTGGATTCTTGAGACCAGGGAATGGAAAAGAAAGAGACAAAGAGGCAAGAAAAAGAGTTGTAGTTCAGTGCAACTGACCTCACACTTAGAAATGCTGCATTAGCGATTACCTGTTACCAACATTACAGGAAGTTAGTTGAAAAAAATCTGACAAATTGTTTATTATAACCAACTTCCAGTAAGTAACCTAAACAAGTTTGAAACTTTTCTTATCTGTATTGGATAAGATTTTACCACTAATGGCAAAAATAAGCTACTCTACAGTTCTCTCACTCAGCCAAGGACCCTAGAGATACTGCATTGTGAAGTAGGCAGAGAACAGGGAAAGGGGGATGCATGGGCTCCTGTCAGCACAGCTCCGGTTTGCATAGAAACAGCACACCCTGAAGTCTCTTTTGTCTCAGTGCCCTATTTTCACTGAAAACAAAACAAAAACAAAAACACTGATAGTTTTCCTATTTCAATTTTCTTTCTAGGGGTTTTTAACAAATCCCAAACCTATAAATCTTTGAGGATTCTTTTTTTATTGTATCGTATAATAGTGTCTTTTCAGATAAAGAATCAATACGTGCAACCTGAAGAACTGTGCTTGGGGAGGCTGGGACCTCATTTTTGCAAGAGTCCGTGGCTATTGTCCATTTCCCACACTCCCATACCATAAGAAAATATAACTTCTCGGTGCAGATTTTCCTTAGAGATCAATAAAACAATAAACTGCAAAAGTACAACCATTAAAGTATTGGCTTTACCATGAAAACACCACGTTTTACTGGCTGCCCTTCAAGTCCCTTGGCTCCAATAAGGCTTATCCAAGGTGCTAGGGTTGCTACTAATGGCAAAACAATCAGCAGAGCTCTTCTGTTGCCATTGTCCTTGCTGCAAACCCTTTCCCACTGTGAACTGAAGGCTGTCTGCAGTTATTTTGCCTTTTCAAGTGTCTTTCTATAGTGCTTGTAGAAATCCACCCCCTCTTTTTCTGTAAAGGAGAAAGCTGTGTGAGGGGCTGGGTGACAATTACAGAGAAGGAAAACAATTAGTCACGTGTCGCTAAGCTAAACAGGATGCTGTTTTTAAATGTTATAGTGCAATGTCACAGCTGTTTCCAGTTTAGCATCAAGGGATTGCAGAAATCTTTGCTACCTTCTTAGAGTTTATTCTCTGACTTAATGTTGTTGCACATTCAATAAGTTATGAGATAGTATACTTTTTTTTTGTAAAGTGTCTGTTCTAGTTTGCTTACTGTTGCTGTCATCAAAAGCTACTTGGGGCCAAAGGGCTTTATCTGGCTAATAGCTTTAGTGTGTCACTGAGCAAAGCCAAGGCAGAAACTCAAGGCAGGAGCCCGGGGGCAGGAAGGGAAGCAGAGCCACAGAAGAACTCTGGTTTTTCCCCCGGCTCATTGTCAGTTACCTTTCTAATAACTCCCAGGACCACCTGCCTATAAATGTTGAAGAGTCAAATCTTGTTCAAGTGATGATGGCTGCAGAGAGTTCATGAGTGCAATGTCTACGTTCTGTCCAGAAGACATCTTTTTGTAACAATCTCCCCAGACATTTTTGCTTCTGCCCCATCTTCATGAAGTGCCCTAAACATTGGAGGTGGTAATGTAGGTATTCCACTTGGTCTTGAGCACTCAGTAGTGACTTATTTTTAGCATTGTCACCAGTTATGAATTTCTGCTTTCAGCACTGCCCACTGCAGTAGTACACATCTAAAGGAAGGCCTGAGAGCAGCACTAATGTATTGCCATAAACATGGATATTTAGAAGGTGATTTAATAACATGTTCATTTAGCAGAACAAGAGTTTTCCCATATACAGAGGCAAGTACATGCTGATAAGGGCACTGTGTACAGAAGGGCTTTATGGAACTGAGGAATGGTGGGACAGTCTCTTAGGCTATCAGCAGATGTAGTAGAGGATAGCATCAGGAAAATCAGGAAACACTGAAGATAACCAAGGTGAGTCCATGAATCTTCCTAGATCATTGTAAGAGCGAGGGATTTTAGTTTTAAAGATTCTGTTAAGTTGGCTAACAGCCATGTGTTTTTTTTTTTTTTACTGCATTAATATGTTGATATACTGCTATGGATATTGCTCTGTATAAATAAAATGCTGATTGGCCAGTAGCCAGGCAGGAAGTATAGGTGGGATAAGCAGAGAGGAGAATGCTGGGATGTGAAAGGCTGAGCCAGAGAGACACTGCCAGCCCCCGCCATGACAAGCAGCATGTGAAGATGCCAGTAAGCCATGAGCCACGTGGCAAGGTATAGATTTATAGAAATGGGTCAATTTAAGATATAAGAACAGATAACAGGAAGCCTGAGCCATTAGGCCAAACAGTTTAAATAATATAAGTGTCTGTGTGTTTATTTTATAAGTGGGCTGTCGGACTACCAGGGCTTGGTGGGACCCGGTGAAAAAACTCTCTAGCTACAATATACAGGTTAGCTTTGAAGTTTGTATTATAAGTTATAATTAAACATATCATTGCTAGGCTTGTGTTAAAAAATCCATATGATAACTTCTGTTAATGCAATGAAGTACTCAGAAAAGTTTGTCTTAAAAAGCTACTTCTCTATGTTAGCAAGCAGAATTCCATACAATGAAATTTCTCAAAAAATGGAAACCTTTTGATTATGGTTAATTATGATACAGAAGAATTACTGATGATAATTTAGAGAGAACTGAACTAAGTAGGGACATATTTAGCTTATATATTGACTTTGTCATTACAAAAATGATAGCCCTAAAGATTTGAGAATCCAGTTAGAATTTTGTTGTTCAAAATTTATTTTAAATTTTATTGTTGGAAAATTGCCTGATATATCTTCCATTCTGAGGAGCAAAACAAATTAACAAATAAGCAAGCAAATACTATGTAAAATAAAACAAAACAATATGAAGCTGAATATAACTCTGAGTTCCAGATTATGATGTATTCCAAGAACCAGGTTGTTATTATTTTTGCTGTTGCCTCACAGGAACATTTTCTCTGAATTACGAGCACTTAAAGGCCATGGTATGTGTGATATATGTGAAGTGTCTAGAACAAATAGTCAAGTGGCATGCATTGGGAATGTAAATCTCTGATCAAGCCACAAATCTTCAGACATGCTCGTGAGAATCTCTTAATTTTAGTTTTCTCCTGTTGGAGAGTAATAATATTTACATTTTCATATTATATGATTAAAAGACAAATTTAATACAAAGACTGAAAAATATAACTGGTAAGTGGTAGCTGCCATGTTAGTGACTTGTATGACACTGTAACAAAATATTGACAGGAAATAACTTCAAATAGGACAGGTGTGTTTTAGGACCACTGTTTCAGGGACTTCTGTCCATGACTGATCAGCTCTGTTTCTGTTTGGAATGTTGAGGCAGCAGTTCATGTGGAGAATGTTTTCCTCAGGACACATAGGCAGAGGAAGACACTTGCCTCCTCTCTTGACTAGGAAGCAAAGGGAGAGAACAAAAGATTAGTGTCCAGATACTTCCTCCAATGGCATGCCCATCATGGCATTCCTTCTTCTCATTAGACCCAACATCTTAAGTGTTTGACTTCCTTAGACAGATGTGAATTGACAACCAAACTTCTAACATATGGATCTTTGGGTGACATGCAAACCACAATTGTTTAGTAAATAGTAACTTTTATGTGTGCTTTTACTATAGTACTGTTGTTTGTATTCAGATAACTATACTGTTAATAATAGAGTCTATATGCACTTTTGAAAAGGAAGTCAATAAGTGTGCCCTTAAAAGACCATGAGTATGACTACTATTACTATTGAGGCTACTTTAGAGGATGTGTAGAAGGTACTTATTGGGCTTTGGATGTCCAGGACTTGTTCATTTATAATGATATGTTATCTGCTCCTACCTTCCCCAACACTCAAATGTAAGCTTTGAATAGGTTCCATTACTATTTCAGGTATATGTCATGCAGTGATCCAGCCTTGGGACATGAATATAAAGCATTTGCCTTTTTAGTGGTAATAGCTCAAAATGGGCACTTAGATCAATCATAAAAATGAACTACAATTAAGCTTCTGATATAATTTATGGACTATAAACTCTTGCACTTTTCCATAGAAATTAAAATGGAAATAAGAGAAAAAGATTAGAAAATACTACAGTTAGCTGGCAGCCATCATTAGTCTTGTGTCTATGACGATGACAACATGGAAAAGCCTGGCACCAAGAGCCAATGGCTGCCTTCTGATCTTTTTTTTTTTTTCAATTTTTTTTTTTTTTATTTTGCAATACAATTCAATTCTACATATCAGCCACGGATTCCCTTGTTCTCCCGCCTCCCGCCCCCCTCACCTTCCCGCCAGCCCACCCCCCATTCCCACCTCCTCCAGGGCAAAGTCTCCCCCGAGGACTAAGATCAACGTGGTAGACTCAGTCCAGGTAGGTCCAGTCCCCTCCTCCCAGGCCGAGCCAAGCGATCCTGCATAGGCCCCAGGTTTCAAACAGCCGACTCATGCAGTGAGCACAGGACCCGGTGCCACTGCCTGGATGCCTCCCAAACAGATCAGGCCAATCAACTGTCTCACCCACTCAGAGGGCCTGATCCAGTTGGGGACCCCTCAGCCATTGGTTCATAGTTCATGTGTTTCCATTCATTTGGCTATTTGTCCCTGTGCTTTATCCAACCTTGGTCTCAACAATTCTCACTCGTATAAACCCTCCTCTTTCTCACTAATTGGACTCCCAGAGCTCCACTCGGGGCCTAGCCATGGATCTCTGCATCCAGATCCCTCAGTAGTTGGATGAGGTTTCTAGCACGACAATTAGGGTGTTTGGCCATCCTATCACCAGAGTGGGTCAGTTCAGGCTGTCTCTCGACCATTGCCAGCAGTCTATTGTGTGGGTATCTTTGTGGATTTCTGTGGGCCTCTCTAGCACTTTGCTTCTTCCTATTCTCATGTGGTCTTCATTTACCATGGTCTCCTATTCCTTGTTCTCCCTCTCTGTTGTTGATCCAGTCCATAAAGGACTTAACTGATGTCATGACTCAAATGGACTTAATCGATATCTATAGAACATTCCATCCTAATAAAAAAGAATATGCCTTCTTCTCAGTACCCCATGGAACCTTCTCTAAAATCGACCACATGCTTGGCCACAAAACAAATCTCAACAGATACAAAACAATTGGAATAGCCTCCTGTGTTCTATCAGACCACAGGTCTAAAGTTGGATTTCAACAACAACAAAAACTACAGAAAACCTACAATCTCATGGAAACTGAATAATACTCAACTGAATCACCAGTGGGTTAAGGAAGAAATAAAGAAATTAAAGACTTCCTAGAGATCAACGAAAATGAAGACACCACATATCCAAACCTATGGGACACTATGAAAGCAGTACTAAGAGGGAAATTCATAGCACTAAATGCCCACATAAATAAGTTGGAGAAATCTCATACTAGTGACTTAACAGCACACCTGAAAGCTCTAGAACAAGAAGAAGCAAAGTCTCCCAGGAAAAACAGATGCCAGGAAATTATCAAAGTGAGAGCTGAAATCAATAAAATAGAAACAAAGAGAACAATACAAAAAATTAATGAAACAAAGAGTTGGTTCTTTGAGAAAATCAACAAGATAGACAAGCCCTTATCCAAACTAACCAAAAGACAGAGAGAGAGCATCCAAATCAACAAAATCAGAAATGAAAAGGGGGACATAACAACAGACATTGAGGAAATCCAGAGAATCATCAGGTCATACTGCCTTCTGATCTTAGTCTGAATCAGGATCAAATCACGCTTACACAAATGCGTTTGTCTGGATGTGTATCTACTCCTCATATACATGTGTTAGAATCCTAGCCTTCAGGATATGACATTAGAATACAAGGAGGTAGTAAAATCAGGAGGATAGAGTCACGTAAAAGGATTAGCACCATTCTAAGGAAGTCCAAAGGAATTCATTCTCTCACTTATATCACAAGAACACAAGATCACACCACTTATAAGCCAGGAAATGTACCTTCTCTGGATACTCAGTCTGCTGAAAGTTTGATCTTTTTCGAGAGAGGGTTTCTCTGTGAAGCTTTGTGCCTTTCCTGGAACTCACTCTGTAGACCAGACTGTACTCAAACTCATAGAGATTTGCTTGCCTCTGCCTCCCGAGTGCTGGGATTAAAGGCGTGTGCCACCACCACCCGGCTCTTCTGTGTTTTTTTTAAATATAGGAGAAAAGGGATAGAAAGCAGTTTCTTAAGCCAGAGTATAAAAAAGAACATATCTTGCAGGCAACAGAAGTGGTCTGAGTGTCATACTGAGCAAAGCTTGAGCAAAAGAGATTTCAAAGCCTGTCCCTACAACAACATACTTCTTCCAACAAGGCCATATTACTCCAACATAGCCACATCTCCTCATAGTGTCACTCCCTTTGGGGCCCTTTTCTTTCAAACTACCACATTCCACTCCCTGGCACCCAAAGGCTTGTAGCCATATCACAATGCAAAAAAAAAAAATGCATTCAATCCAACTTCTAAAGTCTCCATAGTCTATTAAAGTCTAAACAATGTTCAAAATCTCGTCTGAGAGTCATACAATCCCTTAACTGTAATCCCCTATAAGATCAAAATGAAAAAAACAGATTACATACGTCCAACATGTAATGGCCCTGAATATACATCACCATTCCAAAACATAGGGAAGGGAGCACAGTGAGGAAATACTGAACCAAAGCAAGACTGAAAACCAACTGGACAAACACCAAACTCTACATCTCTATGTCTGATGTCAAAACGCACTTCAGATCTCTCTCTAGCTCTGTTCAGCTTTGTTGGACCACAACATACTTCTTTTTCTTGGGCTATTTCCATTCCCTGTTAGCTCTCCTGGGCAGATACACCATGACTCTGGCATCTCTAATATCTTGGGGTCTCCAAGGCAATCCAGGCTTCAACTCCACAATTTCACACAATGGCCTCTTTACTGGGCCTCCATTCAGGGAAACCCCTGACACACGCCTAGCCTCAGTGGCTTTCCTTAGGTATGAAGGCAAATTCCATAATCCATTTCTTCTATCCTTAACTCTAAAGCCAGAACCATGTGGCTAAAGCTGCCAAGTTCTGCTCCTTGCTGGAGCTGGAACATGGGCCCTTCATTCAATTACGTCTTCACCAGCTTTCTGTCCTTCACTGCCTGAGCTTGGCTGTCCTAAAACAGCATCTCCAGACTAGGTTGCCCTCAAACTCAGAGATCTACCAGTCCCTGACTCCTGAGTGCTGGGATTAAAGGTATGCTCTACCATACCCAGCTCTAAGCTTTTCTTTAATTCCTTTTCACAAGTTGGAAATTTAGCTGGGTGGGCTCTTGCCCTGAGGTTATCATTCTCATTACTCCATTTCTTACTTGATTTATATCCTTGAGCACAGGATTTAGCTCTATTCAACTTCCTGGTGCCCCTTTTCTCAATTTGTACATTTTGTATTTTTATTGCATCAGATTTAACACACTAAAAACCACATGACAGATTCTATGCTAGGCTGTTTTCAGATTTCCTCTGCCAACTGAATTAACCCAGAATTCTTCACTTTAGCCTCATGATGACTCTTTGGACAAGGGCAAGAAGCAGCGACTTTCTTCACATATCACAAGAATGATCTCTAGGTGACATACTAAAATTTTTCTCTGAAACCTCTTGAGCTAGCACCCCCACAGTTCAAATAACTCTTAACACCACTGTCTTTTGTGCTCATACTAGTTATTATTACTAGCCTATTAATTAAGCAATGCTTAAATCGTTCTCATGCTTTTCCAACCCAAAGTATCAAAGTCCAAATTCGTCCAAACAAAAACATGGTCAGGCCTGTCACAGCAATACCCTAGTCCCTGGTACCAACTTCTTAGTTAGAGTTATATTACTGTGAAGAGACACCATGACCATGGAGACTCTTAGAAATGAAAACATTTAATTGGGGTGGTTCACTTACAGTTCAGAGGTTCAGTCAGTTATCATCATGGTGGGACATGGTGGCATGCAGGCAGACATGATGCTAGAGAAGTAGCTGAGGGTCCCACATCTTGCCGGCAACAGAAAGTGGTCTGAGTGTTACACTGAGTGAAGCTTGAGCAAAAGATACCTCAAAGCCCACCCCTACAGTGAAACACTTCCTCTGACAAGGCAACACTTACTATAACAAAGCCATACCTCTTAATAGTGCCACTCCCTATGGGGGCCATTTTCTTTCAAACCATGACAATGGGGTTGAACTATATGGTTGGGCATGTGAATAATTCCATGTAAACTATGAGAAGCGGTGTCTCTATAAACTCTCTAGTATGTGCTTTTTGTTAAGAATATGCATGAATTTTACTTATGTTTCCTTGATAAGTATATTTTTTATTTATTTGTTGGTTCTCTGGCATCCTCTTCTGTGAAATTATAGCTGAAAAAAATATTCCCAGTAATAGTAGTTTTACAACATGAAATCCATGTGGAGTTATAATATTTTAAATAAACATTCTCATTTCAAAATGAAATAATCAAAATCTTTATAGTATATTCATACAAGTTACCTTGTCTCAAACAGTACAGCATCTGATATACACATGTATTTTGACTTCCTGAATGTAATAACTACATTGGAATATCTTTTGATATTTATTCCTCTGAAGTCTAATATATCTCTCTAAATTAATTTGCATTAAAGAATTATAGAATGTCTTTACTACTTCTTTCCCATATGTATAATTACCTGATTAAATATCTCTATTTAAGGTAGCCGTCTTATTCGAATTAATCACTCATTTGTTAATATGGTACCATTTTTAGACAAATTTCAATACCACAGCCCTTCTTTTGCTTCCTTTTGTGATTAGAATATTTAATTCTAGCTATTGGTTTGATGGCATGTATGACCTCCTGCATGATTATTTGATTTAATATTTAGGAAAATCATGTAGATAAGGTTTCTAGCATTTTTATTTTGCAAGAGAGAAAGAGGCTTAGAGACGTTATAGACAGTACGATTTGTAGTGCAGATAAGAAGAGAGGAAAGAACTCGAATAGCTGTGAGGTTAACATGACTAAGATCTAAATCCCACTTGTCCTAGAATTGCTGGCTCTTCAGTCTGTCAGCAGTGAAAACATATCTTCTTTTAGGATCTCAGTAAATCAACTTCAGCTTTGTTTTGCTAGATCTAATCTACATTATTATTATTATTATTATTATTATTATTATTTGTTATGATGTGTTATCATTATTGTGCTGTCATCTTCCTTTGTCCCATAAAAGCACTCAATGTTATGAGCCATAGCCACGTCCTTACCTACTACTTTACTGAGGCTTCTTTCTCTGTTTGATAACGACGTGGGTCCTGTATATGTGTGTACACACCTTTGCGATCTCCCCTACACCAGAGCCTCCATTTGATTGTCCTCTGCAAGGGCATTGTCTTAGGTACTCTGTTGATAGACACAGTGATGACCTCACTCTACTCTTAATACTTTCCCCTCTCAGCTTATCTTTGTTAACCTGCTTTGTGGGCTTATCCTTGGCTCATGCATCCTCAGCATCTTTTCATGAAGTCCTTCTCAAATTCTGTGTCATTTTCCCTCCTCGCTGGAGTTCATAACACTCATTTGTCAAGTGACTCATCCTGAGTGTTGGAAGGCTGTGGTGGTTTTGGCACCTTGGACTTGGCCCTGGCCGTCATGACAGTACAGCCTAAGTGTGCTTTCCTTCCTACATTGATTTGATTTATGACGAGCATTTGTTTCCCTCTTGTCAAACAAGAACTCATTTGTTTAAAATAAAAGGACGCTCTGAGCCAGAAGACAGAAGGTATACTTGGCAAATGGAACGTCCCTGTGTTCGCTTGCATCAGCAGAAACTGTTCCTTATGTACCTGGTATACATTTGTAAGGTGCATTTTCTCATTGTCTTGTGGATGAATGTGTAGAGTAACTAGCTTGCCGTATTCTACATTAGACTTAAATTCCTAATTATCGGCAATTGTTATCGATTACTTTAGGAGGAAGTAAAGCTGTGAATTTCATTGTCACATGGGGAAATGGGAGAGCATAGAGTTTTATGTAGGAAATTTCTTTCTGAGGTTTCAGCTGCTCCACTTTTGCTTTTGATGAGAATATCCTAGTTGGAATTAAGTTGTTTGCATCTTTCATTTGACCCAGAGTTCATTTAAACTGAGGCACTTTCCAGTAGAGAGTGAATGTGAGGAAGAAGGGTACCTTTAATCCACCAGAGCTTCATCGATACCTGAAACTGAAGGATGCTCCCAGAAATAAAAAAGATAACAGACATAAGGATGGCTTGTGCTCTGAGGATGATGCTAGAAGTGATTCTTACTCCTTGAGCACTCACGGTGAAATGAGAGGAGAGAATGGTTGTTTTAGCTGAGAAAGTGTGAATATCTGTTTGTTTGTGAGCTATGTTTAGCACCTCCTGTGATCCACTTTGTAGGTCAGGCTGGCCTCAAACTTGTGATCTTGAGAGGATGTATATCCGAACCAGATCTGGTATGATATCAAGGGGGCTAGTGCAGGAATTCTGGAGAGGGCTGACATCATTTAAAACAAGAGAGTCTTCCCTGTGAACGCAGGTGTCTTGTGATTCACCTGTGTCCTTCACACATCTTCACATGTTTTACCATGCCTGTTCTTCACAGGCAGTCTTGCCATGTCTCTGGCTCCAAATCCCTTATCAGTAGGCAAGTAATGTTATTTGACCAGTTTCTATCTGTTACACAAGACTCACAGAGACCAGCCTTTACTCAGCACTGTCTTGCTTTTCATGGTTATGACCACAGAAGCCTGACATCCCTTCCAGTGCCCTGAACAATTTAGCAAGTACCCCATACTCATTTTCATCTTTACTAGCATATAAACACCTTATTTTCCTTAAACTATATCCTGGTTGGTTAAGTATACTTCTGTCTAATAGTTGTAATTCATATGATAGTTTCAGTACAGTCAGTATAATGAGGTTTCAGTGATAGCAGTTAAATTTGAAAGATAATTGGAGAGAATTCATCTTTTTCTTGACTTGTTCAGAACAAATAAAACATAAAGGCATAGCCAGCAGTTTTTGTCCAAGGAGTCAGCTGATAAAATTAATTGCTCTCAGATATGAGCAAGTGTAGACAGCTAATTCTTTATTTCTTGGTGTTATTAGAGAAGTATTCAATCCTACTGTTCTTGCTGGTCATTAAAAAGTTGAACCAGTTGGTTTGTTTGCCCTTGTTATTGCTTGAGAGATTCATGCAGCCACCTAGAGACAGCCAGTAAGAAGCATAAGAAATTACAGGAGATATATATATTCATGAATTGAAGGCTTAGTCATCTTACCATAGATTGTCTATTTCATAGTTCCAAGTTTAACTAAAATGATTAGGCAATGTTATTATATGCTGGAAATCTATAATGACAGTAAAATTAATTTGGTTTGTAATTACACCCTTTGACAATAATGAGTAGATAAACTTGAGCAGTCAACTTCACAGTGATAGAGACTCTATAAATTGATATATCATAGCTAAAACACCTATGGAAAATGTGTCATTAAATGAAATTCTGTTAAATTCAGGAAAGTAAATAAACTCACAAAGGGGGATTCATTGGGAAGAACTACTTCAGATGGAGGAGGCTGAGAGAAGCAAGTCTTTCCTGAAGTGCTCCTGAAGCCAATCCTGCCAGGTGGGGATGCTCAGAGTGAAGCAGTGTCTGGGGCTGCTACTTTTTACGCCACTCTTCAGACTGGCTCAAGCCCTTCTCGGGCCCAGGTGCACACTCTGCCATGGTTCCTCTTGAGCTTCATCTGGGTCCAGACAATAAACCCTCTTTCAGCCTGAGACAGAGAAAGCATATTTTTGTTATATGACAACAATCTTAAGTATAATACACTATCAAAAATTGAATTGGTGCTGAAATGAATCTTAATGTGATAGTAAACATGAAAATAAACCATTTCTGACATTTAACTGGCTCTTTAATTGACATGCCACCAGATAGAATATTTATAAATGTAAAGTAAGTTCAACATACTCATTTTCTTAATTGGGTCCTCTCCTCAAAAAGAGCTTGTTTAAAGTATTGGCTTTGTAATGGTTATAAATTTGTAGGAATTTTGTATCAAAAATGGCATTTTTTTTTCTCAATTTAAAGATAAGGTGTAGGGCAAGGGAAAAAGGGAGGTCAGGGTTAGCTGCAATGATAGACCTAATCCAGTGTAACAAGAATGATACATAGAAGTGTGACACCTCTAATTAAAGGCTTCCTTCGAAAGTAGTAGCCACACCATTCTCTATAACCTAATAGTCATGCACAAAATTGCAGTTGTTTTGACAGTATCTCATTGTTTTCTGGTATAAAGAAAAATATCTCACAGATTAAAACCTGCTATAACAAAAACTTTTGAGGGGACATATGTGAATTGTAACAAGATCTAGGAGGAGTCCTTATAATTACTCAAGAATCTAATTATTTTTATCTTTTTAAAAATGTTTTCCCTTTATAGATTAATGATTCTAGTTAAATCTGAATCAGACAATATAGTTCTGGTCTGAGAAGCTCAGTAATTATTCATTATGCCACATTAAAATTGGGCAAGACAGCTGTGTTTTCACAGACCCACCACTATACCTAAAATATAGCATGGGTGTGTTGGGGCCAAATGATGACATCAAATATATTACATCATTTACGGGCAGAAACTACAGGTCAGAAAATCACTGAAGCCATGCCTGCAGCTTACTAGACCAGAACTTGTGTCTTTTAATTTTTCTTAAGATTACAGAAGAAAACAATTCTAGAAAAACATAAAACACTAAAATGTTGGCTAACAGACAAAACGAAGATTTAGTAACTCATCATTACTGTGGGGAAAATACCCATGTGCCAATTTGTGAATGATTTTAGGACTCATTAAATAAGAGGTAAGGGTGTATTGGTTAAAAAGCGAAGCCTATTAAACCCAGAAAAGAATGAGTTTAAGCCAGATATTATACACAATGGATGAACTTTCAGTGAAGAAAACAGTGATTTTGGATATGAATGGTATAACTCAGCCATGGCTACCATTCTCTGCCAATAAGCTTCTGTGGGAGCCTAAGCAGGATGCTAAATCAAGAAAATTGAAGCAGAAAACTCATACAAATATGAAAAAATTATCTTGTTAAGTCAGATAACCACTTCTCAGATGGAATTGATCAAATCATTCTCCTTAGAAATGTTCAGACTCTGACCTAGGATTAGTGATTTGTCAATGGAAATTTCATATTCTAGAGCTTTCCATGTCATCATAGTTCAGAACAGCACTCTTGTTTCTTACTTCCCTTTGTGTTTTCTGGCAAACGTAACAAGTGCTTTTCTTTGCAGACATAATGCGCGCGCGCGCGCACACACACACACACACACACACACACAGAGGTGCAATCACATGTGTGCATACACATAGAGTTACATATTTATATTTGACTGTCCCAAGTCCTCAGGTAGAAAAACCAAATCTAATAAGATCTACCATGCATGCCTTAGGCTGTTAATTAGTTTTCTTAAATGAAGCAAATATAAAATGGTTCTGTAAGCATTTTGTTTTCAAATAATCATATTGATCTATTCCAAGATTTTTTTAAAAAAAACTACTGTTTTAAAATGAATGGAGTTCCAGTGTTTTAGAAGTATCTACCTTTCCTGAGAATCTCAAAATACCTCCTAAGTTGTGTAAAAGGAGCTGGACCATCATTCTAGATGTGTTCAGTCCCTTCTTGAATAGCATGCGCTAAAAAGCAATAATACACACATGTATCTTTTAATAGATATGTGTTTATACTTCAAATTTATTTCAACTGAAATTACTTAAAAGTATTTTCAACATAAAATCCACCCATTTTCAAAACTATGTCTATAGCTTAGTTTACTTTAAAACTGAGAAATTATTTAGATGCTGTTTCTTTACACATAGGTTCGCTTTCACTTAAAAAGTAATATTGGTTTCTACTATCAGAGACTTCCCATGCATATCTCATATATATTATACATATGTTATCATTCATAGATAGTATATATTTCATACATGGAAATACATATGCAAATAACTTTTGAAATCAAAGAATATGCCCTTCTTATCTTCCTCAGTAGCACCTGTAAGCTCAGTAATTTAAAGCTCTATCTTTAAATTATTTTAAGTGGTACATAGAAACATAAAATCATACCTATGATATGGTACCTTGTGAGATTGAAATATGCGTATACACCAAAGTGATACAAGCAAAATCATCTCTTCAAATATTTATCATTTCTTCATGATGAAAATAACTACATTTTTTAGTTTACGAAATTCTCTACACAGATTATAGTAAGATATGTATTTCTGACACGTTCAAATGAAGAAAGAAACATCATTTTAATGGACAGGGTATTTAATAGACAAAGGCCCCTTCTCAAGACGAAAGGGGAATATTTTTCAATTATTTATGCCTCCACCGAATTTCCACTGGGAAAAATTTCTTTATAGAAACACAAGCTTCTTTCCAATTTGAAGATGTCATTGGATCAGAGGGATGATGGGAAGAAGTTGAGGGTTGGGATGAGCCCAGTGAAAAACAACTTTTGGAAGGAAAACTGTGTGGAAGATTTTGATCTAGCTTTGTCTTATTTATATAACGAGCAGACATGAAACCAGAAGGGCAGAATTACAGCCTTTAACACAGTAGACTCTAAAATCCCAATTAAGATTTCAATGTGGCAATGGGCATATATAAATGCATTAGGGTCATGATTGCCTTGGGTGAGAGAGAGAGAGAGAGAGAGAGAGAGAGAGAGAGAGAGAGAGAGAGAGAGAGAGAGAGAGAGAAAATGAATTTGTGACCAAACACCCTAAAATGCAGCTTAATGGAAGAGAGATTTTTTTTAGCTTACAGTTACAGTAGTTTCTGCCTGTCTTGGTAGGGAGGATGTGGCAAAGTATAACAATTTGTTTATAACATGGCATCCAAGAAGTGGAGGTAAGACAAGCTAGCTCTCTGCTAGATTTCTCTTTTTTCCCTTTAAGATACTGTTCTTGCCTCTGAATTGAAACACACACACCCGAGTAAGGAAGGAGATGCATGAAAATTAAGAAACTTTAAAATTCACCAGAGACACAATCCCTTCCACGAAGGTTATAGAAGCAGTAACGATTTCTGTGGAGAAGAAAATCTCTGCCTTGGTGAGCTGCCAGCAAATTGTGCAGGGAACTCCAGGAACGCAGCTTTTTATGAGTCATGCCCATGCTGGGGTGGGTTTTTTCAGTGATGGAGCTGCGTTTGAGTCACCATGCTAAGTAATCTTTCATTTATGCTTCTTTAACACCAGTAACTTGGTGCTTTACCAAGCTAGTCTTGAGTGGAATTACTTCAGTAGTCTCCTGTGGCTGGCACCCTCTTTAAATGAGCACAGTTTGGTCATATCTTCCCACATTAATACATGAGGTGGTACAAATTGCATTCAAGGTGGATCTCTCCCTTCAGTTGTCCCTTTCCTGAAATGGTTTGTAGACTTTAACACTAACTAGGAATATCTCACTAATCTCCTTAGTGTTTCAAAATCCAATCAATCTGACAATTAAAGTCACCCATAATTAGTATACCCCTTGTCAATTTGTTATTCAAACACATCAATTGAAACCAGAGCATCTCATTACCATAACTTCCTCAAAGTTCATATACATCTCCTAATGCAAAACTATATTCAGTCAACAGTGAGAGACCCCATGCGCTTAATGAGTCAAAGCCTCCTCTGAGACTCAAGGCAACACCTAGTGGTGACCCTCTTATAAAAAGCAAGTTATATAACTGATATTCAATGATATTGTAAAATCTTTCATTACAAATTGGAGGGATAAAGGTTGAAAGGGATGAATAGGACTAATGTAAGGCTAAACTTCAGCAGACAAACAATAAAACCTGTCTTTTCAAGTCTGACACTGAAGTTTGGTCATCCCCACACATATGTTCTATCATTTTCAGTACAAGTGGCTCTGGCTTGAGCTAGCTTCATTGAATGCTTGGGGCTTTCCATGGTAGATGTTTTACATTTTTGGCATCTCAAGCACCTTGGGATTTCCCGTGCACCTTAAACTTCACTTTCACAGCTTCATCAGTTGCCTTGTTAGGGCTTCCTGCAGGGATTCTCACTCTGTCTTGCACTGTCTGAGCTCCCTTACTTTCTTTGGACAGATTCAAGACCCATAACTCTTGAACTGTATATGCTTGTAAAACCTCCATGTAGTCTGACCACCAAGACACGATGCAAACTCAAGAAGTAGCTATACCTTTATAGAACTCGGCTGTCGTGGAACTTGAGGGCCTAGGTCCTTAATCTAGGGAAACACTTCTGTAAGTTGCCTTATGAGAAAAGGATATCCTGGAAACTCACTCTTCTCAAAAGGAAGTCTTCAAGTGAGCCCTTGAGTCTATAGTGAATACAGTCTTCATAATTTCTGAGATGATCTCAGAGTATGTTCCATATTGTTCCCATGAAAATTCACCCTTGTAATAGTGCTAATCTCACTAATAACCATGCCCTTCCTACCCACAACTTTCAATTTGTTCTTTTTCTGGAAATATTGTGTTTTTTGAGATACTTCCACTTTGCTTTTTTTTTTGCCCAATATTCTCACTGAGAGCATCACAGAATAGCTATACCTCACACTGTACACTTTACTGGCTTGGAACTATACCTATCAAATCAATTAGTTCATCACCTTTAAGCTCAGCCTTCTACAGTTTCAGGGCATGGATGAAATATAGACAATTATTTTGCCAGAATGAAACACGAATGACCTCAAGTTCAATTCTCAGTGGTCCTTATTCTACATCAAATTATATGTGAGCAGACTTCAAGTCTCCTCTGTGTACATTTTTATCAGAATTCTGATATTACCAGCTCCCCACAGATAACTTATTATTTCTGCTTGCAGAATTCTAGGGATTCTCTAGACAGCATCTCCAAATTCTCTCAAATACCTCCACAAAACAATAAAAAGCCTAAGGACTAGATGCTCCAATTTATTCACAACAATGGCCCAATTTCTGTGGTATTAGTTTTCTGCAGTAGTGAATTTGGTGCCATTGAACAAATACTTGAGAATAGTAACGAAGGGGAGAAAAAAATCTAACAGGTCTCAGTTTGAGAGGATTCTGATAATCATGATGGGAAGGGTGAAGGAGAGAGATCCACAACAAAATGTTCAAAAAGCACAGACAACAAAACATTCTAACAGTAAGCTGACTTTTTCCTTTTCCTTCCTTCCATGCTTCCAGTCCACAAGAGAGTACCACCCCACTTGATGCAGGTCACTTCTGCTCAGAAAATCCTTCCTGAAAATACATACTCAGAAGTGCGGGTCACCATTCTCCTAACAAAATCCAAACAAGTTCACAATCAAAAGCAAATCTTCACAGACAGTGGGCTGAATAACTAAAAAACCAGTAAGTTCTCTCTACAGTTTTGGTTCAGTTCTTTAACCAGGGACAAAACTGCTGAATTATTATTCTTAAGAATAAAAGCAGCTGTTGGTCTAAATTTCATGAGTTCCCACTAGCTTGATTCAGTTGTCTTTGTAGGTTTCCCCATCATGATCTTGATGCCCCTTGCTCATAGAATCCCTCTTCGTTCTCTTCAACTGGACACCTGGAGCTTGGCCTGATACTTGGCTGTGGATCTCTGCATCTGCTTCCATCAGTTACTGGATGAAGGCTCTATGATGTCACTTAGGGTGTTCATCAATCTGATTATTGGGGAAAGCCAGTTCAGGCATCTTCTCCACTACTGGTTGTAGCCTAAGCTGGGGTCATTCTTGTGGATTCCTGGGAACCTCCCCAGTACCAGGTTTCTCCCTATCCTCATGATGTCTCCCTCTGTCAAGATATCTGTGGAGCCTCCATGGGTCTGGACTAGGCCCTCTGCATAGGTGAGACAGTTGTGTAGCTTGCTCTGCTTAAGGGACCCCTGGCAGTAGGATCAGGATCTGTCTCTGGTGCAACAGCTAGCTTTTTGGAGCACATTACCTATAGTGGAACACCTTGCACAGTCTTGATGCAGGGGGAGGGGCTTGGTCTTGCCTCACCTGAATATACCAGGCTTTGCTTACTCCCCATGGGAGGCCTTACCTTTTCAGAGGAGGAAATGGGGGTGGGTCAGTGGAGGAAGTTTGGGGAGGGGAGTGGAAGGAGGGAAGAAAGGGAGATCTGTGGTTGGTATGTAAAATTAGTAAAAAATTTCTTAATTAAAAAGAGAATAAAATCAGCTTTATTTTCAAAATTGTACAATTATTTGTAGGCAAAAATACTAATTCTGATTGTCCAACCTGATGACTCTTTCCTGTGCATGATATTAAAAACATCACAGTTATTTAAAGCTATTTATCTTCTGATCACACTGCTAATACCCTGTCATCCACACAGCATCGAGAGTAGATTTTTGTCAGAAGTTTATTTAAGGGAAATACTTCAAATTCTCAATAGATTAAAAATTTGAGATATGAATCTTTGAACTTATAGACATATAATTTGCACACTCAAAAAATGGGACACAAAATTACTATGAATACTGAATGGATGAAAATCAGCCATTACCACCATATGTGTTGAAAATAAAGATGGCATCTACAAATCACACAGAACTGTGAACAACTTAGCTGCCCAATTTTCAAAGTAGGAAACTTGCAGAAGGAGAGCAGTTATTAAAACACTGTTGTGTTTCATATGAAATACTTTTTTTAGTAAAGAGCTTTGAAGTTATCATTTCACAGTATTAAGCATAATCTGTCTCAAATTAATAGTAGCAACGCTGCTGTCTATCTTAAATGGTCACCTTGAAGCAGAGTGACTGTCATACCCAACATGCATGTCACAGAAGAACATACTGTTTGAGAGAACTTCAGGATACTAAAGAATGTGTAAGACTAAATTGCCTACCACCCCAGGATTAACCCTCAGAATCAAATAGGGTTGATTCAATAAAATCAAAGTACTATGCTAATCTCTGCATACATAGAAGATTTGGATGCAGTTTTTTAAGTCTTCATTTAAGTATGTATAAATATATCTAGGCATGGGAGGAAATAAATAGAATGAGTGTATCTATCATTAGACATATTTGTTGATCCCAGGAACCTAAACAATTTCTTCTTATAACACTATAGGAAATTAGCACACACACACACACACACACACACACACACACACACACACACACGTTGCATTAACCTTCAATCTCACCTATACTCCAACAGAGACAATACTAAAGTCCTTGAAATTATAAAACAATAGTTAATTAGTAGATTGACCCATAAGTCTTTCTGTTTATCTTTATTATAGTTCTGACCAGTGGTTCTCACCCTTCCTAATGCTGCAACCCTTCAATACAGTTTCTTGTGCTGTGGTGAATCCAACCATAAAATTATTTTCATTGCTACTGTATGAGTATAGTTTTGTTGCTGTTGTGAATTATAATATAAATATATGATTTGCAAGGTATCTGATATGTGACTCCTGTGAAAGGCCATTTGACCCCCCAAAGGGGTTGTAACCCACAGAATTTGAGCTACTAGTCTATACTCTAAGAGGCCAAATCTCCTACATAAATCTCCTTTTTTGTCCCTTATGTAATACTGTTATGACCTAGAAGAAGATGGAGCATGAATCCATGACTGAGTAGCAGTGGTTTCCTCTCCCAGTTTTAGGGGCTGGTAATTTTATTATATAGAGATCATGTGAACTGACCCTGTTAAATGTTCATTTCACCCCTTTCCTTGAATATTTCTTTTCCATCTAACTTAATCTAAAATAAAGATTTGAGTAATTTATCCAAAAACAGAGTCCTGATGTGATGAACAGTATACTATGAGTGAAGTTTTGAAATGTATTTAAATCAAGTTTCTCTGCATGGTAAGCTTGTTGTTTTAGATGTTACTGTTTGGAGAATGGGCTTTCAATCTTCAAGCAGCTAATAAACTGCAATGTATTATCATTATCTTATTTCAATCTACTTTCAAATATAATCCAATTCCAACTTTAGTCCATATTTGATGTTTTAGGATTTATTTATTTTTATTTTATATGTAGGGCATGTTTTGCCTGCATGCATAAGTCTACACCATGAGCATGGCTTGCACCCACAGAGATCAGAGGAGGGTCTCAGAATCCCTGGAACTATAATTAGAGATAGTTGTGAGACAGTACATGGGTACTGGGAGCCAAACCCAGGTCCTCTGCAAAAGTAACAGGTGCTATTAACAGTTGAGCTGCCTCCTTAGTCCTTGATTTTTTTATTTCTGAATATTATGTTCCAGCACAGATACTAAGCTGAATATTAACAGGATATATATGTTTCCCCTTTTAAGCTCACATTCACTTTTATTTTAAGTTAACTTTCAAATTCAGTACTTAGTATTTTAATGTTTAACTTTTCTTAAAGGTACTTAACCAATAGTGCTTCTTTTCCCATAGAAATAATTTTGTTAATATAAACAAACAAACAAATAAAACAGACCAAAAAAAAAACACTGAAAAGGAATGGGAACAGTTGTCTAATAGTCCAGCTGTGTCTGATGAAGGAAAATAATCTGATAATCAAAGAGACTAGTTTCTCTGCTGAAAATTGGCTAATGGCTGACAAAGTGAGACAAGTTTGAACCAAGTATACTGAACTAATTTTTACCATGTTGACAAAGTAAACTTTGACCTCTGTGTGTTAACTGACCCTAAATATTGCTAATGCCATAAAATCCAATAAGTCAACATCTATATGAGTAACAGAATAAATTTTGTTGCTCCTAGTACATTGATTCTCACCATATGAATACCTAGGAGATTACAGACAGTCAGTGAATACCAAAAGAATAAATTGTACAATGTGTTAAATGATTCAAATAATCACTTATGTTTCATTGGATAAAGGAAGTTTATGGACATATTTGAATTTCTGTCACTCTGCAAGATTATTCTTGTCTTTCATGTTTGGAAACATCTAATGTAATAGTCTTTAAATGTACCAATTTATACAAGAACCACGGTAAGTACTGCACAGAGAACCAGATTTTACAATCTGTCATTGTTGAGTCACTGCTTCAGATTTATTTACATAGTACTGCTGTATCTAGCTTTGCTTTGAATAACACATTGTGCCTTGTTCAAAAAATGCAAGAAGACTTTGATAACTGCCTTCATATATATATATACATATGTCACAAATAGTACTATTTTTCCAGACACTTAAGTTTACTGTTTAATATGTACCTTTACAGTAGGAACTCACTGGCATTTCTTTTATATATAATGATTAATGATGTATAACATATAAAAAATTCACATAGATTTCATCAGCTTCTCTGTAAGAAGTTGTGTAATCATGACCAAGTTACTAAACACATCTGCCTTTGTTAGTTGGTATAAAAGCTAACTGTCTTAGTCACTCTTGTGTTACTGTGAGGAGACAACATGACCAAGGCCATCTTTACAAAAGAAAACATTTAATTGGCGGCCTTGCTTACAGTCTTAGGAGCTTAGTCTATTATTATCATGGTGGGGGGGTATGGCAGCAGGCATGGCAGACATGGTGCTGGAGAAGTAATTGAGAGCTACATCCTGATCCATAGGCAGAAAGAGCAAGCCTGGGCCTGGCACCAAAGTCTGAAGCCTCAGAGCCCATCCCCAGTGAAACACTTTCCTCAGAGTCTCCTAATCTTTCTAATCCTTTCAAATAATGCCACTCTCTGGTGACTACGTGTTCAAATATATGAGCCTATGGGGCCATTCTTATTCAAGCTACCACACCAACACAGGTCAGATATCATGAAGCTGCTTGCAAGGACAGATTAATGAATGAATGTACAGGTTTTATAATAGCACCTGTCTTCCTTGCTGTCAGCCCCATTACCCCCATCTCCAGGATTAATGCTGTATTCTTGGTGCCTTCTTGATCCAAGGTAAGTGTCTTGGTATTGAGACAGGCAAATTAAGGGCGTTATTCAATGAACTATGACCCGGGATATGCTGTTTTAGAAGTTTAATATTCCTTTAAATAGCCAAAATTTAGGTCTCAAAAATTTATCCACAGCACAAAGTGGAATAATGTTTTGAAAATAGAAAATAGTTTTGGATAGGGATAATAAGAGATGATAAAACAAGCACCCCATTTGTTTTAATTAAGCAACCACTTGTCATAAAAAAAGATGCATTTTTTTTCTACTTTATGCTATGCCATTTTTGGTATCCTTAAAAACTGAATTTCTAAGCCTTCAATTATATCCTCTCCAATCTGCTCCACCTATCCACACAATGTAAAGAAATCAGTCTCAACAGTCCTCATTTCTCTACATAAATAAGTAGCATAAAAGGTATGCACACCATTTATTTAAGTGAATTGAATGAATCATAGCCTCCCTGTAAATTACCATGTGATGTAGTTAGGGTGGTTCCCATAGCAACCTTATCAAAGAAAAGCTGCTCACCGGAGGGCAGGAAGCTTATTGCAGAATTAAGAAATCTCTGGAATCTTGAAGATAAAAGACTTCATATCCAGGAGTTGTTTCCAGAGAACAGCACATCTCCTGCCAAGACTCTTTTCCTCCAGGCCTTTAGACGCTTCCTGGAATGCATTATGACTCAACACCAGTATGCTGCACTCAGTTGCCTGTTGATTTTCCACAATCCATATTCCTCCCTCAGTATTCCTCTTTGACACTTTTTAAACTCTGCAGTGTTCTAGCCTATGACCCAACATGTGCACTCCTTTCCCCTAGTATCATACAATCTTAAAGTATTCATAGAGAAACCGGCCAAAAACATTTACTATTAGTACATGTACTCAATTTTCAACATATATTTACATCCCTCTCTGAAATAAAAGGGAAGGGCAGTTGCTACCAAGTTTTGTTAATTGAGTTTGATCACCGGAATCCACTGTCATGGAGGGGAATTTAGACATAAAAGGAATTAAATCTTGGTTCTCCTAGTTCCTCCCTTACCAATCTGCAGACACTTAACAGTTAGTAGATAACATCACTGTTACAACTGTCCTCAGGGTTAAGGAGATGAAGCAGTTTTATATCCCTGCACTTCCCATAGCATCTAGGCTCACTCCGCCCTGCCTTGTCAGTCTCTCATGCTTCATCTACCCTCACTCTTCCAAATAAGGTGCTGAAATTTCTGACTCTTGGAGGCCTAACTCCTCTTATTTTGTATTACTATTATATAATCTTCAGTCGTTTTCAATGCCATTCTAATGTAGTCTCAGATGAAAGAGAAGATGAATGTATAAGCTTAAACTATCATTTTGGATAAGCTCTTAAGTAAAATTTGGTACCATATAGATAATTTTAAACTTCCTGAGTCAATAATTTGCATAAATTTAATCTTTTTATCATCCTTGTTTACAGTTATCCTTGTTTATAGTTAAAACTGGATTTTGTATGCTGAGATAATTTGATCTAATAAATTTAACTGAACTAATAAATTTAAAAATAAACACCCAAGCTCACTCTTCATCTTGTAAAGCCCATGATATTTTTGTACTTTCAAATATGTACAGCTTGAAAGAAATGCAAGATTATATCAATACTTAATGAGATGTATATCATATGTCTAACATTACGAACACATTTCTTTTCTTTAATTATATTGCGATTGTTTTTATTTGCTTTGGGTTGCCTATGAGGCTCCCAGCACTAAATCTGCATCAAGTTTCAATCTTCCATTATTTTGCATAATTTCTCTATTTGATGCATTTATCTTCCTCTGTGAAGAAGAAAAATAAAAGCTTTGTTTCTTGAGATATAAGTGGTCAAATTCTCCCCATGTTTCCTTTCCCTGCTGAGGTCTGGCTTGGTCTCTGTGAACACTGAAGAGGTATAGATTCAATCTTCCTGCACTCCTCTGAAGTCTGTGGTTATAATCCCTTTGAGGACTTAAAATGCTCTACCTAAACACCATTTCATGTTGACGATTTGCTAACTTATTTCACAAGCTTTGCTTTTTCTCCCATAAACCCCAAACACTTTTAATCTATGGAATACTGGTTATCTCCCTTTGTTTCTACTAAGATGTTGACAGACATCTAGATATTTAGAAGTGAACATGTTCAAACATTCTATCATTCTAGCCTATGATTCTATTTTAGGTATTTCCTGAATCTGATAAAGCAAAAGACTTTTTCCACTAGCCCAGCTCAAAATTATTTCCTTCTTTCACTGACATATGTTTACTATGGCAGTCAGAAGACTAGCTTCAATTCATGCCCAGGACCATTGGTCATGTTCCTTCTCCTCCATTCATCCTAATTCCAAAGACTATCCTCTCTAGTGATTACATCATCTCTAGTATGAATACATCATTTCTAGTCTGATTACTGAAATAGACACCTGGCTGTCCTGATCCCACCCTTATCTACATAGTCTAGTCTCAAAATATCCTATAATATGGACTGGATTGTGTCACTGACCTCCTTAAGAAAGACCTATCAGTGGTACCTATTTCCTCTTTCTATTTTTATTTGTTTCTTTGTTTTCCTAAACCAGTGTTTTCTTATATAACCCAAACTAGACTCAAACTCATTATGTAGTTCAGACTGAATTCAAACTCATGGAAAAGCTCTTGGGTACTTGGATGGCATTTATGCATCACCATATCTGGTGACACATGTTTCTTTCGAAGTAAAAGTTTAATCCAAGCAATTATGATGATATCACAGATAGACTATTTCCATCCTTTGTGTTGTTTAGCTTTTTTATTGTCAACTTGATACAACCTAGAATCACTTGCCTGGAAAGAGAAATTTTCATTTGGGAAATTGTCCAGATCTGATTGGCCAAGGTCTGTCTCTGCGTGGGATTGTTTTGAGTGGAAAGGGAGTGCTCAGACTGCCATAGAGAGAGCCATACTTAGGCAAATGGCCCTTGCTGTACAAGAAAGCTAGCTGAGCATGAGACAGAGACGGAGCCAGTAACCCTCCGTCCTTCCTGACTCTGGTTCCTGTCTGGAGTTCCTACCCTGACTTGCCTCCAAGATAAATTGTGACCTCAAAGTATAAGCCAAGTAAACCTATTCTGCTCCATATTTCTGGTGGTCAACTTATAATTTTTACAGTCATATGAGGAATCTCAGACAGCATCCTTTCCTCCTGACTCTGCTTTGTCTTTGCTGCTCTTTCATCTTGCTGGTACCGGATGCTTGATACCAATCCTGGAGCTTGACACCCTGTTCTCTCTGCTTGAAATATCATCAAGTCTCTCTGCAGGGCTTACTTCCTTTGCTGTTCTATTTTGATTCATTTCATTGTCCTATTTTAATACCATTTTGTATTTTGCTCTGTTGGAGAGCAAGCTAAGGGCCTTTGAAAAAGTACTCTACCAGTCCCTGCTGCTTACGTTCTTTGCTCAGGCATCACCTTTTCATGATACCTCCTGGTACAGTACATACATGACTCCTCCAACACCATGGTTTTGTGTCATATTTTCTCCAGTGTTTATCTCTCTTTATTGTGCTGTGCCATGACATATTTAGTAGTGAATATTAATTGTATTAAACATTTCATGCATGTAAATAAGATACTTTGGTCATATTCACCCCTTATTTCTCGCTTGTCTCTTCTTCCCTCTCATATGAGCTCCCCTTCCTCCCTTCCCCCAGACTGGCTGCCTGTGCTTTTATATTTTGTAGTTTAAACTTAAAGATTTAAATTCTGGTACTTATCTCCATTTGGCTTATTTGCTTTATTTCCACCCCTTTTCTTGCAAAGGACATAATTTTATTCTTCTTTTCCTTGGGGAGATTGCTGTTGTATACATAGATATGTATATCATGGTTTTCTTTATCCATTCACGTATTGACAGACTCCAAAATTCACATTTTGGTGGTTGTATATCCTCATGAACATAGGTGTCCAGGTATGCTTGCTGCTTGCTAGCTTCAGCAGATATGTAATGGATGATGAGAATTAAGCAGTAAAAAGGGAAGCCTAAGAGCAGAGTGACTCATTACTGAATTCTACCAGACATGTAAAACACTATCATAATGCTGCTGAAATCGTTTCTCTATCCTATGACCCCAAATTATTTTATCTTTACAGAAGCAAGATTCCCCAACCCTTGTGGATATATTCTTGATGCTTCAAACAGGTCCTGGTTTATAGTAGAGTCACAAGAAAATATTATTCATTGAATGTGTGAATTGACAAATAAACACCATGATGTATGTGACTCCTGGGTTTGTGAAAGTGATGAAATAGGGACCCTTATCTGGGCTATGACAATAACTGAAAACAGTAGCTGGAAGTACCTCACATACAGAGGGCAAAATTGTCCCTAAAACATCTGCACCACTCACTTATTCTCCTTAAAATCATTCTAAATATTTGACAATCATGTTGGAAATTGGAAAGGCAAAGTGTGAAATGACAAAGTGAGTACATTTACATGATTAAATTTGTAATATATATTTGCTTTTAACCTCACAATAATAATTTAAAAATTTAGTGCGTTGCAACTTAAAGAACAAATATACTACCCAAAACTCCTAAATAAGTCAACAAGGTCACTGTTCTCTGAAGCTGCTCTTGAGAGAATGCTGCAACCCAAAGCCCTCTGCCCAGTTGGCAGCTTTAGGAAGCACTAGCCTGCCTGATTCTCCTCCCCTCCAGCAAGGTGCTGTGAATTCCTCAATAGCAAAGCTTGCTCTAATGAACACAAACTATACTCCCCCCAAGAGGTTCATTAAGCAGAGCTATTGCTGTTCTCAGCAATTCTCTAAACTTGTATTTTACACTTTAACTCTGAAAAGGAAAAAATGTAAAAGGAGAAAAAACAATAACAAAAATAACTTGGGAGTTTTCAAAAACCAAACACAAAATACCATAGCATTAAAGGGCTCCAGACTTAATTTTCAGAGTTATTTTATAGTCATCAAGACAAATCATGCAACACAGCACTTGGATTCCACACAGTTTCAGAGTTCTTGTTTGTAGTAAGGTTTAGGCAACCATAAAGTGTTCCTGTTTTTAGCTTAACATAACACAGTCTTATTTTTGAAGAGTCCCCTTTTACTATTATCTCTAATTTTTTTCACTCAAGGAGAAACTAGGTGTCTTCATAATACTGCTTGATACTGTTTAAGATATGTCTTGAAAATTACTTATCTTTGACTACAATTCAAAATTCTTTCAAACAAATTTGAAGATGAGTGATGTTAGGGTTTTTTTCTTTTTCTTTTTTGTTTTTTGCTTTCTTCATGAAAACACTGTTATTTAATTGTCATCAAAATTACTTTTTAGTGAAATGGGTGGTGTCTGCAGTGGGGAGTGAGAGGGGAACACATCAAGGTACATTTCAGTGTAAGGAGAGCTAAAGAGAAGGATGGGAAGGAAACAAGAGAAACAATTGCTATGGGATAAAAAATGGGCAGTTGCCAAGCCTACAACTTCTGATGGGATGTTAGAAAGGAGAGTAGAGACGTTAGCTTTCTGGGAAAACATTATACAAGTTTACAAACTAAAATATCTAGTGAAGGTATGAGTAGATAACACTGCTTATGTCTTCAATTGACTTATTTACCTCTTATCTTTTAAAACAAACTTACCTGAAACCAGGCAGATAAGAAAGAAATAATGAAACCAACATTTTAAGAGAGTTAACATCTTTAATAGGATCCTCTATCTAAAAAGTCATAAAATGTAACGCTACTTAGAGTTTTATTTATTTTTTTTTCCGGTTTTTTTCGAGGCAGGGTTTCTCTGTGTAGTTTTGCGCCTTTCCTGGAACTCACTTGGTAGCCCAGGCTGGCCTCGAACTCACAGAGATCCGCCTGGCTCTGCCTCCCGAGTGCTGGGATTAAAGGCGTGCGCCACCACCGCCCGGCTGAGTTTTATTTCTTAAAGCAATCAGTCCAGCCTCGATTCTTTAGCATACAGTATTCATCATTGCTGGAAATTTTAGAAGTCCCTCCCTTTCCCCAGATGGTACTGGGGAAATGTGGGCATTTTCTTATAGCTCTCAGTCTCGGTAACAAAGTTATTTAAGAATGGAATCAAATGGAATATTGAGGACAGTTTTATTAGAATTTAAAAAAAATGGAGAGGGGGCTGTGGCTAGGATGTATCATATGAGAGAAGAATAAATAGAAAAGAAAAAATCCCTGGTCAGCAAAACTCTCAATCCCACCAGATGCTCAGAAGAAGAGAATGGGAGAGAGAAGGTAGAAGAAAACAAAACAAACTAACTAACATAACCTTCAGGTTAAGCCATCCTTGAAATCAGCCAACTGGCAGCAGACAGGCTTGGATTGAGAAGGTGGAGAGTTAGAGAAAAAAAATCAAGAAATGCAAAGTATAGGGGGTTGGAGAGCCCCAGGCTTAGACAGAGCTAGAAATAAGGAAAGGAAAACTTACACTTTTCTGAGAGACACGTGGACAGATTTACGAAGATACATGGCTGTGGCTCATTAAGTCATTGCACTAAGGAAAGGAAAATGTATATTGTGTCATTAAGGAGTCATTTTTCCATTTATGTCTTTAGCATGGCTTGAGGTGAGGTTGCCTTTCCAGGGGTGGCCATGCTTTCCTAGGCAGTGATCCACTGAATCTCTATCTGGAATGTTAGGTTGACTTTTCATCCTCTTCATCAGAAGGAAACCATTTTCCCTTAACTGTTACTTTGTCAACTGGCCATAAATGAAAGATCAAGTTGCAAGTTGTTTGTCTTCATAATGATGACTCTTTATTTATTTTATTTCATTTTGTCTAATGCTTTTTGTGGCCCAAATTGCACTTATGGGCTTACTGAAGGAAAGGATAATACAGGCATAATCTAACAATAAGACCTCATTGCTGCATATTCCTAGAGAATTTATAAGTCAACACCTGCTACTTAACAGCATAGGAAAGAGGCATTTCAACTAAAAAAATGATACTCTCTTTCTCAGACAAGCAGCTTATATCTATAGAAACAGTCTATTAAAAGGGAGGAGAAAGCAATTGAGAAGGAATGATTTATTGGTCTCACTGAATTTGGACACTTGCTGTCGTGTCTACTATTTGCTTCTGCAGGATTGAAGCCTCACTATTTTTGCCCTTCTCCCTTCCTTGTACTGACTTTTTGACTAGGGAGTAGGCTAGCTTCCCTAACTGGTGAACCATTTTAGATAAACTGGACCTTTCTAAGAGACCATGGTCTTTAGCTTTTCTTTCTTGTGAGCTGACTATGTATTGTCCAAGGCATTGATTTCTCATGTGTTGGATTATACTGAAGTACTTTCCTCTGTTCTTAGGAGGAGGGGTTTATCTGAATCAGCATTGCCTTCTGTTGACTGGGAAAACAATTTAACATAAAAGATTCAGGTATAGAATAATCTTGGAAACTCATATGAGGCTTTTATCTGTATTGTATGGAATATTTTTACCAGCTCTATAACAAAAATACACAAGTACATATGAAACAAAAATATATAATGACTGTTGATAGACTTAGGCTGTTGTTGCAGCAACACAATCACAATACAGAATGTTGCATTAATCTCAAAATTCCCATCATGCCCCACAACAATCAGTAGCCTTCCAGTAACTTGGTTTCTGGAAGTGAGAAATCTATTTTTCCTGCTATTACTGGCATTTACAGAACCCAATGAAAGTGAACCATGCTGTACACAGCTATTGCATTTGGTCAACTCTATTTAAAATAAGACTTTTGAGGTAGATCTATGCTGTTGCTTTTATCAATATTTTTCCCCTTCCATTTGTCTGGATGCTAGTTGTTGAATTCTTTGCTGTTTCCAAGACTTAACTTTTGTGAATAAAGTTGCTATGAACAGCCAAGAATACACCTATCTGTAAAAATATGTATTCACTTCTTCTGGGTCAATCTAAACAAATGATATTTTTAAGTGTTCTGGTGGATTTACATTATATTCTATTAGTATCTGGCAAACTTTCTCAAATATTTGTCCCATTTTGCTTTCTCATAAGCTATGCATGAGATTTCATATTTTTATTCACACTTAATCTTAATTTAAAAATATTGATAAACATTTTAATTTTTAGTTCTCTAGTGAATATTGACGTTGAGTCTAGATTCATATAGTTATTCATAATTAGTATTTCCTTTATGAAAGATATACCTACTGAAAATTTCTTTCACCTATTTCATAGTTTCTGTTTTTGTTCTGTGATTGAGTTTTAGTATTTCTTAATACATTTCAAGTATAATTCTGTCTTCATATGTGTTTTCCAAATACTGTCTTTCTTAGTTGCTATTTCTTTCCCATTAGTTAATTAATAGTTAATTTTAAATATCAAGTCATTTTCTCTTTCAGTTAATTTCAGTTTATTGGTATTTTAAATAATTGACATTTTTTGTATTCTAATAACTTCTTGCCTAAGCAAAAGTCATAATGATTTTCCTTTTAGAAGCTTTATCACTACAACTGTTTTATGTACGTCTATGACTCTGTTTATGCTACTTTTATGTCCTAAGAGATGGAGGTGAGATTCTTTTACCCATATGTAATGGTGCACAGGCCACTCACTGAAAAGACACTTTCATCCTATGGAATTACTTCAGTATTTTCACTAAGAAAACAATTAAATGTATAATTATAGATCTATTCATACTATAGTTACAAATATATATTTATTATACATCCCACTGTCTTACTTATTGAAACTGTTTAGTAAATATTGAAAGCAGATAGTGTGTCCCCTAAAAGTTTATTCTTCCTTTTCAAAATTAACTATTACAAGTAGTTTGCACTACTATATATGATTTAAGTTCAGTTTACTACTTATACATTATATACTATAATTTTGTTGGGATTGTATAAAATACATACATATGATTGGGAAGAACTGAATTTTTATAATATTAATTATCCTACAAATGATATGTAACATCTGCGTTCATTACTTACCCATATACTTTCTCTGTTTTCTCCTCAGTACTTTGTAATTTTCAATTGACTGACTATGCACACTCTCCTAGTCAGCCTCAGCTGTCAGCTTGACACAACCCAGAGTTATCTGAGGGAATCTCAACTGGGGGATCTTCTTGATCAGATTTGCTTGTGGCCATGGATGCAAGGCAGCTTCTTACTTGCTAGTTGATGTAGGTAGGCCCAGTCTACTCTGGGCTGTGCCACCCTAGACAGATAGGCCTGGGCTGCATAAGAAAGGTAGATGAGCAAGCCAGAAAGAGCAAGCCAGTCAGCAGTATTAGTCCTTGGTCTCTGCTTCAGTTCCTACCCTGTTGGAGTTCTTGCTCTGATCTCTTATTCATGGATTGTGCCCTCTAATTAAAATAACTCCCCTCCTGCCAAGTTGCTTTTGGTGATAGTATTTATAATGGCAACAGAAAGCAAAACAGGACACACATATGTAGCTAGAGTTTTCCCATCTTGCCCACAGTCAGGACAAATCATGGTCACCCGCCAGTCCCACAGTCAGACCCAACCAAGTAAACACAGAGACTTATATTGCTTACAAACTGTATGGCCGTGGCAGGCTTCTTGCTAACTGTTCTTATAGCTTAAATTAATCCATTTCCACAAATCTATACCCTGCCACGCGCCTCGTGGCTTACTGGCATCTTCATATGCTGCTTGTCCTGGTGGCAGCTGGTAGTGACTCCTTCCTGTTCTTTCTTTTCTCCTCTCTGTTAGTCCCGCCTATACTTTCTGCCTAGCCACTGGCCAATCAGTGTTTTATTTATTGACCAATCAGAGCAACACATTTGCCATACAGAACATCCCACAGCACACATATATCCCAAAATTTAATGATAACTATTTTATTTTCAGCCATAATTAGGATGATTCTTTAAAAGTCAAGTTCCATATACTTTTATGGCTAATCTATCAAAATGCATATAATTGTTTTTATTTACAAACAGGCCAATATGATGTGCTAATGTGCTTTTGTAAATTTCTTTAAATTTTTTTGTCAACAATCATATAATCTGTGAATGAAAACACTTATTTTATTATCAAGAGTATGTATTCTAAATTACATTATCTTATTTAAATATTCAGGACACAAAGATAACGAATAACAAGCATGAAATCCAAATTCCTATTACATTGGAAAAATTTTTTTTTTCAATTAGAAGTTTGATGATATGTTCCACCTGAAGAGTTGATAGGATTTAGCTAATGCCTTTTCCATATTGACTAAGATAGTTACAAGTTAATCCTTTTACACTGTATTTATTTGTTTGTTTAGAGACAGGGTCTCCTGTAGGGAACTCCCAGTCTTCCTACCTCTACTTCCTGAGTGCTGGTATTGCTGGTATGCACCATTGCATCTGTATTTAGCCTCTGATATTTTGTTAACATTGAAAATTGTATTTCTTGGTATTTTGAAAGGCAAACATTTTTAATTTCATGAAATAACTCCACTTGTTTGTATCACATCTGTTTTACATATAGTTGATTCAATTTGCTAAAAATTAGTGTACATTTAGGATATTCTGTCTATGACAGGTATGGGATGATTGTTTTTAATTCTTTTTATATATTTTTTATTTGTTCTTTGAAAATTTCATACGTGTATATAACGTGCTTTGCTCAAACCTACTCCTGAGTCCCTTTTCTCCAATTCCTCCTGTATACTCTATCACATGTCCCACTCATCTTTATATACTTTTCCTTTTCCATGAGTGAGTCCAGTTGCTATTGCTTGTACATACATGGCTGTCAGGCCGTACAGTAGAGCATGGGCAATCTACCTGGGGCAATATCTCTAAACAAAACCTTGGTCTCTCCCCCTTGGCAGCTATCAACTACCAAGACCATCTCAGCTAGGGGTGGGGCTTTGTGAGCCCTCCCTTCTCTCTAGCGGAATTTTGGCCGACTTGATCGTGTGCATGTAGTCACAGCTGCCGAGAGTTCATGTGTGCATCAGGCCCATCATGTCCCAAACCCACAGTTTTGCAGTCCTTTGCAACCTCTGGGTCATAGTCTGTTGACCCCTCTACTGCAATGATTGCTGAGCCTTGAAAAGAGTGTGTTACAGATGTACTATTAGAAAGTTTAATTGGTGCTTCCTATTCTTACAGTATCTTTGAATATTTTTTATACTAGAGTAATGGTAGTTGCATAAGAAGAAAAAAGGGATAGTGTTCTGGTATTGTTTCTTCCTTAAATATTTGCATGATTCTTCAGTGAACCTGTCTGGTAATGTTTTCAACTAAGAATTATATTATAGTTATATAACTACCAAGATATCTATTACTTTTATAACAGTATATTAGACTGGTTAGTTTTTATTAATTTGACAGAGTTCTAGACATATCTTGGAAGAAGGAATTCAATTAAAGAATTTCCTCTCTCAGACTGTTCTGTGGGCAAGTTTGTGGGTCATTTTCTTGATTGATGGTTGATATTGGGCAGGAGGAGTTGTCCCAGCCTACTCTGTGTGGTGCTGTTCTTAGGCAAGTGGTCCTTGGTTGTGTAAGAAAGCAGGCTAAGCAAGCCAGTAAGCAGTGTACCTTGATTTAGTTCCTAATTTAGTTCCTAATTTAGGTCTCCATTTTAGATCTCTGAGGTTCCTGCTTGATTTCCTGCCAAGACTTCCCTCCGTGATGGACTGTAACATAGAAATGTAACACAAATAAGCCCTTTCTCCCCAAGTTGGTATTGGTTAGTGTTTTATTAGAGAATCAAACTGATAACAGCTAACTGTTGTTTTACAAGGAGCTTGTCTTTTTCTCCCAAGTTTCTCAACTCATTGGCAAACAGTTGCAGTACTATTTGTTCCCTACATTTGGGGGATCAAAAATTGCTTCCCCTTTTTCTTGCACTCACTTTTTTCTCCCTTTGTTCAGCCTCACTAAAAATTTTTTCTGCTTTAGTCATCTAAAAGAGTCAGTTTTGAGTTTACTTTTGCTCTTTTTTGTGAGTAAGCTTCGTGAATGTAACAAAATAACTAAAATCATAAACATATAAAGACAAAAAAAGAAAATAACTGTAGTTCACAGTTGGAGCCAATGATTGATGGCCACCATACTTTCAGTGTTGGTGAGTCAGCACATCATGGTAGGAGTGTGTCAGCACAAAATTATTCACCTCATAGCTCAGAAGCAATAGAGGAGTAAGAACGGACTGTCTCACGATCTTTGTTATGAGGATGCTCCCAGTGAACTGAGGACTGTCAGCTAGTCTCCATCTTTTCAAGCTTCTACCTCCTCCTACAAGTGCTATGTAATCTGCAAGCCTGTGGGGAACATCCAGTATCCAATGTTAAAAAAAAAAAAAGCACCAACAATGTTTCTTTTGTTTGTTATGCTTTCTTCATTATCCTGTCCTATCTGCTTTTATGATAGGCGGATATGCTTATCTTCAGTAAAAGCGCAGATTCTTGATTGGTCACCTTGATTTTTGTTTAACGCACATTCTGAACTTAGAATTCTTCAAGTTAGCTGTCCACCCAGCCTACCTGCTTACTTTCTATATTAAAATTATGAATTTTCAGTAGGAAATACAATTTGTGTCTGGAAAGTCTTCCATTTCTTTCTTCACGGTGTTTGTGAAGTTCTCTGCTGTGAGCATGCGGGACATGTTTATCCATGTTCTTCAGCTTCTCTTGTATACTTGTGTTTTATTTCTACAATAGTTTATGTTGGCTCTTCTTTTTCTGCTTTCTATAGGTCATATTTTCCTGAATTACTGAAAATTTGTTCATTGAAGACTAGATGCTAATCTTAGAAAATTCAGTTTTCTGTTGTTAGACTTCGTGTTGGAATGCTGTTAAATCACTTACACACTTGTAGTTCATTTTCATTTTTAGTTATATGTGTATGTGTGTAGGAGTGCACATGAGTGCAGGCGCCTGTGGAAGTCACAGGTGTCAGATCCCTGTGGAGCTAGAATCAGGCAGATGTGAGCCATCTGCCATGAATGCTGGGAACACATCTCAGATATCCATCAAAAATTCTTGTAATCTATGAGGCATCTCTCCAGCCTCCATTTTTTTTTATCAGTGATCCAGAGAAGCCTCTTATCTAAGATTAATAAATCATGCTATTTGAACAACAAAATTCTGTAGATCGTACTGGATATACCAGATATTCTAGTTATTTTCTTAGCTGTCTGAGGGAAAGATAAACTCTTCTCACTATTTTTAAAGCCGGTGGATTGTTTCTGCTTCCTTCTAAGGATGTTTGGTTGACATTTCTGATTGCAATTAGCTACTTTTCATGTATGCTCAGGTCAGTACTCAGCTTCTAATCTGCAGTAGCCATCCTATTTAGAGCTCTGTATTTCAGCTCTTCTCTAATTTCTGGTACTCCATTTTAAAACCTCAGTTTCCTCCAATTCTGATCTCTTTGTCTTCCCTTTAATGAGACTGCAAGGCTCAACCTTTGCTTCAACTTTGAAGCCTACTCATGAAAGCATGTGGTGACTTTGGAAAGTCCACTTCGTTTACTTCTCTTCTCCTAAGAACTGTATCCTAACTTCCTTCTACTCTGTAATGGGTATTTGTTCCTCCTGTGGCCTTGGGGTACCAGCTCCTAGGGTGTGGTCTCTTGGCTAGCTTAAGACCTGAGGAGCCCACACCCCTTCTCTCTCTCTGGCTCTCACTCTTGCTCTTGGACGGTGGAGACCAAATCAGGCTGCGTGAAGCAGCATGGGACAGGTTCTCAGTCTTCCAAGACTCTGAGATTGAATCTGCCTTACCCTGTATAATGTGTTGTTCCCCCCAATATAATCCTTTAATAAATAGTCCTTTTATCAGTAATACGGGTATTTCCTGCATTACTACTCAGTGTCAGAAAAATGTTATTTCACGTATTTTCCAAGTATATTTTAAATGTTTAAAACAAGAGTTTAGGTCTTGCTCTGGTATTCATTTGTTCAGGAGCAACAACTTACAAAATAGAGCCATCTCCCTGATCCTTTCTCCTCACTATCATAGCAAACCTTTCAGAAGTAGGTGACAGGCACCGTGCTAGTTTGTGATCCTATTCAAAGAACCTAATGATGTCTGCTTAATTAAAAAGTACATTAAATGTTTCAACAAATTTCTACCATAGTGTTAGCTAAAACTTTCCAGGCCTTAATCATGAGTGTCAATCTGTGATAACTGAACTCCTGGGATGAGGAATATAGTGGTTGTTTTTCACTGGGAAACTGTCTTTTAATGGAAAGCATTGTCTTGATTTTCTTTCTTCAGAAACATGCTCTGTGCCTCCAAATACTTTGGATTGAGGCAAATATTCTGGATAAATATGAAAGTGTGTAAGTTAACATATAAGATTTTAAATGTGTGAACACATTTCCGGCATTGACTTGTATTAAATCCACTGATGTTCCTTTGATCAAAAAGATAAATAATTTTTTTTAAAAAAGAAAAACAAAGGATATCTTAACACTTGCTAGAATAACGCAGTTATTTTGTGCTCATTTTCATAATCTCTACATTCTTTTTCTTGCAGTTCTTTATTGGCCTCCATCTTCTTCAGAAGGAAGACAAAGTTCCTTTGCATAACATCCAAGGCTGTCTGCCAGTGTTACTGACAATTAATCTCTCACGCAGGGACCAGACTCTAGATCATTTTCATATAAATCATAACTGAAGGAAGAAGGGTGATATTAGGAACACTCTTTTCAAAGAGATTACATTTAGGCTTAAAGTGCTGTCACTCATAAAACTGGCAACTTTATCAACACTTTCAGAGTTCAGGATGTCATTTAGCTGTATTCACTAGTCTTAAGTCTCAGACACTTTATATCTGGAAGATATATAAAATCTGATGTTTCAGAAAATTATTTCCGCAGATGCCTAATTGCTTCTAAATCTATCCCTGTATCCTGTGGAGTTGTCCTAAAATGAACGATGAATATTAACAATCCAAAAATAAAGTTTTTCTCTGCAAACCACTGCTACAATTATCTGACTATTCATAGTGTATTAAGCATTGTGTTAAATACACATTTTGCTTTAGTTCACCCATGTTCATAACAGGCATGAAGTCTGAACATTGTATTTCCGATTTACACATGAAGAAAAAGATTAGAGATGGCCATTGTTTTCATGTTGTCACCCTCCTGCCCCCATCAGGTGGCACTATTTGGAGGTGCTGGGGGCCTTAATGAGGTGGAGCCTCATGGAGGAAATTTAGACACCAGGGAGTTATATCCACCCCAAAGAGTACTTGTTACCCTGGTCGATTCTTGTCTTTTATCATTTTGTGGGTCCAATGTGGGGATTGGCTCCTTTTAGCTGATGGCTCCACTGAAATATAATGTGTTCCACAGGACCAAAGCCACAGGGCCAAGTGATCATGCACTAAATCCTCGTGACAGTCAGGCCCAATAGTCTTTTTCCATTATTATGGTGATTATTTTGCCTAGCTATGGGAAGCTAACAGAGAGGTCCTTGAATCACCCTGGGGGATTTCCCCTGGTCCTTCTTTTTCCTCCTTTCCTTCCTGGCTTTACTGTGAGGACTTTTCTCTTTACCAGGCAGCACCCTCACTAACTTCTGACAGCAACAAGTGTTCTGTCCACTCGTGGCCACAACCACGAGGACTGTGAGCCAAGCAAAGCCTTTTCTCACTATAAGTTAATATCAGGTGTTTTGCTATTGTCACCAAAAATTGGATAATACAGAAATAATAACTAAATGAAGTGCTCCCTATGATGGACCCTAGATCTCTTCTTATAGTCCAAATTGCCAGTTTGGGCTCCTTAAATCATATTGCTTTTGTATTTCTATATATAACAAATTGTTGTAACTGTTTTCTTGGCTTAGATGCCTTGGCACAATTTAGAAAAGCCCTCTGTTCATGGTCTCATGAAATTACAGACCAACAATTGACAAAAATATGGTATCATCTGTAGTTAAAGGTGCCCACTCAAAGCTTTATGGGCTGTGGAAGGTTTTGACATTTTAATCTGAGATTACCAATCTCTCGCTGGCTGTCAGCTTTCAGAAGCAAAAGATGCTCCGCTCTTCCCACGTTCTTCCTTAGTCTGTGACTCACGTGAAGCAGGATAACTTGCAACCTTCCAGGCTAGCACGACTTCAGAAGTCTCATTGTTTTTGGAAAACTGTAGCTGTTTGTGTCAGGATAATTCTACAGGATAAACTCCTCTGGTTAACTCAGAGCTGATCTACTAGGGCTGATAATTATGTCTGTAAAAGCTTTTTGGTCCTATTCTTAAAATATAAGAGAATAAATTCATTATTTTTACAGTTTCCTCTCAGAGTCCCTGATACAGAACTAGAAAAGAACATTTATCACTGTGGGTCATCTTAACACTCTTCGCTCCACATGGGTCATCTGTCTTCAAGCACAACTGATGATGCATATCAGTAAAAGGCACCTACCACTGGTTATCTGTGGGGATGAATGAAATCTGCTGTCTTTTTCTGATCCTTTCTTTGTTTTACATCAGTGTAAACGCACATCTATCTTTGTAATGACCATTTAGATGGGAGAGTGGATCTGGAGGAGAGAAGAGATAGCAGAGGAATATGGGAGAAATAGAGGGAAGGAAAACTGTGGTTAGGATGTATTACATGAGAGATGAATTTATTTTCAATTTAAAAAAGTTTCACAATAGTAGCTTTTCTCAGTATAAAGAATATTGGCCTGGAGAGATGGCCCAGTGGTTAAGAGCACTGGCTGCTCTTCCAGAGGACCTGGGTTCACTTCAGAGCACCCACATGGTAGCTCACAAGCATCTGTAACTCCAGTTCTAGTAGATGCACGTTCTCTTCTGGCCTCCCTGGGCACTGTGCACACATGGAGCACAGACACACATGCAGACAAAATATCCACGCTTATATGATAAAAATAAAAATCTGAAAAATAATTAAAATATGAAAGAATAAATGGAATGCGTAATGGGAAAATTCTAAGGAAAAAAAATGACCACATCTGGGATAAAATATTTGGAGATTAGACAGCACATTCCACACAAAGGAAACCTTTAATCTAGGATCATTAGTTTGAAGTTATAATTTTAAAAATTATCAATAGAAATGATACATACTATGCAAAAGAGTAATCCTTTATAGATTAGTGTACCAGTGTACTTCTTATGATCAAATTTCTGAGGAAAACAAAAACTTAAGAGAGGAAAAATTCATCTTGGTTCATGATTTCAAAGACTTCAGGCATAGTTGCTTGAATCTATTATTTATGAGCTTGTGGTCAGGCAGAGCCTCATGGCAGAGAGAACAGAGTGGGGCTGAACTTCTCACCACACAATAGACAGCAAGCAAACAATTTCAAAAGAAATGAAGAGGAATTAAAGCTAGGAAGGACCAGGGACAGCACATACCTGCCCAGACCATGCCCCTGGTTGCCTTCTAGCCTGACTTTCTTTTCCACCAGCAGCACAAAATAACAACACAGAGACTTATTACTAATCATGGAAATCCAGCCTTAGCTTAGGCTTGTCCTACAGCCCTTAACTTAAATTAACCCATTTATATTAATCTATATTTTTGCCTTGTGGCTTTTTATTTTTCTTTCATTCTGTATGTCCGACTCCCTCTGTGTCTTGTTGGCATCTCTCTTGCACTCCTCGCATTATCCCTAGTTCCTCTCTCCCCTCCCCCTCCCCCCAGAAGTCCTGCCTATCTTTCCTGCCTAGCTACTTGCCATTCAGCTTCATATTATACCAGTCACAGCAACACATCTTCACACAGTGTACAAATACCCCACAACATTCCCTATTTCCTATAAATAAACTACATTCATAGTTCTCCACTAGCCACCATAATGCTATTATTTTATGAATGTATGAAGGAATTATTCCATTAATTAGCTAGAGCTCTCAGAATCCACTTGCTTCCCCCAAATCTACAAGGTTGAGATTTCAGATTCAAATCATAATTAGTCTATAAATGTATTAAATCCCTACAAAATTGACAAGGTAACTTTTACTCAAGAAAACTAATTTTAACTGTTACATACAAATCCTGATAAGAAGGAAGGAATGTCCTTTTAACCAATTCTAAAGTGCACGGTAAACTTAAGCAATTAAAATACTCTGAATGTGTGACTAATATACAGCTCCTGGACTCATAAAGACCAAAACATAAAAATATACAAGTGGTACATTAATAAATCATAAAATTGATTTTAGTCACAAAAAAAACTACATGAAATGGAGTTTCTTGTGGGTATAAAGGTGTAGATATATACATGTAGAGTTCAGAGACAACCCTGAGCTTTGTTCCCTAAGCACTTACCCCCTTTTTAAAAAAGGGCTCCGTTCCTTACCAACTGACTAGGGTGGCTAATGAGCCCCAGAGAATGTCTGTCTCTACCTCCTAGTGTCCTATTGTTGGGATTACAAATGTTGATCAACAAGCTTGATTTAAAACAGAACAAAACAAGATAAACCTGGACTCCAACTCAGGTTCTTGTGTTTCAAAAGACAAACACTTCACTACTGAACTATTGCTCCAGCCCAGTGGATAGCTTAGATTTTTCTGGATCATCAGTCTGGATGGCAATGAGAAAAGTTACTAATTTCACTGCTGAAAACCTGAGATAGACAAAGACAGACAGACTGATAGATGGATGAATGATAGATGATAGACAGAGAGAGAGATAGATAGATGATAGATAGATAGATAGATAGATAGATAGATAGATAGAGAGAGAGAGAGAGAGAGAGTTAAATCCAAAAGTTAAACAATAATGTAAAACTAGACAAAATACTAACACATGCACCTCAATATAAAACATTTTATTTAGTTTTATATTTTATTATTCTGATTATATGGATGTTTTGCCTATGTGTATATCTGTGCATCACATCCTTACCTGGTACTCACAGAGTCCAGAAGACAGCATCATATCCCCTGGAAGTGAAATTAAATGTAGTTGTGAGCTGCCTTCCATGTGGGTGCTGGGAATCAAAACCTGGTCCTTGGGAAGAACAGCCAGTGCTCTTAATAATTGAGCTATCATCCTGGTTTTCTATGATTATATCAAGAAGTCTCAGAGACTAAAAATTGTGGTAAACGGTTATGGTAAATTATTGTTTACTGTTTTAAAATATATCATAGCTAAAGATAAGATTAAATAAACAAAGTAGGAGCTATGTTATCTAGAATAGACAAAGCATTAGAAAATATATCATTAATATTTATAAAAAATAATAAAAATGGGAAACATGAACTTGAAGCAAACAAATTCAGATGTTAACAAACTCTAGAAAAAATATTCCACTGGTAATACATAATTACATAAATAAATAGTAAGGCCATATTGATAAATGAACTTTGATACTCAATTGGGAAATTCTATTTACTTTTTGTAATAATGGTTTGGGAAAAATCAGATGGACAGTTTCAAACACAGAATATAGAAATTTAACAGGCTGGGCGGTGGTGGCGCATGCCTTTAATCCCAGCACTCGGAGGCAGAGCCAGGTGGATCTCTTTGAGTTTGAGGCCAGCCTGGGCTACAGAGTAAGTTCCAGGACAGGCGCAAAGCTACACAGAGAAACCCTGTCTCGAAAAACCAAAAAAATAAAAAATAAAAAATAAAAAAATAAAAAAAAGAAAGAAAGAAATTTAACAGAAAACAATTGCTGGGGAGGCAAATTATGCCAATGCACAGAATTGTTTGGTTTTAGAAAGTCATAGGTCCCAGCATGGTCAAGTTAACAGTGATATGATTGGCTAGCCAGAATGAGACTGTGAAGTAGCCAGCACAAATACCATTCCTCTAAGTTCTGCACAGGCCTGTTCTTCAGATGGTTTTAGAAAATATAGTTTGGGTGGGGCTGGGCTTGAAAGATGGCTCAGGGGTAAGGAATACATGACAGTGTTGCAGAATACCCTAGTTCAGTTCCCAGACCCCATGTCAGGTACACACATGCCAAGTGGTTCACAACTGATTTTTAACTCCAGCTTTAGGGATCTGACCCCTTTCTGACCATCATGGGAATATATTCACATGGACACACATATAAATACATATTTTTGAATTTTAAATACATGATGAGGTTATGGACATTTGATATGAATATAACTACATTTTCCAAAGATGATTTGGCAATGCATCTCTATCAATGAACTTTTGTCTTCTAATAAACTTTCCTATAATTATTATCATATATATCCATAGATATAACACAATACTTTCTTACAACAATACTGAACATGGCACAGCCTGGAAATAACCTAAAGGTAGCTAGCAAAGTACTGCTCAAATCATTTATTATGTATTACTCTAATAGAATATAATATATAACTGTTAAAATAGCTGAGTGGATCAATATATGGTAGCATGGAAACATCACTACAAATTATAAAATTTTAACTAGGAAAGAAAGACTTGTAAATCAATGTTTCTCATATAAGGACCTTTGAAAGCTTATATACATTAAGACAATAATGATGTGTTAATGTAATAATGTATTAACAAGTACAGCACCTTGTATTGAAACTCTGAACAAGAAACTGTTAAGACATTTTTTTTTCCTGTGGAGGTGACTCAGAATCAGGAGTAGGAGGGACATTTACATTTTGTCAGGTATCCTTTGAATTCCTTAGATACTTTTTAACAAGTGCATTTGTTACTTTCTATTTGAAACAAAAATTGTCAGCCCATGTCAAAATATACATACAAGTAACATTGTGTGAACTGAGCAGGTTGTATTAAGTATTTGTGTATGTGTGTGTGTGTGTGTGTGTGTGTGTGTGTGTGAGTAAAACAACAATTAATGAAAAGAGAGACCATTTGAATTTGAGAGAAAGCAAAGAGAGTTATGTAGGAGGCTTTGGAGGGAGGAAAAAGAGAAATGATATAGTTATAATCTCAAAAAGTACATATTAAAACCTTATTATTATAATATTAACTTTTAAAATAATATATTACAGAATTTTTGCAGAGACAAAAGAAAAGAAAATGTATTTTGAAAAGATTAATGTGTATGTGGCTAGAACAGCCAGTGATGAACATAGTACTGTACAGGCAGAAGAATATTAATATTTCTATAATTAGTTTGGTTAATGTTCTAGACAGAAGAAGCTATCACGAGAGGATCAGAATGGCTTCTGAAGGTGGCTTTCAAGACAGTCTTTGAGAGATAAGGGACACAGGGGCAGAGATCAAGGTCAGGGTACTGGACTCCAGGCCTGCACAGACCACTCCCTCTCACAAGCTTCAGTTTTTATCTAAAACAATTCATTTTGTGATTTTTGTATTAGGTGGTTGAGAGATCTATAGACAAGGAGAAATTTGAAAACTTTGCAATCTATTGTGTTCATCTAAAGATTCTTCTCCGACAAACAAGCCCAGTTGTTAAACACAGTTCAGATCTGGGGCACAACGTGGGTCCTGGAGTGTGATGTGATTGCCAAGCACAGGAGAAGAATGCTGAGTGGAGAGATGCGAGCCACCAGTAGTGAAATTGTTTTTAAATTACACTCTTGCCTGGAGAGCACCTGGTGTTCCGAGTTCAATTAGCCTTCTTTGTTTTGAGATTATACTATAATTACAACACTTCTCTGTTCTCTTTCAATCCTCCAAGCCCCCCTCACCCCCTTCATCAAAGAAATTTCTCTTTGCAAGAGACAGTAGTTTTACTAGGGAAAACTACAACCAATCAGCATGTAGAATGGTGGTACCAAAGGCTACATCTACAAAAGGCTCCCACACCTAAGGCTTAGAAAGCATTGCAGAAGAAGAAAAATTGTAAGAACCAGAGGATCAGGGAGTTTGAGTGAGGTGTGTTTCCTAATAGTGTCCATTTAACCTTTTGAACCACTTGGTTAGTGGTGCCACAGCTAGGTCTCTGAGGACAGTACGTTGAAGTTCAAGGGAAATTCTGGCCCTCCTCTATGGAAACTACAAGTAAAACTCTGCTTTCCTCTTAATTGCACAGTCAGAGAACATTGGCAATCAGTATGAATGCCCCATGGCTCCCCGTGCAGTCATTTCTTCCTCAGCACCTGAGGGACTGCTGATACTGTGACTGTTATCTTTGCTCAAGTTGTGCTTTAGGGAGCACTAAGGTAAACACAGGAGCTTCTGGGCTTCATTAGGTCCAAGTAAGCACACAGACGCTGAGCACATTCCTATGTGAGATTGGGGAAATGCAAGGCTGTGCCTCCAACTTCCTCTTAGTGTTACAAATAGAATCAAATGCAATGGGAAACCCAAGAGGAGCCTACTATTAAGATTCGCTTCATCAACAATTGACTGCAAAATTGTAGGAACAAGCAAATTCTACTATAGTGGTTTGCTGAAAGATTTTAAAAGTAATGCTCAATGGATTCAAATATGTATTCACAAACAAACGTCCTTAAAACATGAGGCCATGCTGAGATGTAGATGTGACAAAATTCTTTATAGAATAACTTGCAGCTATTGGTTTATCTGAATTGATTTTATATAGCAAATATTATCAAAATAAGTATCCCAGTCTTTGATAATAATAATGCAAGAGTATAAAGCTGGCTATCAAGCCACATTCCAAAGTCTTAGAGCAGTGAGACAAAACTGGCAGTGTCTGTCTCTTTGAAAAGTTTTATTGTTTCAATATTTGAAAATGATTTGCTCCTGACACCAGATTGTAAACTAAGATATAGTTTCCTGTCTTTTAAAGGGAGAGGTCTTAATACAGTAATGTAGCACCACATTCAGTACGAGCTTCACAGCTTCCATAAAAAACTCTTCCAAACATTTATTTAAATTCAAGATTAATCTTCACAGCTGCAATTGGTTAAAGATGGCCTAAATATTTTGTACTTTCTGCAGTAAGAATCAGTCTAATTCCTTCTCCTTAGTGTTAGACTAGTAATAACTTACAGTCTGTAGCCGAGGTGACATTGTGATGTTTCCAAGGCTGTCTTAAGAAGCTCACAAATTCCACACAAGCACACAGGGCTCCTAAGACCCCTGGGAGCCATGCAAGAGACCTAGGAACTTTTACAGAGGGACCCCATTGAGAGAGAGCCCCATTGAGGCTCTTCCATTAACAATTACAGTTCCACCTAACTTTGTAGTCATTTCTACCAGGCACCTGACATCTGTGTGAAGCCATGGTGTGTCTCCAAGTCACCCTGTATATCAGTTTCATACATCTGTGTATCTTTACCTAATGCACTTGTATCTTGCCTGACTTTCCAGGTCATGAGATCTTGTGATACAACACATGAATTGTTTTTAAACATCGAAGTCTGAGATATTTAGATTCACAGCAACAAATAATTTGGACAATGTCTATAACATAATGTGTGTCATCATGGTTATCAATTTAATTGTGAAATTTATATGACTGATCAGGTAACTAAGGAAAATGGAAAGTAAATACAACTTAGCTGTGTTGTGTGTGTGTGTGTGTGTGTGTGTGTGTGTGTGTGTGTGTGTGTGTTTCTGCCTGTGTTTGCCTCTGTGTGTTTGTATGTGTGTGCATCTGTACATCTCCCTGCTAGAGCAGGGAGAAAGAAAGAGTATGTTTTCTGAAGAGACATAAAGAGGGACAATGGCTGTGTTGATCTCATTTTCTAATGTCCATATCTTCTAAGATGCAGGATGTGACTCACCTGCTCACATCTCTGATGCTACCTATTCCATAAAATATAAAAAAAAAATCAGGCTATTTCTGTAAGAGGCACTCACCTTTTGAGATAAAATTTGATCTGTGAATAGAACTCACTGTTTTCCAAAAAGGAAATATTATTGCCAAAAAAGAAATTTTTATGCAATCATCGACTCTGTATTTATGAGAAAACTTGGTAGTTGCATTTCTTGGGAAATTTATTCAATTTTATATGACCATGCCCCTCCTCAAGCTGTACCCCTTTTCTTTTCTTTATAATTCTTTTATTTTTGTTGGTTCCATTTTCAGATTTGTTTTAAGTCTTTCCAGCTAGAGACCTTTGTTTGACAGTAACACAAACAAATCATAAGCAGCATGTTCAGAAACAAGTAGAAGCCAAGCAAACTGCCCCACTGTGTAAGAGGAAACATCGAGTCCTCCTTGGAATTGACTTTTGGAGCTCCCTGGATGACCCGTGTGTTTTTCTTTGGTCTTCCCCTGCGCAACCTCCTTGATCAGTTCGTGGAGTCCAGAATAGTAAGTTCATACCTATTCAGCAGTCTATCAAAAAGTAGTGTTTGGTTTCCATAGAGACCTTCATCTCTTCCTATTGAATCTCAAATTATTCTCTAGCAGCAGGGGTTAGTGCTGTCCCTGTGATCTACAATATTTGAGAAATGCATGATAGTAGAAAATCTCAAGGATGATGCTCAAACAATTGGGGATCAGTGTTAGGGTAAATGCTATGATTTCCCATTCATCGTGTGAACAACTCTAAGTGCTGTCCTGTGACAGGCTCACATTCTCCTGTCTGTCTGTCTCCGTCTCTTACTGCCGTTTTAGCCTTTTCTTCTCTTCTTTTTTTCTTATATATTTATTTATTGCACATATATGTAATGTGTGTGTGTGTGTGTGTGTGTGTGTGTGTGTGTGTGTAATATATATGCACCACATGTGGGCAATACCCAAAGAGGCCAGATTGCTTTGGAACTCCTGTAACTGGAGTCATAGATGGTTGTAAGCCACCATGTGGGAACTGGACACTGAACCTGTGTCCTCCGCAAGAGAAACAAATGCCCTTAACCACTGCAATTGGTTTCTCTAATTTCTTAATTTTGGATTTCTCCTCTTGTTTCATAGACTTCATCCAAAATAATGTTTCTGGGCCTAATTATTATTATTATTATTATCCGCCTGCCTCTGCCTCCCGAGTGCTGGGATTAAAGGCATGCGCCACCACCGCCCGGCTCTGAGCCTAATTCTTACCTATCAGCTTTATTTTAGGAAAACAAAACCTATAAGGTATCATTGAATGACCTCATTTGGAAGATATTCTATATGGTAAATGATAATACCTAGTTATTATACTAATTTAGTATTCAGAGATTAGTTCCTTTTAAGATAAAAAGAATGATTTTCATTTGGTTTTAAATAATTCTCTTATTTCTAATAAGGAGGAGACAGCTGCATTTTGAACTTATAACTTAGGTTAAGAACAGTATTATGTACATTTAGACTTTAGTGGAATAAATATATCAGCCTTATAAATACTTTATTGCAAATACTGTCCTAAAAAGCTTGATATAAATACACTGTTAAGGTTCAAGATGTAGTCTTTTTTTAATAGGGCCATTGCTGAATCTGGTATCGATCAAATGGCAATGCTTTTCAAATGTCATTAGGGACTCAAGCTCTAGTGACAGAAGATGATATTCCAAAACTGAATTAAAAATAATGAGCCAACCTTGCAAAGCCTTGATGCAGAGGAGAGGGGCTTGGACCTGTCTCTACTGAATGTACCAGGCTCTGCTGCCTCCCCATGTGAGGCCTTACCTTTTTGGAGGGAACTGGAGGAGGGGTTGAGGGGAATGCTGCGGGGGCAGGAAGAGGGAAAAGAGGGGGATCTATGGTTGGTATGTAAAATGAATACAAAATTCCTTAATAAAAAAATAAAATTAAAAAAATAATGAGCCAATAATGAAATGTTTCATAATTACATCTGGCACCAAAAATATCAATACCGAGCCCTAATATATTCAATTTTAAATGTTTCTCTCTTCAGCCAAGGAATGAATTGTGTGCTATTTAGTCAGACCAAATTAAATCCACCTACTCAATTACAGTCACTGTCCCAAATTAATGATAAAGAAAAACAACAATTACAATACAACAAAATATTAGCTAAACAAATGGCAAAATGTGTAGCACTAATAAACTTTATGAAAATAAGAAAAATGGTGAAATATTACTCTTTATGATTTGTATGGTTAATGCCTAATAACCAAGAAGTAGAGGATATTCTACAATTCTCAACAGGTAGAAAAATGCCTTAGGGTTTACATGTTCATACTAAAGTATGAGGGAAACTTCTGGAATGTAAATAAATACATTCTAGATAGTGCCATAAGTACAATGAAACCGTTGCTCTAAGTTAGGGTCAGTGGTGATATTGTTTATCTTTGAAAGTTTTACTCATTGGACACACAGGTTGAACCAGCTTGATGGATGACTTCCCAAGAACTTCTTAACAAAGAGCTGTTGAAACAAACTCACATAAAAATTCTACTGCCCTTTGGATATACACCTGATATTTGAGTTTGTGGATTACATGTTAGTTATATTTTTAATTTTCTGAAGAGTATCCATACTATTTTTATAATGCCTATGAATGTAATTCTCACCATCAACGGTTTATGTGAATCATTTTCTTAATACATTTATAAATAGCAGTTTTCTTTTGCTTATTTTGATAATATCTATTTTAACAGATATGTGGTATTCACTGCAGTCATTACTCAGGGTTCTCTAGATAAAGAACCAACTTATCTAGACATGAATTTTTAAAATGTGGTCTATATATAAAATGCAGCGTCATTTGGCTATACAGAAATGAAAAGTCTGCCTTTTGAGACATAAACAAGCTTTCAGGATATTATATTAAGTGAAATAAGCCTTGTGTGCAAAGAAGCATCACGTGATCTAGTGTATATATTGAATATAAATATGTTGGTTCCAATAGAAGCAGAGAGCAGGACGGCAGTAACTAGAGACTGGTAGAGTTTGGGGAGTGAGTGTGGAGAGATATAGATCAAGCAATCAAGACTCTCTGTAGGAGGAAGTTATTTATACCTCATGGCGACTGTAGTTGATAGAAATTTGCTGTGTTTTGAAAAACAGTGCTGGTAGAGTGGATGCTAAGTATTATCATCATGAAAAATAGCTCTGTAAGGTGGCACGATAGCTATCCACATTTAGTTAGTTCTTTCTCTCTCTGACTGCCTGTCTTTCTCTCTCTCTCTCTCTCCACATATTACGTATATATAAATATACTATGTGTATGTGTATGTGTATGTATATATTCTTGAAAATGGCACATTTGTCATTTGTACAAAATAAACATAGTTCTCCATGGTGTGTAATCATGTGTATATGACTATGTGTATATTGTACACATGTGCCCTGTGCCTGGAGAACAGAGATCAGCCTTACATATTGCCTAGGAAGCCATCTGCATTGCTGCCTTGTCTTATGAGAAAGAGACTCCATTGTCATGGTGATCAACAGATTCAATGGGACTTATACATAACAACAACCACAGATTAGATATAGTATAGAAATACTGCTTAACTTCAAATACTCTTCTAACTGTAGTGTCTACATTCTTAGTAGTTCAACACATTGCCTCTGCTGCATTAAGGCAAATCTCTTTCGACATGCCAGACAGTTTTAGCTGCAGAGTGTCATTTATACAGTACAAATATTTATAGCTGAACATTATCTATACTCTAAGGAAGTATGTGGGAAAGTAAACTGGGAAGAGAGTAAATAGTGTTTTTTCCTTTTTATTCCTACAGTGTTCCATTCACATCTGTCTGATGAAGCAACCTAGGAAGGAGAAAGTGGAGCAAACTAGAAATAAGTGAGAAGATCTGAGGGAGGAGGGCAGGAGGGGATCCGGCCTGTATGGTCTTCCTTATGATTGAATTTTAAGTTCCTGGCTGTCTCTGGGGAACTGACATTGTACTCAACAAGTAATCCCTCTGTTCTTAATTGCAGATAATAGAGAGCATTTGCTTGCAAGGGGATTGATCCTCCAAGGAAAACTTTCTGTTACAGTAAGAGAGGGAAGGCTCAGTTTTTCCTCCTGTTTCTCCTTCAAAGCTTTGCATTTGCCATGTGACCTGTAAATATTCATGCAGTTCATTTACATATGACCTTTACCAACACTGATCTATGTTCTTCTCTATTGTTCTCTTAGCTTGACATTGAAAATATGATTCTAATTTCTGTTTTGCAGCCTTTTACTAGTCAAGTTTTGTTACTTATCTGTAATTAGTAACAGCTTTATTGTCTCTCTTGTTGCTGTGATTAAATTCCAGCAAAGTAGGAACTTAAGAGATAAGGGTGTATTTGGCTAAAAATTTAAGATGCCATCATGTTAGGGAAGTTATGGCAATCAAAAGCATCAATGGGCTGACTACATTGGCTCAATAATCAGGAAGCAGAGAGATGAAATCCGGTGGTCCACTTGCTTTCTCTCTGTAAGGTTGACTTTAACGTATGGAATTGTGGCCCCCACTATTTAGGGTAGATTTTATTTCTCTAAGTTAAAGTTTATTTCTCTAAAGTTAAGCCTTTCTGGAATTGCCCTCATAGACTTACTCAAAGGTGTATTTCCATGGTAATTCTAAATCTCCTCAAGCTGTCCATCAAGTTTTACTGTCACCACAGCTGACTAGCTGCTTAGCATTTCAAATACACCATGCTCTGGTTTCTGGGTCATCAGCATGTCCACTGCTTCACTTGGCCCTGTACTCTGACAGAGTTGCAGTTGAACTGTTACAGGCCTGATGTCTCATTTGGAGACCCAACAATTCACATAGGACTTGGTAGAATTTGGTTCATCACAGAATGAACTAAGGATGCCAGTTCAGTTCTTACTTGGCTCTTATTTCAAAGCTGACCCAAGAATGTTCCACATAGGACTATCCAGCAGAACAGTGGCTTTGTGACTGTGGAAGTAGAGAAAAACCTAGACAGAGTCTGTTAGGAAGATGGCAATTCAAGATAAGTGATGATTGAACATAGACAGAATCTGTTAGGAAGATGGCATTTCAAGATGGGTGATGATTGACCACACACAGAATCTGTTAAGATGGCAATTCAAGATGGGTGATGACTGACCATACACAGAATCTGTTAAGATGGCAATACAAGATGGCTGATGATTGTATTAGTTACATATATTGTTGCTGCAATAAAGTAGTGACAAAAGCAGTTGGAGGAAGAAAGAATTAATTTTGGCTTATGGCTCAAAGTTATAGTCTGTCATGTGGAAAAGTCATGGTAGCAGAAAAATGAAGAAATTTATTATGTTGTATTTGTAATCAAGTAGCAAAGAGTGGTAAATGCTGGTGCTCAGTTCACTTCTTTTTATTCAGTCTAAGACCCCAACCCATGAATGAAATGGCATAACTTCATTTATGACTGCTCACTCCACTTCAACTAACACTATTTAAGCACTACCTCACAGACATTCCCAGAGGTTTGTCTCCTCAGGAATTAAAGGTCCTATCATAACCAATATTAACCACCACTATGGTAATACAAACTATGTAGTAGTTGTCCACATACTATATGATCACAGTGCCAAAACAAAAGAGCTCACAAGAGTTTGGGCATTCAGAGAATGTTTTCAATTGCATTTGGGACTTTAATCTGACAATGAAAAACATAACCAGGTACAATGATGAAAAAGACTATAATCTCTGCACTTGGGAAGTACAAACAAGAGATTTGAAAGTTCAAGGTCATTTTAAAATAAATGTACAAACAAGAGATTTGAAAGTTCAAGGCCATGATGGGGTATATAAAACTGCTTAAAAAAAGCAAAATAAAAAAAAACCACATATAACCAAGTAGAAGGGGGAAATACATACACTAACACTGTGTTGGAGGAAGAAGCAAAGGCAAAATTATGTGTATTAATTCAGAAGGATGCAGGGAGTGCTGGACTACTGGAAAAAGGTGCTTATTTTGGGAGCCAGTAATAATTGTTTATACACAGAGAGCTTTCCACACGCAGTAGAGTACTCCAAATATTTTGTGTATATCAACATATTGGTATTTATTACTTTTCTAATTCTTGGGACCAAATATATGATAAGCAACTTAAAAAGGAAAGTTTGTTTACTCTCCAGGGACAGAATCCATTTTGGGAAGAAAAAGCATAACAGCAAGAACATCTAAGGTCAGGAGACAATGAGAACTTGCTCAAGTGTGGCTGAATCAGGAAGCAGAGAGAGCTTTATGCTCAAGCTCAGTGTGTTTTCTCATTTTCCCCCATTTTCTGGGACTTTAGCCAATAGTATGGTGCTACCCATATTCAAGATAGGTCTTTACTCCCCATTTAAACATCTCTGGAAATGCCCTCACAGACACAACTAGAATTGTGCCTCCTGTTTACTTCCAATCCAGTCAAATTTACAATGAGGAAAAAACACAACTCCACTTCTTTTTACCCAAGCATTTTACATTATAACATTCAAACCATGGTTCCCATAGTCACATAATCATCTTGTAGGACAAAATGCACCCAGTCTGGATTAAAAATTTGTCACAATCTTAGCAGTTTCCTCACTGTTCAACATTCAAAGTCTCAAGACTTTGATTCAAGGCCATCTTTTATTCATGAGTTACTATAAAGTAAAAAGTAAGCAGTATACTTCCAACACACAGTAGCACAGAATGATTCTCATTCCAAATAGGAGGGATGGTTGACTAGCTATGAAAATTTTCTCAAAAAGAAGTCCAAAATCTAGGATGGCAATATCAAATCTTATAATTCCATGCTTAGCATTTGAGAATCATGATTGTATCATCTGGGCTCTAACAGACTTAGGTAGCTCTGCTCCACTGATTCTGTCTCTTACAGCACATATGGCCTCTCTTTTTAGATTGAATCTACTTTCTGTGTGCAGGTTCCTCAGTAGATCTTCCCATAGCACCAGTATCTCTAATATGCTGCTGTCTCCATTGTAACTTAGGCTTCCCCTTGACAGTTTCGCACATGATTCCTATTGACTGGATGCACCAGCCTTTTGCAACCTTGATTCAGTCCCCACAACTCTTTCTTCATTCATGCCTGCAAACCCACAGTATGTGAAAATCTTCAATTTTGAACTCATTATCCTTTGTCTACCAAATTGCACATTTTCTTTTCATAACTTTTGCTTTCCCTCACTGTAGATTTGACTAGAAACAGTGAGTGATATATGTCAGTCTCAGTGTTACAGTCTTGAATTTTTCTGTTAAAAGACCTTGTTAGTTGCTTTTGAATTTAGCCTCACTCAAAAATTTCAGGTTAGAGACAGAATAACGACAAATTCTTGATCAGTGTATGACATGAATAGCCTTGATTCCAGATAACAATAGACTCCTCATTCTCCTCAGAAATCTCATGGTTTCATTTTACTAAACTACATTTGTATTTATATTCTGATTTGCTGAATTCACGATCAGAATGACCCATAATATTCTGATCATAGCATTCTAGAAATTCAATAGCCTATATATCTCCAAACTCTTCAGCATTCCTTCCGACAAACAGTCCAGAAGACCTAATAACCACAGCCAGCTTTCTCTTAGCAGGGATATCATTTCTTAGCAGCACATCTCTGTACTTAATGCTTTTCTTATTGGTGAGTCTCAATACTTTACAGGAAATGGGTTGAGGAATGAAAGATTCACCTCAATTTACAGTTCAGGGAATGTTACTGCAGGGAAGACATTTTGTGGCTGCGGAAATTTGCTTGTATCTGAGTGTACCAGAAAGAGAGAGGAGTAATAGTTCTTAGTTTGATTTCTCCTTTTTTTCAGTCTAAGATCTCATACAGTGGAGGGGGGTTGTTATGCATATTAGATGAGTCTTCTTTCCTTAGCTAAATCTTTCTTTAAATAACCCCTTCTCCAATTTTCACAGGGTTGAATCCTCTAAATTATTCTAAATCTGCCTAAATAGGTAATGAAGATTAACCTTGACAATGCATACTCCTTAAAGTAGATTTTAGAAAAAGACAATATTATTCAGTCTCACTCACAAAAAATAAAAGTTAGCTCTGGTTATATAACTTTCAAATTAGTAGGCTAGTAAATGTTAGAAATTGAATTCAGTTCCAATATTCTGGAACCACAACTCATCGTCGTAAGCTAGGGTAAAGCACACACACACACACACACACACACACACACACACACACACACACACCAGGTTTCTCTGTAAAGTCCTGGTTATACTGAAACTCACTCTGTAGACCAAACTTGTCTAGAACTCAGAGATCCAACTGCATCTACCTCCTGAGTGCTAGGACTGAAGGTGTGTGCTACTACCACCCAGCTGCATGTATATATTTTAAGGAATGAAACTTCCTGCAATTTGCACACACACACACACACACACACACACACACACACACACAGCATCTGCTGGTTATAATCCTATAATCTCAGAGAAGCCATAGAACCTATATGCATTCACTTACCGTCTTTAGCATAAGAATGAGATAGTCCTTAACCTGTGATTGTGTGCTTACTCACGTGTGGGAGTATGGCCATGCTGATGCTACAGACCACAGGTAGAGGTCAGAGAACAAATCCCAGGATATGATAAACCTCATGTCCTTTTTATTCAGGAAAGAGAACATGCATTGGCCACCATGAATGATGTGTATAAAAACCACCCAGTTCATTTCAGCAGCACCACATTGCCAACATATGGTAGGTAACTTAGTGATGTTTTTCATTTTACTTTTCTTGATAGATTTCAGTATCATATAGATAGGAGTGGATAATTCAAGAATGAGACTATCTTAGGTTTTGCTAATTCATTTATTAATGAATAGTGAAGAAGTTAATATTTCCATATCAGATACTAGGTAACAAAGGCAAAAAGCAACAACCATAAGAAAATGCTATCTTCTTTTAGACAGAATTTAGATCATAACCTAAATGTTATCTGATAGAAGAAAGATTGGTTTTTACACTATTCAATACTAAATTAAACTATAGATTACTGAAGATATCTAAGTGACCCAAATTCAAGTTCATTGCAATTGCTGCATCAAACATAATGATGCCTCATATGGTAAAAGAATTTAATTAAGTCAACAAAATATAATGACTTACACTCATGCTTTGTAAACTCAAAAAACAGACATTGTTTTTAAAAATAGATTTTGTTGTGTAGCCAAATTGAAAAGAATGCACAGAGATGTGCCGTATATTCTTCTCACCCACACATGCATAATCTTCCCCAATTTCAAAATTCTGTACCATTGTAGCATTTTTTTAATGTTGAGCCTAGATTTTCATACTATTTCCCCTCTGAAGTTGATAATTTACATCAAGGTTCATTCTTAGTGTTATATGCTAAGTCTGGACCAATGTATACTGATATGGATTTATGACTTACATAATCAAGAGTAATTTACTACCCTAAACATATTCTGTGGTCAACTATTTATTACTTTCTTTTTTCCTTCTCTAAAGATCACTTATGTTTTAACTGTCAATACTATTTTGCTATTTTCAGCGTCTTATTGTGAGAATAATACAGTAGGTAGCTTTTTTCAGTAAGCAATATGGGTGATTTCTGTAAGCAATATGCCTTTAATTTCCCCCTTTGTTTGTATATGGCAACTCATTTGTTTTCAAGACTGGAATAACATTCCATCCTCTAGACACAGCAAACTTTATTTATCCATTCACCTACTGAAGAACATCTTGGTTGATTCCCAGTTTTTGTAGCAATGAATAAAGCTGCTATAAACATCTATGTGAAGGTTTTTATGTAGACATATGTTTTTAACTCCTTTGGGTAAATTCCAATGAACATGATAGCTGGTTTGTACAGTAAGTATATATTTAGCTCTGTGAGAAACTGTTGAACTGTCTTCCAGAGTGACTACACCATTTTGGATTCCCACTCACAGCGGATGACAGTCCCTGTTACTCTATATCCTCACCATCATTTGGTGTTTACAGGGTTCTGAACTTTGGAAGTTCTAATAGATGTGTAGTGTGGGCTGATTTTTTTTTTTTTCTTCTTTTACTTTCCCACATCATGGTGTTGCTTTTAAATTGATTCTATACTTCCTGGCAAATTTTCATCTGGCATTCTTAGAAAATCAGAAGAGGAATGACAAAGGTAGACTAATGAACACTGACAGCATTTGATCATTTTTTTTTTCAAATTTGTGCTTGCCTTCCCTGCTTGTACATCGATCTCTCTACAGTTCTATTATCAGGTGTCCACATTTTCTAGTCCCTTCACTTCCAGGATTTTGGAGAAATTTCACATCTGACCCAGTGCTCAAAAGGGTCATTACATCAGACTCTGATGAAAGCAGCAGTAGCTGACGCCTTGTGAATGCAGGGCTCTGGGAAGCCCTGGCTTAATAAACTGGTTTTCTTTTATGGTCTCACATCTACTTTAGATGTACTTGTAGGAAGCTTCATGAACCAATGTATCTAACAGCTTACCACATGGGCTGATTGGGCATTCAGATGTGCATAAAACACCTATCCTGAATCAACTCATTCATTTTTTTTTTTCTCCTGAATTGCTTGTTCTTTGGTATTCCCATCTCGGTTATGACACAGCCTCTACTTAGTTACCTCAAACAAGTATTTAATCATCATGGAATTTTCCTTCTAGTTACTCAGTATGTAACCAGTGATTTAACCATGTCATCAAAAATGTGCTGCTAAGTCTTTTCTTTTTGCATAGATGTATCCTCTGGGTTGGGTATGAGCATTGCTCCGTTAAGTGAGAGCAATGTCTACCTGTGAGACCTTCATGAGATCTGGTCCATTTTTTTTTCTTTTAGGAGAGAAGACAGGTTCATGGGGCTCAGAAACCTCAGGGTTTCACCAGCCACCAAAAGATCCCCATAAGGCCCTTCCCATCCCTGAAGTTATAGAAGAGTGAAAAATTTAATGAAAGGACAGGTTTGTAGTGTTGGTCCTTGTAAATTAACAGAGAACTCTTAACTGGTGTAGCTTTTTGTGAGTCATTCATGCTGCAGCTGGGATTTTTCAGTGGCACTCCTACAAATTAATTAACTAGTTAATTAATTAATTTTAGATTCCAGCTGCAGTTGCCCTTCCCTTGTCTCCTCCTATTCCCTTCCCCCAAGCCCTTTCTGTTCCAACCCCCAAAGTCCATTCCTCTTCTTCCCTTCTGATCAGGAAAGGACAGGTCTCCATGGATATCCACAAAACATGGCATATTAAGTTGCAAGAAGACTAAGTACCTCCCCATGTATTAAGGCTGGGCAAGGTGACACAGTGTGAAGAGTAGGGTCACAAAAACCAGTAAAAAATCAGAGACAGCCCCTTCTCCCACTTTTAGGAGTCCCACAGAAGACTAAGCTACAAAACTGTAGTATATGTGCAGAGTGCCTAGATTTGTCCCATGCAGGCTCCCTGGCTGTTGGTTCAGTCTCTGTCAGTCCCTATGAGTCTATTAGTTGACTGTATGAGTGTTCTTATGGTGTCATTGACCCCTCTGACTCCTACAAGACTTTATCCTCCCCTTCTGCAGGATTCCCTGAGCTTCTTCTCTGGGTCTCTACATCTGTTTCCATCAGTTGCTGGATGAAGCAAGCCTCTCTGATGACAACTGGGGTAAGCACTAATCTATAAGTAGAGCAGAATATCATTAGGCATCATTACATTGACATTTATTTTTCCTCCAATCATGTTTGGTTCTATCTCTGGGTCATCCAGCCTTTGGGTCCTGGTGCTTCAAGCAGCGTCAGGTGTTGGCTTACTTTCCTGGCATGAGTTTAAGGCTAGACTAGTCATTGGTTAGACACTCCCTCAATCTGTAGACCACTTTTACCTCTTGGGCATAGATACCCAAAGGGTGCTCAATCATAGCATAAGGACATGTGCTCAACTATGCTCATAGCAGCTTTATTTGAAATAGCCAGAATCTGAAAACAACCTAGTTGTCCCTCAACCAAGGAATGAATAAAGAAAATGTGGAGTATTACTTAGCTGTTAAAAAAAAATGACATCATGAAATTTTAGGGCAAATGGATGGAACTAGAAAATATCATCCTGAGTAAGGTAACCCAGGCCGAGAAAGACAAACATGGTATGTCCTTTCTCATAAGTGGATATTAGCTGTAAAATAAAAGATAAGTATGCTACAATCCATATACCCAGAGAGTCTAGGTAACAAAGAGTGATCATGGAGTGGGGAGGGGATGCCTGGATCTCCCTGGAAGAGAAAATAAAGAGATTTCATGAGTAGACTGTGGGCAGGTCTACTAATTTCCAGTCTACTACTGGAAAGTGAAGGGCGGGGGGGGGGGGCAATTTGGGGTCAGGTAAAAACCTGGCACAAGAGAATCTCCTAGGAATCTACAATGGTGGCCCCAGCCAAGATTCATAGCAATATCAGATAAGTAGCCTGAACTAGCTATCTTCTGTGACCAGGCAAGAATTCAAGTGGAGGGAATGTAACATCAACCCAGTCATATAACCTTCAACCTACAGTCTGGCCTGCCTATGCCATGTGCTGGTGCCCTACTCATAAGTTATCTATTGGGCTTCCTGGTAATGTAACTGCCTTAGAGCCAGCCGTGTGCCTGTAAATCACCTCCAATAAACTCACTGATCAACTGGACTGGACTTAGACTAAATCTCTTCTCTGTCTTTTCAATAGCCCCACTATGTAAGGTGAATGGGCAGTTTTAATTTTCATGTCTCTCCAGAGCATGTCACATGACTACTCAAACATATTAAGATCCTATTTCATTGTCGTATTCCTGCTGTGATACAAGTTGCTATTGCTATTATTCTTGGGCTGATCTTAGATTCTGTGGCCTTCCTCTAGGCTTCCCCTCTAGTTCTCTTACAGTTCAGTTGTTGAAACACCACAAACACACACACACACACACACACACACATACACACACCCATACACACACACACCCATGTAATTTCTTAGAGCATACATCAATAATCGTCAAAGCTTACAGAAAAAAATACAAACACTTCAATATTAGCATTGAGACTCTATAAACTGGCTCTTGTTCAGCTTCTTTAAGAAATTTTCATGTGGTTCCTTTCAGTATCCAGTCTTGAAAGGTCCTCTGTGTGAAATAAAATGCAAGGTGGAAAGATCTTGTAAGAATGGAGGGGGTCCCATTTATTAATTGCTGTTCTCAGTGTCTGTGCTACTGGTGTTATATTTAGGAAGTGGTCTCCTGTGTCAATGAGTTCAAGACTACTTCCTTCTTTCTCTTCTATCAGGTTCAGTGTAACTGGTTTTATATTGAGGTCTTTGATCCACTTGGACTTGAGTTTTGTGCATGGTGATAAATAGGGATCTATTTGCAGTCTTCTACACATTGACATCCAGTTGTACCAGCACCATTTGTTGAAGATGCTTTCTTTTTTCCATTGTACAGTTTTGGCTTCTTTGTCAAAAATCAGGTGTTCATAGGTGTGTAGGTTAACATCAGGGTCTTCAATTCAATTCCATTGGTCCATGCTGTGGGATGTTCTGTATGGCAAATGTGTTGCTAATTAGTCAATAAATAAAACACTGATTGGCCATTGGCTAGGCAGGAAGTGTAGGTGGGACAAGGAGGAGAATAAAGCTGGGAAGTGGAAGGCTGAGTCAGAGAGACACTGCCAGCCGCCATGATGACAAACAGCATGTGAAGATGCCGGTAAGCCACAAGCCATGTGGCAAGGTATAGATTAATGGAAATGGATTAATTTAAGCTGTAAGAAGAGTTAGCAAAAAGCCTGCCACGGCCATACAGTTTGTAACCAATATAAGTCTCTGTGTTTACTTGGTTGGGTCTGAGTGGCTGTGGGACTGGCAGGTGATAGAGATTTGTCCTGACTGTGGGCCAGGCAGGAAAGCTCAAGCTACAGGTCCACATGTTTTTATGGTAAAATGGGACTTCCTGAAACTGATAAGCTTCTGTAAGGCAAAGGACACAGAAAATAAGACAAAACGACAGCCTACAGAATGGGAAAAGATTTTTCATGAACCCCACATCTGACAGAGGGCTGATCTCTAAAATATATAAAAAACTCAAGAAACTAGACATCAAAATAGCAAATAATCAAATTAAAAAATATGCTATAGAGCTAAACAGAGAATTCTCAAAGGAAGAATTTCAAATGGCTGAAAGACATTTAAGGAATTGTTCATCATACTTAATTATCAGGGAGATGCAAATCAAAATGACTCTGAGAAACCATCTTACACATGTCAGAATGAATAAGATCAAAAGCACTGCAGAAAGCTTATGTTGGAGAGGATGTGGAACAAGGGGAACACTCCTTCACTGTTGGTGGGAGTGCAAACTGGTGCAGCCACTTTGGAAATCAGTATGGCAATTTCTCAGAAAATTGGGAATCAATCTACCTCAAGACCCAGCTTTACCACTCTTGGGCATATACCCAAGGAATGGTCAATCATACCACATGGACACATGCTCAACTATGTTCATAGCAGCATTATACATAATAGCCAGAACCTGGAAACAACCTAGATGCCCCTCAACTGAAGAATGGATTAAGAAAATGTGGTACATATACACAATAGAGTACTACTCAGCAGAGAAAAATAATGACATCATGAGGTTTGCAGGCAAACAAATGGAACTAGAAAATATCATCCTGAGTGAGGTAACCCAAATTCAGAAGGACAAACATGGTATGGAGCCACTCATAAGTGGATTCTAGATATAAAGCAAAGGGTAATCAGGCAACAACCCACAACTCTGGAGAAGCTAACAGGGAAGACCCAAAGAGGGATGCATGAACTGCCCTGGGAAAAGGAAATAGATGAAATCTCTATGAGTAAACTGGGGAGGAGGGGTGGACAATGGAGGGTAGGGGATAAGGGATGAGAACATAAGGGAATGGGATAGCTGAGCTGGAACAGAGAGGGATGGGAGAAGCAATGAAAGAAATACCATGATAGAGAGATATCATGAGGATAGAGAGAAACCTGGTGCTAGGGAAGTTGCCAGGAATCCCCAAGGATGACCCCAGCCTGTATTGCTAGCAATAGTGGAGAGGGTGCCTGAACTGAACTGGTTTGCCCAGAGATCAGACCTGTGAATACCCTAAGAGTCAGCACAGAGCTTTTCTCCACTGACTGATGGAAGCAGATGCAGAGATCCACAGCCAATCACTAGACAGAGCTCAAACAGTCCAGTCAAAGAAAGAGAAGAGGGATTCTACGAGCAAGTGCATCAGGATCAGGATGGGGAAACCTGCAGGGACAACCAAACCAAACTAGAGGGAACTCATGAAAGTTGGATCAATGGCTGTGGAGCCTACACCCTTTGCATGTTGAGACAGTTGTGTAGCTTGATCTGCTTGGGGGGACTCCCGGTGGTAGGATCAGAATCTATCTCTAGTGCATGAGTGGGCTTTTTGGTGCCCACTACCTATGATGGGACACCTTGTGCAGTCTTGAGGCACGAGGAAGGGCTTGGACTTGCGTCTACTGGATGTGCCTCACCATGGGAGGCCTTGCCTTCTTGTGAGAGGGAATGGGGGTTGGGTTGGGAAGGAGAGGCTGGGGGGCAGGAGGATGGAAGAGTGGGATCTTTGATTGGTGTATAAAATGAATGAAAATTTTTTCTTAATAAAAAATTAATTAAATAAATAAATTTAAAGAAAAGAATGAAGAAGAATCCCAAATAAGGATATTTTTTACCTAAAATTTTATGATTTATATTGTTTTGAATATATAGCATTTTATTTTTGTGATAGCATATGAATATTTTCTGTCAATAAGCATATAAAGAAATGTTCCAAAGAAAATTAGTCTCATAACTTAAGAGCCAAGGTCTTTTGGCTATACGGAAATCACAAATGTGTTTTTTGTGTTCTTTCTGTGCTTAGTTTGGGTTGCCAACATAACTTTATTTGTATCTTGGCTTTGTGGAGTCAATTACCTTTGATTCTGATTTAAATAGTGGCTCAAGCTACTTATCAGCCAAAAGACCTTGGGGAATGTGCTCAGTCTTTCTGGTTTCTGCTTATTTGTGGAAAAGTTTCCTCATATGTATGCAAACTTCCTAAATGGGGCTCCTTGTGATGTTTTGAAGAATAGAGTCTGGTTCACAGCAGGTGCCTGATAATTATTTACTGAATAGACAGAAATGAAATATAAGCTTAACTTAGGCTTGAAAAGGCATTTGTAGTTCAACAACAATACATGAGTCTTGCCATGCTGAATACCTCCAAATTTCCTTTGGTCTCTCTATTCAGAGGGAACATTTCAGTTACTACACAGGGTCTAAAGTTCATGGGTACCTGCTCAAATCTCACTAGATGTTTGATATTACTGCTTTTACAGAAGGAAGATGCTACACTTTCTAAAGTCAGCACTGCCGATTAGTGAGGTGAGTGGAAATGCCTTTGTAGTAGGAATGTTTTTGAGGGCTCTAGTTAGTTCTCCATCAAAAGGCATGAGAGAACTCCTCAAAGGGAGGAATTAAAGGGCTCTTGATTTCATATTTTTAATGTCACCACGTTGGTACAGGCACAGCAGAGAAGAGCAGGTTACAGGATGACTATCAGAGAGAAAAGACAGAAAGTCTGAACCTCTCTTCTTTTCTTTTTCAGTATTTTGTGAACCCAAGGGATGACACTTTTGGTATTTAGGGCTTGCCTTCCCCTTAAGTGACTTTCTCTGAACGTGTCCCCACAAATAAACCAGAAATGTGCTTTACTAATCTCTTAGATACTTCTTAATTCAATCATGTTGAAAATCTAGCGAAACTGTCATATCTATTGGGTATATTTCCAATTGTGTGTGTGTGTGTGTGTGTGTGTGTGTGTGTGTGTGTGTGTGTGTCTGTGTGTCCAACAATAGATCAGGAGTGTGCTCTTTGGTTATCCCCGACTACTGCTTTTCTTTTTGTTCTCTCATTCATTTGTTAGAATCACTGTGTTCACAGACAAATCTGCCTAAGAGTTTTGGACAACTCTCTTTGAATCTGGTGTAAAGCCTCGGAGTTTGGTCTCCAGCAATGTACTTTTCCCAGACTCCTCTCTGAAGAGCACTAAGAACTGAGGCTGATACCTCTCCTTTTCTCTCTGAATGCTCTCTGGAGTCAGCCATGGACAGACAGTGAGTTCTACATTCTAAGATATCCAGGGACAGTTTGACTGCGCCAGTGGTCCAGAAGGCCCTGGAACCACATGAGATAGGTTAAATGGAATTTCAAAAACACTGCAAGAGGTAAACATATAAAAATAAATTAGGCACACACAAAGCCCATAATGGTAATGAGTCAACAGTTTCTTTAAGACACGAAGGGGAAAAAAAGAATAAGAAAAAAAAAAAAAAGGACATGCAGTCTCCTACTATTTCCAAAATGTTTTGAAAATCTAACAGATACTGCATGTTCTCAGCCATCTGCTACATTTTCATAAACATAAACATACCCATTAATAGGTCTCCATGGGACTTTAAAATTTATTCTCCTAGAGTCTAAAATTCTGTCTTTCACTTTTATGCTACTACATTAACTTATCCTCTAGCTTTTGTATTTTAGGTTTTTAGTTTTTCATTCTAGCGTGAGTGTTTAGTTTGCTGTGTTATTTGTTCTTCTGGATATGAGAATAAAACTGAACATGCTTATCTTTTGAAGACATATTTGTTCTGCTATATTCTGTCCCGGCAAAGAAAAGATAGTGTCATACACAGCTGCAATCCATAGAAATGCTCAAAATTTATACCAAAAAAAAATTGTAGTATTGCCCTTCTGCTGGCAAAGAAGAGCCACCAGGAAAGAAGAGACAAGTCAAAAAGGAGCCACGTTGTGCTTGCCTGATATACATGCTGACACACTAAACAATTAATCCCTCCTCAGTAATTTTAAGGTGGGAGCAAAGACAACAAATCCCACCATGACACATTGCTTTCCTTAGAAACTATTTGGGGATCATTTCTGAGGACAATTGCTGGTTTTCACTATCCCAGAAGGAGATTATCTAGTATAATTGTGAATGAGTCAAATTGGCTGCAACATGGAATTAAGGGTTCGAGAGAGAAGGCTTTCTGTTCTTTCTTGGGAAAGCTAAGGAAGAAATCTATCAGAGCAAGAACAGTTAAAAAAACAATGTTGCTTATCGAAAAGCTTTTTGTTCCAGCCCCACCACCCCATTCCCCCATGCTCCCATCCCCCATACTCTACCCTCCATTGCCCCCCCTCACCCCCAGTTTACTCAGGAGATCTCATGAATAGGGACAGAGTAGGAGAGCAATGAAGGAGATATCTTGATAGAGGGAGACATCATGGGGATAGGGAGAAACCTGGTATGAGGGAAGTTCCCAGGAATCCACAGAGATGACCCCAGCTTAGACTACCAGCAGTGGTGGAGGGGGTGCCTGAGCTGGCCTACCTTGGTGATCAGATTGGTGAATGCCCTGTCATCATAGAGCCTTTATCCAGTAACTGTTGGAAGCAGATGCAGAGCCATGGCCAAGCACCAGGCCGAGCTCTGGAAGTCCAGTCAAAGAGAGGGAAGAGGGAGTCTATGAGCAAGGGACATCAAGACCATGATGGGGAAATTTACAGATACACCCAAACCAAGCTAGTGGGAACTCACGAACTTTGGACAGACAGCTGCGGAGCCTGGGTGGGACTAGGCTGGGCCCTCTGTGTGGTCGAGAGTTGTGTAGCCTGGTCTGTTTGAGGGGCCCCTGACAGTGGGAATAGGATCTATCCTTGGTGCATGAACTGGCTTTTTGAGCCCATTGCCTATAGTGGGACACCTTATACAGCCTTGATGCAGGGGGAGGGGCTTGGATCTGCCTCAACTGAATGTACAGGGGTTTGCTGACTCCCCATGGGAGTCCATACCTTTTTGGAGGAGGGAACTGGGGTTGGGTGAGTGGGGGGCTGTGGGGGAGAAGGCTGTGGGAAACAGGAAGAGGGATGAGGGGAGATCTGTGGTTGGAATGAATAAAAAAATTCTTAATAAAAGTAAGTAAATAAAAGCTCTCTGAATGCCTGACTGGGAAGGCATTTGTAAAGTAATGTAGTTCAGCTGAAACAATGCATGAATGGTGCAAGGAGAACTCTCAGCCTTGAGGCCCCTGGGTTCCCTACTTCATATTCATACTGTTCCCTGAGGCCTTTAACAACATGGAGGGTCTTTCCTCCCCATGTAACTACTGAGTTCATATGTTACTCTTTCACTTTTTAAAAATCACTTTTATCTTCACCTTTACCTAGGAAATGCTAATTCCTAAGGCTTTGCTTAGTGTTCTACATTCCTCCAGTTTGTGACTACAGGAGGAAATTCTCTCTCTCTCTCTCTCTCTCTCTCTCTCTCTCTCTCTCTCTCTCTCTCTCTCTCTCTCTCTCATACAGGCTTATATTGTTTTTATGTGGAGGCCAGAAGTCAGTGCTAGGCATTGTCCCTAATTGCTCTCACTTTTTGAGGCAGAGTCTCTCACTGAAAACAGAACTCACTGATTGTTTTGACTAGGTGGTCAATGAGTTCCAGGGATTCCCCCACCTCTGCATCAAGCCCTCTGCCCTGGGGTTACATATCCTTGTCACTTCACCCAGCTCTTAAGACAGGGATATGAACTAAGGTCCTAGGGTACTTCACAGGCTGAGTCTTTCCCCTGACTCCACTAAATACTCATATTCCCACATTTCTTCTCATTGTCTGTACATATAACATGTAGGAGCCCATTTTCAGGTTCCTAGTGGCTTTACTCAGCAGATCTGCATAGAGGGGATGATTGGACCACAGGCCTGAGTACAGGTGTTTGAGATGGTCTGCACTTGGCTGTGCTGGGGGGAGATCTTTTGCTCCATCCCTTGGTATTTCTATAAATACCTTAGGGCAGAGACAGTCAGGGCCTGTTGGAATAGGTTCCAGGCCCACTCCAGGCTATCCTGTATTTTCTGTTTATCTCCACAATCTAAATCCTTCTATATAGTCTTTCCTGCTGTTCTCACTCAAGAAAACTCTGGGGAAGTGTAGGGTTGGTGGGCAAATGCCCCGCAATAACATACAACTGTCTTTATAGTTGATGACATTTAGAGTTTGAGGGTAATTTTTCACAGAATTTCTTTGTAAGCTGCTGTTTGGTTTTACTTTTATCACTCATTTTTCAAAACAAGTCATGAACTACTCAAGAGGCTAAGTATAGGTTTCTGAGTACCAAATCACCTGCTTCAATCCTGTGCATGTCAAGGTCAGTAAACAGATGTTTATTTTTAAACTGTTTGTGTGGTTTGTCTCTTGGAAGGAAAATAAAGGTAAGGTAGATACACTTTTAATTCCTCACGACTCCCTCTATAGGAAAGTTACTTAATACCTGTTAGTCTTAGCTAGAAATAATACGCATTCCTAGTCATTTAATATTTGTTTCATAGTATTTAGAAAACTGCCTCAGAGTTTTCACATAATTCAATGATTAACTTTCATTTTTATTCATCATTTGATAGTATGAAAAGTTATATGAAAACATGGCTCTGATATAATATTAGTATAGCAAAAAAATCTCAGTTTATTGAATGTTGTTTTTCTCTTATAATTGTAGGGGGTGGTACAATTATAGTCTGGCTTTTTTGAAAAGTAATTTTGCATCCAATTACATAAATTACATATTGATTTCAATCATTGAAGATCTAGAAACAAAATAATAAAAATAGGCCATACTCAGCTGTCTCATAACTTAAGATTCATTATATACACAAGCATAAAATGGCACCTGCTCCTTCTGCCATGGCATGAGGCTGAAGCAGAAGAAGCAGTGTCCAAACAGGCCCATTAGCTTAGCCTCATCTCATCTGTCACCACAAGAACACCCACTGGAATATCTCCTCTAATGTAATGAGGAGGTGAGTCAGCACTGCTACACGAAGGGAGATGGCCTGGGCCTACTTTTCTTGTTGATTTACTGTCAGCTTCTATTTGAATTGTGCTGAATACAAAATGCAAAATGAACCTAATTCATCCCCGTAATGATCATTTCGAGCATCCTTGGCAGGCTATTCACCGCTCAGGGCAAGAGAAGAGAGAAGAAATGGATAAACAGCAGAAAGAGTGCTGTACACACATGTACATACCCCAGACCATGCACCCCCCCCCACACACACACATTCCCTACAGATTCCAGAGTGCACTGAACTCTTTTAAAGAGTATAAGTACAACAGAACTTCATGATATAGGAATAGGAAGAGAACTCTGCCAAAGTGGTTCCAGTTTAAGAAACCCAGCAGCTGAATGTGTGTGTGTGTGTGTGTGTGTGTGTGTGTGTGTGTGTGTGTGTGTTAACTTACTCACTATTCTTCTCATACAGGGAAGTAAAATCAAACTAGATGGACCAAACTTGATTTTCAAAGGTTACCATATGGTCACAGGAATATTTCTAGTCCTGCATGCTTTTCTGTGCCAGTGCCCTGTAGTTTCTGCCTTGTACTCAATTGTTTCCCTCATTAATACACAACTGAAATAACTGTGTCCACCTTTTAAACCCAGAACCTGAGCCTAAGATAGAATAGAACTTCAGAATTTCAGACTCTCTCCCTCTCCCTGCCCTTCTCTCTATATACATTTATAGTTTGGCCGTCACAGGATAAAGAATAGTAAAATGATGCCGGGCAGTGGCGGCACACGCCTTTAATCCCAGCACTTGGGAGGCAGAGCCAGGCAGATCTCTGTGAGTTTGAGGCCAGCCTGGTCTACAAAGCAAGTTCCAGGAAAGGCACAAAGCTACACAGAGAAACCCTGTCTTGAAAAAAAAATAGTAAAATGTCCCACATGGAGGGTAACTGAGGTGTATCACCCATAGAAGTGAGAAAGGAACCTTCTGAGGATTTTCACCCCCAACCCTACTATCTTCCAGCTTACCTCACAGATAATGAGCAACCAGAAAAACTGCTCCTGCTGAATTCTATTCAATCTCATGATCATCAGAAATAAGAGCACAATAAAGGACCATGCCACTCCATTACACTTGCGAATAATTTATACAGTCAAAGGAAACAGATGTTGGTCCCTAAAAATAAATGACTAAAGTCAAAAAACCTGAAATGGCTCTTTGGGAGCACGTGATGAGCAGAACTAGAGTGAAAAGATTGCTAGTGGGTGCCTGAAGGCCTCTGCTATGGATAAAGGTTTCAGTCTGCTCTCCAAAGTCTCACTGTGGAATTCTTAGCTCCTATAATGGTGGTTGAGGAGGTCAGAGCTTTGGGGTGTAATTAGGTCATAAAAGCAGAGTCCTCAATAGTGGGATGGTGCAACTTAAGGACACAACCAGAGGGTGGCAGAAAACAGTGCCACCCCAGTCACTGGATCTGGCTTGACTTTCTAGTCTCCAAACTATGGGAAAGTAATGTATCCTACTCCTAACTGATACAGTTCATTTTGAGGCAGCTGCAAAGTTGGCTAAAGAGACACCAGAACTGTTGACAGAAGTCATGAGATTCTACACTGAATCATGCCACTATAGCACAAGATACAGGGAAACAGAGGAGGATGGCCATTGTTCTTCACAGAACGAGAACTCATCTGTTTGTAGCTTCATGTGAATCAGAAGCCCCCAGTGAGCTCCTGAGTCCACGGCAGGAGGTTTTCAAGCAGAATTTGGATGTCTTTGGCTTTTCCCAATGACTAGGCAAAGCGTAAACAGAGTACAGCTAGAGAACAGCCTCTGTCTTCAAAATGATTTTGTAAGTCATACAGAGGACGCAGAACTGACTGGGTTTGATGAGAAATTTTTCTTATTCTTTCTCTTCAATGTTCTCAAGGTATGAAAGACTTCATAGTGAAGATAAAATTTATAATATGGCTCTCACATGTTTGCTACACTCTCAGAAAAACATAAATGTGTGGCTTTGCGGCACTCAGTTAGACACAGGCCAGCCCTCTGAGGCTCTTCAGGCATCCTCTCGGCCTTCAAGGGTTGAGAGGGCAGAGCCTCTAAGGAGGTCTTTAAGAGGCTAGAAGCTGCATTCTTTCATGTAACACTGTCAAGAAACTAATGAAAACAATCACATTGAATTATAATCTTCAGTTTTTTCATGTTTTAAACTTGATTTTTATTATAATTTTTCTTTATTCTTGAGAATTTTCATGCGTGCATACTATAGAATATGATAATATTCACACTCCCAGTTCCCTCCTCCAACTGTTCCTGAATTCCTTCCAACATGTCTACCTTCTGACTGTGTGACTTCTTTTTCTTCTTCTTATTATTAATTATTATTATTTGACAATCCAATAACTCTAACTAATACTTCCCATATGTCATGGGTATGAGGGAATCTGCTGGAGGAAAGTCCATCTGCTAGAACAAAGTTCTTCTTCCAAATCAAGTTTTAACTGGTAATGACATATAGAATCACATGATAAGAGATTCTAAATGAGGGATTGCCTAGGTTATGTCAGACATCAACATGTCTGTGGGATCTGACTTGATTGTTAATTGAGGTCTTAGGACTCACTGTGAGTGGGCCTGGCATGATTTCATGGGATGGACCCTAAACAACATAAAATGAAGAAAACCAGCTCTGCATAAAAATAAATGAGAGAGCAAGATGCATGGGCTTATTCTCTATTTGCTCTTGACTGTGAAACTGATATCTTAAGTTCCTGCCTTAACTTCCCTTCAATAATTTACCCAAAATTGTAAGAAAAATAAATACTTTCTTCCCTAAGTTGCTTATTGTCAGGGTATTTGTTATAGACACAGAAATGAAAATAGAACACTAAGATAACAGAAATATCTGATTATAATTATTATTAGGCATTCATACCATTAGTTAAGCACTGAATTAATACAATCCATTTAATTTAAATAATATGTCAATAGAATGAGTTCTTAAAATCTAAATCCTAAAAAGTGTGCTTGAGTTACCTAAACGTTTATAACTTTCACGCTTATGCCAAACCACTAATAATTCACAAAAATATCAGTGACAACACTCTCATCACAAACTTTTCTTTGTGACATGTTAATGTAGCAAATTAAAGTTTTCTATATGAGTGGAAAAATAATGTAGTAATGAGAGTCAGGCTGAAGGAGTTCATGGCTTCCTGCTCAATAACATTAAAAGGTTATGTAGAGGGTGAATTAAAAGTAAAAATACTTTTTTTTCTTACAAAGAGATCTTTAATTATACTTCAAGTGAAATATGGAAATTAGCAAGTACTTTTTCCAAATGTATAATCTTAAAATCATCTTTCTGTTTAATGATCTAAATTCTCTTTCTTGAGGAGTTATAAAAAGGCAAACCAGGAGAGAAAATAATTTAGCTTATTTGCATAAAAAATTTCCATATTTCTGAGCATTTACCTAATGTCCTTGACCAATATGAACTTAATCAGATCCTCCTTGCTATTGGCTGCCCTTAGCTGGCCTGAGATTACTTGGTTGCCACCCAGGTACTGCGTAGGCTCTTCTTGAAGACAAGAGGGCATCTTTATATTGGGTAAAAATTAAGCTTTACCTTTCTGTCACCACCAAGTGACATTGCCAAAAGCAAGTTACATGTATTTAGCTAAAAAGTCACTGTAACCTTTATATGGTTTCTCACTTTGTGATTTTCCTCCTTGGACGAGGCAAAAATAAGATTCAAATTAGTTATTACCTGGTCCCAGCATATGTGGTTAGTAACAAAGGCGGCCAAGGACCAAAACTGATCTCATATAACTTTAAGATGCAGGTGCTTTGCCCTACAGTGGTTTTAGTAAAATGCATTGTACATTAACAAATATAATGGCTGGAAAGAGAGTACAGTTGGTAAAATATTTGCTGTGCAACTACATGGACATAAATTCAAATCCCAGCACTCAAGTCAACAAACAAATTCATGAAGCAGGTACTGTGCTTTGCATTTGCAATATCAATATCAGGGAGGCAGAAACAAGAGAATCTTTATGAATTGGGGTTGCCACTCTAGTCAAGTCAGTGAGTTCCAGGTTGATGGCAGAATTTGCCTCAAAAAAAGATGGAAGTTACTGAGAGGGAAGTAAAAGCTGCTGCCCTCACAGACCATCTGGGCATGGGCAGCTTTATTCATGCTGCATCTCCTTTAAATGTCCTGATTTTCTTTTCTCCAAACCACAACTAAATCCTATGTGCCAATATAAACAGTTCTCAGCAGTGTCGGTTGTACTCTTCAGTACTCTGACCAGCTTCATCATTCTGTCTTTCTACCCTCCGATCTCCCATTAAGAGCAACTGGTTGGCTGAAATTTTGCCTTATTCTATGGGTGTTTAAAAGTATGTTTATTTTAATGTGGGCAGTATCAGAGTGTTCATCAAACTAGGGGATCACTGGTGCATCCTTACTTCACTTACCAGTGTCATAGGCTGTTTATATGTATCAGTAGAGTTAATCAATAAAACACTTCATTTGACAATTCATTCATTCATTCTTTCATTCATTCTTTCATTCATTCATTCAGTACTGTAGCAAGTACATGGTCCTTTGTGCAAAACAGTAGTCAAAGAAGTAATGTATTTTAATTGTTGAGAGAAAAAACAAACAAACCGTGAAGTTGAGGCAAGAGGACTGCTAATGTAAGACCAGCCTGTGATGCAGAGGAAAATCCTGACTCAAAACCCAGAAAACAAACAAACAAATCACAAAACTATGCAAAGAAAAGAAATGTCTTATGGCATAAAGAATATTACTATGTGCTTAAATGACCAAAAGAAGTGAATGAGTTACAGTGGTAAGGGGTTTAATACCCCATGATTTTTATCATGTTATTCCTGTTGAAAAATGATTAACAATTTATTTTCCTTCATTTTTGGAAGTTAAACTAATTAGCATGAGAATAAATCAGCCCACATCATTTCTGTGTATGTTCAATACATATTTCAGAGTTTACAGTCCAAATGCTGTGCCTGTGCTTCTTTCCTTAGATGCAGAATTGCTCCAAGTGAAGGATAAATTGGACATCAATAGAGTTTAAGAGACCTGTGGAAATAGGACCTTTGGAAGAAAGAGTCTTTTGGCGGCGGATACAATATTGGAAATACTGTTAGAAATCTGTATTCTCTTCATTACCAATTTCTACCCATTGCAAACTTTAGAAATTTTTGGTCTCCCACATTCTAAACTGCAAACAACCTTAAAATATTAAACATTCAAGATTACATGGTAAAACTGAACCTATCTGCATGAAAATTAGTAATAATAAAATTAATAATTGCTTTAATTTCATTTTTTATTAATGATAAAGCTGTTCCATTTTGTGTATCTCCTTTTCTCCCTTTATTCTGCACATCTTTTGGTCAAGAAACTGATACAAGTTACAAAACTATAAAAATAATCTTGGAATTATTAATATGATAGTTTCTTATGTCATAATTTAGGGAAAAAAGTATACTCTGGTAGTTTACTTTTAAAATTTCTTTTTGTCCAAAAAATGTGAAGAAAACATACTCTAAATACAATTTATAAATTTGTGTACACGGTAAAATAAAATTTGTGCTGAAATAGCATTTCATTCCCATTCTTTCCATTTTTCTATATTGTCCTTTGCCATGTGAATATCTGTATTTCTCTAAACATCAAAAAGGCTTTTTATTTTACCTTATTATTTTTATTCTGTGAGAATGATTTTATTGGACACTCAGAAAAATAATGTTTTAGTACTTCTAACTTGCACACATTTTTCACATTGGGACATTTTGTCCAGTATAATACTTAGAATTACGAACTGGACATGGCACCACCTCATGTTTGAATCACATGTTGGCCATTATTTCTTTCCTAATGGCTGGAATTTAAGCCCTTCTGTCCCTAGAATTTGGAGAAGAGGGAAAAAGACAAGGATAAACGTGCCCTGCAGAAAATGAAGTCCACAAATGGCTCCCTTACCCAACAATGCTTTTGAGACTGCAGTAGCTCTCTTGATTTGGGTGGAAGTGGCTGAAAGAAGCCACTTCAATACTGGAAAGTCATTTGGGAACTTCCCCAGGCCCAGGTTTTACTTATATTTCTTGTTGCTCATGTCTCTCTGTGGTTTTACAGGTGTCAGAAGTGATCACACATTGCCTTTCCTTCTAGATGACTAATAACGGGCAACTTGCAACCACTTTGATCCTATGATCTTGTTTTGCAGATCAGTCCCAACCCTCCAGTGTATCCATTGCATGAAATATGAACCAATGGCTGAGGGGTCACCAACTGGATCAGGCCCTCTGAGTGGGTGAGACAGTTGATTGGCCTGATCTGTTTGGGAGGCATCCAGGCAGTGGCACCGGGTCCTGTGCTCATTGCATGAGTCGGCTGTTTGAAACCTGGGGCCTATGCAGGGTCCCTTGGCTCGGCCTGGGAGGAGGGGACTGGACCTACCTGGACTGAGTCCACCAGGTTGATCTCAGTCTGTGGGGAAGGCTTTGCCCTGGAGGAGATTGGAATGGGGGGCGGACTGGGGGGAAGGTGAGGGGGGCGGGAGGGGGAAGAACAAGGGAATCTATGGCTGATATGTAGAACTGAATTGTATTGCAAAATAAAAATTAAAAAAAAAGTGAGGAGAGACTAGCTTTTCATTTAAACACCGAAGATGTGCTTCAGGTCAGGCTCTGAAAGTGGCAGAACTAGTCTTTACTTCAATTCCAAAGCTGTGTTTTCTTCTCAGTTGATGAGAACATTTTCCCGTGATTTTTCTCATGAGATAATTTGATTTCATCTTTGTTTAGATTGGTTTCTGAATAAGACATCATTATTTTAAAATATCAAATCAAGCTCTCTTTGATTTTGTGATTGTGTCTTCTGAGGAAGTCATTGACATTCAGACTACACAAACTCTCCACTGTTCTAAATTTTTTTCTCAAAAAGTTTTATTTCTTTATTCCTGAGAAAAAAAAAGCACAGTCTTGTGGTCCATTAGCTTGTCCTCTTCTCCAGCATCTCTGCTATCTGACCATCTGACCTGAATGAATGCAAGTTGGGGTCCCCTGATATCCTACTTGAGGCTTGCTTTCATCCCTAGAGGTGAAGATGACCTCATTACTATAAATCCAGTTGTAGCTACATATAGACAAGGATCAATTTCCTAACTACACTGTAGAGTATTATCATGGCTTCTCTAAACACACTTATTTTTTCTATATAATAATTGGTCAGCCAAATCATATATCTAGAATTTGAACAATGACACCTCTGTCCTACCTACTGCTCCAGTGTCTGCTTTTTAAAAAATAATAGAACAAACTGTTTGAGTCTGGAGTGCTTGAGTTTGTGTTTGAGTCCATGCTTACTCCTAGTCTCTGAATTCAGTCCATCACCCAGCATTAACTTCTTTGTCTGGCTATATCTTGAGTCCATTGATTTCTTTGCAATCTCAATATCAGTCTAACCACTATTTATAATGTTACTATTGTACCAGCTTCTAGTTCAAATGATCTTAACATGGTCATTCTATCATCTTCAACCTAATATTCTACACTAATGTGAGACATTTCAAAGAAATTAAAAATATTTTCTTTGTACAAAAGTCTCCATTTACCTTCCCTTTTCATTAGAACAAAGCTTATTCACCATGAGATGATAGAGCCAATGGGATGCCAATTTGCTCTCTTATTCCAACCCTTCGTAACATACATTCTGCCTGTGCTTACCCATCTTCCTTCTCTTTTGTTTATTTTTTTCTTTTTCCCAAGTATTTGGCTACTCTACTGTTTGTTGTAAACCACACATTGCTAGCATCTTCATACATACTCAAGCATTACAACTTATCTACTTTGTCTGCTAAGGTTACATCTGTGTATTATCCTCAGGAAAAGCTTCTGTACCTCAAACACCTTTGATCTTACTACCAATGATGGAAATCTTCCCACTCTTCTCATTCCTGTCACTATCTTAAATGCGCAGATAATTCTGATTTCAAGGAAATAGACCATGTTCACCCCACTCATCACTAATAGGTCCAACATGTAAGCAGTGCTCCACATGATATCTAAATATATACGGTAAAATCACAGATTTTACAAGAGTATAATTCAAAGCCCAGAGCCTTGACTAGGCAAGGTAGTAAACAAACAAGTAAATAAAACTAGTATTTGATGCAGTTCCTCATTAGAGGACTATATAAATGTTTCCACATGAGAGTTTAAAGTTCTTCTTATTTTATTCCAGGTGACATGTGGCATTTGGAAACTAGAAAAACACAAGAATACTGTATCATCTTGTCTATATAAGACAACTACTCACCTCACATCATCATATTTCACAGCTCCTATTGTGTTTATTTCATTGATTACTACCAACCAGCTAGAGAAATAAAGAAGAAACACGAAGGAAAAGAATATAGTATTGCTAGATGGACCTCCCTCTCAGGTGGTAGAAAGAAGTTGCGGAGAGTTTGTTGCTTACACTTTAAAAAAAAAAAAACATATTTATAACTCACGTAATATTATAATCGTAAAATATCACTTCAGTAATAAAGTTACCCTATCAGAAGGCTGATAGACACATATATTTAATTATTCTACAATTCATTAAATGTGTTAGGTCCTTGCATAGGCTTAATTTTATCATTTTTATTTTGAATTTAAAGTTTCAGACATTTATCCCTAAAGGAATCCTAGTAACAACATAAGAAATTGAGGTATTTATTTTTCTTCTGATGCTTTTATGATCTGGAAAAATCAGAATTTGCTATACTGACATGCATTAGGAGGGAAGCTTGGCAATATTATCTGTCAGAGACCATGATCCCCAAAAGAGAGTCTGTGAAACCATACCAATGGTTTCCTATTTATTGTGGCCCATTTCTTGCTGTAGTATGGACCACTGAGTCACACAACTTACCCTTTAGTCCATTCATCTTTACTTGCAAGTTATCATCGCCACAAATCATTGGTCTGGTTCCCGGCCTCTGCCTTCTGCTATGACACTGATAATGGGCTCTCACTGGGGCTCCTCTTGGATATCCTATTGTTGCTCTCTGTCATAGAGATCCTGAGTTTTGGATCTGTAGGTTCATCCCCTTCACCTGCTCCAAGAGTTCACAGATGAGGTGGATCTTGGAGTGAATGAACTCATAGCCCTAGCTCTGGGCCCGAGTAGTAGCTGGGTTGGTCAGCCCACCAGGTTACCCTCGTTATCACTACCAGTGCAAGCTCTCTCCAATACTGCCTAAGCTAGCTCACCCAAGGCATCCTGCAACAAGGGCCAGTTCTCCTGCTCTCAGGTTGTCATATCCAGGTCACCCACACTCACACCACCAGGCCAGGTCTACTGTTTTGCCCTGGCGAGATGCAGGGCCCTCTCTCCGGATTGCTGTAGGGGAAACATGGGGGGAAGGGGTTAGCTCTTTGCTCTTTTTTTTTTTTCTTTTTTGTTTGTTTTTTTGTTTTTCAAGACAGGGTTTCTCTGTGTAGCTTTGCGCCTTTCCTGGAACTCACTTGGTAGTCCAGGCTGGCCTCGAACTCACAGACATCCACCTGCCTCTGCCTCCCAAGTGCTGGGATTAAAGGCGTGCGCCACCACCGCCCGGCCCAGCTCTTCTGCTCTTCTGCCCTCAGAGTTGGTTCATCTATGCACCCAACAATAGGGTCAGCTCTTGTGTGCTGTCCAGGCTAGGGTGTAGTGCCTGCTCTCCTGGTGCTGCAGCAGGTGAGGGGCAGTGCTAGTTCTCTCACTCTGGTGACCCTGGGGCCAGCTCTCATGCCTGCTGCAGCTAGCAAGGGATGGAGAGGGAAGGACATGGCCCTCCACAGCAGCCCTGGCCAGGCCCCAGGTGGCAGTGCAGGCCACTCAGATTGGCATGGCCCCTGCGGCACCATGGGCTAGGCAGGTTTTGTAACATAACTTGTTGTTTCCATCAGCAATCAAATTGATTACAGAACAAAAATCAGTTCTTTAATTTTGATATTCAGAAACTCTATGTGGCTAAATTACACACATATATTACTTATCTGAAAAAATATAGAGTATAAGTAAATAGAATTCTTACCAGATTAGTATACACTGTATATTAATACAGACAATGCTAGAAAAATTAGAAAGGACAGCAAATACTTCACAGACTAAAAAGTTACCGAATTGTGATCCACAGTTTAGGTCATCTAGTCAATTAGTTTCAAATAATACTATTTCTACTACCAATATAGTCTGCAACATGAATTAAACATAACCAGCTTCAAATCTTCATAATGTTCAATTCCACTTCCCAGTAAAGAAGAAACAACAGCAGAAAATGAGAGCACACAGTGTAATGACTGCAGAGATAGCCCAGTGGTTGAGAGTGCTTGCTGCTCCTGAGGAGAACCTGAATTCAGTAACTGGCCCATGATTTGTGGCTCGCAGCAGCCTATGATTCCTTCTTCTGGTTTCTGCAAGAGCTTATGTGCACATCACAGGCACACAGACACATGCTTAATATGTGGATGTAAGTAAATAAAATGTTTAAGAAGTAAATAAATAGGATAAATGCTCTTTCAGACTAAGTATAATTTATGAGTATCTTATAAAATACTTCATTAATATTTATTTATGTTTTATTTTATATGTATGAGCATTTTCCTACATGCAGGTCTGTGCACCATGTGTATACATGTTGCCTGCAGACACCAAAAGAGAATACCAGATTCCCTGGAATTGGAGTTTCAGAAGAAAGTATATTCTTTTGTGTTAGGGTGGAATAGTCTGTAGATATCTACTAAGTCCATTTGAGTCATAATGTCTTTTAGTTCCCTTATTTCTCTGTTAAGGTTCTGTCTGGCAGACCTGTCCATTGGTGAGAGTGGGGTGTTGAAGTCTGTCACTATTCTTGTATGGGGTTTGATGGGCAATTTAAGCTTTAGTATTATTTCTTTAACATATGTGGATACACTTATATTTGGGGCATAAATGTTCAGAATTGAGACTGGATCTTGATGGGTTTTCTCTGTGATAAATATGTAATGTCCTTCCTGATCTCTTTCAATTGATTTTAGTTTGAAGTGTATTTTATTAGATATTAGGATAGCTACACCAGCTTGCTTCTTAAGTCCATTTGATTGGAAATTCTTTTCCCAGCCTTTTACTCTGAGGTAGTGTCTGTCTTTGAAGTTGAGGTGTGTTTCTTGTATGCGGCAGAAGGATGGATCCTGTTTTCATATCCATTCTGTTAGCTTGTGTCTTTTTATAGGAGAATTGAGACCATTGATATTGATGGATATTAATGAACAATGATTGTTAAATCCTGTTATTTTTTTGGTGGTAGTGTTGCGTATTTTCCTTCTTTGGTATTTGTTTGTGTGAGATTATCTATTGCCTGTGTTTTCATGGGTATATTTAAATTCCTTAGGTTGGATTTCTCCTTCTAGTGCTTTCTGTAGGGCTGGAGCCAACAAATCAAAACACAATACAAATGTGCAGGAAATTTGGGACACCATGAAAAGACCAAACCTAAGAATAATAGGGATAGAAGAAGAAGAAGAAGAATACCAACTCAAAGACACAGAAAATATATTCAACAAAATCATAGAACAAAACTTTCCCAACCTAAAGAAGGAAATGCCTACAAGGATACAAGAAGCATACAGAACACCAAATAGACTGGAACCAAAAAAATGTCTCCTCACCACATAATAATCAAACCACTAAACACAGAGAATAAATAAAAAATATTAAGAGCTGTAAAGGAAAAAGGCCAAGTAACATATAAAGGCAGACCCATCAGAATAACACCTAACTTCTCAGTGGAGACTCTGAAAGCCAGAAGGTCATGGACAGACAGACATTATGCAGACACTAAAAGACCATGGATGCCAACCCAGACTATTTTATCCAGCAAAACTCTCAATCGCCATAGAAGGAGTAAACAAAATATTCCATGGTAAAACCAGATTTAAACAATATCTTTCCTGGAATTGGAGTTTCAGATGGTTATGACCTGACATATGTGTGCTGGGAACTGAACTTCTGTCCTCTGCAAGAGCAGTTCATGAACTTAACTGCTGAGCCATCTCTTCATGATGTGGGATTTTTAAAAAGAGATTTGGAAGAATGCTTTGAAGGGGGCAATACCATGAACACCGTGCTCACCTGGAGCTCAAGGTTGGAGCACATAGCCACATGAATCACTCTAAGGCTGAGAAGGTGAATGCAAGTCTAATCATGTCACTCAAACTCATTTTTACTCACAGTTTCAAAAACAAAACAAAACAAAAAACCAGGGATTTTTGGATATCAAACTTTTATTGTCATAAATGAAGCTGCAGAAACTTATTTTTCAGATCCTTTACCATCGCTAAGAGAAATGTCTTCATAAGCATTAGGGAATATAATATATGTATGTATGTATATATATGTATTTGTATATATGTATATATATGATTTCTATATGTATATATACGATTTGTATATATGTATATGTATGATTTGTATATATATGTATGCATATATATATGGATGTGTTCATGCATTTATTTGTATATATACATATGAGTGTGTTGTTTGTATGTGTGTAGATATGTAAATATGTGTGTATGTGTGTGTGTTGTGTGCATGCATACATGTACATATATATGTTTGTGTTAGTACATTAGATAGGTAGACAGCTATACATAAATTTGGATAAATTTAGGACTGCCTATAATAAATGGATTATTATTGTTGTTTATTGCATTTAATTGATTAAAAAACGTCTTGCAAGTAATTGTGAAATTATAGGTGGTGGTTACTATTTGAAAGTACAGGTGAAAAGAGTGATAAGGAATCATGATCTACTATAATCATAAAATTACATGAAATGATTTAATCAGGACACATTAGAAATGGGGAAGTTCAGGAACATTTGCTTCCTCTGTGCATCTTCATTAACTACCATGGATGCTACAGTGTCTCTCTTTTAAGTTAATTTCTTTCAGAAACTCCCACTAAAAACAAAAAGCCTGGGCAGAAAACCAATAAACATTTGTGAGCACTAAAGAGAATCATGTCACAGGCACTGATCAGAAAGGGAGCTTCTTAGTCCTCTCTGAAATGACAGCTTTTCTATCTAGAAAGTGTAGCATAAGTGACATTTTAGCTCCTGAGAACATTGTATCAAGACTAGGCAGTTATTCAAATTAAACACAATTTTTAAAATGTGATTTGAAAAAAAATATTACAGTGCTGCAATTGTCTCTATATTGTGAACAGAGGAAATCCTTCATATTTTTTTATATGGGATAGAATTGTAGAGGAAGAGGGACATAGAAAGAACACATTAATCATACAGAAGTTTATATTCAGTTTCTATCCAAGTCTGCTTATAGTATCAAAATAGCAATAAGAAATCATTTGTTAGTATCAAATTTAGTGTTCTCCTTTTCACTGGACATATGAGATACTTTTCTAGACATTGAAATGAAGCAATAAATGATATTCATTTACGGTAAGTGGTATTTGGCTTTGAGAGGCTTACAGTCTGGTAGAATGAGACAAAGGGGAGTAGTAGCAAATGTCGGTGGTTCTGAGAACTCCGTAACAACTATGAGACCCTCATTGGCACGATGTCTCTTAACTAGTCTTAAGGGTAAAATAGGCATTTTTTTTTAAATCAGGACTATGAGGTGGAATGTGTCAGAGGAGTGAAAAAAATTAGTGTAGGAAAAAAGAGTGAATGGAGAGACCAATTTAAAGGCTTTGGACACATAATTAGTGACTTCACCATTACTTTCCCTTAGCTAGGAAATAAGAATCAATTTGCCTGTATACTGATGGTTAATATGTATCCTTCAAAAGATCCTGCATTTCAGTTCATGGTACCAAAAACCAGTTTATAAGGCATGGCTGTTAATACATATGTGGATATGGCAGTTTGATTGAGAATGGCTCCTGTAGGCTAATGTTTGAAAGCTTGGTCCCACCTTGGTGGGACTGTTTGAGAAGGATTAGGAGATGTGGCCTTGTTGTGTGTGTGTGTGGCCTTATTGAAGAAGGTGTGTCACTGGGAATGGGCGTTGATGTTTCAATAGCTCACTCAGGCCTGCTCTCTCTCTCTCTCTCTCTCTCTCTCTCTCTCTCTCTCTCTCTCTCTCTCTCTCTCTCTCATTGTGCTCCTCTGTCTCTGTCTGTCTCTATCTTCCTGTCTACGTAAGTATGAATGCATGTATGTATGTATATATACATGAATCTATCTATCTATCTATCTATCTATCTATCTATCTATCTATCTCTGTCTCTCTTTTTGCCTCTCACTAATTGCTGCCTATGAATTAGGATGAAAAGGTCTCAGCTACTTCTCCAGCACCACGCCTGTTTGCTTCCTGCCACAATAATCAGGGACTAACCCTCTACAAATGTTAGGAATCCACCAATTAAATACTTTCTCTTATAAGAGTTGTCTTGATCATGGTGTTTCTCCAGAGCAGAGAACAGTGCCTAAGACAGTGGAACAAATAACCAGAAGGAAATATATAATGTAAAAATGGAAGTGAGTGAAGGAAGGACAGAACTGTGGAAGCCATGGCAGAAGGGATTTGTGAACCAGGCACTAAGAGGAGTGATGGGGTACCAAATGTTGCAGTTGAAGTTCAGTAAAATAGTATGGGAAACCCTTTCAGAAATTAGGAATTCTCTGTAATTGTAACTGAGCTTTATACTTTTTGCTTAAATGAAGCAGGAGAAGGGGGCTAGTTGAGAATACATTTGTCCTTAAATTGTATTTTAGAAAAATAGAGAAGTGTAAGTGAGGGTATAGATCCACTGCTGAGTGGTTTGCTGCCTCTCATTTTGTATGTGGAAAACAATTGACTACAGACATGGAACTTTAAGAAGGAAAAGAATGAAGGAGTAGAAAGTAGAAATCAGAAAAATTAGAAAAGATGGACTTCAATTTAGATTTTCTCTGGTTAAATGTACACAAACTCGTAAACATCTAAGTGCTGATGTGGAAAGGTCATTTTAAGAGAAAGGAAAATGTGGAAAAAATTTATAAAAATAGAATAGTAAAACCTGTCTGATCCTTGTTCATCTAAATATCCAGATAATTTCATATAACATGTAAAAGGAAGTCATAATTAAGTTCATTATCAGCTCTTAATTGAATTAAACCACAAAAATCAAAAGTAAATTATAAATATATTGGAAATCATTTAAAATTTAATTACAATTTGTGATTCCATAAACTAATTTAAATCCATCACTTATGTAAAATTGGTTTATATTTTATAAGGTAGCCTCTCTCTCTCTCTCTCTCTCTCTCTCTCTCTCTCTCTCTCTCTCTCTCTCGTTCACTTTCAATTCAAATTCATCCTTCACTTGCTAAGTATGATAAAACATGTTCCAGTAAAGTAATTCTATGTCTTGGCAAAAGCTGAAGCTGCAAATAAGTGCAACGCAAACCTAATCTGTTCTGTTTACAGTCCCATTGTCACTTCAAGGTTCTTTGGAACACCATATGGGTCTGTTGTTGCTTGGTTGGAGTTTACAAATAAGGATGTGCAAATAATGTGGGGGATTTCTGTAAAGGGAAATTAAGTTGGATGCAATGTCAAGTAAATGATACATTTTAAAAAGGAATCAAGATTTGTTATATTTGAAGAAATACGATAAACAAGCCTGCTTACATCTCCATATTCCAAATCTCTCACTTATTTATGCATCATCATAATAATAAATTAAAAATTTAAATTAATCATTTTTCAAAGTTAGTGGGGTTTTTCCACTGTCCCCAATTGATTTTATACAAATATAGGAATGATTCATGTTATGCTTTCCTAAAGTAAAAATGCTGGAGAGATGGCTCAGTGGTTAAGAGCACTGGATGCTGTTGCAGAGGACATAGGTTCAATTTTCAGAATCTACATGGCAATTCAGAACTGTCTAGATTCCAGTTCCAGGGTATATGATGTCCTTTTCTCACCTTTGTGGGCCCCAGGCAAACACATGGAATACCGGCATACCTACACACACAAAAAAGTATATATGAAATTAAAAACAACTATAAAGTTCCGAGTTAGATAACAAGGTGACAATTGACAAGTCTATATTTCTATTAACAGTGGAGTTTTTAAGTCAAATGAACTGCCTATTTTCAAAGAAAATTTAATTTATACACAGGAAATAAAATGACTAAAGTGACTTAAGAAATGTTCACTCCAACGTATGTGTATAGGAAATCCAAGTACAGGTATACAACTAGATAGATCACCTACTAACAATTCATGTAAACATACATTACTGAAAAAAGTCATACCACAGAATGCACATCTCAGCAATGTTTAATTTTAATAATAAATCTATTCTCATATTTCATCCATTCAATGGAAGTAAAGAATAAATGTGCATGAAGATCTCTTTCCTGGCACTTGTTTATATGTTTTGCTGTCACAAGACACTGATTAATTTTGTTAAGAAACATTTCCTATTTCTGTATCAACCACTATGACAGATTGTTGGTCGTTAGGTCATCATCAACACTGATAATATTTTTATGAACACATCAGTTCTTATTTGTGAGAATCTTCTCAATTTACAGATACATTTAGATATACTGCCTCATTGACTTAGTGAAAGTCAATGGAGTTAATGGAAAAATCACATTTAAAAATTGCAGAGCTAGAGGCAAGGGGGTGAAGTTGTATCCCCTGTCCTTGAGGAGTTAGAAGCCACAATTTGATATTTGATATCAAGATGCTACTCTTTTCTTTTTTTAATTAAGAAAATTTTTATTCATTTTACATACCAATCAAAGATCCCCCTCCTCACTCCTCCCACCCCTCCAGCCTCCCCCTCCCAACCTAGTCCCCATTCCCTCCTACAAGAAGGTAAGGCCTCCCATGAGGAGGTACATTTAGTAGAGGCAGGTCCAAGCCCCTCACCTTTCCTCAAGCTGTGCAAGGTGTCCCATCATAGGTAGTGGGCTCACAAAAGCCTGCGAATGCACCAGGAATGGATTCTGAACCTAGTGCCAGAGGCCCCTTAAGCAGATCAAGCTACACAACTGTCTCGCTATGTGGAGGGCCTAGTCTAGTCCTATGCAGGCTCAACAGCTGTTGATCTAAATTTCATGAGTTTGGTTTGTCTCTGTAGGTTTCCCCATCATGATCTTGATGCTCTTGCTCATAGAATCCCTCTTCCCTCTCTTTTACTAGACTCCTGGAGCTTTGCCTGGTGTTTGGCTTTGGATCTCTGCATCTGCTTCCATCAGTTAATGGAGAAAGGCTTTATGATGACAGTTGGGGTATTCACCGATGTAATTACTGGGATGAGCCAGTCCAGGCACCTTCTCCACTATTGCTAGTAATCTAAGCTGGGGCCATCCCTGAGGATTCCTGGGAACTTCCCTAGCACCAGGTTTCTCCCTATCCCCATGATGTCTCCCTCTATCATAGTATCTCTTTCATTGCTCTCCCACTCCATCCCTGTTCCAGCTCGACCATCCCTTTCCCTTATGTTCTCATCTCACATCCCCTTCCCTCCATTGCCCACCCCTCATCCCCAGTTTACTCATGGAGATCTCATCTGTTTCTTCTTCCCAGAGAAATCTATACATCCCTCTTTGTGTCCTCCTTGTTAGCTAGCTTCTCTGGAACTGTGGGTTATAGTCTGGTTATCCTTTGCTTTACATCTAGTATCCACTTATGAGTGAGTACATACCACGTTTGCCTTTCTGAGTCTGGGTTACCTCACTCAGAATGATATTTTCTAGTTCCATCCATTTGCTTGCAAATTTCATGATGTCATTGTTTTTCACTGCTGAGTAGTACTCCATTGTGTACATGTACCACATTTTCTGAATCCATTCTTTGATTGAGGGGCATCTAAGTTGTTTCCAGGTTCTGGCTATTATGAATAATGCTGCTATGAACATAGTTGAGCTTGTGTCCTTGTGGTATAATTGAGCATTCCTTGAGTATACACCCAAGAGTAGTATGATGCTACACTTTTCTATAGATAACAATTTTTGGCTTCATCACATTTAGTTATCTTGTTTACAACTTTTGGCTTCATCATAGTCAGTTATATGAATCATACTTAAAAATGGGTATCAATACACTGGTTTTGCAATTTTGTACTTTAATAGTTTGAGTAATGAAATGTCTTGCTACTTGAACAATGCTCATATGTGAAAATTCTCATATCCTACTAAGATCCAGGTGATGTCTGACCTCTGTGACAGTTTGGGATACTGCCTGTTTCTACATTCATCACGTTCCATCGGTTCTACTGCAGTTTCATGAATTTTAGAGTGCCTAAAACATTGTATACAACTTAAATGCAGGGCCTTGTAACTCAGTCCATCCCCTCCTGAAGTTCATATTAAGATTTCACTAAGTTTTTTGGGTAAGAAGTCTAAACTGAGAATTCAGGGGATTATTCTTCAGATATACAAAAGACAAAAATTAAAGATTAATGAAAATGGTAATTCCCTATTGTCTTTTCCTGTGCATTCATTTTATTTGGGGATGGAACAGTAGACTAATCAATCTTTGTTTAATTTCCTAGTGTACAAAATTTACTTAAAATTGATTAATTTCATCTACAGTGGTTAATCACCAATAAAAATGTGTAGAACGCATCCTATTTGAGGTAAACAAATATACTTAACTTTATGACTCCCTCTCCATAGTGTGCATGAAAACTTTCAGTAGTTTTCAGTGTCATGTAACTCCTTTGTCTGCACCCAGCCTACCTTCATACACAGCATTTTAGGATCTCACTTCCAATAAACATGAATTTCTATTAAGAAACATTTTACCAGGAAGGTTGAATTAGCTGTAGTTACCCTTATAATTGACCATTGCAAAATGGCTTCAACCCCTGGGACTTGTAAACACGACCTTAGTTTGATAGAGACTTTGCTGGCATAACCAAATGAAGGATCTGCAGACAGAGAATAGATCTGGAGTATTATGGTGGACTACGAGTGCAGTCACAATTATTCTTAGAAAGATGGGCAGAAAGAAATGTGGCAAAGAAAAAGGGGAAAGGCAAAGGGTTAATGGATACAGCAATTAGAGTGGTGAATGGTGGCAGGCTCCAGAAGCTAGAAACGGAAACAGAGAGACCCTTCCCAGGAGTCTGTGAGCATGTCTTTGCTGTCACCTTCGCTCTGGTACTGATATCTGACTTCTGCCTCCAGGACTGTCATGGAATGACTTCCTGCTCTTTAAATCTGCTGCTTTATTCTAACCACTCTTTGCAGTCACCGCAGGAAACCGGTGTGCCTTCTTTAAACTCATGTTGGTCTCATTGCCCTGCACAAATATAATTATATGGAAATCAAGATCCAGGAGGCCCATTATATAACTTTTGAATAGCATTCCTATCAGCGTATAAATACCCAGACAAGAATTCTGATTTTAGAACACTCTTTTTTTTTTAATAGTCATAGTAAAATGAAAAGGAATACAATTTGGTATTCATAGATGAATGTAGGAATCCCTGAAAAATAATATGAGAAATAGAGGAAATTTCTTCCTTCTACCCTTCACATCAACTAGGTTAATTCTGGTCATATGGATTATTCTTATGATTCCATAGTATGAGAAATTAGGAAATTATTGGCCATTTGGAATTACTTTTCAGTTGCTTATGTAATATTAGTTTAATTGCATTGTCTATGCTGAAATATTTTTCAGTATTTGTAAAAAGCAATTTCTTAATAGCAGTCTTTCTAAAGTAGTTTCTGGGTTTAGAAAGACTTATGTAATACTGGTAAAATCAAATGCCTCATACATATTACAGTTCTAGTTGTATGAAACATCAGATCTATGGTTTATTCTAGTACTTGCTATATGAAAGTATTCTGTAGGGTGATTTTTTTGGAGGGGATAAAGTTAGGTTTTGGATATAGCTAAGTGGTAGAATGCTTGCCTCGTAAATATGAGGCCTTCGATTTAGTCCTTAGTCTTGCCAAAATTAAACAAATAAAAAAGATAGGATTAATATAACATAGAAGTTAGCTATATTTTTGCTTAGGAAAAGGGACTGAAAAGTCTTTCTTAGGGTAAGAGTTTTCCTGCTTTCTCACTAGCTCTATGAAGATGTGGTAAACATAGATATCTTTATATTCATATAGTCCTGTTAATGCATATAGAGGAATATTTTAGTGTTCCTACTCTAGGTACAAAAGGGTGAAACTGGTAGGTGTTATGGTGCTGAACCTAAGAAAGGGACTGCTCCCCAATTATGGATATTTCACTGCAGAATTGTATTGAGTATTTAAATTTATGATTGCACAGTAAAATGGTATTGAGTTAGTGTGGTTCATATGACATGACATCTCAGTGAGTTCATCATGGGTTATTCTCTGGCTAGAAGTCAGCATTTTTTACAGCATTAAGAACCCAAGTTTTCTGTTAAAAATAATTAGAAAACTCATGAAAATCCCTACAAGTATAATTTATCAAGTATAAGATGAGTATCAGTAGTTGAAGATAAAGTAGAGAAAAAAAAAACACATAAAATAAATATGTAAGAACTCTGGTACACCAAGAATACCAAATCTTTGAATTATAGGCATAGGTGAGGGGGAAGAATCTAAAGTCAGTGTCATAGACCAGATCTTCAGCAGGATCATAGAAGAAAACTTCCCCAAGTTAAAGAAATTTATATCCATAAAGATGCATGAAACTCACAAAACCCTATAGACAGGACCAGAAGGAAAAACACCCCAAGCATGATATAATGAAAACAGTAAATAACAGAACAAAGAGAGGGTACCAAATGCTACAGGAAAAAAAAAATCACAAATCACATATAAATGAAAATGTATTAAAATAACAGTGGATTAATCAATGGAAAATTTAAAAGCCAGAAGAGTTAGGAGCAATTTCCTTTACTACTACAAGATCAGGCTTGACTATCATATGTAGAACAACTTTCTGCTATAATTGAAGGAGGAAAGGAAAACTTTCCATGACATAAACAGCCTAAAAGAATCCATGTCCTCCAAACCAGCCTACAGTGACTACCACTGAAACACCAAGCTCCACTCCCACCCATGGCTGCTCCAGTTGCAGGACAACAGAAAAGACTCCTGTAGGTACAACTCCCCACCAGTATCCCTCATCTGACCCTGAAATCTACAAGACTCATTCCCCACCTCAAACCCACACATCCCCCTGTGACATAAGCGGCTCTCTGAGATGCAGAATCCTCCATCTCTGATTGCACCAAAAGGTGAGTGACTCTTCTCCCACCCAGAGAGTCCTGCCTCTAAGACCTAGGCCAGGTGTACTCCCACCCCTACTGATCACTGCCCTAGTTGCAGGCCAGCAGGGAAGGCTCTCAAGGGCAGGCCTACCCACCAATACCCTCCCATCAGACCCTGCAATCTACAAGACCATCTCCCTAGCCCAAACCCACCCATCCCCCGCGACTTCAGCAGTTCCCTGAGACACAGAATCTGCCAGCTCCAATTAGACCAAGAGCTCCCATTGGACCAAGAGTGGTCCCCTGACATATAAGCACAGCAAGCACAGATTGGACCAAGAGCAGCTACCTCAGACACAGATACCTCTTGCACCTATTAGAGAAAGAGATGGATAGACACCAGTGCAAAAATATATACAACAACATAAAGAGCAATATGACACTGTAACAACAAGACCTAAACATCACAACATAGAAGAAGCAGAAGAAAGTTGCCTTAAAAATAACTTTATGAAGATGATAGAGGTCTTTAAAGAGGAAATGAAAAATTCCCTTAAAGAAATTGAGGAAAAGACAAACAAAAAATTGGAAGAAATCAATAATTCCCTTAAAGAAAGCCATGAAAACCAAGAAAAAGCAAATAAAAATCCAAGAACACATCAAAAAAATTACCCACCATGATCAAGTAGGCTTCATCCCAGGGATGCAAGGATGGTTCAACATATGAATATCTGTCAATATAATACATCATATAAACAAACTGAAAGAAAAAAAAAACCACATGATCATCTCATTAGATATTGAAAAAAAGTCCTTTACCAAATCCAACACCCCTTCATGATAAAGGGCTTGGAATAATTAAGAATATGTGGAACATACCTAAACATAATAAAGGCAATTTACAGCAAGCCAACAGCCAACATCAAAGTAAATAGAGAGAAACTCAAAGTGATTCCACTAAAATCAGGAACAAGACAAAGTTGTTCATACTCCCAATATCTATTCAATATAGTACTTGAAGTTCTAGATAGAGCAATAAGACAACAAAAGGAGATCAAGTGGACACAAATTGGAAAGGAAGATGTCAACTATTCACTATTTGCAGATGATATGATAATATACATAAATGATCCAAAATTTTTTACCGTGGAATTCCCACAGCTGATAAACACCTTGATTAATGTGGCAGGATACAAGATTAACTAAAAAAATCAGTAGCCCTCCTATATACAAATGATAAATGGGCTGAGAAAGAAATTAGAGAAACAACACCCTTTACAAAAGCCACGAATAATATAAAATACCTTGGAGTAACTCTAACTAAGCAAGTAAAATACCTGTATGACCAGAACTTTAAGTCTCTGAGGATAAAAATTGAAGAAGTTATCAGAAAATGGAAAGATCTCTTATGCTCATGGATAGGTAGGATTAATATAGTAAAAAAGGTAGTCTTACCAAAAGCAATCTACAAATTCATTGCAATCCCCATCAAAATCATGACACAATTCTTCACAAACCTGGAAAAAACAATACTCAACTTCGTATGAAAAAACAACAACAACAACAACAACAACAACAAAAACAGGATAGCTAAAATAATCCTGTATAATAAAGCAATTTGTAGAGGGAATCACTGTCCCTGATCTCAAGCTCTACTATAGAGATATAGTAATTAAAAACAGCCTGATATTGGCATAAAAACCAACATGTGGACCAATGGAATCGAACTGAAGATCCTGAGATTAACCAACACACCTATAAACACCTGATTTTTGACAAATGAACCAAAACTGTACAATGGAAAAAGGAAAGCATCTTCAACAAATGGTGCTGGCATAACTGGATGTCTACATGTAGAAGAATGCAAATCGATCCATAGCTATCACCATGTCCAAAACTCAAGTCCAAGTGGATCAGAGATCTCAACATAAACCCAGTTACACTGAATCTGATAGAAGAGAAAGTAGGAAGTAGCCTTGAAAACATTGGCACAGGAGACTACTTCCTGTATATGACATCAGTAGCATAGACATTGAGAGCGACAATTAATAAATGGGGCCTCCTGAAACTGAGAAGATTTTGTAAGGCAAAGACCAGAGTAAATAAGAAAAAATGACAGCCTATACAATGGGAAAAAAAATCTTCATCAGCCCCACATCTGATCTCCCCACAGGGGGCTGATCTCGAAAATATATAAAGAATTTAAGAAACTAGACATTAAAATACCAAACAATCCAATTTTAAAATGGGCTACAGAGGTATACAGAGGATTCTTAACAGAAGAATCTCAAATGGTTGACAGACAATTAAGGAATTGCTCAACATCCTTAGTCATCAGAGAAATGCAAATCAAAACAACTCTGTGATACCATCTTACACCCATCAGAATGGCTAAGATCAAAAACACTGAACACAGCTTATGTTAGAGAGGATGTGGAGCAAGGGGAACACTTCTTCACTGTTGGTAGGAGTGCAAACTGGTATGGCCACTTTGGAAATAAATATGGTGGTTTCTCAGAAAATTAAGAATCATTCTACCTCAAGACCCAACCATACCACTCTTGGGCATATACACAAGGAATGCTCAATCATACCACAAGGCCACTTGATAAACTATGATCATAGTAGCATTATTTGTAATTGTCAGAATTTAAAAAAAACAACCTAGATGCCCCTCAACTGAAGAATGGATAAAGAAAATGTGGTACATATACACAATGGAGTACTACTCAGCAGAAAAAAAAATGACATCATGAAATTTGCAGGCAAATGGATGGAACTAGAAAATATCATTCTGTGTGAAGTAACCCAGACTCAGAAAGACAAACACAGTATGTACTCACTCATAAATGGATACTACATGTAAAGAAAACGATAATCAGACTATAACCCCTAGCTCTAGAGAAGCTAGATAACAAGGAGGACCCTAAGAGGGATGCATGGATCATCCTGGGAAAGGAAAATAGATGAGATCTCCATGAGTAAACTGGGGGTGAGGAGGGGCGATTGAGCGTAGGGGATAGCAGATGAGTACATAAGACAATGGGTTGGTCCAGCTGGAACAGGCGCAGAAAGGGAGAACAATGAAAGAGATAACTTTATAGAGGGAGACATCATGTGGATAGGAGAAACCTAGTGCTAGGGAAGTTCCTAGGTATCCACAAGGATAACCTCAGCTTAGACTACTAGCAGTAGTGGAGAGGGTGCCTGAGCTGGTTTACCCAGTAATCAGATAGGTGAATACCCTGACTGTCATCACAGAGACTTCATTCGGTAACTGATGGAATAAGATGCAGAAATATACAGCCAAGCACCAGGCCAAGCTCCAGGAGTCCAGTCGAAGAGAGGGAAGATGGATTCTATGAGCACGGGGCATTAAGACTATGATGGGGAAATCTATAAAAACAACTGAACCAAGCTAGTGGGAACTCATAAACTTTAGACCAACAGCTGTGGAGCCTCCATGGGACTGGACTAGGCCCTCTGCATAAGTGAGACAGTTGTGTAGCTTGATCTGCTTAAGGGGCCCCTTGGCAGTGGGATCAGAATCCATCCCTGGTGCATGAGCTGGCTTTTTGGAGCCCAGTGTCGATGGTGGAACACCTTAAGCAGCCTTGGTACAGGGGGAAGGGCTTGAGCCTGCCTCAACTGAATGTACCAGGCTCTGCTGACTCTCCATGGGAGGCCTTATCTTGTTGGAGGAGGAAATGGGGCATAGGTTGAGGGGAGAACTGGGGTGTGAGAGGAGGGACGAGAGGGGAACCTGTGATTGGTATGTAAAATGAATAAAAAATTTCTTAGTTAAAAAAATAAGAAAACTATTTTGGCTCCTTCTAATAACTTAAAATTACATTCACATTTTGATTCATCTATACATATGATTTTAAGAAGAGATTAGAGGATGTCTTAGTCAATGTTCTATTACTTCACAGAGAAACCATGACTATGGAAGATATTTAATTGGGGCTGGCTTACACTTTTAGAGTTTTAGTTCATTACTGCCATGGCAGCAGCATGGTGGCAGGTAGGCAGATAGGGTCCTTGAGAATGTGCTGAGATTTCTACATCCAGATTGGCAGGCAGAAAGAACATAAAATACTGGGCCTGGTGAGAACAACTGAATCCCCAAGGCCCACCTCCAACAAGGCCACACATCCTCATTCCTTTCAAGTTACACCACTCCTTAATGACTAAGCTTTTAAATATATGAGCATGTGGGGGACATTCCTATGTAACCCATCACAGAGGACTACTTCTGTTTGCATTCAGGTTGTAGAACTCTTTAGAACCAACTTCTTAACTCAAAGCAAAAGTTTGATAATCTGCAAGCTCCTAACTGTAATTCAGTCCACTGAGGACACGAAATTGCAAAATGACCAAAATAAATGAATAAATACCAAGAAAAAAAGATTATAAAAAGTACCAAGAGAAGTACATTTCATGAGTTTTGTTCATGATGCATGTCAAAGGATGGCTGTGTTACAAGGAGTATTCTCCCTCCAGTCTTTGTAATGATCCATTTTCTTTTGTTTTGAAGTAAATGGCTTGATGTCACACATTTCAGATGATCCCTTGCTGTTGTGTGTTATCTATTCTTTCTAGTGACTATCACCAGTAGCCAGAGTATATTTTTTGTTTATGTCTTCTATACACAAATGGAATAACTCTTTCAACTTAACTAAGGCATTATTACCTACTGTGGCTATAACATTGGCACTCTGAGATACAAATGTAAAAGATGAATAGCTTTGTTTATTTTAAAAAATGCACATTTAGAAGATTATTTTAATTATAGATCTTAGTAATTTCAGAATGTTTTCTCTTTAACCTGATAACCATTATATATAATTTTACTGGGAATTTTCTTGAAGAAGATCAGTAGAAAACTGTGCACTTGTGTTATAAAGCTTACAGGTATCTTGATACCAAAAATTGAAGAAAACATAAAGAATGAAAGTCTATTCTGCCCCAAACTGTAAAATTTCTTAACAAAATAAGAGCAAATCAAATACAAAAATATTTAAAGATAATAGCAATGTGTCAGAAAGAAATAAGATATATCAGAGAAACAACAAAACACGTAAAATAGTCTGCAGTGGATTCTACAATATCCCAGATATCATAAAAAGAAAAACGGTAATATGTGAAAAAAATTTGTTCTAAAAACTTCAGATTCCATTTGTGTTTAAAATGCTCATAAAGAGGAACAATGTGAACTCTTCAGTCTGGAACAGGCCTCATCCAACTAGCAACAGACGATTTAATTAATGGGATAAAACACAATACTTTCACCTTGTATTGAGATAGAGTCACAAAGCAGGACATAGGAACAAGAAAAGCAGGGGATCTTTTCTTATGAATGTCAGACATAAGCCATGATGAGTACCTTCCCCATTATACAGAGCACATTATACAATGTCGCTACAACGATGACATTACCCGCTTTTACTCTCCAAGCACACACAAGTAGAGCATTTCTTCAGAACTCTTAAGTGCTTGAAGCTTCTTATTTGCATTCATTTAATCCTTCATGGCCGGGTTGCCATTGCCCCTGGAGTCTCCCCCTTGTCTCATATATGAGGCACCATCCTGCAAGCTGCTACTTTGTGTCTTCTGTTTTGCAGAAGCTTGCATGACGCCTGGAATCGGAACTCAGCCGGACATCATTAACCACCATCCAGTGACACTTCAGAGCGGTGAGACAGCACTTCCAGCTCTGTTTTGTTGTGATCTGGCATGGCAGTGGGTGTTTGTTGGTGTATTTTACTTTGTTTCCAGTTTACGTCTTCTGGAAAGGAGGGATGACATGTCACATGATGGAGTAAAGACAAAATTCCCCGGGTCACAACAGAAACATCCTCCCGTTTTGCCTCACAGACAAAAGCCTCAGATCTTCATTGCACACTGGGAATACAAAACAGGCATGTTTTAAATCTCACTCACTCTCCTTGGAGGCTGTGAGAGACAGCGCTATATATTTTGATTTACAAAATGAAAGATACAAATGTGTAAGAACATTTGTTCAGTACTCAACGCTATGGCAGTTGTTTTACGCATGTCACTGGCCTTCTCATTGGACCTATTGCCAACTGAGTTCAACATTGGTAACAAAAGAAATACTTTCATTACCTGAGAAACCTGAGCTGCTTGTGTGGCACTGGTTTCTAAGTGAGTATGATCCATCTAAAATGCATATTATTTATGTTTTTTTTTTCATCTTAGGTGTTCTAATCATTTCTCCTCTTTTGTTTGTCTAGTGGACCATTTTAAAAAAAAAACAAAAAACTTCTTTATATAAAAAATTCCTTGATTTTTTGCATGCTATGTCTATTTTACATAAGTCATTAGTTATTAGGAAGAAATAAAAAAAACACAAGATATGCAGTATTTTATAAGAAAAAAGTATATTTAATAATTTCCCTAGTCTTCCAAAGTTCACATAAAGACCAGAAAACCCTTGCTGTTTGATTATTTCTGAAATCCTAACAAAAAAATATTTGTTTTCTCTTTCTCACTCAAAATGTCTAATTTACTTAAACAAGAGATGTCTCAAGAGATTTTTGCAGATACAATGCAATGTGGTTATCTCTAGGCACTATGTTGTACAGTATACCTCTAGCGCTTCTTCTTGTGCAATCAAAGCCTTTTGCACACTGATAGCAAGTACCATGATCTGCCTCTACAGCACCTCCCTTACAAACAGCTGGGAACTGTCTTTGCTGGATTCAAGTTTTCTAGGCTGCTCATGTAATTAGAATCATGCAGCCTCTCCTTCATGACTCTTCATATATGTAGCATGATATCACCATTTCCATAAGATTTACTCCTTTCATGGGATTTTCTTCTTTCTGAAGGATGACTATAATTCCATTTTTCATATGTGTTACATTTTATCTAAATACTCAAACACTTATGAACATTGAAGTTGTTCCTTCATCTTGGCCATTGTGGACGGTGCTATAATACACATGGGAGTTTACATATTTTGTGAAATGCTTAGGTGTATCCCAACGTATTTTTTCATTTACTTTGTCAAGATTCACATTTTAAATATCTTTTACAACTGGGGATGGAAACTCAGCTCAGTTGGTAGAATGCCTGTCTAGCACGCTCTTCTAATTTTCCTGTTTCATGCTTCTGCAATCATGTGTTCCCATGCTCTTGATTCCTGGAAACCACCAAGTTGTACTATAATTTTATCTTTTTAGGTCTATCACATAATTAAGCACAATGCCTTAGAGTTTTACACCCGTGATTGGTTGTATCAATAGTATATGTTTGCTTTGTAGCATTATGGAATAAAAATATACCATCTTTTTAAATCTTTGCAATCTTTGGTGTGTGTAAGCTGTCATGTACATCACTGTGGGCATGTAAGTGCCATGTGCTAAGGTAGAGGTCAGAGGTCAACTTGGGCATTGGTCCTTGCCTTTCCCTTTTTTGAGATAAGATCACTTGTTATGTGCTGCCAATTCCAGGTTACCTGGCCTAGAAGCTATTAGGGATTCTTCTGTCTCCAGTTTTCCTTTGGAGAAGTACACTGAATATTTCCATTGAGACTCACTTCTCAACATCTGGCATTATGCACATTCTGAGAAAGTGAAGACAGGCCACCAGACTGGCCTGTCAAGCCTGTCTTCACTAAGGAATCTCCCTAGAATGACCACTCCTCTTTTGTGCTTTTATTCACTGTAAGGTACTTGAAGTGTTTCCAATTTTGGAAATTACTAATCAAGTTGCAGAAAAAGTTTACTGATAGATTTTTGTATGAATGTAAGTTTTCATTTCCTTATGGCAAATATGCAAATTTTGGATCTAACAATAGACATGTGTATTCATCTTTAAGAAAGTTTTATGCAGCCACATCATTTCACGTTCCGGAAACAAATTATGTGAGTTTCAACTGCTTTGCTTTCTCATCAGCATTTGATGATATCGATATATTTTTGATATAGCCATTCTTATAAAGCTATAGTGGAATTTCATTTCAGTTTTAATTTGCACTTCCCAGTGATATTAAACTGATGCTCAGACAGCAGACATCCTTTCATTTGTTTATTTCTAACTTCCTCTCTTCTTTAGTGATGTGCGTGCCCAGTCCTTTGGTGATTTCTCTTTAAAATTTGTATTATTCATTACTTTCTAATAAAAATACTTACAATGAGTTCTTACTACATTCTGGATACAAATTTTCGATCAGATACACCCCTTCCAGATAAATTCTAGTCTGTAGTTTTTCTTTTTACTTTTTAGCAGTGTATTCAATGTGATAAAATATATTAATATCAATTGATTTCAATCTATCTGTGGCTCCCATTGATGGCATGTGTTTTTGTGTAATCTCTAAAGCTTTGTCTAAATCAATTTTTTATTCTAAATGTTTCATATTAAAACATCTTCAAACACACTATTACTTTAAATACATTAATGATTAAATCTGTGTACTGGTATTTGTTTAAATTACCCCTTCAAAAATGTCTACTTTTATATAGACATGAATAGCACACTTTAGTATAACAAGCAAATGTTTAATCAAAGCCTCTTTCAAAGTTGGTTCCTCGAGTGCTGGAGAGATATAGTAATTAGGAGCTTCTTGCACTTTCAGAGGACTAAAGTTAAGTTCCCTCCACCCATATCAGGCAGCTCACAAATGCCCGTAACTCTAGCACTGGGGGATTCAATGTCCTCTTCTGGCCTCTTTGGACACACACACACACACACACACACACACACACACACACACACACACAGAGCGAGAGAGAGAGAGAGAGAGAGAGAGAGAGAGAGAGAGAGAGAGAATGCAAAATCTTAAAAATTAAACTCTCAAAATCCACAACCTGTCAAAATTCTAGCATTATGTGGGAGATACAAAGGACTTATTATCCCATAAATATTTATGATACCTAATCATATTGCCCAGTTAGGTCTTAGAAATGCTAAATTTACACATTTTGAGTTAATTGTATCACTCCATGAAGCAGAGTCTTTTGAGAATCTGTCACAGGCTGTTGCTCTTCACACATTGTACCTTCCCCAGTCTGAGGCAATGCATTTGGAGTTCTACACTGGCAAGCAGAAGCATTAATATTCCTAAGATCACCTGGCAATCCTGGAGAAAGTCAGATATCCCCTGAATGCACGTGATACAATCAAGAGTCAATGAAGAATTGTAAGAGGTCTTTGTGTGTTTACACAGCTTCAGAATTTCTCATTTTGATGGGTTCTTTTTGTTTTGCACAGACAGTATCTAAACACATAAACTGGTTATTTACTTTTCTGTTATTCTTTTACATGCTAACCAGTCTGTCTCTGCCACTTCTGGAGAAAAGCAACTGGTTCAGAATTTACAAAGAACAATGCATCATATATATCAATGCAAGACATATGCTTTCATATGTTAACACTTCAAATCATACTGAGCCATAGTTTGTTGCTTTTTAATATTTACTTTGCAGTATTTTCTCTTTTTTTCTTATTTAATTTTATGACCTGTTTATTTTCATTTTACAGTCCATGGGCTTGTGGAAAACAAATAGTTGTTTTGACTGCCCTGCAGAAAAGTAGCATTGTGTTGAAGGTCTACAGCAGCAGACATTGGTGTGGACTCTGCTGTAAAAGGGAGCTAACTGAAATGAAAGCATGCTGAGTATGAAGTGGCACAAGGGCAGAATTTTCATTTAGCGTGTTGCAGACACATGCTTCTGAGGCCACAGGGAACAATTCAGACCTGCCTAATGAAAACAGGAATTCCTCCTACTGCTCCTGCTTGAGACTGCTCCAAATGCAATGTACATCTAAGAAAAGCAGGATTAATGACCAAATTTTCTCTCCCTGTGACTGGTCATAATTCCTCTTGTTAACACGTAGCTGAGAAATGTTTAAAGGTATTTGCATTTTCTTAAGTCAAGGATTTCTTTTGATAGATATGATTAATAGTAAAGAAAAGGTCCTTTCCTTTATTAGCTAGTGTAGTTCAAGAGAAAGTAAGAAAATTGTAATCACAATTTATTTTTAACCAGAATATCTTTAAAATATGTAAAAGGTAACTTTAATAATCTTTAAAATAGATAAATGGTAACTTTAATAATTCTATGGCAATCCTGTAAAGCAAGTTTTATATTTAGATTATTAATTTTAGAATTATTCACTTTAGATTTAAGCTCATTATTATAATTAAATCACATTTGTCATCAAATGCTGTCATCCTTTTGAAAAATCAGTTGTATTAGTTTTACATTACTGTAACAGAACTTGTTATATAATCCAATTTTTAAGAAGCACATTGTGTTAAACTGTCCTCTAAATTTGTATCTCTGTACCATAGATTAGTGAAGCTCTCAAAGCTCACATGATATCAATGTCATGTCCCTTTCCCCTAGGTCCAGGGACTGTTGTGAAAGATGGGACAGGAAGATGTTAACAGCCAGAAGTCAAGGAAGACCATACAGAAAGAACATCTTCTGGACAAGACAGGACTGCTGAATTCACAAACTCATAGGAGCTGTGGTTATCTTCACAAAACCTGCTCGAGATCAGCCTGTCAAGATTCCATCACCCATCATGGTGGTGTGATGGAACTAATGAGTCACACCCATAGCCAAGGAGCTATTGTCAGCTGATGGCCTCTTGGGGAGGAAGAGTTGGTTTTTTTTTTAAGAGTATAGCCTCTGGTACGGATGGCCCCACACCCATGAGTACATATAAGCAGCATAAAGTGGAGGCATTGATTTAAAAAGAAAAGAATACAGCAGTAATTTAGAGGAGGTTAAGGAGGTCATAGATTGTTCTGGGAGGAGTTTGGGGTTATGGGGGAGTGAATATGACTAAAATATACTGTATGCATGAAATTCTGAATTGATTAATAAAATATGGAAAACAGAGGGAAATGTTATTCTGTCTCCCAGTGTTAGAAGTCTCAGTGTACAGTCAATTGTCCCATTGTTGTAGGCCTGGGATGCAATCAATGTATGCTATCAAGGGTTCAGGGCACAGAAAGCTATTTATATCATGATAGCTTGAAAGCAAAAGGACAGATAAAAAGGGCCATTATTCCCATCAATGACACTCCCAAAGTCCTACTAGTCCTCAGTAGAGCCTATCTCTTCTTAATGATTCCATCACCTCCCAATAATTCCAAGCTATCATTACGAACCTTCAGGGATGTTCAAAATCTCAACCAGAACATCCTTGATAATATCTTAGTCTTTTCATGCTCCTCAAAAAGATATGAGAACTCTTTAAAGTCAAATTGCATGGTCCTTCACTCCTAAGATGCACATTGAAATAGAAGCTCTGAATGCTGGATTTATCTTTGTTTCTTTAGAAGGGCAAATCAGGCCCCTATTTATCTGCTTTTTCTGGAGTGGCTGTCAAGAAGAGTCATTACAAACAGGCAGATCACTCTAAATTAAGAGATACCAATAACTAATATTCCTGACAGCTAAAGTGACATTGTGATTTTGAACAATAAAAAATTAAAATGTAACAAGAATAAACTAGATTTCCACATTCTATAATATTGAAAAAATATGGCTTGTTTTAAAATGAAAACAAGAAAGGGAAATAATCTTCAATTCACAGTCAAAATTGTACATGAACATAGTGGGTTGTAAGAAGCACCTTAGTGGGACTAAGTCAGGCTGTGTATAGTGGTACAAGGACAGGTTTCTCATTCCATGAGCTGCACAAACAGGCTTCACAGGTGTCACAGGGAGGTTAAAGTTTACTCAAATTAATCTGTACTAGCAATCATAATTGAGAGAAATATGTCTTCTATACTTGTTTCTTTCTATTATATGGTTTGATGTAGCATAATATATAAAGTATTGTATTTATCCTTTCTCTTTCTCTATTTTTCTCTTCAGTCTTCTAAACTTACATATCAATCTTTTTTTTGGGGGGGGGGGGTTCAAGACAGAGTTTCTCTGTGAAACAGTCCTGGATATCCTGGAACTCACTCTGTAGACCAGGCTGGCCTTGAACTCACAGAGATCCACCTGCCTCTGCCTCCTAAGTGCTGGGATTAAAGGCATGTGCCACCACGGACTGGCTAAAATCAACCATTTTTTTAATGACAAGGAAAATTCATTCTATTTTTTCCTAAGTGTGAAGTGATTGACCACAAAAGCTATTTACAAACCATTGGGAAATCTAGTAACATGCTTAAGAATTAGTTTGCAATATTGTATAATTGTTGAGTAGTGCAAATAATTAACACTTTCATATCTTTCCTTGCTCAACCCTTCAACCAGCTAAAGATTCTAGCAGTGCTGAGGAAGCATCACTTACATCTGCAACTTTCACCAACAGGGGCTTCTATTCATTTGTTATTGCAAACGGTAATGTTGAAGTAGCATCTCATGACAGTTGATGCAATAAGAGATAAACTGATAAAATGGAAAAATATAAATTTAAAGTTTTTCCAGTATATAAAATTCTGCTGTTTCAAGATTAAGATCTTACCTTAGTAAGAGTGAGTATTCATGTGTGTGTGGGTGTGTCAATGAGGTGCCCCTTTGCAGCTTCTTGGACTCCTTGATGAAAGAATTGAAACACAGACTTAGAATGGGAACTCAAGGATAATTTATTGGACTTAGAGGAGGCAAGCAATGGCAAGGGAATGGGACAGAGGCTATAGGTGGGGAGAGGATAAAGTCACTTTTAACACCTTAGAGGACAAAGTAGGTACATTGGGAAAAGAAGAACTAGGCCCCCAGTGCTTTGTTTCCAGCAGATTCTACTGAAGGGGAAAAAGCTATCCTTCTCCTTTGGTAACAAGGGCTTTTGGTGTGATAACAGCACTCCACACTTTTTGGCCAAACAAGGAGGGAATATGAATTATTATCTGGTGGTCTAACATTATTGACAACTAAGAGTAGCTCTAGGTACCCTAGAACCCAGGAAGAGGTCAATGCAGGAAGGAATGACAACTCATTGCATGTATTATTGGGAGTCCACTTCTTTTTTTATTATAATTTTTTATTTTATAATTTAATTTAATTTTACATATCAGCCACAGATTCCCTTGTTCTCCCCCCCCCCCCCCCGCCTCCCCCTCCAGCCCACCCCTCATTCCCATCTCCTCCAGGGCAAAGACTCCCCTGGGGATTGAGTTCAACCTGGTAGATTCAGTCCAGGCAGGTCCAGTTCCCTCATCCGGGGCTGAGCAAAGTGTCCCTGCATAAGCCCCAGGTTCCAAACAGCTAGCTCATGCACTGAGGACAGGTCCCGGTCCCACTGCCTGGATGCCTCCCAAATGGTTCAAGCTAATCAACTGTCTCATTTATCCAGAGGGCCTGATCCAGTTGGGGGCCCCTCAGCTATTGGTTCATAGTTCATGTGTTTCCATTCATTTGGCTATTTGTTCCTGTGCTTTTTCCTATCTTGGTCTCAACAATTCTCACTCATAACAAACCCTCCTCTTTCTCGTCAGTTGGACTCCTGGAGCTCCACCTGGGGCCTGGCCAATTGAGAGCAGCAAAGGAAAAAGGCCAAGTGACTGGGAGTCCACTTCTTAATGCTATGAATGGTCCAGAAAGGAATAACTGGAAGTCAGTTTGGCTGCAATCAGTTTTGCTGTCTTTGGGCAAGTTTGAGGCCCCTGCTGTCTTCATCTTTAAGTTTGCAGTAGTTGAAATCATGCTATGCCACTTTATTGCCTACTGAGCGGCCAGCACTTGTTCACCGAATGCAGCCGTGAAAGGCTGGTGCTTCGAGAGGCGTTACAAACAGCTTTGAGGTTTTTCATTACGTTTGAAGCCCGTTTCCCTGACAGAATATTGCTAACCACTGACCTTTCAGTTTTCCACCAAAGAGATCGACATTGATATTTTTATGTCTTAAATGGTGCCTTTCTTCTTAACTAGCTTCCCTGGTCCCATTCGTATGTCTGTCTCCCAATCATAGAGTTGTTGGGAAGTACTTCATTCACAGATAATGTTAGTCTTATGTGAACTATAACCATAATTTATTAAATATTGTGCTAAGTTAAATATATAATTGTTTATTCTCAAAATGAGCAATTACTTTTAGTGTGAAGAATACAGGGTACCAATCTTTAAGTTCCAGAAACACATCTCTAATTATTTACAGAACGTTCTTGAGCAGAATAAGAAGCATCAAACTTAACATTCCTACAATAATGTGAGTGATACTCTATAGAACATATTGTAATTATTTTTCTGTGTAAGTCAAAATGTCACTGACTTCTTTTATTTTGTGATTCTTTGTCTTTCTCTCTCTCTTTATGTGTTTATGTTTGTTTGGGTATGCATATATAAACAGATCCATGTATATGTGTCTGTTTGCATACAAATGTGTGTATATGTTTGTTCATATGTGTGTTTGTGTGCATATATGTGCACATGCATTTGTGTGTATGTATATATATATATGTGTGTGTTTATATGGGTATGTCGTGTCATTATGTAAGTGTGTGTGTGTGTGTGTGTGTGTGTGTGTGTGTACTGTGTATGCAGGCCAGAAGACCAGAGGATAATTTTGGAAGTCATTCATCAGGAGATGTCATGTAACTTGTTTTATTTATTTATTTATTTACTTACTTTTAAGACAGCGTCTCTCCTTGGAATGTGCCTGACTTGGTTAGTCTGGCTAGCCAACAAGCTTCATGGATCCCATTATGTGTGCTCTCCAGCACTGAAGCACCGATATTAGAAGCTTACACCACCATGCCTGGATTTTTACATGGTGCTGGGGGTTGACCTCAGGTCTTCATGCTTTCAAGACAGCACTTCGCATACTGGCTGAGCTGTCTTTCTAGCCGTTCATGGTTCTTTTATATTTCAGTCAATTTCTATTTACTCTAATGGTAAATTTGTTACAGTAGTCTAAATAATAATTACAGTAATTTTCATCACCTATTAAGTTCAAAAACATACGAACTCGTTCACCAGAAGCCTACAACCTTTCCCACTTTACAAAGATTCCTTCTAAGAAAAATTAAAGTGTCATAGGCTTGCCATGGCCACTAAATTGGTCAAGAGAGTTCTGCTGTCAAATACTCACAATATAAATAGTGACAGATCTAGATGAAATTCTAAACAGTCTTATTAAATAAGAAACAGAACCAAAAAAGCCCAAAAGATGAAAGCACTAGTGAAGCCTTTAGCTTACCAGTCACTGCTATCCTTCCCCTGAGAGAGACTTTCTCCTGTGTGACCTGTCTTTTTATTGCCTTTCTGTTCTACCTTCTCATTGGCTCTAAACCCAACCACATGATTTCCTCATCACTGCCTGTCTATACAGACCTCCACGTCTCTATGGTTCATACTGAGATTAAAGGTTGGGGGTCACTGCTTGGCTGTGTCCTTGAACACACAGAGACTCTGCCTGCCATGTTATCAGATTAAGGGCATGTGCCACCACCACCGGACTTCTGCTAAATGGCTTGCTTTAGCTCTGATCCCCAGGCAACTTTATTTATTAACATACACATAAAATCACATTTCAGCACAAATAAAATATCACCATAGACAGATTTATCTGGGATGTTTGTAAACACTGCTTTCTGAGTCTAAAATTATTCACAACTAGATAATTACATTTTATATTTATAGATGTAGGCTATAAACTCATTTTACTAGGTTCTTAATATAAATTCTATTCTACTGTCTACTAGAATTACCATATTGCTCTTTCAGTTGTAGAATGTTCTTAGAGTGGTTGGGGGATGAAGTGGGGGGGAAATGGGGGTGAGCAAGAGAAGGGGAGGAGAGGGGAACTGTGGTTGGTATATAAAATGGAAAAAAATCTTTGAAACAAAAAAATTAGAAAAAAAGAATTCCCTTTACTAATGAGTATATAAAATAGAAACATATGGATATGCTAATATATCTATATTCACATATAGGTATTTTAATATTTATTTTTCTTTTTGATTTGACCAAACACATAATATGAAACAGCTGAAAGGAAAGAAAATTTGTGTCTCACTGTCTGAGAACACAGTGTTTCATGGTAGGAAGTTCACGGACACAGTAAGTTACATCTTACTGTGGTGGACCAGGAAGCAGAGAAAGAACAAGAAAAAATCCAAAAATAATCTTTAAGATTTGTACCCTCCCCCTAAATACTTCCTACTATTAGGTTCTACTCACACTCAAAATGTTCCATGATCTTCCAAAATAGTGCCATCTATTGTGGACCAATTATTTAAACAAATATTTAAATATATGAGCCTGTAGTAGATACACATTCGGACAATGACTATGTATCTGCATATATATATATATATATATATATATATATATATATATATATATACTCTAATTCACATATATATCCATAAACACATATAAATATAATACACACATATATGTGTCTATGTATGTGCATGTACGTGTATGTATATGTGTGTGTGAATCTGTTGTGTTTCATTCTTATCCACTAGTAACCATATTTTTTTTTTCTTGTCCTATGAGACTGGCTGACTTTTTAATTTTGGGTTCCACATATAATAAGATTACAGTTTGTTTTTCCCAGTCACATTTTGCTTAGTATAGTATATTTGTTACATTTCCATCACTCTGTCCAATTTGGAGAAATTACTTCATGACAGAAAGACTCATTGTTGCTCATGGTGAGGGAAGTGTGACAGAGCAGTGTAATTAACACCATCACAGCCAGGAAGCAGAGAGGAAAGAGAGATGCTGAAGAAGCTAGTGTGAGATTATGGTGGTATTTTATTTGTACTGAAATGTGATTTTAATTGTATGTTAATAAATTAAGTTGCCCAGGGGTCAGAGCTATTAGTGCCATAGCAAGAGCATGGCGGTGGTGGTGCACGCCATTAATCCCAGCACTTGGTAGACAGAGCTAGGTAAATCTCTGTGTGTAAAAGGATACAGCCAGCATTGGAGACACATGCCTTTAATCTCAATCCCAACCATAGAAGACCTGGAAGTCTTTACAGACAGGCAGTGACGTGGCATGGGTTTACAACCAATGAGAAGGCAGAACCAAAAGTCTTTATAAAGAAAAACAGACAGGAAGTAGCTCCTTTTTCGGAGAGCTCTCTTGGCTGAAGAGGATCCCTGAAGCAGGAAGGGTAAGGCTCTTAGCTCTGACCTCTTGGCTTTCTTCTCTGAATCGGCTCTGTGTTTCTTATTTAATAAGACGGTTGGTTACATCTACATGAGATGTAGCCTGAAGAACATCTCCCATGGCCCATATTACCAAGTGGACATTACCACCAGTCTTTACCACATCCACCACAATGCTATTATATTGTCAGTCAATTAAGGAATTATGTCATTCATTAGGTCAGATCCATAAAGATACAATGGTGTCTGGAAAACCATCACAGATGCATCCAGAGGCATCCTTACTAATATCTATGTATTTCTTCTTCCAACCAAGATAATAAATATGATAACTCATCAGACATAATTTCTTTGAGTCAACTCATATCATTTCAGATTGGAAGAGTTCTTTCTTTGTATTGAGGGATGATTTAATACACATCATCATATGTTATGCCTTTGGCATTTTTGTGCCCATGGTGTTTATACTGTTGGGCTATTTTAGTTATTGTGAATAATGCCACAATGAAAATGAGGATGAAGACATTGCTTTGAGAAATTGATTCCATTTCATTTGGACTTGTACCCAGAAATAGCTAGAACTAGGTCAGTTGATAACTCCACTTTTAATGAATTTAGGAAACTTCTGCTGTTTTCCATAATGTCTACACCAATTTTCATTTCCGTTAACAGTGTACAGTGTTGCCCTTAGCTCCATATTCTTGCCAACATCCACAATCCTTTGTATTAAAAAAAAAACAGTCACCCTAAAATGTATGAGGTCATTTCTCATTTAGGTTTTCACTCCCCTTTATCTGATATTAATCGAAAAATGATTTCATGCACCAATTGCTCATTTATTTGTATGTGTTGACTAGTAAATTTTCAAGGTATGTGCCCATTTAAATGTTGTTGGATTTTGATTTTTGACTTCTTTTTATTTAATTCTTTGTGTTACATTTTGTGGATAATAAGTCTTTGTGAGTTGTGTGGTTACAAACATCTTCTTTTCTATAGGTTAATTTTTATTCTTTTGATTGTTTCCTTTACTGTTGGGAAACTTCTTAGTTTGATGTAATATCTGTCTAGTTTTGTTTTTCCTCTACTGCTTTTGGGTTCATAGCTAAAAATATCATTGTTCAGAACAATGTCTAGAAACGTTCTCCTTATATTTTTTTCCAGTGATTTTGGAGTTTCAGGTCCTATATTTAAATGTTTGATCTCTTTTTAGATAAGTTTTGTATACAATGTAAGATGAAGATCCAATTCCATTATTTTCTGTTATGCTACAGTTCTCAGCAAACCAATTACTGAATAGGTTCTCATTCTCCCATTTCATAATTTTTGTGTTCTTGTAAAATATTAGTGGATGCATGTGTTTATCAGTGGCCTCTCAAGGTGATAATGTATATACATTTTTATTAGTAGTCTCTATATCCCATTGGTCTATTTTCTGCTTTTCTTGATGGTGGCATGATTTTTAATTTTTCTCTTTTCTAAAATTTTATTAATTAAAATAAAATCATATCAATGCCCTTCTTTCTTCTCCTCCCTCTAAGCTTTCTAATAGAAAGAAGACAAATGAAGTATAATTATTACTGCTAAGGACACAAACAGCAGGCAAACAACAAATTGACTCCAGTCAACACCACCTTTCATTAACAGCATTAAATGTTAATGGCTGAGTTCTGTAGCCCCTAGGCCCCCTCCACAACCACTCCCCTGAGGCACCAGCAACTGCCTACCAGAGCCACATGCCTCTCCTGCACCCATTGGAAGGAAGAGGTAAGGCCCCTATCTCCCAACTGGAAAGCCCAGTTTTCTAGCCTTTAAGCACCAGGTGTATGTGCCCCTCCCCCGAGCCACTGCAGCCCCAGAGACCAAGAAGCATCCTCCCTCTCAACTATCTTCCCTGGCACCAATGACTACTGGAGCCACACCCCTCCTGCACTCACTGGGAAGAAGAGGTAAGGCCCCTATCTCCCAACTGGAAAGCCTAGTTCTCTAGCTCCTAGGCCTCAGGGATACATTCCATGCCCCTTCCCTCAGCTACTGCAACCATAGGTCCCACCTACACTGATTGGGAAAAGAGGACCCAGAGTTCCACCAGTACACAGTAAAGGAAGAAATGGGTAGAAGGCAGTGTAGCACACATTCAACAACATAAATAACAATATGACACCACCAGAACAACAAGACCTGAATATCCCAATGCAAATGATCCAGAAGAAAATGACCCTAAAATTAAATTTATGAAGATGATAGAGACCCTGAAAGAAGAAATGAAAAATTCCCTTAAAGAAATGGAGGAAAAGACAAACAAAAAAATAGAAGAAATCAATAAATCCCTTAAAGAAAGCCAAGAAACCTAAGGAGAAACAAATGATGAAGGAAACAGTTCAAGATCTAAAAATTAAAATGGAGACAATAAAGAAAACACAAATAAAGAGATTTCAGGGAAAGGAAAATCTAAGTAAAACAAACAGAAACTACAGAGGCAAGCATAGATAGGAGAATACAAGAGATGGAAGAGAGAATTTCAGGAGATGAGGATACCATAGAGGAAATAGATTCATCAGTCAAAGAAAATGGTAAACCCAGCAAATGTTTAACACAAAACATTCAGGAAATCTGAGACACTTTGAAAAGACCAAATCTAAGAATAATAGGGATAAAAAGGGAAAAGAATTCTAGCTCAAGGCACAGAAAATATATTCAATAAAAACCAAAGAAGAAAACTTTCCCAATCTAAAGAAAGACATGCCTATGAAGGTACAAGAAGCTTGCAGAACAACAAATAGACTAGACAAAGAAGAAGAAGAAGAAGAAGAAGAAGAAGAAGAAGAAGAAGAAGAGGAGGAGGAGGAGGAGGAGGAGGAGGAGGAGGAGGAGGAAGTCTCCTCACCATATAATAATGAAAACACTAAATATACAGAATAAAGATAGAATATGAATAGCAGCAAAGGAAAAAAGTCAAGTAACATAAAAGCCGACCTAATAGAATTACACCCGACTTCTCAGTGGAAACTCTGAAAAGCAAAAGGTCCTGGACAGATGTTCTGAAGACACTAAGAGACCATGGATGCCAGCCCAGACTACTTTACCCAGTAAAGCTTTCAATCACCATAGATGGAGAAAACAAGATATTTCATAACAAAACGAGGTTTAAACATTATATATTTACAAATCCAGCCCTACAGAAAGTGCTAGAAGGAAAACTACAACCCAAGGAAGTTAGCTGCAACTACTAAAATGTAGGCAATAGATAACCTCACAACAGCAAATCCCAAAGTAACACACACACACACACACACACACACACACACACACACACACACACTACCACCACCACCAACCAAACCAAAAAATAACAAGAATAAACAATCACTGGTCATTAATAACTCTTAATATCAATGGACTCAATTTGCTTATAAAAAGACACAGGCTAACACAATGGGTATGGAAACAGGATCCATCCTTCTGCTACATACAAGAACCACACTGCAACCTCAAAGACAGACATTACCTCAGAGTAAAGGGTTGGGAAATATTTTCCAATTAAATTGGCCTAAGAAACAGGCTGGTATAGCTATCCTAACATCTAACAAAATAGACTTCAAACTAAAATTAGTCAAAAGAGATGGAGAAGGATTTTTAATGTTCATCACAGGAAAAAATCCATCAAGATGAAGTCTCAATTCTGAACATTTATGCCCCAAACACAAGGGCAACGACGTTTGTAAAAGAAACATTATTAAAGCTTAAATCATACATCAAACCCGACACGTTAGTAGTGGAAGACTTCAACACCCCATTGTAGCTAGAGTTTTCCTGCCTGGCCCACAGTCAGGACAAATCTTTGTCACCCGCCAGTCCCACAGCCACTCAGATGCAACCAAGTAAACACAGAGACTTATATTGGTTACAAACTGTATGGCCGTGGCAGGCTTCTTGCTAACTGTTCTTACAGCTTAAATTAATCCATTTCTATAAATCTATACCTTGCCACATGGCTCGTGGCTTACCGGGATCTTCACATGCGGCTTGTCATGGTGGAGGCTGGCAGTGTCTCTCCCTCAGCCTTCCACTTCCCAGAATTCTTCTCCTTCTTGCCCCGCCTACACTTCCTGCCTAGCCAATGGCCAATCAGTGTTTTATTTATCGACTAATTAGCAACACATTTGCCATACAGAACATCCCACAGCACCCCATTCTCACCACTAGACAGGTCCACCAGGAAGAAACTTAACAGAGAAATAAGGCAACTAACAGATGTTATGACTCAAATGAACCTAAAAGACATCTGTAGAACATTTAACACAAACACAAAAGAATATACCTTCTTCGTAGCACCTCATAGAACCTTTCCCAAAATTGACCACATACTTGGTAACAAAACAAATCTCAACAGATACAAAAAAAATGGAATAACCCCCTGTAACTTACCAGACCAACATAGCTTAAGGTTAAAATTCAACAACAACACAAACTATAGAAAGCCTGCAAAATCATGGAAACTGAACAGTTGTTCAATGGACTCATCAATGGATCAAGGAAGAAATAAAGAACAAAATTAAAGACTTCCTATTATTCAATAAAAATGAATGAACAACACATCCAAACTTGTAGGACACCATGAAAGATGTGCTAAGAGTAAAGTTCATAGCACTAAATGCCTACATAAAGAAAGTGAAGAAATCTCACACTAGCAACCTAACAGCATGCCTAAAAGCTCTGGAACAAAAAGAAGCTCGAAAAACCAAAAAAAAAAAAAAAAAAAAAAAAAAAAGAAGAAGAAGCAAACTTACCCAGGAGGAGCAGACGGCAGGAAATAATCAAGTTGAGGGCTGAAATTGATAAAATAGAAACAAAGAGAACAATACAAAAAAAAAATCAATGAATCAAAGAGTTGGTTCTTTGAGAAAATCAACAAGATAGACAAACCTTTATCCAAACTAATCAAAAAGCACAGAGAGAATATCCAAATTAACAAAATCAGAAATGAAAAGGGGGACATAATAACAGAAACTGAGGAAATCTAGAGAATCATTAGGTCATACCTTGAAAACCTGTACTCCACAAAATTGGAAAATTTAAAAGAAATGAACAATTTTCTGGATAAGTATCATATACCCAAATTAAATTACGATCAGATTAAATAATTTAAATAGACCTATAACCCCTAAGGAAATAGAAGCTATTATTAAAATTCTCTTAACCAAAAAAAGTCCAGGGCCAGATGGTTTCAGTACAGAATTCTATCAGAATTTCAAAGAAAAACTAATATCAATACTGAAATTATTCTGAGCAATAAAAACAGAAGGAACATTGCCAAACTCTTTTTACGAGGCTACAGTTACCTTGATACTTAAACCATACAAACACACAACTAGGAAAGAGAACTTCAGGCCAATCTCCCTCATGAACATCAATGCAAGAATACTCAATAAAATACTGGCAAACCAAATCCAAGAACACATCAAAAAAATCATCCACCATTATCAAGTAAGCTTCATCCCAGAGATGCAAGGATGGTCCAACATACAAAAATCTGTCAATGTAATTCACTATATAAACAAACCAAAAGAAAAAAGCCACATGATCATCTCATTAGATTCTGAAAAAGCCTTTGACCAAATCTAACACCCTTTCATGAAAAAGGTCTTGGAGAGATCAGAGATACAAGGAACACACCTAAACATAATAAAGGCAATTTACAGCAAGCCAACAGCCAACATCAAACTAAATGGACAGAAACCCAAAGCGATTCCACTAAAATCAGGAACAAGACAAGGATATCCATTCTCTCTGTAGCTATTCAACATAATACTTGAAGTTCTAGCCAGAGCAATAGGACAACAAAAGGAGATCAAGGGGATACAAATTGGAAAAGAAGAAGTCAACTTTTTTGCTATTTGCAGACTATGATAGTACATAAGTGAGCCCAAAAATGCTTCCAGGGAACTCCTACAGCTGATAAACACCTTCATTAATGTGTCAGGATACAAGATTAACTAAAAAAAAAAAATCAGTAGCCCTCCTATATACAAATGATAAACAAACTGAGAAAGAAATCGGAGAAACATCACCCTTTACAATAGCCACAATAACAAAAAATATCTTCGGCTAACTCTAACTAAACAAGCAAAAGACCTGTGTGATAAGAACTTTAAGTCTCTGAAGAAAGAAACTGAAGAAGATATCAGAAAATGGAAAGATCTCCCATGCTCTTGGATAGGTAGGATCAACATAGTAAAAATGGCAATCTTATCAAAAGTGATCTATAAATTCAATGCAATCCCCATCAAAATCCCAATGCAATTCTTCACAGACCTGGAAATAACAGTACTCAAGTTGATGTAAAAAACAAAAAGACCAGGATAGCCAAAACAATCCTGTACAATAAAGGAACTTCTGGAGGCATCACCATTCCTGACTTCAAGCTCTACTAAGAGCTACAGTAATAAAAAACAGCTTGATATTGGTATAAAAACTGACTTGTGGACAAATGGAATCCTATCAAAGACCCTGACCTTAATCCACACACCTATGAACACTTGATTTTTGGCAAAGAAGCCAAAACTGTACAATGGAAAAAAAGAAAACATCTTCAATAAATGTTGCTGGCATAACTGGATGTCTACATGTAGAAGAATGCAAAAAGATCCATATCTATGCAAAGAACTCAAGTCCAAATGGTTCAAAGACCTCAGCACAAATCCAGTTACACTGAACCTGATAGAAGAGAAAGTGGGAAGTAGTCTTGAACTCATTGGCACAGGAAACCACTTCCTAAATATAATACCTGTAGCACAGACACTGATATCAACAATTAATAAATGAGACCTCCTGAAACAGAGAATCTTCTCTAATGCAAAGAACACAGTCAATAAGACAAAACAGCAGTCTACAGAATAAGAAAAGTTTTTTTCCAAACCCCACATCTGACAGAGGGCTGATCTCCAAAATATATGAAGAACTCAAGAAACTAGACATCAACATATCAAATAATCAAATTAAAAAATGAAGTGCAAATCTAAACAGAGAATTTTCAACAGAAGAATCTCAAATGGCTGAAAGACACTTAAGGAAGTATTCAATATCCTTAGCCATCAGTGATTTGCCAATCAAAAGGACTCTGAGATACCATCTTACACCTGCCAGAATGGCTAAGATCAAAAATACTGATGACAGCTTGTGATGGAGAGGATGTGGAGCAAGGGGAACACTCCATCACTCCTGGTGGGAGTGCAATCTTGTACAACCACTTTGGAAATCAGTATGTCTGGTATCTCAGAAAATTAGGAATGAACCTACCTCAGGACCCAGCAATATACCCAAAAGATGATGATCAACCACATCACAAGCACACTTGCTCAACTGTGTTAATAGCAGCAATATTTGTAATAGCCAGAACCTGGAAACAACCTAGATGTTTCTCAACTGAAAAATGATAAAGAAAATATGGTACATTTACACAATGGAGTATTATGCAGTAGTAAAAAAAAAAGTGCCATCATAAAGTTTGTAGCCAAATGGGTAGAACTAGAAAAATTATTCTGAGTAAGGTAACCCAGACCCAGAAAAACAAACATGGTATACACTTACTCATAAGTGAATACTAGTTGCAAAGCAAAGGATGAATAGGCTGTAACTCCCAACCCCAGAGAAACTAGGTAAAGAGGAGGACCCTGAGAGGGACACACACAGATCACCCAAGAATGGGGAAGGGTTAAGATCTCCTGTGTAAACTGGGAGGAGGGGCTTAGGAACATGAGGACTTGAGATGGCTGAATTCAGGGAGGGACAGAGAGGTAGAATAATGAAAGAGATATCTTGACAGAATGAGCCATTACAGAGTTAGAGAGAAATATGGTGCTAGGGAAATCACCAGGAACTCACAAGGATGTCACTAGCTAAGACTCATAGCAATGGTGGAAAGATGCTTGAACTAGCCTTCCTCTGTACTTAGATCAGTGAATACCCTAATTGTCATCATAGAACCTACATCCAGCAACTGGTGGAAGCAGATGCAGAGACCCATAGCCAAGCACTTGGCCAAGCTCCTGAACTTCAGTTGAAGAGAGGGAGGAGGGACTATAAGAGTAAGAGGGGACATAATCCTGATGGGAAAAACCAGAGACAGCTGACCAAAGCTAGAGGGAGCCCAGGGACCTTGGACTGACAGCTGGAGAGCCTGCATGGGACTGCAGTAGGCCCCTTAAATGAGAGTGACAGATGTGTGGCTTGATCTATTTGTGAGTCCCTGGCAATCGGACCAGGACTCATCCTGAGTACATGAACTGGCTTTTTTAGAGCCCATTCCCTACGGTGCCATGCCTTACTTAGTCTTGATGTAGGGGATAGGGGCTTGGGCCTGCCCCAACTTGGTATGCTAGCCCATGCTGAATACCCAAGGGAGGCCTTACCTCCTATGAAGAGTGGATGGAGTTGGGATGGGGGAAGGAGAGGGGATGGAGAAGGGGAGAGAGGGGGAACAGTGGGTAGTATGCAAAATGGAAGAAAAAAACTTTAAATAAAAAAGTAAACCTAAAAAAATGTTAATGTCTTCAACTTTCTAATCAAAAGATACAGTTTAGTTGAATAGATCAAGAAGCAGAATCTTTCTGTTGTCTCTAAGAAACACATTTTAGCCTTAAAGATAGGCATCACTTCAATGTGAAAAGTTTTGCTCACTGTAGAATATTTTTAATTGCTGTATCTTTTGTTTGCTTTAAATGCAAACAGGAGAGATGCCTGTAAGTTTTGTTTCACTACCCCTTAGGCTGACTTTGAACTTACAAATCTTTGGACTCAGTTTCCTGAGTATTGGGAAATACACTCTTTCACTCAAAATTTCTTTAGCTATTTGGAGCTCTTCATAGTCTGTTACAATGTTTTTTATTTAGGATGTTTTTATTTCTGTGAAAAAATGATATCATGGCTTTGATAGGGATTCCACTGAATCTATAAATGGTTTTGGAAAGAATAGGGATTTCAAAAATATAAATTAAGCAATTCATTAACCTGAGATGTGTTTGACTAGTTTATTTCTCAGTAGTCCCATTGATGTCCTAAAGTTTTCCACGTGAAGATCTTTCACCTCATAGGCTGAATTTATTTTTAAGTATTTCATTCTTTTTGATGCTATTGGGTGAATCTTTTTATAAATTTCATTTTCAGATATTTTACTTTCTCGTTATTTTAGGTATTTTAGATTAAATAAAAACATTATAGATAATGATGTAAGTCTTAAATGTAAACAATGAAAGTGCAATTTGACTAGGAGAATTAGGTATTAGTATTAGGTGAATGCATAAATATGATACAAGTAATTTAAATATTTCCAATCTGTTAATATCCATTACTTATATGTAGCTAGAGTTTTCCTGCCTGGCCCACAGTCAGGACAAATCTCTCTCACCTGCCAGTCCCACAGCCACTCAGACCCAACCAAGTAAACACAGAGACTTATATTGGTTACAAACTGTATGGCCGTGGCAGGCTTCTTGCTAACTGTTCCTATAGCTCAAATTAATCCATCTTTATAAATATATACCTTGCCACGTGGCTCGTGGCTTACCTGCATCTTCACACGCTGCTTGTCTTCATGGCGGCTGGCAGTGTCTCTCTGACTCAGCCTTCCACTTCCAAGCTTTATTCTCCTCCTTGTCCCGCCTACACTTCCTGCCTAGCCAATGGCCAATCAGTGTTTTATTTATTGACTAATTAGCAACACATTTGTCATACAGAACATCCCACAGCACTTATAGCTTAATTAATAAATGTTTATAAGAATTTTTTTTTTACCTCAGAGAAGTAGAATACTTTATAATAAATTGTGAAGACTGTAGCATGAATCTTAAAAGGTCTTATTAATAAAATTAAACCTAAAGCGAGGTATTGGGGTGAATGCTGGAAGATCAGAGAAGCAGAACAAGCCACAGCCACCTCACCTCACCAATTCCTCAACTGATCCTGTTTCCTCAGTCTGGAAGCCTCTGTGTCCTCATGTCCGAATGGATCTCAGCTTAACTGCTGCTCTAAAGCCTAAAGGCTTAACCAGGCTCTAGTTCCTGATTTTCACGTCTTATATACCTTTCTGCTTCCTGCCATCACTTTCTGGGATTAAAGACATGAGTCACCGTGCCTGGCTGTTTCCAGTGTGGAACTGAACTCACAGAGATCCAGATGGATCTCTGCCTTTGGAATGCTAGGATTAAAGGTGTGTGCTACCACGCCTAACCTCTATGTTTAATATTATGGCTCTTCTGTTCTCTGACCCCCAGATAAGTTTGTTGGAGTGCACAATATATCAACCACATTTTCCCTTTTTTGTCTAAATAATAAAAGAAGGTTACAGTCAGGAATTACATTAATAATGTCTAGTCCATTAACATTTGACAGATTCAGACAAAAAAAACCTCCATTATGTAGATTAACAATGTCCAGTTCAGTAACATTTGATAAACTCAGATAAAAATTTTCATTACTTATCCTATTTAAAACAAATAATTCCTTCTTGACTGAGTCTACCAGGTTGATCTCAGTCTGCGGGGAAGGCTTTGCCCTGGAGAAGATGGGAATGGGGGGCGGGCTGGGGGGAAGGTGAAGGGGGCGGGAGGGGGGAGAACAAGGGAATCTGTGGCTGATATGTAGAACTGAATTGTATTGCAAAATAAAAATTAAAAAAAAAAGAAAAAAAATTAGTTTCCATGAGCTAAAAGTGGTTTCTAAGAAAAAAAAAAAAGTAGATTCAATAATCTCCCTTTTTATCTTATCATATCCATATTCTCTTTTTTTAGTAGATCCAAAAATCTACCTTTTATCTTATTATTTTTATATCTTTTTCTCAGATTAGATTCAATGATCTACCCTTTTCTATTTCTATATGTAGATTATCTTCTATATGTAAGATTCTGACAATGGTCAGAGCAAGAGTTAGACATGAACAAATCAAGTAAAACTACCACTTTACTTTGGTAGTTGTGTGTCCTTGTGGTCAGGAATCCCTTGATGGCTAAATCACCTTGAAGTCAGAGTTATCTGTCCTACATTATTGATACACAGGCAGTAGGACATGTTTCCAATTGCACAATGCACACTAGTGAAGGGTGTGCTTCTGAAAAAGACCCTGAATCCATTATGTGAGTGCACTACAGTTTTAATAATCTGTCCTGTGTAGGGTTTCTTTAGAGGATGATGGGAAGAAATGACCTAAAAGGAGACCCTGTCCATCATGATTTGAGGAGGATAAATTTGTTATTTGCCTTCATGAAAATGCCACCCACATAACTCATCATTAAATATTCAAAAGGCAATGTGCTGCTTTTCCTTTTCCTTTGTGTATCCCACTCCAATCTCTCACACTTGCTCTCTGAATTTTCCTCCTCCCCATGTTTTTCTCTATTTTTTTCTTCCCCCCTTCTTCTCCTCCCCTTCTCTAGACTGTATTATGGCTTGGCTTTGCTAAGTAGACTTCTACTTAAACTGTCAATGCTTCTCCAGTGAATTCTTCCTTTAAGAAGGCTACAATTAAGGAGAAATCTTCACCTGACAACAATTTTCCTTGTTATCATGAAGAAATACATTGAGAATTTTGAAGTCTCTGTTATAGATAAAACTAAAATAATGGCTTATCAATGAAAATAAAACCACATAGTGTTTAAAGGTATAATCATTGTGAAGAAGTTTTTAGACCTCTTACCTGGTTGCTGTATTGGTGAAAGGGTGAAAAAAACAAAATTAACTAGCTAAAACTTTATTTGTAATGTTTTACCCGTGTCACTATTTTCAAGGTACCCTGTATTTAGAAGAAGCAATATTAGCCATTTTGGCAGTTTGTCAAGATTCAGGACCTTGAGCCATTATGGGTTATAACCTAGCCAAACCCTCCCTCCTTAAGTGATTTCTAATAAATTTTGGACATAATAGGAATTTCATTATTCCTTTTGCATGGACTCCGGTAGATTCTTCATAAAGAACTTTCATCTCTAAGTCAATGGCCAAACATGACCTAATAGGTCTAAGACATAACGGGGAGACACTTCATCTCTTTTAAGATATAGAGTTACCAAAATATAATTACATTAACATAATAAAATTAGTGTAACCACAGAAGAAAGTACAATAAGAAAATCTCATTAGTTTAAGAAGGTGACCTGTTATAACTTCTTATACACTATTTTGCCCCTAGAATTATATAGAAGTTCTTTAAAAACCATAATGATAAAATAGTCTGTGGTTTTATTATAGTTGGAGGCCATAGGTCTCAAATGTGATTTACAATTTAAATAGTATCTTACAACATTAACAAAATATTCTAAAGGAAGTCATAAAAGTCTACTTTATATTGTTCCTTTCAGTGTAATCATTCAAATTACATTTAAAAAAAGGTACATATCTATCCAAAATGTAAATGTTTTATCTCTGGAATGTAAATCTAGTCAGAGAGCAACCTGCCACTCACTCTCTACTCTGTACATTCAGATCTTAAGCTACAACATTCTCAATAGAAGATGCTTAAAGTGGCTGATATGTAAAATTAAATTAAATTATAAAATAAAAAAATAAAAAAAATTTTCAAAAGTTGCTTAAACATCTAGACTTTTAAAAGCTCCTTCTTTTCTGTTTATACTAGTTGTAGAATTTATGTTGTTAAAGAACCTTGAAAATGAGTACTTAATGAATCTAAAAGTCCTATTGCGGAAGTTGAGTAAATTAGTTTTAAACCACTGGGTCACATCAAAGCAATTGCTTTTAACATGAAATTCTCACTAGAAAAGCTTTAGAAGAATTCTTAACCCGTGTTTATAAATTATTTTTCCATAAATATTGCATAGATAGATACATTTACCTTTGGTGAAGACAGAGATTTTCATGAAATCTTTAGCAGAACTGTTTTATAATATAATTATTATTATTTTCTTTTTTCACTTATCCAACTCAGGGCACACTGTTGCCTCAGTTTCTAACAGCCCCGAGCACTAATGTCACTGGCTGCATGGTCTAGAGCTCTTTCCCATAGATTACTGCCCAATTCCACTTCCCTGTCAAAGGCCACTCTTTCAGTTTATGTCTGCATGTGTTTATGATGTTCAGATATGATAAATGAGTGTCCATAGGCCCACTTCATACTTGAAATCCATTATCCCCTTTCCTCGTCATGATGGTTAAGAATATCATATAACAAACGAGTTAAACATGAAAGTATAGTTTCTCCGTCAGATATTAGAAAATTGACTCTGCAAAGCATAATTAAATTTCTGATGCCATTTTCCTAGGTTAACAATACTTGTACATCACTTTATATGGCATAAATATGTACAATAATATGTATCAAAAACCTTCATTTTTTCTTCCCTAACAAGAGATTCTCATGTGGTACGTAATTATAAATATTTATTGGGTTTAACAAAAGGCTGAAAGGAACCCTTAGCCTGGGGGTGATGGTGGTGAATACCTATGATCCTAGCACACACGAAGTAAAGGCAGGGGGTTTGCCACCAATTTGAGGCCAGCTTAGTCTACATAGTGAGTTCTAGGCCAGCCATTTTTCCTGAAAACACGCTGTATCAAAAGAAATAACAAGAAAGCAAGCTGTAACTCTTCACAAATAAATATCATTTATAGAAATTCATTTTCCCTGCTATTTTAAATACATAAATGTCTAGTAATTGAGAATTTATTTTTTCTAAGTATTCTGCAGATGTATTCAGGATTCAGAGAATGTTGAAACACTTACCTTTTTTAAGGCGCTCACAATTTGTTAGGGATTATAATTTATGACACAGTGTGTCTTAGTTACTGTTATATTACTGTAAAGAGACACCATGACCAGAGCAACTTGTTTACAGTTTTAGAGGGTTAATCTCTGATCTTCATGGCTGACATCAGACAAGCATGGTACTGGAGCAGTAGCTGAGAGTTTGACATCTGATCTGCAGGCAGCAGGCAGAGAAAGAAAGATGGCCTGGTGTGGGCTTTTGAAACCTCAGATCCTACACCAGGAACACATCTCCTCCAACAAGGTCACACCTCATAATCTTTCCCTAGAAATTCCACTAAGTAGTGACTAAGCATGCTAGTATATGAATTAAGGGGCCATTTTCATTCAAACCACCGCTCAGTGGGAAATACTTTATGAAGAAGAAAATTTCAAGAAGACATCCAGAGGACAGACACATGTTCATATGTGGCTTTCCAATGAATTTGAATTCTATTCCTGCAGGAAATGGGCAATGGTGAAAAAGAACAACAACAAAAAGGAATTTCAGATATGGAAACAGATTTTAATATCTGGTAAGTTGACAGTGTTAGGTAAGCTTATGTAACAGCAAGTTTAGGGTACTTTCCTTTGAGGTGGAAGATGAAAAGGAATGTGAAGTGAGGTTCTGCAGCCAGGGTTTGAAGTTGCACTATCGTATTAGATGAATTATAAAGCATCAATAAGGGAGTGAATCTAAAACATGAAGCCTTAGAATTCAGTCTGTGTTTGGAAAGGCTCCTTTGGGACAGTAGATCACTGACCAAAGCTAGCACACCAAATGCTGGAAATCAAAGCTGGGGGAAAGTGATGGGGTGGATATAGGAGAAAATGCTTCCCAAAATAGGATATTCATGGGGAGTAGTATGCTGTGCAATGTATGAAAACTGTATTTCTATTTTGGGTTCTTGCTGTAAGACATGAATTACCCCATTTAGGGGTTTTCTTTACTATGACGTTTTTCTTTTTTTGCTGAGAATTTCAAACTTGCATATAATGTGTTTTGATCAAAACCATCCTCTTCCTCTCCCTTCCAATTCTTTCCCTATCACCTCCAACACTTTTCACTCTCAACTCCATGTGCTCTGTTTTAAAACACACTGAGTCCACTTAGTGTCGCCTATATGTGCGTGGGTTTAATGCCATCTACTGGATCATGAATAATATCTCATTGAGGGCATCTCTAGAGAAAACTGACTCTCCCTCCCCCAGCCACCAACAGTTCTTCATATAGGAATGAGGATTTGTGAGCTTCTCTCCCATTCATATTGCAGTTTTCACTGGCTTGAACTTGTGCAAGTCTTGTACTCTAGGGGTCCACCTATCTCTTTCTAGAGAGTGCTTGGGTTACAGATACATGTCGCATCACCTAGTTTTTATGTAAGTGCTGGGGATCCCAAAACAGGTCTTTGTGCTTGAATGATGGCTCTTTAGCTACTGATCTATCTCTGCAGACTTGAGCATTGCTTCTCCTGGTATTTCAGAATGTAAATAAACAAACAAACAAATAAATAAATAAATAATAAATAAATAAAATAAACACAGACAACAACAACAACAAATCCACTAAGCATAAGGCCATTGTGCTCTTCTTGTGCCCATAGCAATCATCAATTAACAGAATAAATGGTCCTTCTTCAGGTCTCGTTCTACTTAATAACTCAGCAAGAGGTTTCCTGAGCCCACTGTCAGGCACTGGTTTATTCACTCTTTGTTATGTTCATTTAGTCCCCACTTCATCTAAGAACACCTGTTCTCTACATTGTTTCCCATCAGGAATTCCAATCCTTGGGGTTTCATTAAAAGCTTTCTTTTCAGAATTTTCAAGGTACTACTGATCTGCAGCCTCATCAGTCCTTTGTTTACTGAAATGAACTGTCCTGTTCTTGATATCAGCATATCTACATAGAAACTTATTGTGAAGTCCCAGCTGTCATAGCTGTCTTAATCCTGTGAATACTGCAGATTCAAACTGAGAAGCTATATGGAACTCTGTAAGAAAAGGCTTTAGAATCAGACACAGGGAGACTGATGCTGGGTCTATCTCTGTGGACCTTGCAACCTTTGGTGACCTGATTTCTTCAAGCTTCAGTGTATCTCCTTGTAAAAGGTATTTTCTATAAGAAATAATTTAAGATGCTTAGCTCAGTTCCTGGCAGAAGCAAGGCCTCAACAAATTGTGGCTGCCATTATTCATACCTTTCTCTCAGAGTTTCTGAATTATAGGCATACATATGAATCGTTTCAGTCCTGTCTCCTATATCACAGTGACATGAAGTCACAATGAAAATGTCAACCATGACTCCTTTATTCTGCCTATATTTTCCACAGCTTCTAGCATCTGCATCGTTGAGAGCACACACAGGCCAAGTACACAGAATCACATCTGCATTCTTCCTCAAATAAGTAATAGGATAGGCAAGTCCGTTTTCAATCTTGCTGTGTACTGAGCTTGTTCTATCCTTCAGATGTTATCTTTTAAATCTCTGGTTATCTTCTTTATGAGCACAATCTAGAACTTGACCTCAGTGTTGCTATTCACACACATACCCACTCTGTTTGTTCCTGTTATTTTTTTCCTGGTTCCCCTTTCCCAAATTTTGTATATCCAGGAACCTAGCAAATATCACAATCTTGGTTACCATTAATCTCCTCATATTACAGCCTTTCATTATCTTGAAGTAAATGTTCCCTCTTGGTGAGAAAAACAAAAACAAAGAAAACAAAACCAAAAAAACATGTCCATTCCTATTTTAAACAAGCCAGGTAGCTCACTGTTTCTGTAACTTGGTACAGAAATGCTGCTGCCTAGCAATGAACTACATTGTGTATTGTTTTATTTGTTGATTTTTCTGTTTGTTTACTGGTTGTCCTCTGTCTTTTTTTATTATTTAACTTTTCTGTACTCTTAATTAAACCACCACTATTGTGTGAATCACTCATCTCCTTCTCTGTATGCATCACCATCAGTTCCTGACTCTAATGACTAGATTAAACTCTCCCACAGATCATCATTAGCAATTACAGCCCCAGAGGATCTTTCTTGCATCAGAATTTAATGACTAATCTTCTATTTAGTTTTCTGTGTTTTCAGATATTTTGTTATATTTATTCAAACTTCAGTTCTATATTTTGACTCAACAATGGCTGAACTTAAACTCCATGTGAGTTTGAACATGCAAGTGTCTCTTTAAAGATCAAAACAGTCAAGGAGAGAATGAGCATGAAAATTTCAAATACAGAAACTGACACTGATATGAATATATTCTCTGAAGGAATTTCAGTATAGTATAAATCCTAGCATATGAACCCACTTTGAGGTAAATATGCACATTTTTGCATATGCCCATTGTCTTGTATTTTTTTATAATTTTCAAACACTCTTCAGATTTATTAAACATAGTTTTTAATTTTGGGGGGATTATAATTAAACTACATCATATCTTCTTTCCTCTTTCCTCCTTCTAAGTCCTCCTACATACCCCTCTTTACTCTCTTTTAAATTCATGGCCTCTTTTTCTTTAATTTTGGGTGTGTATAAATAAACTAATGTGTGTGTGTGTGTGTGTGTGTGTGTGTGTGTCTGTGTGTACAAAAGGAACAGAGAATTTGCTCTGATATTATATCTCCTATAAATATCAAAAGTTACACCCATTAAGTTTCACCAACATGAATGTCTAAAAATGAGGTAAACAAGGACATCAATAAGCATTCAAATGTGGAGTGAGAAATTTCACAACACCTCAACTTTACACAAAGACTACAGGCAACTGATGAATTCTAATTGGGTGTATAGAGAGTATTATATAGATTTTTATAACAATGAACCTGTAATAATTAATTGCCACCATGCTAGTAAAAAAAAAAAACTAGAAGTAGGGACAAACAGGTCATGACGCCTTTTTTAAAATTTTTATTTATTTATTCGTTTGTTTGTTTGTTTGTTTGTTTATTTATTTATTCATTTATTGCCAGACAAGGTTTCTCTATGTAGTTTTGATGTCTGTCCTGGATCTCACCCTGTATGTAGACCAGGCTGGCCTTGAACTCACAGAGATCCACCTGGCTCTGCCCCTTGAATGCTGGGATTAAAGGCGTGTGCCACCACCATCCAGCTTTTTTTTTAAAATATTTTTTAACTTTATTTTATGTGCATTGGTGTAAAGGTGTCAGACGCCCTGGAATTGGAATTACAGACAGTTGTGAGCTACCATGTGGGCACTGGGAATTGAACTTGAGACCTCTAGAAGAGCAACCAGAGCTCTTAACCACTGAGCCATCTCTCCAGCCCCTAGGTCATGATGTCTTATGGTGTGATGTTTATACTCTTGAAACTAATAAATTAGTCACACTCAGTATTGGAAACTGTAGCTGTGACCCATGCATTCATTCATCAAGTTATTGGGCTCCCCATGTTTCACAAATGTAACTAATGTCACAGGACCTCCCATAACTACCGAGGCACTTGTGCTCCAGTTTGCATTTGTTTTGATGTTATTATTTATAGATTCCTTGTTTTCAGAAAAGTCATATTGTTCTAAAACAATTTCCACTGATTCTTTGAAATTTACTGAGTTATAGAACGTGCATAAAAGGCTCCCTTGCATTTCTGACTTTTTAAAAATGATTCTGCTTTTAAGAGGCCTGTCAAGAGCAGAACTGCACATCTGATCCTGCTTCTGCCTCAAGGTCAAGGGTTCCCTCATTATGAGCTAACAGAGCCAAACACTGAACAGCATGCAGTGCCTTTTAGACAAGGTTAGTCCCCTGTGTCAGCTCTAGTCATGCTTTTAATATGGAGAGGACACTGGTCCCTGAGGAAAACCTTCCATACTTTGAGACTCAGACACATTAAGTCTATGAAATAATGATTACTCTTTTTGTTTTTGTTTTTGTTTTTTAGTTTTGAGTGTTAGTGTGCAAGTAGCAAGGTGGCAACTCACAGGTTTGAATGGGTTTAAACAATAAGCATGGAAGAGAATGTTTTTACTTGACACAAATGATACCAATATTTTTCAGAAATTACCATGCATTTGCATTTCTTAAAATGGGTTTGATTCACTTTTCTAATATAATGAATCCCAAGGGCAATGATATAAGCCTGAATATTTCCCACAAGATGCACAGAACAAAAACTAATGACATCATATAGTAAGGAATGATCATTCCTTCTACTGGAATACCCGAGAAAAAGAGCTGTTTGAAAAAAAAAAAAGTCTATATCTTTCTACTTAAGCTTCACCAATTGCCTGTCATATTAGTTTGGGTGTCGCATAAATATTTTGGATATGAGTAACATGATAGACATGGTTGGTATCATTTAGTTTGCAATTTGTGGGACACAAGTTTTGTGTCCAATCACAGGTATAGTTATGGTATTTTTCAGGTATAGAAATGACTTCTAAATACATTCCTTTAGTCATTTGTGCTGACTTACCTGCATTTTTATATTAAGGTTCAAAGATAGAGCTTGTACGCACCAAAATATGTGAGAAAAAAAAATCTAGAGTGTCTTGTTCATAAAATTGTGGCTTCACAGTTTACTTGAAGATACAATTGTGATTATTTTAAAAGATAATTGACTATTATTAATAATTATATTATTATTATTTGTGAAATAGTATCCCATACTAACCTTAAAATTCAAATTTAACTGCCTTAGCCTCTTGAGAGCTGGGACTGTTGTCATGTGCCTTAATGCACAAGTATTAATTTATTCATTTTAGTTATTTCTACTTACTACTTAATAAGTGTTAGCCAATAAAACTTTTAGCTGCCTCTGAGCAGTAAAAGATAGATTTAAAATATGAATGCTATTTGCTAGATGCAATGGCAAAAATGGCAAAGCCCCTGATTCTGGAGCTGCTTTGGAAGTTGAAGTGATTGCTTGGGTCATGAGTTCAAAGGTCGCCTGGATGACATAGTAGATTTTCCCTCCATCGTTGTCTCACTCTTTGTATGACACCCTTCCCCCAGTAACAATAGTGAATATTAAAAAAAAGCGCCAAGACATTTATTCCACAATAACTCATATCTTCCAAGCTTCATTTTTAGTTATGCCAGTGAGTTATTTCTATTGAACAGACGCTCCACTTCCTTTCTAGTTGGTTGATATTTAACAGATCAGTTTAACCATGGCAAATATTTGAAGCAATTCTGGATTTAGATCCTTAAGGAAGACAGGCAAACCTTAAGTTTAGTACTGACCTTAGTTGCAGATGTAGAGCTGCTCAAACTACTAAAGCTTTTAGATATTGAGTTACTTCTGTTTTCAAATAAAGGAAAAGTCCTTTTTCTGAAGGAACATGGATCCTGGTAGGTTGTCCATGCTTCAGTGTGTGGCACTCATGGGTAGTATCTTTTAGCCTAAGTGGTTAAAGAAAAGGAACATGAAATTGAGAAGAGGACATGTGGTGGTAAGGGTTTTGATGGATTTTGTGTGGAATGGTGAGGCATAAATATGATCACAATACATTGTATACAAATATGAAAATTTGAAATATAAAAAAATAAAAATTTTAAAATGGAGATGACATTTTTATTCCAATGTGATAGAAAGTTTTAATGAACTGTGCTTTTAAATGTTAACACAGTATTTACATGGAAATGATGCTCATTAGATGCTATTAGTACCTAAAAACTCTGATTCTCCCATACATGTTTTTAATTACCTGTTAAAGTTGTGGTGTCAAATATGCATTGCTTTCTGATCTCTAGACCAGCATGTTTACTTCTTCATTCCCATTTTAACTCTTTCCACCTTTTGTGGATGGAAAGACTCTTTTGTGTTTTTAATAAATGCTCAACAAAGAACAATAGAAAGCATATGGGGAATGGGACTGAGCATTTTATACAATTTATGTAAGGGACTGTAGGGAGTCCACATGGGCCAAGAAAGCTATTCAGATACCTGGCAAGATTCCCTCCTCTCCATCTGCCTTGCTGCTTCTACTCTCAAGGGGAAGTCAGCATTGGCTGCAGGAGAGGAGACCCTGTCTGGCCTTCAGTCAACAACACTTCTGGGCACACAGTGTATTCTGATTAGTGTTCTGTGTTCATCCTACCTACAAGGGATAGCCAACTTCAGGGGACAAGAACCTCCTTGTAGAGGACACACTGTGCACAGGCAGACACTGAACTCATCACCAAAGAACCATTTGTTGGACCACAAATTAGGACAACTTCCAAAAACATTTTTTCTCTATTGTGAAGTCTCAGAAAAAAAATAAGACAAAAATGAAAATTTTCATAGGATAAGAGGGAAAAAAAACTTAAGGAGAAAAACATTATCAATGGAAAAGATTCTTTAGCTAGTGACATGAAAAACATTTTATTTCCCAGCATATCAGACAAATTACTTTCCAAGATGATTTTTGAATAAAAGTTATCTAACATTTCTCAAAGTATGTTTTAGAGCATTTTCCCACTTTTTGTGTGTGGGTCTACAAAATACTGTTTGACGTTTTTGAATAAAAAAAATACAATAGTACATTCCTTTTATTACATAAATGTTTTCATTGGAAAAAAAATCACTGGGGCAGGGCATGGTTACACACGCCTTTAATCCCAGTACTTGAAAGGCAGAGGCAGGCAGATCTCTGTGAGTTCATGGCCAGCCTGGTTTGGATAGTGAATTCTAGGCTAGCCAAGGCTGCATAACACCTTGTTTAAAGGAGGACTAGGAGCAATGGACACAGGGGAAGGGGAGGCAGAAGTAGAGGAGGAGGAGGAGGAAAGAGAGAGAAAGGAAGAAAGGAAGGAAGGAAGGAAGGAAGGAAGGAAGGAAGGAAGGAAGGAAGGAAGGAAGGAAAGAAGGAAATGCTGGTATGAAAGAACATGATACATAATGTTCTTGTTCTTGCTGGGCCACTAATTCCCCCCAACATACCCTTTACAAGTAAATTTTAGAAGGCTAAGGTTTATAAGGCTACACTTGGGAAAATATTATCTATTACAATTAAAGATTTGGAACATGTTGAGGCCAAAAATTGGCAGCAAGTCAATGAAAAGTACCCCTTGAATTTATCTCATAATATCCAGGAGTTCTAATAGAGTACCCACTAATAGATATAGTTTTTAATTTTAATTTTGGGATTATAATATAGTTACAATATTTCTCCTTTTCTTTACTCCCTTTCAAGCCTTTCCATATACCCCTTCCCATTTCCCTTTAAATTTATGGTCTCTTTTTCCAATAATTGTTTGTGTGTGCATGCGTGCGTGCGTGCGTGCGTGCGTGCGTGCCTGTGTGCGAGTGTGTGTGTGTGTGTGTGTGTGTGTGTGTGTGTGTGTGTGTCCATTTCTAAATATAACCTGCTCAATTCATGTAATGTTAGTTTCACATGGTTTTCAGGGCTGGCCATTTGGCACTGCTCCACCAGCTGATTTGATCTTCCCTGGAGAAGCCCACCGCTCCTGCTCGTAGCTTTCCTCAGTTGTCTATAGTTGTTTGTATAGGGTTGAGGCCTCATAGGCTTTTCTCTATTAACTTTGGCATGTCCATTAACGTCCTCCTTGTTCAGCTCACATTTTTTTTTATTTTTTTTAACATAATGTTTTATGGCCTTCTTGGGAATTTCACGTCATGCACCACAATCCCACCCACTTCCCAGTACCTCCATATCTGCCCTTCACCCTTGTAGCATTCCCCCACAAGGGAAAATATAAAAAGAAATTAAAATGCAAATATTAATTTAAGACAAGCAAACAAGCAAGAGCAACAACAAACCACTTCATTCCTCTCTTTCTGCCTCTCCATCACCTCTTCATTTGTCTTTGTGGCATTGGGAGCTGCAGTGTGTCATGCAGTAGACCCTTTTGTCCAAACAGCTTTACTTGCAAGTGTTCATTGTGTAAGGAGTTATTGGTCTGGTTCAAGCCCTCTGGCTTCTGGTATACCATCAATACTAGACCCTCACGGAAACGCCTCTCAGATATCCTCCTGATGTTCTAAGTCATGGAGATCCTGTGGTGGTTGTTTTGCAGGACCATTCTCTTCATAGGCTCCATCATGTAAAAGATGGGGTAGATGTTGGGGTATGCCAGCTCAAAGTGCTGATTGTGTGCCTGGGAAGTTGAGTTCATCAGTCCAGTCCACTGGGACCACCCCTCTCAGGTGAGGGGGAAGATCAGCTTTCCCATGTGGTGGGGGACAGCTTTCCTATCAGGTGCTATCCCTGGGACAACAAGGAGAGGGGCCAGCTCTCCCAGGACCAGTGAGGCATGAGATGGGCTCAGCACTACCCTTGGACTTCAACACAAATGGCTCACATAGGCCCCTGTAGTAACATGGGCAATGGATATCAACACAGATCTCAGCTGCAGTAGGACCATGGACCCAGACATGGCCCTCAGCAGCAGCTTGTGCCTGGATGTCACCATGGCCACTCAGTCCACTCAGATTGGCATTGTCCCCAGACTCCAACATGGCCCTAGGTGGTGTCCCAGACCCTGGGCATCTGCACAGCCTTCAATGTTAACAGCATTCATGGATATCAACACAGATCCTGGCTGCAACAGGGCCACAGACATAGACATGACCCTTGGCTCTAGCTTGGGACTGGACAGCATCATGGTGCCAGGTGGTAGAGCAGGCCACTTAGATCAGCATGGCCCCAGTGACCGGAAGCCAACTTGGCCCCAGGTGTTGGACCAGTCCCCGAACATTCATGTAGCCTTGGTGACAACAAGGGCCATGGACATCAAACAGAACCTGATTGCAGTAGGACCACAGACCCAGACATGGCCCTAGACTGCAGCTCAGCCCGATGTTCAGCTCACGTTTGGGCAATCATGTTATTAAGACTTTATAGGTGTAGTTTCTGATTTTATGAGGGGACACAAGCTCACAACAAACTCCTTGATTCTCTGGCTCTTACAATCTTTCTGCCCCTTTGTCCACAATGTTTCTTGAGTCTTATATGTGGGACTATTTTTAATATGACTTATTCTGGTACGTTTTAGTCACATATTATGAAAATGACATAATCATCACTTTTCTATTCCTTAGTAAAACATCATGGCAAAGATAACTTATAGAAGAAAGGGTTTATTTGGCTTATGGTTCCAGAGGGTTGGAGTCCATTATGGCAGAACAGAAGCAGCAGGTAGCAGGCGGGTGGAGCAGCAGCAGCTGAGAGTGTACATCTTGAATCACAAACAGGGTGCAAAGAGAGTAGACTCAACTGTAAACTGCAGCTGGCTTTTGAAACCTTTTTGCCAGCTCCCAAAGGCATATTTTCTTCATTGGCACAGTTCGTAAACTTACAAAACAGTGTCTCCACTGGTAAACAAAGTATTCAAACACCCAAGAGTATGGGGACATCTCATTTACATCAATACATTATCTTTATATATAAAGTCATATTCCTAGCACTTATACTGTAAAGTATATCCAGGTCCTATGTTATATTTGTAACCCAGGGTTACTCATACTTCCCTATGGACAGTCCCTCTAGTTTTGAATTCCCACTGGCCTTGTGCTTGTGGTATGCCTTTAACAATTGCAGGTGAAAAAAATGATGTCATTCATGTTCCATCAGAAAGTTGTGGAATTTCTGCTGTTTTCATTACCAAGCCTACCTTCTAAAACCAGAAACCACACGATACAAGCATCAAGACCATAGTTATGAAGACAAGCTGCTGAGGTGCACAGTTCCTTTTAAGGGAAACAATATTTGGAATGAATGCATGTGAGAGACAAAGGAGATGTCTCTGCTAACAGCATAAAGGTCCCGAATACACAACAGAGGCCTCTTGAACTTCCCAGCCCTAGATCATGTATGAAGTGAGTGCAGCTATGTATCAGATCTTTCAGCCAACTATGCCATCAAAGTGAAATTAGAAGAAACTCAAAGGCTTTTATGAAATAAAATAATGCAGATAAAAGAAGCATTGTTCTATACTACCAAATTTCACGATGGTTTATTTTACAGTGATGAAATTGTGTTTTCTACTCTATGGCATCATGTGTGAATGGCAAAGATTACTATGTAGATCAACACACTCCAGTGCCATTTTCAACATAAGGTCAAAGAAACAAAATATTAAAAATGACTGCCTGTAATTAACATTGGAGAATTAAGAGGATGTTTAGAGGAATTTGTAATTGCATTAGCCCTCTGAGATCAGGTTATATTGGCACTAAAATAGAAGAATTAACAAAATTGACAGATGGCCTATATATTAATTGACTAGGTCAGCAAACTACAGGACCTAAAGATATCTGCATACCTATATACATGTGTATGTGCTTTTATGTGAGTGTTTTGGGAAAGACATGAGTAAGCATGTCTTTGATATGATATGGTACCATTGACAGACCAAAGGAAGGTCGCTACACAAGTGTAGCTTAATGAGTCAGTGAGTTTCTTTGGGTGACTTGAGTATGGGTGCCTTAAAGGCAGATGTATCAGCACCCTGGGTGGTGACTTGGGAAAGCTGCATACCAGGAACTTCCTGTGTAACTTGTAGACAACTTTGCCAAGTAGGAAGTCTCCTCTCCATAGCAAGTATTTCCCAATTTGTAACTTTGGAGAGGGGTCTGGGGATTCTTGGACATTTCATTTACTCCCTGGGTCTGGGGAGGGTCATTTACTTCATAAGTCTTAGAAGCCTGCCTTCTTCCTCCAAGAGGAAATATTCCAGTTCATAGGAAATAACTACACAACCCTTACACATAGAAACACACACACACACACACACACACCCCTATATTGTGTCTCAACTGTATAGGTTTTGAATATATGCATTCATAGATTCATACATAAACACATGTACATACATAACACATTTATATTCCAACAAAATGGAATATATATATGGAATATATATACCTTGTTGAATGTGCCAACCTTCTGGAACACAACTATAAATACATACTTTTATTTTGACAATATAGGGTATGCATATAGGACATACACATATGTACATATTTATACAAATCCCAATTTCATAAGATACACAAATCCCTACTGGAATCCCAAATATGTGTTTGTGTTTACACCAAGAAATTTATACAGTTTATGTAACTCAGTCTCTCCCAAATATCCACTGGGTAGCTCAAATTACAGAAGAGAGTAAAGTGCAAAATATTTAAACCTATTCAGATCCTAAAGGATCAGTCCTGTAATTAATAACTCCATTGCCAATTCTACTGCAGTATGCCTCTCATTTTAGGCAAAATGATTGGAAATTTTATATAATTTATATACATATATAATATATAATTGATGTTACTCTGCACAAATTGCAAACAGCACAGAACTTATACATCCACCCCTGTGCTGCTCATGGACAGTTTATGGCTTTGCCCCATAATCCTACCAAAAACATATCACTATGTTGGACTGTTTCACACTGTGAAACCAGAATTCATATCCAATTCTGGTAGAGCTGTCCTATCTCTGGGACAATCTGGCACACACATCAGCACTTTTTAGATATAAATGCTCTTATGAATTAGGAATGTTGTTTAAATATGAGCCTGTGACTGCACATTTCTAACAAGTTTCCAAATGTCTTAGGGTTTCTATTGCTGCAGTGAAGCACCATGACTAAAAGCAAGTTGAGGAAGAAAGGGTCTATTGAGCTTACACTTCCACATTGCAGTCCATCTCTGAATGAAGTCAGGACAGGAACTCAAACAGGGTAGAAACATGAAGGCAGGAGCTGATGCAGAGGCCTGGGAGGAGTGCTGCTTACTGGCTTACTCCTCATGGCTTGTCAGACTGCTTTCTTATAGAATCTAGGACCATCAGGTCAAGGATAGCACCACCCACAAAGGGCTGAGCCTTCACCCATCAACCACTAATTAAGAAAATGCCTTACAGCATTTTATAGGGACATTTTCTCAATTGAGGTTCTCTCCTTTCAAATAACAACTCTAGTTTGGGTGTCACGTTGACAGAAGGCTAGCCAGCACACCAAGTGATGCTTCTGTGGAGCACACTCGGGGGGTTCTCTCTGCGTCATCCCTCCCACCAATATGTCTGACAACATATGACCCTGACAGAAAGGCTGAGCATCCCTCGCTGAACTGGAAAGCAGATCTCCCTGCTCTTCAGTCTGCAATATTAGTTTTGCTTCTCCTATGTTCCACCCAGTCTTTTGGTGTGGCTAATTGAAGAACACAAAGTAAAGCAATTCTAATGAAGGCAAATAGTTTAAATTCAATGTTTCTGGAAAAAGTAAAATTCTATAAAATCGATTTCCTCTTCTTTTTACCTTCAAATTCAAGTTTTGATGAGATATCTGTACAAGATATCCTATCAATAAATGATTTTTATGTTGATTGTTTATGAAATAGATATTTGTGTAAATAATCTGTAAGAGGTTATAGAGGGTCCACTAATTTACACAAGATTAGTTCTGGACCCACATATTAAAAATAAGTGGAAGACAAAAATTAATTCTATATCTAAAACGTGCTTCTTTCAAATTCTTTCTCAGTTAAGGAGTATTTAAATTTGAAAGGCATAAAGAAACTTTCTTTATACTTTCTATTTTAGTATGTGCTATGTGATAGGATGAGGGGAAAAATTATTTCATTTTTTCTGTACGTTTGCTAATCCTGATTTGGTCTTATTCTGTAGTACAATTACTGGAATTGAGTCTCAGGAAGCTTACATTGAATCTTGATTCCAAAATAATTGCTGACTCTTTACCTTGGCAAACACTGACATTAGAGTAAACTGACATTGTTTAATCATCTTAGGCTATGACATGATTAGTTAGAGTTTTTCTGTAATATATTTACATGTCACCAGGCAAAATACAGTCATGCTTTTCAAACAATTTATCTGGAGTGAAGCTGGGAGTATATAGGATTTAATGGACATTGATAAAGTCAGCCACATGTTCAGTTTAGTTCTATGAAGAGCCCCCCCCACACACACACACACCAAACAAGTAGTTTTGTCCTTTAATCCAATCATGTGAGTCTGAACTTATTATTTAGACCTGGTCTCCTTTGGCAGTAGCACCTTAGTCCTCAACTGTGAATAACTTCGAAATGATAGTCAAGTGTCTAAATCCAAACATTTGCCAAACTTGGCTGACAAGAAGCAAAGCTTTCTTGGTCATTATTCCAGAAAAAGCAAAATAGGTAGCTTGTCTAAAATTCAAAGAAGACCAGAAACTTCATTGTTGCTAATATGCTTATATTTTTGCAGGTTTGGAAAGTTGGCAATGATATTGAAGGATAATGAGCTTTGAGGAAATAATATAAAAAACTCTTCAAATATTTGTTTCTTTAATAATTGACTTCTGGAAGTCAGATAGACATTTCAGGGGGTAACGTGCTTGCTATGCAAGCCAGATAACCTAAGTTCAAATCCTCAGACTATATGCGAAAGCCACACACCAAAGCACTCATCTGTGATCCCAGTGCACCCCTGCAGGGAGATGGCTTTTTGAGACATGAGTATCAGTGGAAAGTTGGGGGACAGCTAAGCTAGAATATACAGTACAACAACATGAGAGATCCTATGTCACAGTAAGTGGAAGGTGAGGACTGACACCAAGACATCTATGAAGTGGCATATGTGTCACACACATGCATCCTCAACAAAAGAAGATTCTAGCATGTGAATAAGCTAAGCTAAGACATTTCCAAATACTATTTCACTGTTTGTTTTCATGGTAGTTGCAAAAAACCCCAATATTTCATGAAGATTGTTATAAATTATTCTATATCTCTTCCACAAGCAAGAACTACAGCATTTATACCTAAAATTGAAGCTTATGATTGGTGTTTGAAAAATAATCACCTCAGAGAAAAGATGAAGAGTGCTTGAGAGCACAAGTCAGTTGTATTCATAAATTGTAGCAATCATGAAGAGTGTACGGTGTATAAACAGCAGTGAATCCAAGGCAAACTCACCTGGTGAATTACCACTTCACCCCAGAAAAAAACAGCTTTTATCCAACTATAGCAAGTTCTGGGATGAATGTGGCACACTGTTGGAGGTCTATACAATACTGTAGCCAATATGTAATAGAGTATGCAGATCTCCAAGAAATAAATCTGGAACTAGCCTAAAGTTTGTACACACCAGTACTCAGTGCCTGTATTTCAAAGGAAATGAAAACAGCTTGCTGAAGAAACACCTGCACATCCATGTTCATTATAGCATTAGTTGCCATAGAAATAAGAGACAGTCTGAATGTCCATCAACTGATAAATGAATGAAGAAAACATTCCATGTATACATGGTAGAATAATATTCTACATTAAGCAGTAATATTATCCTATTATCTACAACAACATGTATGGAACTAAAGACCTACATGTTAAAGTGAAATATTAATAATCCAGGAACAGAAGACAAGTACTACATGATGTCCTTCATTTTGAATGTAAAACCATTGGACTCACTGAAGTTGGAATAGAAGTTATCAGAGGCCAGGGGATAGTGGAGAATGCTTGGTAAAGATCTGTAGACAGTAAAATGCAGTTAGAAGCTTGAAGCTTTGGTGTACCATTATAATACTGATTATGTAGCACTTGTTTATTGTCTATTTTTAATAATTAAAAAGGAAGAGAAGGGCTGGAAAGATGGGAAGCAATTAAGAGCACTTGCAACTCCTGCAGAGGCCTGGATTGATTTTCACATCACATGGCTCACAACACCTTGCAACTCCAGTTCCAAGGGATCTGATACCCAGTTCTAACTTTCCTGAGCATTCATGGACATGTACACATGCAGACAAACCTTTCATACACATAAAAATGTATCTTTATAAATATGTAAATTAGAAGGTTATGAAATGTTTTCAACATAAATAACAGATATTGAAAAATAAATACATACAATTGATATGATTTAGGTATTATATTATATATGCATCAAATATCACAATATACTATATGTACATTTATATACTTTTATATTTTGTATATTAAATAAAAATATATGGAGATAAAGAGTAGACATATCTGAATATCACTAACCTCCTAGGGCCTCTCACTAGTCTGGAGAAAAAGGATGAGAGCAGCCATAAATGCAAAGGAAGATCAAGCATCCATGTGTTCTAAGGGATTTGAATCCATCAAAGATTATCAGAAATAAGGAGTTTTGTAATTTCCATCTTTTGCTCTGATGCAGAGACCAAACCATGGAAACATTCAGTGCACATACAATACCGCAATTCAACTATTCAATGGGATAGACTTCCCACTCTCACTCTGTGTGGTCACAAAAACAGCAGTGCGCACTAATCAGCCCAACTCACAGGCTTTGTGCCGTATATTTTTGTATTCTCTTATATCCGTTTCTAGAATCTTCTGCTTTTCATGAAGTGTATAACAGGAGCAGTTTTAACAATATATAGCATACTGCCATTGTAAGAACAAATTGAATGGGCTGTATCTCTGTGCTAAGATAGTTAGTCAAAAATCCTGGATGTTTCTGTAAAGATGGTTGATTTTGTTTTTTACATTTTGTTTCTATTTTGGGGGTAAAATCAACATTTAAACTGAGAATAATTGATTTTAGAAGATTAAACCACATAAAGAACATGGGCAGACAAAGACAGCGAGTGAGATATAGAGAAGGAAACCCATGTCTGTTCCTCTGAAGACCTCTAATTATACACTAATGATAGGTTTTTCTTTCTAAAATTTGTACTTACTAGAAAGGAAGAAGTTGTAGATGTATAGAGAGTAGACCCTGAATGTGAAAGATGGCTCACTAAGGTCTTGGGAGATCACTCTATAGATAAAGTGCTTGATACTGAACGGTGAGGAATAAGATTGTGATCACCAAAACCTATCCAAAGCACATGTACTTGTAATTCCAGATACCTGTGATAAGATTGGAGGTGGAGACAGAAGAATCTAAGAAACTTGCATTGCACAGTAAGATTGTTTCAATCAAGGTGGAAGGGTAGGACCAACACTCTAAGTTTTCCCCTCACCTTCCACAAAGTAGGCACAAAAGCAAATTCACACACTCATATATGGACACTCAGATGCACATATATACATGCACACTATTCATACATATCATGCTCACTCACACAAAAAATAAAATAAACTGTACTTACTTATTAGTGAAATAAATATCAATTCCATAAAAGCTGATGAAATTTATATCTGCTTTGGCATGAGTTGGAAATGACCTTGGATGTGGGTGTACTTTTATTGCTTCATCCCAGCTTGAGCTTCATGAACTTAAACTTTGCTGACTTCCATCTCATGCCAAGACACTTGCTTACACAGGGTTCTTTCTCTGAGCCAGGGAATGAGCAAAGTCCTGCCTCTGTGAATTTAACTAACATTTTGATTGAGGATGATTACTCTATAAATATTATGTATGAATAAAATTTGATTATCTCTGGGAGCATTCTCATACCCAAATGAGGAATTCAGTTTATTCACAAAGAAGCAAGAAATATTGACAATATTTCATTTGAAGTAAGTCCACCTTCTATACCATTCCCTATGTGTCATGCGAATCTCCAGGGGAACAGCCTCAATGCAATGGCAGCTATCTTCTCTCAAGAGGTCTCTACTTGATGAGAGGCCTCATTCGCTCTGACTGTGCTGAATAAATTAAAATTGCTTTGATGATATAATAGAAGCACTGACAAATGTTCATTCAAACTGCTTAATTTTAATTAACCCTAATTAATGGCTCATGTCTGATTTTTTTTTCTCCAAATGCCATACTGAGTAATTTAATTTGGGCATGGAATACCTTTCAAGAAATAAAAATTCAAGCTCTTATTCATAAATTTGATTACTTAACAAATTCTTTGTTACATCATCACCTGGCTATCCAAAATATGGATTAAAACTCAGAAAGTATTAATAGTTTACCCACTTTAAACATTTTGGAAGTATTTGAAAACAGTATAACCACATATTTATCCATTTATCTATCTATAAGATGATCTACATGAATAAAAATTCCAATTTTTATTTTTACTTACAACAAAATAGCTATGTATGTGCTTACAGTAAATTCCCAACTAGAGCCAAGTATGATGGCACTTCTCTTATGTATCTGCTCAATTATAATATATGCTAATTGGGTGGTATGCTTAGGAACCTTTCCCCAACAGATGAGAAACTGGAAAATAATTTACTACAGCTCTTCTTTCCTGTATTTGAAAACACACTTAAAATCTGAAATAAAACTCAATTTTAATATTACTTTTATTATTTATTTAAATGTTATGTACAAAATTGAAGTTGTAAAAGAAGATAAACACTGCTAAGTAACTGATATTTACTTAATAATTTTTAAATATTATTGTCTTTTAGTAAACATAGATTTCAACCATGATTTTTTAGAAAGAATGCCTTGGATATTTAGTATCATAGTAGATAAAATAGAAAGGACATTTTTACGGCTGGCCTGGGCAACATGCACTAGTTACAGGTCCTGGTGTTGTCAGGCTTGTCCTCGAAGTTCTGCCTGGATTCTTTTACGCCTATTTTGATCCAGGGGATGAAGATGCTCACATCTCCAACAATAAAATCACTTAGTTGAATGCCTAATGCTGAAGGCTAAGAAATTTATTCATCCCTTCATTTTTTCTGGGATACAGCCTCCTGCTCCTTGCCCCTTTAGTTGATCATCCCTGATAACCCCACAGTCTGATACTTCACACCTCACTGTAAAATTATTTCTGGGTCATTATCATCTATTTCTATTCGCCAAGATCAGTCTACCCCATATCTTCTGAAATTAGTCAATTTTCTTGAGCCTCAGAGTGCACGTATATAGATTGAGATCATGACTGAAACAAAACTAGCATCTGTGTACTGATGGAAGTGTCTCCAACGGAGCCTCCCTGACTAGGAGAGCTGATTGCATGGATACCGCAGATACCTTGTTCAGTGAGTAATTCAGCGTTTATAACAGACTTCTCTATACTATTAGGTGCCATAAATAACACAGCTGAATAGGTGAAGTACAAAGTCAGATCCCTGGGAAAAAGAGCCATTAGGTCAGGTGGAGCTGATTTATTTGGTCACTTACTGTAAATCTCATAAAACTGCATGGCATGCCACAAGGTGTAAAACAAGAGAAGGCCCTAAGTCTCTTCATTATCTGACCTCTTCAAAGCATCATAGCTTTATCCACTCTACCTTTACATAGAACTGGGGTTTCTGGATCCTCTTTTCAGTGTTCCAGGGAACACAGCCCTGGCGCTTGATATGCCCATCACTGTCTTCGATATATTCACACCATCTAGACCCATCTGCATCTGAGCCTCACCTCCTGTACACGATGGACATGTTAACTTTCCTCCCCTATCCGATCTTCCTCTCCCCTCTCCTTCCCCTCCTCTCTCCTCTTCCCCACTTTTCTCTCGTTGCACACAAACTCATGTGAATGCTAGAGGTCAACATTTGGGTGGTGTGCTGTCCCACAGTACTGTTCACATTGACTTTTTTTTGAGACTACGTAGCCTTAGCATTGAACTCATGTAGACATTGCTGGACTTGAACCCACAGAGATCTGCCTGCTCGGCCTCCTGAGTGCTGGGATAAAAATTGTATGTCACCATGCTTGATGAGCCACCTTGATTTTTCGAGACTGTCTCTCTCACTGGCATGTGGACTTTAGGGTTTGGATAGACTAATAGACCTGGAAAACCTAGAGACTCGCCTGTATTTGCCACTCTACTGCTGTGACAATCGAGTTCACCACCACTTCCAGGTCCTTACACAGGCACTCAAGCTCAGACTCAGGTCCTCATAGTTGTATGGCAAGCAATTTGCCAACTGAGCCATCCTCTCCCAAGCCTCTTTTTCAATATTTTTTGAGCCATGTTAATAGTAAAGAATTCATTTTTTTTCAGTTTAAATGATGCTTGAGTCATCAAAACCTCAGTAAATCCCACATGTGACTCAAAACGTATGTCCTTTGTTTTCCTTTTACTGGTTCTTAGAAGACTGGAGAGTATTGTTTAAACAACTATATAGGGATACCTGTAATCCCACATGAAAAAAAGTTATTTTCTTTTAATCGAGAACTCTTGTACATGTAATATCAATCTGAGAGCACAGCTTCTCAGTTGTCCAATATAAGTAACAACGAGATGTTTTCATTTTCTGTTAAACTGGCTCGCCTAAAACATCAGTATGCACATTGGTGATGTCTTCACAGCAAAATAAAGCTTCTTTCTAAACACGTGTATCATCAAATCATGATTAAGTTTAGGCCAATCACATACAAACTAATCATTCATTTGAGACTACATGTATTTAATACTTTTAGTTTATAGTTATAAATGTTGTCAATTAGTGCAATCTAATATTGCATTTGATATCTTAAGTTATATTTAAATGTTTAAAGCTAAAAAACACTGGTTCTTCAGGTATTCTCATATTTGAAAGTAATTTATTACTCTCAAGGACCTTTTGTAAAAATGACAAAAGGTTTGTAATTTTATGTTTGTGTAACGCATTTACTATTTATCAAATAATATGAACAATCACAATTGTACCCTTTATTTCCTATAAAATGTATAAGGCTAATCTCTCTGCCATTGTATGTCATCAAGCATACAGCTGAAAAATCCAAGGTCAACATTATATGTCTGGTATAAGAGCCATTCAATCGCATGATGTTGATTTATACAGACACTTACTGGAGATTGCATAAACCTACCCATCATTCCAACTACACTACTTTGCAGTTTTAGACACAGATACCCCAAGGGGGCCCTGGAGCTTCACACCCCAAGTTTATTTTCAACACAGGTGACACTATTGAAATCCCACTACTCTTTGGTCTGGGGAGAAGGGAGGATACTTACCTCTGTATGCAAGTCCTACCTGATCAGTGATACACTCTGACATCATCTTTTATTCTCCTCTATGTTTTTCCTGCCCTGAACTTTTATCTGCAGATCCCCAACTCTTACCTTCAATCCTCCTGACCCTTAACCTGTGACTTCAACATCTACACAAGCAATGATTCTACCCTGGATGTAGAATCCTCTTCCTGACATTTCCATGTCTCCTGCCAACACATTCCTTTAATTTGTGCTCAAGGTCTCTTTTTTAGGAATCCTGAACAGTCAATACTAAGCAGCATTAGCAACTCTTTAAAAGTAATAGTGTGCTGCACCATCTTGTTAGTTTTTATTCTCTAATGAAAAAATGATAGCTGACACTTGAATATACATGAAAGAATATCAAGAAAGTTTTGTGGCACTGTTCACTTCCTACTTCATTTCTATAAGTTGGGAAACCTTCCTCTTGTTTATATCAAGGACATTTTCCAAATTGTGCTGCTGCTAGTTTTCAGGAGAAAAGAAATATGGTTTAAATTTAGAGTGAAATTGAATGATGAAGTTCTCCATTAGAACTGATTGGCAAAGTCATTTTTATTAGCTTAGATAAATAGATATCCATGTACAGTGAAAATGCATAAAATTAACTCAATGATTGGCCAATGCATCAAGAGAATATGAAATGCAAAAAGACACACCATTAGCAAGCACATTTTATAAATGATAATGAAAGTCATGTTGATTTAGATACTATAAACAGATATTGTCTAGAAATTAATTTCAACCCACCAAAATGGAATTATAAACAATATGACTACATTAGTTTTGAGAAGTGAATGATTTCCGCTATTTTATTTCATGCAAACTTATACTTTGAAAATCAACTGGAAGATTTTACATTTGTGGGCTACATATTAGAACTTTCGATGTATCCCTTTATTGGGATGAAATATGATAGTGCCAATTTTTAGCTTCCCATTACATCTGATGGATGCCATCCTAACATAATTGCTTGTACAGCATATGTCAGAAATAAGTCACAGTTGTCTAAAACAGCTATTTCACTAGGCAAATTTGGCTTTCAGTTATATTCTAAATGTGTCTCGAGTACTTTAAAAGTAGGACTAAGTTATGTAAATACAGAACTTTGATCAGAAAAAATACAGTAGTTTTTCCTAATGTCACTTAGCAGGGACAGTAACAGGATTAGTCACTTACATGCTTGGGGCAGAGAAACAGGGTGGGGATTTTGAGGCTTCTTCATTGATTGTTTTAACTTCATTTTTTCTTTTAAAGGACTTATGTAACCACAAATCATTTTCAAAAACAATTTATTTGTAGTGTTAGAAGACCTTGTGTCCAGCTGAATGTCTTTTTCAAGGAATGAGACTAGCATAGACATTTTCCAAATCCAAAGTATTTCCTTCCAGTCGGTAGTATTCGTGTGTTGAATGGAGATGTGCTTAAAATTTTAAAGTGTCATTTGCATTTAGAGTGTTCAATTTTCAGTGAGTGCTTTTCTCCTATTTTCTTTCAGGTAAGATGTTTGTACTCTCCACACAACCTTAAGCTAGCACTGAACACATGACCAGAGCTCTGTGGCAATTGTGTAATTGACTGAAAAAGCCAGTTGATACATTATATTTTCCGAACTTTTTCTATGAGGCTGTCATGGTGATCATAAAGTACAAACACAGGCAAGGCATTCCCTTTAGTGGATTCTGGAGCTTGTTATTGCACATTGACTTGCGATGAATTTTCCCAGGGCTTATGGGATAGGCTCAGACCAACTTTTCTTTCCGCACCTCATCTGGGACACTCCTGAGCTCTCAAATCCGTGTTGGCAGTCCACATATTTGTGCAGTCAAGTTCTTTCCTAGCACAGGAATTTTATAAGCATCATCTTCTCTTCATGAGAATCTGTTTCCCCTTGAGAAATAACTGATCACTCTATTTCCTGTCTAATGTGTCTCATCTACAGAATGCTGATCTCTTGTCATGTTTAAGAGAAATGCCAGCCATTTTTAAGAGAGAGATGTTCTCTATTTAGTATCCTCCCTATATTATTTTTACACACATACACACTTTTTACAATCTGTTATTTGCTTATTTTTGGTCTTTCTCAGAAAATGATAACTGCAGTCCATGGTTGAACTAGAAGACGAACACTCAGTGTAACTTCCCTACGGTGGAGTAGTCTTTCCATATCCATACACTCTAGCTCCTTCCCATGGTCAAATGCAATATGTATAACTGGTTAGAAAGAGTAACTGGATAATCAGGTGAGGGTCCCATGGCCCTCTGGCTCCTCCTATGAGGAAATACCAACATTCACCAAGCTCATCTATGAATGACCTTTTGCAAGCGGGCATACCTGACCTGTAAATAATGGTGGCAGTTTGGCCCAAAGAATTATTCTGCATCTCAACTTCCCACCTCCAAAATCATTAACAAAATATGTTCCCTTAACAAATAGGTAGCTGTGTGTCCGATATTTAGTGTGGTGGCAAAAAGCAGAGTAATCTGATAGTTATCGCTTTAAAACAAACATTTTCTTACATATCACACACTGAGATCACAACTAATACCAGTGACAAGGATCTTTGTGTATTAGCATAGTATATTATACCTTGTTCCAAGACGGAGTTTCTCTGTTGTCCCTTAATTAACTTCGTTTGTTTGTCTTACGATTTATATTTTTAAGAATATATCTGCAAAAGCCCACATTTCATTTTTAGCTTATGCTGCTTAGGTACATATATCCACATGAGCCTATATATCCCTATAAATAAAATCTCTTTAATGCAACTTCTCCCATTTTTCTCTGTCAATGGTTCTGTATGACATCCCTCTCTTCATAGATGCTGTCTTTCTTGATTTCACCTAACTTGCCTTCCTACCCTTCAAATATTATAAGAACAGATATGATCTCTAGAAACATGCTGGATTCACCTTCCAATTTTGACAACTATGCTCCTTAATGTACTACTGGCTTCAAATTACATTATGACAAAAGACACGGATGATCCCTTATCCTGATTTTAAAAATTTTTTAAAACTTATTTCTTCTAACTTTTGAGATTATAATATAATTAGAGTGACTGATATGATATTGTTAACTTTCAGTTTTACCCTGACTCCACTTAGTGTCTGCTCAGGAGCTTTTCAGTCCCTAACCCTCTCAATAGCCATGTCCACCTGGGCAGCACATTCAGAACTTTCCATGAGTATGACCACGGTGCAGAAGCATGACAGAAATAGCTGATAAATGTGTAACTGAGACAAATATTACCAGGTTTTCTTGACCTACATCTTACAACAATGTCATTGAATTTTTGTGGATTTTTCGCTTGTAAATACTGTACCCCTGAGCTTCAATGCCAAAGTTCTTTGGGGACAAGAATCTCCTCCCAGTCCCTGGCTAATAAAGGACTATAATCTGGCCTTGTATGTGTGGTGTTCTGTAATTTTCTTGCCTGGATTACAACAATAATTACATTATTTTCCGTTCCCTTTCCTCCCTCCAAATCTTTCCATACAGACTTCCTTTCTCTCTCCCAAATTCAGGCCCTCTTTTTCTCATTAATTGTTTTTATATACGTGTGTGTGTGTGTGTGTGTGTGTGTGTGTGTGTGTGTGTGTATTCCTAAATATATAAGTACAACCCGATCAAGTCTTTATAATGTTATTTATATTTATGTTGTCAGGACTGACTTGAAAAATCTCACCAACATGACTGCCTAAACATTCACTGAACAAAGACAACTCTATATATGCTTTGTGGTGCTGGGATATCCCAGGAGGCTGTATCCTGATTCCTATGAACATTAAGTAGAAGATGGGTGTTGGCTTCCTGATTATACTTCTTTGATTTTTAACTGCTGGTGATTGTTGCTAAAAATCAGTTCCCCTTTTAAAATGTCCAAATGGAGTTTTTCTTTTGAAATTCTATCTTTTCCTAAACATTAGTTTGCTGAGTTAATTTGGTTTTGGTCTTGGTGGACGTTTCTTACAAATTAATCTACCTTCATGATTTCTAGAGCTGTTATCTTGATATATTAAAAAATACTAAGGTGTACTTTTTATTTTATTCTGTCTTTTTTTTTTTTTTGCTTGCTCAAATCTTCATTAGGCTTGTTTATTGAGAGAAATTTCTAGAAGACTAAAAAACCCTCTGTGGCTGCATTGGTAACCTTCAGGTCTCCTCTTTCAGATCCTTTAAAAAATCCTTCTACATGCATCCTAGCCTTCTCTTTATACTCTCAATTTTTACTCCTTCTAAACATTTCTGGTCCAAGTAGCAATTTAGTTTTTTATTAACAAAGTGGAAGGGCACAGCTGATTTTGTCTGTATAAACTGCACTTAATTACACAGCTGTGGGCCAGAGTTGTGTAGACTTTACTTTGTGAAAAACTGAAGATTATTTTTCCAGTTTAAAAGCTGTCCCAAATGTCATTTTAATTTATAGAGGGGAAGGGACCCAGAATAATTTTTGATCTCAGATGGTCCCTAGGTATTTCTTGAAGCCAAGTTTCTCTTTTATTTTTACTGAAAATCACATTGCTTTTCACCTGATAGTCTTTGGTACATAGTGGTCCTTTAAAAGTCCTTGGAATTTATTTGATTCTCAGGAGATGGTTTAGGAATAAAATTATTTGAAGAATTAGATTTTAATTCAGTTGTACTTAAATGATGACGTATTGTCCAGACATCAGACTCATACCTTGTTAATATTTGTATGTTTCCTATCTCCTATGTAGTCCACTTTGGTAAGAACAGAAGGGATGTACTAGGTAAAGACTGTACCTTACTCTCATGCACATGTCCTCCTGGAATAAGAGCAATGCACTCTGGGGTAATTTATCTAAGTGGACCTAAGTAATCATCCAATGTATGAATCCAGAAACCCAATATACATATATCAGCTGGTGACATATCATGGTTGTTCCTACAAACAGCATCTTAGTCATAAAAGCAACTAAAGATTATTAAGAGACTTTAGGAATGGGAGGAAATCTAGCCATGTGCTTTGGAGCTGAAGATCTCATCATAAATGCCAGAACCCTCTTCATGCTCCCACCCTTCCCACCTGTCAGGTGCACAATGATCCTCTCTGTGTTTGTTTTAGCAAGATATAGATAAACTTATAGATAAATAGCTAAATGATTGAACAAAACCTCATTAAAATTGTGAGACTGAGAGTTTTCAGTCATAGTGCCTTTTTTCATTGTAGAAATAGTCACATATAGTAGATATAGCTTATAGTAGAGATAGCATATATATGTATACACACACACACACACACACACACACACATATATATATATATATATATATATATGTATACATACATATTTATGGTAGATAATTGAACGCTCAGTCATCTTTGACCAGCAGAGTGTTATCTGGAGTGTATCCAAAAGCAGATGAGCAGCACAGGACATGTCCTCAGTGCAGTATCTTGATTCTCTAAGCTGGAATTACGATCCTCAGGTTTCATCAGCATTGGCCTTTTCTTGGCTGCTCTTGTGTAAATATTAAGAGTCTTCACTCCTGAGCTGTGATGAAGTCATAATACTGAGTCAGTCTGTGTCAGGGCTCAAATCGCGTGTACCCGCAACAGCCAATTGGCTGGATATGGCACACATGGTGCATATGTGGCCTAATTGAAGTGAGCCACCATACTGTGTATGTGCGCGCGCGTGCGTGCGTGCGTGCGTGCAAGTGTGTGTGTGTGTGTGTGTGTGTGTGTGTGTGCATGTGTGTGTGTTACTAGGATCTATTTTATGAATGCTTGAATGTATCTGAAGAGGTTGTTTTGTTGTGGTGTTTTGTTTTTGTCATATTGTGGGACATCTACCCTTGAAGACTATTCAGATATGAATTTAAACCAATAGAAAGTCTTGATTAGCCAGCTGGTGACTATATTGGGTTTTCAGGATCCCAGCATAACACCAATCCTTTCTCAGAGTGGGCTTTTAAGCACACACACACACACACACACACACACACACACACACACACACCATATTCTGACTTGACATTCTTCAGTTAACAAGAACAGTTAGCCAGAAGAGTAAAACTATAGAAGTAAAAAAAAGCAAGGTTAGTACACTTAGAGTCTTTCCCAGAACTCTGGACTTTGATGGATTAGGTCTTTGTTTTGGTTTGGCTGGTGGTGCTGTCTACATGCTGAGTTTTATGGTCTGAATGGTACTTCCATCGTGGAGTCAGTGTGCTAAGCTCTGGCGGCCTACTAATGTCTGGGGACTTGTTACAGTAAAACTAATTAAAAAGATGAAAAAAAAAACTGATGGAGGAGGGGTTCACCTGTCTGGGTGAGCAAAGTACAGACTTAAAGTTGCATTCACTGAGCATCAGTGAAAGAATTAAAGCAGCAGATCTTGGAGAGATGGTGAATAGGACTGTGCCTGATAATTCAGTGCCTCAAATCTACTGGTTATTTTAATAGGTTAAGGATGCTAGAGACAGTTGTGGTCACAGGTTTTGAATTTATTAGTGTATTTGGTAACCAAAAATATTTTTGAGAGGTTGACTTGAATATTTCAGGCTGGGGGCTGGGCAGATAAATTGGTGGGGAAAGACACTTGCCTCATCAACTAAAGGCCTGAGTTTAGGCCCTCACTACTTTTGGATAAAGCCAGGTGTAATCACAGATGTATGGAGACAGGAGGCTTGTTGTGTCTTGCTACCTACCAGCCTTGGAACAGATTCAAAAAGAGACCCTCTCTTCAGGGAATAAGGCCAAAGGTGATAAAGCATGGGCATCTGGATCACACAGACCTGCACTCACACACATAAATTTAATCTATATCTTAGAAAATATGTTATTGGCACTATGAAAAAAATCTAGATTAGGAAATGAGATATTACTTACAGTAGCATATTTTTCCAGACAATAGAATATGAGCAAATGAAGTAAAATGAAGTGACAATGGAGATGAGGAGAACTGTACATTCAGAATATCGAAGTTTTGTGATTGATTAAATATGGGAGGACAGTGTGGAGGGTAAATGAGTCATTCAAAGAGATAACGACCAACAATTACTAAGAAAAGTGTTTGCTTTTGATGGACTTAGCCAAAGCACTGTGTGTATTTGTATGTATTTGATTTTTTTGCCCTCTGTTGTATTGAAAACAGGTGATGAATGAGGTCAAACCACTTTTTTTTGTATTTTGCTCAAGGCAACAGCTAACAAATTATTTCTTCTTCCAATTCAGAACAGAAAAATGTCATTTGCATTGGCTGAAGGGTGGCTATCTAGAGTGACTTCAGGAAAAACTCCGGCCATTCTAAAGAGATGTCTAAAATACCAGCAGATGTTAACTGCAAGATAACCACTAATTTATGGTCTCCTTTGTCCCTATACTGATGTACTTAATAGAGCACACATTTTTTATTGCTATATATTTTCAGGGTCAAACTGATATTTTAGTATTTCTATGAATAAATATCCTGCTTGTCTAGGATGAAGGTCATTCTTCTAGGAGAGATCAAGGGCTTCGGCTTACTAAGAACCATTAAAGGGACAACAATCCTTATGGTATCTTTGGGATACTCTACACTCTGACAACCACTCTCCAAAATCCTTAAAATACATTGTCTTTGTTGAGAAACTATAAAACACAAGGACACTTGACAGTGAATCTAAAATTGAGGATGCAATGAGTTTACAAAATTGTTTCAGTAGTTTAAGCACCTGCTGCTGATTTTTAAGAACCCAATGAAAAAAAAATGAAGGACATGAGAAGTTAAATTATGCAAAGATAAATAGAACAAAAAATGTAAATGTGGAGAGGAATTAAGTATACACAGAACAGCTTTGTAGGAGAAAGAAGTCATTTCAACATGTGCTCTTAAATGATGGATGTGTTGGATAGAATAGATTGATGGCCACATAAAAGAAGAAAAAACAGATTTGCGCTTGTAACTCAGGGAGAGAATGAATATTTGGCTTCGGATTTCAGATGAGCAAAGACAAGTAGGATTTGTGGCATGATGTTAAAATCTGAAAGTTCTCAGTAGACCACCAAGGAACTGTTTGCTTCTGGGTGTTGTCTGTCTGCCAGCATGGGTTAGATTCTGTGCTTTGACTGATTGCATGTAAGTCAAAACTTTCCCCTAGGAATTTGTACCTTCAACTCTTCCTGAGACAAGAGATGTCATCACATAGTCCATGGTGGTTCAAACAGGAGATAGAGCAAATCTATGCAAGAATATGGACTTTTCACAGACCTTCAGATATGCCATCTGTGATAACTCATGTCCACATTTATATACAAACAAACATACATATATATATTTAGATTACAATTTTTTTTTCAAAATTCAGATAAAATAGATGTAAAGAAAGTAAATTGCAATGCACCAAAGCTTAAAATGCACCAAAGCAAAATGGAAAATAAAATAAAATTAGCTAGTCATCACTTCATTTTTCTGTACTGACTACACCAAGTCACATGCCAATAAGACTCAAGTCAAAGGGCATTTAGTCTCATAAAATGAGAAACTATGAAGTCACATTACAAAGAGAATGTGATAGAAGGATGGCTATCATTTTTTTCCATTTACCACATCAGAAAAATTCAAATAAAATTTTAGTGACATGAACCTTACAGTAAATTAGTAGCTTTGGAACAAATCAAAAGGTCCATTGTCTACATGGAATTACAGTGCTCCAAAGAGGTAAACAATATTAAATCTGTGAAGAAAAAAAGCCTGCTTTGAAGGAAATTTGTTATATTGGTTAACATGTTCTGATATGAATGAAGTAAATTTTCAGTAATTTGTTGAGCTCTTTAAATTATAAATGTATGTGTTCACTTTGTCTAAAGTTTCATTTTTAAGAAAGTTTCAATATGATACTCCTTTGTTCTGATTTTCCAGGATGGTTTCAATGTGTTTAAAATGCTTTATTATTTCATATATCCCATTCCAAGTTCTCCAAATCTGTGTTAATTTTGAAAGGTCATGGGTCCTAATTTTTATTCAAAAAATATATCCTTGTATGAATAAATTTTCTTTAAAGTGTAAGTGATTTTTGAGCATATTAGTTGGACTTAATAAACAAAATAATAAGGATGCAGAAGACATTAGAATGTAGATTAAGCTAGATTTATAAGATAAGTGGTTCAGCATTCAGCTCATTGGAGAATACAGGGAGGCGACAGGTTAATTTCTACTTCACTGACAAAATGGGAGTAGAGAAGATGCAAATGTTGGGGAATATTTATCAGTGAAGAGCAATACCTTACAGCCTTCAAGGGAGCTCTAGAAAGAAAGAGGTGGGTAGTATCTTCAGAGTTACCAGGAAAGGTAGGTGTCACCGGGGAGCTAATGACCTGGAGTAGTATAGTAGCTGGAATTCAGGAATGTCTGAGATTAGAGTCAGGGCAGCAAGCAAGGTAAGGATTGAGTTAAGAGTGCAGTGTGGACTAAAGCAGAGGAACAGCAGGTGCTGCCGGAGCCATTTCTCTATTCTGCACCAAGAATTAAGCGTATGTTATCTATGCAAATAGAACTTACAGGTTGGGCTTTCCTTATCATTTACTAGTTGCATGATACTCAATGAAGTCTTTTGCTATTTCTGAATTATCTCATGCACACAATGAGAACACTGATGGTCCACTCACCTCCAATGGCTCTTGTGAGTACTGCATGAGCTTGAATAGGTGTTCTCTTTGCCTTTCACTGGGTAACAAATCACCTCAAAACTTAATGGCTTAAATAAGCACTCTCTTATTTGTTCATAAATCTGCCACATTGCAGGGACACGGCCCTCTGATTTACTCAATCTCTGCTGTCATGGCAAAACGGATGGGAAAGACCACTCGAGTGTCTCTTTTTCTTATCTCTGCTAGTTAATGAAGGCTGTCAGCTGAGAACTTATCTAGAGTGTCAGCAACAAGAAGCAGGATTCGGGATGGATCTCAGTGTTGAGCAAGTGCTCACTGGGCTGCAGGTTCAATGCACATTCCAAAAATGATTTGCATGGAGCCTCCCTCTTGTTCTCGGTCTCCTTCCTGAATGAAAATGAGGACATGCCTGCTAGATACTAGGTATGACTGAGGAGAATGGTTTTATTATAGAATACAGCCATAGTCATCTGGAAGAGGCAAGAGCAGGGAAAGTAGTAAACTAGATATGTCCAGTAGACTGAATTAGACTGTGAGAGGAGAAAGAAGAGGGGAGAGCAAGAGAAGAGAAAAGAAAGGGAGCAAAGAGAGCTGAGAATCAAGAGCACAAGGACCAAGAGGGCTTGTGGCCAAAATGGATGGTTTGTAGAAAAGAGAAGCTGGGGGAAGAGAAACAAAGCTCAGGGACAGGAGAGATTTAGTATAGGGGTATGTGAGGATGAGAAGTGTTGAGAGAAGCTAGGACTCTATACCAGGTACTTGCTATACTGTGAGAGGCTGGTGGCCATTGTCTGCTTTGATATGTTAATATCATAGACACCTTAGTTAGTCATTTGTCCTGAGTTTCTTTGGGACCTGACACTTATGTATGACAGCTAAGATGCGAGGATAAGTGTCCTAAATGCAAGACTGAGCCAAGTGAAGGTGATACCAACTTTGTATCAACCAGTCGATAGGCAGAGCAACATTTCAATAACATTATGTATGTTGAAGCAGCCATGGAGCTCATGGACATTTCAAGGAATCTAAAGGACACTACACTTTGCTTGAAGGAGAGTCAGTTTTCAGGAAGAAGATGAAGAATATTGGGGGAGCCATGTTTTAAACACACAGAGGTCTTGAGGGTAAAGTGTTTAAGAAATTCTGGCTGTGAACCCCAGCAGCTGGCCAGCAGCTAAGAGTCCTGTGGGTAGGCCGTTCCACCCCTGCCCCCACCCACTGGACTCTGTAACCTACAAGGCCTTCTGCCCAAACCCACCAAACCCATCATCCTCCCCCTGGCCAACCATCCCCGCAACATCAGCAACCCCTAGAGGCACAAGCACCACCTGTACCAATTGGAAGAAGTGACCAGTCTCCCAAATAAACTGTCCCAACCTCTAGGACCTTAGCCCTAAGGCACATCCTGTGTGCTTCCCCATCCCATCTTACCCCCAGAAACCAGCAAGCAGCTAAGAGTCCTATGGGCAGGACACTCCACCCCCAACCCCACCCATTGGACTCTGAAACCTACAAGACCCATTCTGCTGCCCAATCCCACCTACCACAGCATCCTCCCCTTGAACAGCCCTCTCTAGCGAAATCAGCAGACCCTATAGGCACAAGTGATGTGGGATATCCTTCTGTGCACTATGAATATGTGTTGCTTTTATTGGTTTATGAGTAACATTGTTTTGGACTATGGCAAGGCAGAACATAGCTAGGTGGGAAAGCCAAACTAAATACAGGGAGAAAGAAGGGTGGAGTTGCAGAGATGCCATCCAGCTGCCCAAGGAGCAAGATGCCAGCAGACTGGTAATGCCACAGCCATGCAGCAATATATACATCAATAGAAATGGGCTAATTTAAGTTGTAAGAGATAGTTAGTAACAAGGCTGAGCCATTCATTGGCCAAATATTTGTAATTAATATTAAGCCTCTGAATGATTATTTTATAAATGGCTGCAGGACCAGGTGGGACACAAAAAAGCCTCCAGCTACATTTGGAGCCAAACCAATGTAAAGCAGAAATTTCCACATAAGACCTGAGAAAGCTTAAAAACAAAGGGTTCTAGAGCACATAAACAGAGATAAAAACAGCTTCCTAGTTGTGTCTTTGATGCGGGCTATGGTACAGAGACACTGTGGCATTCAAGCTTGAGCACAGGATCGCACTGTGGTACACAGAGGTGGCTCCAAGCCATGCAGCTTGCTACATGGCAGAATTAGATTTTACTCATACAGACAAAAAAGATTTGTGTGCTGCCTGCACTCTACCTAGTGGCAATATGGACCCCAGAGTTGGGGGTAGGGGTAAGCATGAATCTCCTTGGTACCTCTGCCATGTTGGGAAGCCAAGCAGGGTGGAGCCTACAGCCAAAGATACCACTTTGGTCCTAGCCATGCCTGCTTAGCAGTTTAAAGCAATGATCAGAAAAGGATTACAGATACACAATAAAGACAGATTACCCTCTAAACGCGTCAGAGTATGTTTGAAAAATGTACATAGTCTTGAGAGAAAGACGAAAAAGAGTATAGGCAGTTATCAAAAGAAAAAATAGTTTTAAAAAATAAAATCTTTAAAGACATATTAAAAGTAATATGAAAGAAATAAGACATATAAAGATTGAAAATACACAGAGAGTCTGGATTATTTATATTATTGTTTCTTTGAATTTTTTGAGAGTTAATGAGCTAACTGCAGAGACGTTTGATTGTGGGGGCTACTAAACTAAACCAACACATGCATTTTAAAGGTATCTTGACTTTGAAATTTGGGTTTAAAATGTTGCTTTGGAAAAGAGGTTCTGCTTTTGCTTCCACAGGAGATGAGAACCTGTGGCATGCTTGCAGGTTAATATGATTTGATCGAGCAAGACCCCCTGAAAGGTCTCCAATGGGAAAAATGGCCCAGGTGATTCAACATCCACAACAGCTTCAAGGCTACCTCAGTCAGGACTTGGCCATAATTCTAAATTTTCTGGGGATTCTCATAAGATTATCAGTGCCTTCAATCAGCAGGAAGTAGTATAGAAAACTATGTCCAAATTCCCAAAATATTGTTTATGAATGTTTATTTTCATTTAAAGGGGATTGGTTATAAATGGTTAATGGTTATAGTCAATCTCTTTCTAAAGAAAAAAGGGGATATGATATAGAAAAGATGAAAAAGAGGTAGCTTATTGACTTTAACCCAAAAAACCAACTATTAATCTCAAAATACTTTACATTGATATGGATTTTGGTTTATTGATACAAATTTAAGGTCAATTTTGTTATACTCTATGTATATTTCTACTTTTTTTAAAGGTATTATGTCTATGCAGCTCATTTAAAAATGAAATGTATAGTTAAGAAATACAAATAAGGTCATCTGTAATAGTCAAACATACAGTCATGTTAGTTAAGTTTTCTAGATATGCAGAGATATATTTCAGACAGATAGGTAATCTTCAAACACTACAAAGATCTACAGAAGATGGCATTTAAAATGTTTTAAGAACTTAGACTTTTCTCAACAGTGCCACATGTTTACTCCTGGCAGCACTAATTATTTCAGGAGGATGATGGGTATCAAAAAAGCTCCTTATGGAGTTTGCTTTCAATGTGGCAAGAATAGCCATGGGGAAAGAAACTGCTCTTGCCTAGACTGCTTGACAATATGCTGCATAAACTGAACATGCAGTACTCACAGAAAAATGACTATTGAACTTTCCAAAACAAGGGAAGAGAGTCTTTCAGGGTTCCTGCATCATGAAAGAATCTGCCAGACATTCTGCAGGACACAGAAAAAAGCAGCTGATGAATTTTGCCAAAATAGGTGAGACAGTCCTTTAAATTTTCTGCTTCACCAAGAAATCTGCAAAACACTCTAGACCTGTAGGCTGAAGATGGATGCTCCAATGTTACAGAAGAACTTTGGGTGACTGTCCAGGCATCAAGATGTCTCTGTCATTCTAGAATTTTGGAAATTGCTTTCAATGCATTTCCTGTTTACTCAGGTAATATTATTTAATATTACTCAGGTAATATCTTTCTGGGCTCTTTGATCGAGTTGAAGACTAGATAGTTATAATTACAGTTTTCCTTAGTTATGATAAAAGATAAAATTGATATGAAATTTTAGACTCACAAAAATAGGATAGTGAAAGAATATTTTCTTTATTTTGCCAAATACAAATAGATTAAAAATTATAACTGTAATTCTTGCTTGACAACTGTTTTGTTATATGTAATTTTGCTATGTTAAAGTCAAAATTTTCCTTTTTAATTAGACAGAAAAGGGGAAATGATATGGATATCCTGTATGCTGCAAATATGTGTTGCTTTTATTGGTTGGTGAATAAAGCTGCTTTGGCCTATGGCAAGGCAGAATATAGCTAGATGGGAAAGTCAAACTAAATACAGGGAGAAAGAAGGAAGTGTGGAGTTGAAGAGACACCATCCAACTACCTAAGGATCAAGATGCCAGTAGACTGGAAATGCCACAGCCATATGGCAATATATGGATTAATAGAAATGGGTTAATTTAAGATGTAAGGGCTAATTAGTAATAAGACTGAGCCATCAGCTAAGGATTTATAATTAATATTAAGACTCTGAAAGATTATTTTATAAACAGCTTTGGGACCAGGAGGAATGCAGCAAATCCTCCAGCTACATGTAAGAGCCACCCACACCCACTGGAAGAACAGGAAAGGCAAAACCTATACCAGTTGGAACAACAGACTCCATAGGCACAGGCACAATCCACAACAGCTGGAACAACAGAACCCATAGGCACAAGTAAAGCCCACACCAGCCAGAAGAAATGGACCTAGGAACTCAAACTGCCACAAACTTTAGCTGAGATAACCCTACTCAACCTGACAACCAGTCAGTCACCAGAACCCTTAGCCATTCAGGCAAAAAGACAATAAAGGAAGAAAAGACTCATCCAACAAATATATCACAATAATCTACACCTGAACCTATAATTATCCCCAACCCATATGGGTAAACAGCAGGACAAGATTACATCCGACAACATAAAGAGCAACATAGCATCACCAGAATCGAGTGGTTCTACAACAGCAAGACCTGAACATCTCAGCACACATGAAGCAGAAGAAAATGACCTTAAAAATTGATGGAGCTAGAAAATGTCATCCTGAGTGAGGTAACCCAGACTCAGAAGGACAAACATAGTATGTACTCACTCATAAGTGGATATTAGGTGTGAGGGAAGGGATGGTCAAACTCCAACCCACAGCTCCAGAGAGACTAGCTAACAGGGAAAGACTCTAGGAGGGACACATGAATGGCCCAGTGAAGGAGAAGTGGATGAGATCTACATGAGCAGACTGGGTGTGGGGGGTGGTGGTAGAGGGCAAGGAGTGGGGCATAAGAACATAGGGAAGTGGGAGAGTGGAGCTGGAACAGGGACAAAGTGGGCGAGCAGGGAGGGAGATACCATGATAGATGAGGACATCATGGGAATAGGGTACCAGGGAGGCTCTCAGGAATCCACAAGGATGACCCCACCTTGGAGTACTGGCAGTGGTCTAGACAGTGCCTAGACTGGTCTACTCTGGTGACCAGTCTAATGAATACCTTAACCATCATCACAGAGCCTTTGTCCAGTGACTGATGGAGGCAGATGCAGAAATCCACGTCCAGGCACCAGGCTGAGCTCTGAGAATCCAATTGATGAGAGAGAGGAGGGATTCTGCAGGCAGGGGACATTGAGAACATGGTGGGAAGACATGCAGAGTTGACTGGCCACACTAGTGGAAGCCCATGAAATGTAGACTAGTGGCTGTGGAGCTCCCATGGGACTGGACTAGGCCCTCTGGATATGGAAGATGGTTATTTGGCTCGAACTGTTTGGGGGGCACCCAGGCAAGGGGATCGGGATCCATCCCTGGTACATGGACAGGCTTTTGGGAGCCCAGTGACTGTGGTGTGATGCCTTGCACAGCCTTGGCGCAGTGGGGAGGGTCTTGGACCTGCCTAGGCTCAGTGTGCTGGGCTCTGCTGACTCCCCATGGGAGACCTTGATTTGGGGGATATGGGGATGTGGGGTGGCTTGGGAGAGAAGGCTGGGGGTGGGAGGATGGAGGAGGGGGAATCTGTGGGTAGTATGTAGAGTGAGTAGAAAATTTCTTAATGAAGAAAAATGAAAAAAACTTTGTGAGATGATAGAAGGCCTTAAAGAGGAAATAAAAAATTCCCTTAAAGAAATAGAGGAAGAGACAAACAAAATTTGGAAGAAATTAATAATTTCCTTAAAGAAAGCCAGGTAGTGGAGCACGCCTTTAATCTCAGCACTCGGGAGGCAAAGCTAGGCAGATCTCTGTGAGTTTGAGGCCAGCCTGGTCTACAGAAAGTCAAGGGGAAAAAAATCAAGCGAACATGTGAAGGAAAAAGTTCAAGAGGTGAAAACTGAAACAGAGGCAATAAAGTACATACAAACAGGAAATAATGGAGAAGAAAAATCTGAATAAACAGAACAGGAACTACAGATGCAAGCATAACCAACAGAATGCAAGAGATGGAAGAGAGACTCTCAGGCATTGAAGATATAGTAGAGGAAACAGATTTATCAGTCAAAAATATTAAATCCAACAAATTCTTAACACAAAATACCCAGGAAATCTGGGATAACATGTAAAGACCAAACCTAAGAATAAGAGGGATAGAAGAAGGAGAATAATTCCAGCTCGAAGGCACAGAAAATCATAGAAAGAAACTATCCTAACCTAGAGAAGGACATGCCTATGAAGGTACAAGAGGCTTACAGAACACTAAATACACTGGACCAAACATTTTTTAAAAAGTCCCTTTACCAAATAATAATCAATATGCTAAACATACAGAATAAAGAAAGAATATTAAGAGCTTTAAAGGTCCATCCATTTGCCTGCAAACCTCATGATGTCATTGTTTTTCTCTGCTTAGTAGTATTCCATTGTGTATATGTACCACGTTTTATTTATCCATTCTTCAGTTGAAGCACATCTAGGTTGTTTCCAGGTTCTGGCTATTACAAACAATGCTGATATGAACATAGCTGAGCAAGTGCCCTTGTGGTATGATTGAGCATTCCTTGGTATAGAGTGGTATAGCTGGATCTTGGGGGAGATGGATTTCCAATTTTCTAAGAAAGCGCCATATTGATTTCCAAAGTGGTTGTACAAGCTTGCATTCCCACCAACAGTGGAGGAGAGTTCCCCTAACTCCACATCCCCTCCAGCATAGAAAAAATCATCCTGAGTGAGGTAACCTAGACTCAGAAAGACAAACATGGTATGTACTCACTCATAGGAGGATACTAGATATAAAACAAAGATGACTAGACTGCTACTCACAACTCCAGGGAGGCTACCTAGAAAACAGGACCCCAAGAAAGACACAGGGATTGCCCAATGACAGAGAAATGGATGAGATCTACATGAACAACATGGACGTGAGTGGGGTAATGAAGGGCAAGGGTAGAGGGAAAGAGAGGTTAGGGGAGTGGGAGATCCCAGCTTGATCAACAACAGAGAGGGAGAACAAGGAATAGGAGACCATGATAAATGAAGACCACATGAGAATAGGAAGAAGCAAAGCGCTAGAGAGGCCCACAGAAATCCACAAAGATACCCCCACAATAGACTACTGGCAATGGGCGAGAGACAGCCCAAACTGACCTTCTCTGGTGATAGGATGGCCAAACACCCTAATTGTCATGCTAGAAACCCCTCCAATGACTGAGGAAACTGGATGCAGAGATCCACGGCCAGGCCCCAGGTGGAGCTCCAGGAGTCCAATTGGCAAGAAAGAGGAGGGTTTATATGAGCGAGAATTGTTGAGACCAAGGTTGGATAAAGCACAGGGACAAATAGCCAAATGAATGGAAACACATGAACTATGAACCAGTAGCTGAGGAGCCCCCAACTGGATCAGGCCTTCTGGATAAGTGAGACAGTTGATCTGTTTGGGAGGCATCCAGGCAGTGGGACTGGGTCCTGTACTCAGTGCATGAGTTGGCTGTTTGAAACCTGGGGCTTAAACAGGGACACTTGGCTCAGCCTGGGAGGAGGGAACTAAACCTGCCTGGACTGAATCTACCAGGTTGAACTCAATCCTCGGGGGAGTCTTTGCCCTGGAGGAGATGGGAATGGGTCATGGACTGTGGGGGAAGGTGGGGGGGGCATGGGAGGGGGGAGAACAAGGGAATCCATGGCTGATATGTAAAATTTAATTAAGTTATAAAATTTAAAAAAAAGAAAAAAAAGAGCTGTAAAGGAAAAAGTAACATATAAAGGTAGACCTATCAGAATTGTATCCGACTTCTCAGTGGAGACTCTGAAAGCCAGAAGGTCTTGGATAGACATTTTGCAAACACAAAGAGACCACGGATACCAACCCAGACTACTCTACCCAGCATAACTTTCAATTACCATAGATGGAGAAAACAAGATATTCCATGACAAAATCAGATTGAAACAATACTTATCCACAAATCCAGTCCTATAGAAAGTACTGGAAGAAAAACTTCAACCTAAGGAAGTCAGATTCAACCACCTGATAGAAGAGAAAGTAGGAAGTACTCTTGAATGCATTGGCACAGGAGACCATTTCCTAAATATAACACCAGTAGCACAGACACTGAGAACAACAATTAATACAAGGGACCTCCTGAAACTGAGAAGTTTCTGTAAGGCAAAGAACACAGTAAATAGGAAAAAAGAACAGCCTACAGAATGGAAAAAGATCTTCACCAACCCCACATCTGACAGAAGGTTAATCACCAAAGCTCAAGAACATAGCATCAAAATAGCAAATAATCCAATTTAAAATGGGGTACAGATTTAAACAGACAATTCTCAATAGAAGAATCTCGAAGGTCAAGATACACATAAAGGATTGTTCAACATCCTTACCTATCAAGGTAATGCAAATGCAAATGACTCTGAGATATCTTCTTACATCTGTCAGAATAGCTAAGCTAAAAAAATGTTAATGATAGCCTAATTTGGAGAGGATTGGAGTAGGGGGCACATTCTTCCACTGCTGGTGGGAATGCAAACTTATACAGCCACTTTTGAAATCAGTATGGCAGTTTCTCACAAAATTGGGAATCCATCTACCTCAAGACTCAGAAATATCACTCTTGGGCATATACTCAAAGGATGTTCAATCACACCACAAGGACACATGCTCAATTATGTTCATAGCAGCATTATTCATAATAGCCAGAACCTAGAAACAACCTTTAGATGCCCCTCAACTGAAGAATGGATAAAGAAAATATGCTACATTTACACAATGGAGTATTACTCAGCAGTAAAAAACAATGACATCATGAAATTTGCAGGCTAATGGATTGAACTAGAAAAAGTTAACCTGAGTGAGGTAACCAGACCCAGAGACATCACAGTATGCACTCACTTATAAATGGATATTAGATGTAAAACGAATGATAACCAGGCCACAATTGAGAGCCTCAGAGAATCTAAGTAACAAGGAGGAGGACCCTAAGAGGGAAGCATGGACTGCCCTGAGAAAGAGAAATAGATGAGATCTCCTGGGTAAACTGGGGGGAGGGGTGCTGAGGAGAGGGAATGGGGGATGGGAACATGAAGGATTGAGATGGTTGAATTAGGGGAGGGATGGAGACGGAGAGCAATGAAAGAGATATCTTGATACAGGGGGGCATTCTGGAGTTAGGGAGAAACCTGGTGCCAGGGAAACTCCCAGGAATCCACAAGGATGACCCCAGCTAAGACTTCTAGCAACAGTAGAGAGGGTGCCTGAACTGCCTTCTCCTATAATCAGATGGGTGAATACCCTAATTGTCATCATAGAACCTTCACCTGGCAACTGACAGAGGCAGATGCAGAGATCCAGAGCCAAGCATTGAGCTGAGCTCCAGGAGTCCTGTTGAAGAGAGGGAAGAGGGATTGTATGAGCCAGGGGGATCAAGATCATGACAGGGGAACTCACAGAGAGAGCTGACCTGTGCTCATGGTAGTTCAAGGACTCTAGACTGACAGCTAGGGAGCCTACAAGGGACCCATCTAGACCCTCTGCATGTGGGAGACAACTGTGCAGTTTGTTCTGTTTGTGGGGCCCCTAGCAATGGGACCACAACCTGTTCCTGGTACATGAGCTGGCTTTTTGGAACCTATGCTCTATGGTGAGATGCCATGCTCAGCCTTGATGCAGTGGGAAAGAGCTTGGTCCTGCCTCAGCTTGATAAACCATGCTTTGTTGACTCCATGGGAGGCCTTACCCTTTCTGAATGGAGACAGAGGAGGAGTGGGTAGGGGTAGGGTAGGAAGAAGTGCAGGGAGAGAACAGGAGGAGAGGAGGGCAGGGAAACTGTGGTTGGTTTGTAAAATAAATTTAAAATTTTAATAATAAAAAAATGCAAGTTGCTGTGACTATGAACATGTTTCTTACTATTTTCACATAAAGATCTTCAGTGTGGGTAAATGAGTGCATTTCTTTTGTGTCCTTGGACTATAATTACAGCAAGAGCAAATGAAATTGCCAGATAGTTAAACTCATCTTAACAGCTATGTTTAAAATTCTGAGTGTAAAGTTAAAAGCCTTTCATGTTTTTATGTGGGTTGGCTTAATGGATTCAGTAAAAATCAACTGGGCCCTAACTCTGTACACAGAATCATCCTGTCAAGGTGCAGATGGATTTATAGGACTTTAAATTTCTTCTCTTCAATTCTTATACATTCATTTAAATGCCCAATAAAATCTTGCACTGTTTTATTAATAATCCAGAAGTAAAGACAGTCACTTGATATTAAACAGTGGACTGTATGTTTCTCAAGGACAAGAGGACGCTACTTGATGTGCAAACCCATTGAGTTCCACAACTTGGAATTTATTCCGGAGGTAGCAGGCATCCTGTGGCTGCAGCTCTGGTTAATGAAGTACTTTTGGCAGGAGAATCAGAGTGAGTGAGGTTTAAAGGATTTATCATCCTGGTCATTTTGCCAGCTCAGTCTCAGAATCATCTATATAAACAATGGTCAGAGGAGGGTGTAATAAATACATGATTAAGAATTCCTGAATCCTAGTAATAGACAATGAAAAAACACTACAGAAATTGGTCTTTAAGGTTGTTTTCTTTGAAGTAGTTGTACTGATTTTGAAATTATAATTACTGTATTTCCCCCTTCCCTTTCCACACTCCAACCCCTTTCATGTACCACTCCCGGCTACTTTTCAAATTGTGACCTCTTTTTCTTTAAGTGTTATTATATATACATTCACACACATAATAAACACACACACATACACAAACTCACATACACACACAATACCTACACAACACACACACACACCACGCAAATGACACACACAACACATACACAAAACACACACATACTCCTAAATATATAAATACAATTTTCTTAATTTATATATTGTTACTTGTATTCATATGGCTTAAGGGCTAACTACTTTTTAATATTTGCATTTAACTCATGTGTGAGCACCCAGCTGTAGTTGGAAGTTCTAAAGGAATTATAATATTAAGAGAAACCTTGGAAAAAGAAAGAGCTGTACAAGGAGAGGGGATGCTGATTTTATTTAAAATCCAAAATAATTTGTTTTCTGCAAGCCTTATATTTGGCATGCATACATGCATCTTCAAATTGAGATAGATTCTAGTTTAACATAGATCTTACCACTTAAAATCCCCTTTATTATTCTGAAACACATGTGCATGCCCAGTTCCAATTGCCCTTTCCAGTTCAGCTCTTTTTGTTGCCCCTCAGTAGAGGGTAGAGTTTCCTTACTTGCTCTTGTCTAGTCTAGAGCTAGAAAATCTGTTTGGGATGCATCATACATTCATTTTCAATCTAGAGAAATACTCAGATACTTCAATAAAAAGTGACTCAGAATCTTGCCATACAGCAAACTCTTGACATAAGCTTAGAAATTACTCCAATAATATTTTCTGTGAGGAAAATATTATAAATTTCAGATTACTCAAAGATATGCCACTTAACAAATATTTATCTTACTATATAACATAGCTTTGTTGAAAAAAGAAGAACATCTACTTAGCATATGTAGGCAGTACATCATCTCTCACTTCCTGGCACTCTTTCCATTCATGGTACCTACTTCTTCACTAGGGATTCATTCTCTCCTTTTTCCATACTTGAAAGTAAATTGGGATGCAGCCATTTACTCCAATCATGTATCTGACAATTCAACATATCTGTTTAATATAGCCCAAAGGAAATAAGGGAGTGAGACCCTTTCTCTTCTGAAACTACACAAAAATACAAATTATCAAAACAGAACCTTCCTTACAGCTCCACAGCTTTTTCTACAAGAGCATCCAAACTACAAGAGCAGTGATGTCCAGTCCTCCAGGGATCTTTCTTTCTTTCTTTCCTTCCTTTCTTCCTTCCTTCCTTTCTTTTTTTTAAATCGTTCTTGACTTCTGTGTTTTTTACTTTTCAACTTTCCCTGAAATGCTTGCATATGACTAGCTAATATTTTCTTAACTGTTAAAAATTGATGAGGTCACTTGTGTCTAGTGTGGTTTCTTTGTGAAATTTTTTATATATTTAACAGTTTTGTAGATTTTTGGAGACAGTAAATTTGTGTGTGTGTGTGTGTACATATATATATACATATATGTGTGTGTGCATATATATGTGTACATATACATATATATGTATATATATTCAATGAGTTGCTTTTGTTTTGCATTTTGTTTCCTAGTATTACTAACATTATTATTACATGTGTGATATGTGTGTAGGGGTGTGTGCTTGTACCACAATGTGAAATGGAAATCAAAGGACAATTTTGTGTCTGATCTTTCCTTCCACCTTTCTGTAGATTCAGGAGGTTGAGTAGCAAGTGCCTTATGAGCCAAGCCATCTCACTGCCCCTCAAGATGCCATTTTGATTGATATGTATCAAGAAATGCTAGCTTCCTACGGCTAAGTTCTCAGAAAAGGAGGTATTTTGGTAGAATTTTCAGAAAGCTGTGTACATTCTTAGATAAAAGCTCCAAGTTATAATAATAGATAAGAAAAAAGTATTAGTTTCTTTGTTTCTCAAATCCATAATTTATTTTTATATTTTTATGTGATACTGTTTATTGACTTGAAAATGTTTATTTAAATTTTTCATACAATCTACTTTGATCATATTCTTCTTTCCCCTTTCACATCTCACCTCAGATCCTCCCCACTTCCTCACACACTCAACTACATGTTTTCTCTCTCTCTCTCTCTCTCTTTCCATATATATATATATATATATATATATATATATATATATATATATATGAAAAGCCACATACAAAAATCACAAAAATAAAAAAAGACAAAATAAAAAAGGGAGAAAGAAAGAAAGAAAAGAAAATTAATAAGATAAAAAAGTTATCAAAGGAAAAAAAAACAGAAAGCACACATAGACCCACAGAGCCCATTTTCTGTCGGCTAGCTACTCCCATGTATGGGGCCTGACCTAGAGTGTGGTTGATGTGACTGGTGATACTACATTGGAGAAAACTGATTTTCGTTTTCCCAGCAGGTACCAATTGCAAACTTTTTTTGGTTGTTTTGTGTGTTTGTCCCACATATAAGTCAATTTTTTTTTTTTTTTTTTTTTGGTTTTTCAAGACAGGGTTTCTCTGTGTAACTTTATGCCTTTTCCTGGAACTCACTTGGTAGCCCAGGCTGGCCTCGAATTCACAGAGATCCACCTGGCTCTGCCTCCCGAGTGCTGGGATTAAAGGCGTGCGCCACCACCGCCCGGCTTATATAAGTCAATTTTAAGAGCAATTTATTTTCTTTAATAAAAAGTGTACTTTTATTTTCTTAATTCCATGGGCTATATCACCTGCTTCTCTTCCTTCCTTCCTTCCCTCCTTCCTTCCACCACTCCATCCCTTCCTCCCTTCCTCAATCCAGTCTTGCCAAGATATTATTAATCTTGTTAGCTTCTTCAAAAGCTGATATTTGGTATTATTTTCTGGTATGTATTTTCTTTCTAACTTGCTGATCCCTAGTCTTGGACCTGTCATTTCCCTGCTGTGTTATGTTTAATTTACAGTTGTTTCCTAATTCTTAAAAGGAATATTTGAAGCCTTGGATTTCATTTTGTCTTTTCTTTATAGCTCCATTTATAGTTTTTGTTACCTTGAAAGTGTTCCTTTTGTTAAAATCCAGTGTATTAATGTTATTTTTCCATTATTACCCAACTCAAACACTTTCTAACTGCCGCTTTCACAATTTTACTGACCACAAGACATGAACTATCTCCATGAATATTTCATATCCTCATATTGGGGGATTTAAAAAATACTGTGTTTGGTTTAACCTTTGGTCAAAAGTCACTTCACAAAAATGGTCAATATTTTTAAATGAGAAATGTCTCTTAAAATGAGTATTCCATACTGGTTGTACATATGACATATAGTACATTTTCATTTTATTTAAATTTATGTTCTTTTAATTCAGTGTTGTATATGTTTTTGAAAAAAAAATTAACTAAGTTTTCTGACTATAAAGATACATTTCTTATAGACTATTTTTTGCTGGATATATTTTAATGCATTGTTATTAAGGTCATAAAATCTAGAATTTGAAATAAATGTCTTCCTTCTGCATCTATATTTTTCTAACAACTTAACCCCATGCCTTCTATATCTTTATGTTTAGGATTATATTTGAAGTAACAGACGGTATCTTTTACTCATGTGTTATATTTTTACATTTAATTTTGGCACTCCATCAAAGTGAAGGGTTTCTCCTCAATCACTAACACAATGAGCCAACCTTACTATGAACACTGATGCATTAATTATCACCATATTGCCCTGTTTTCATCTAAAATAAAAAAGATTATAAATAATATAAGAAAAACTACATACAGTAAATGCATTGACTATATACAAAATATACAGATAATAAATACATCAACAATGTCTAGTCCATAAACATGGCAGAGAAAGGAATATAAGGCAGGTGGAGACAGGAAGCCCAGCCCCTTTTCAGTCTCAGGAGTCATGGAGGTAAGAGGTGACTGGCTGCCTCTTTACTTCTCTGATCTTCCAGCATTTACCCTGATATCTGACTCCAGGTTTTTATTATTAAGACCAATTAGATTCGCACTACATCTGGCATACCATGTTGGGCACTATTTGTAATCAGAAGCTTCTCCCCTGCCCATCAGTTCCTGAATAACCATTCAGCGGCTTAATATTAATTATAAATGTTTGGCCAATGGCTCAGGCTTATTACTAGCTAGCTCTTACATTTAAATTAACCCATTTCTATTAATCTAAGTATTGCCATGTGGCCATGGCATTACCAATCTGCTAGTATGATGTTCCTCGGGAGGCTCGATAGCATCTCCCAGACTCTTCCTTTCTTCTCCTGTATCTCTGCTTGGATTTCCCACTTGGCTCTATCCTGCCTTGCCATAGGCCAAAGCATCTTTATTTATTGATCAATGAGAGCAACATATATTCACAGCACACAGAAGAGAATCCCATATCATTGCACTTTTTTATGAATGCCTTAATTTGTCTATAATAACTTAAAATTCTTGTGTAGAACTCTTTTAATACAATCCTACAGCTAAATACATACTCAATTTTATTTGCCTTGAAAATCCCTTTATTATTAAAGGATACTAGGAATATAAGCAGATATGATTAAAGGTGGACAATTAGTTTGGCTGTGTAGAAATCTTATTTTATTATTTTGGCTTCGATTATTTGCTCTTGTCATCAGTTTGTTAAATTTCTTCTTTAGTAAAGCATTTTTCATTTCTCTTGATACCCTGGAGGTTTTCTCCATATTTCTGGCTTTCTAAGTGTTTAGTATTACTTAAGTTTTCTTTGTAGTAAATCTGAAAAATAAGCCTTGTGGCTTTTTTCACTTTTTTAAAATTACTTTCTCTTTTCCGTTCCTTTTTAGGAATCAGGCACTTAAGAAAGAAATTTCTTGTTTTTACTTCTATTTTAAAACTATCCAATAATTACGTTTTAGTGCTTTGTTCTATTTATTCAATGTGTGATTAATTTTATATATTTCATTATTAGTTTTATTTATTTATTAAGCAAGAGGTGGCTCAAATACATATATGGTCTATTGCAAGATATTTGATCACACTATGTGAAAGGTATCTTCTGATTGGTTTAATAAGGAGCTGAACAGTCAATAGCTGGGCAGGAGAAGATACGTCAGACTTTGGAGAAGAGAGAGGAGCTCAAGGAATAATCTCAGGCACGCAGAGACACAGAGAGAGTTGGACATATAGTTTGGAAAAGAGGTAACAAGCCATATGGCAAAATGTAGATTAATATTAACAGGTAAATCTAAGTTATAAGAGCTAGTTAGAAATAAGCCATAATTAATAAGAAGTCTCTGTGTCATTATTCGGGAGCTGGCAGTCCAAAGAAAGGCTAACTACACCCAGCTATGGACAGCAAATGTTTCCTGGCTCCACAGAGGATGAATTCTCCATGCCTGTACCCAATCTCTAGTACAGTATTACAGAGACTAATTGCCCCTTCATTCCCTGACATTTACAGTTGATTTCATTTTTTTTTCATAGTGACACAAAAATGTTCAAGAGATAAACCAACCAAGTAACTGAATAATTAACTTCATAGATTTATTCGAAAACTACTTTCTTCTAGAACAAAAAGAAAGTCTGCCCCGAAGTCAAATTGATTTACCGCTCAAGAAGGCAGGGATTATGGAAACTTTTAAACTATTCATTTTTGTCTATCTTAATACATGCCTTGTCTACTTAGATCATGATGAATTCTTTCCATGACACTTTGTTATATTCCTCCACATAATTGGACTTGAAGGTTTCCTAAGGAACTGAGACTGCATTTCATGAGGTAGTCTACACTTTGTAGCAGCATGTCAATAATTTCCATCAGTACTTTAATCATTTTTATGAGATGCTAATAAAAATAGAAAGGAAATCTAAATGCAGGTATATTTGAATTTCTCCAAGCATAGAAAGTTCTATATTCTCCAGATGTGACTATCTATCATTTTATTACAGATTATACATATTTATAAAGAGAACATGCTATCAGTCATTTTCATTTCTTTTTTCTTTTTCTTCTTAAATTTTTTGTCACTACGTGGTGTATGCATATTTGTGTGTGTGTGTGTGTGTGTGTGTGTGTGTTGTGTGTGTGTGTGTGTGTGTACGTCTAAATAATGTGTGGGGACATGCACATGTGACATTGCCCACATATGGCAGTCAGTGAGTAACTTAATGAAATTGGTTCTTTCCTTCCACTGTGGGATCCAAGGATGAAACTCAGGTCATCTGACATGTTTATCTACTAAGCCATCTCAGTGGCCTCTCCTATGTGCGTGCGTGTGTGTGTGTGTGTGTGTGTGTGTGTGTGTGTGTGTGTGTGTTTGATTGCAGGATTAAATATTAGAAAATTAATAACATAAAACAACCTGCATTTTAAGGATATAAAACATAAAATACTCATGTGAAAGTACTTCTTTCCATTGAGATATAACTTGAGAAGAAAAGCATTGCAAGTCTTTAAAGCTTTAGGAAACAAAAGTGGACTCAATGTTTAAATACTGACATTAGTGAAAGAAGCAACCTAGTTTATCATTTTAATTCTAAATGTTTGGTTTTAAAAACTTAGTTTTGGTTATAGTAATAGTCAAAATCTCTCTCTCTCTCTCTCTCTCTCTCTCTCTCTCTCTCTCTCTCTCTCTCTCGTCTCTCTCTGACACACACACACACACACACACACACACATATATACATATACACACACACACAACTTCATAGAAACTGTTGATGCAGAACATTTAGTTACAATTTCACCTTCCAGAATCCCTTGTGTTACTGTCAGTACTTACTTCTACTTTTAGAGAGGAGGGGCTTTTTCCTACCAATTGGGAATCAACAAGACAGCAATAGACAGTTCTGGGTTGCACTGAGAGAGATTGATATAATTGTTTATGATCTAGGCACTACAGATAAACTAGGAGAATAGTGAGACATGTACCCAAAGATGAATATGATCTACTTGAAAATATTTGTTTAATGTCTACTACATATCAGGCTTTGTTGACCGATGCTATATGCTGACTACACATCAGTGGTACAGAAATAATTATGGGCCTCTATTTGCTTTCGTTGTCAATGGTGGTTGCTTCTATTTTGTATTCTATAGCCTATTTGTACTTGTATTTGTATTTAGATTCACAAAGAGGTTATGTTCTCTAAAGTTCAGACATGACATACTTCTTCTGCAAACATATTTGAAAAAGTCCTAAACGTGACTCCAGTAAAGCATTGAATTTGGTGGAGATTCAAAGGCCGACAGGAATGTGCAACGTTTCCAGACATTGAAAGGGAAAGCCTCAAATATTCACTAATTGGAGGCTGCAGGCATGAGGAAGCTGGCAGGTTACCTAGTGAGGGACTATTATTGGTGTTTCAGTTAGAAGGGCACTCCCAACCCTGACACAAAAAAGAAGACAAATAGTGTTTTACCATTGCTATTTCTCTATCCCAAAATTGATGTGATATGGAAATTATCTCTGTAGTTGTTTTTATAAAAAATAGATTGGGAATTAAAAATGCCCCACATTGAAATATACACTTGAAAGCTTAAGCAGATATTTTTATTCAGTGTTTACATAATCCATGTAAATTTATGAATATTAATGAGTGGATTAAAGTGAAGGGCATAGTTGGTGAGCAGGGTACAACATGCAAATGTGCATTTGTAATGTAACTAGGCACCAATTTATCCTTTACATTTGAACAAGCTGTGAGTGTCCAATAAGCATGACGTTTAACATTCAAGCCAAATAATTGTCTGGGAGTTAATTAGGTTGACTTTAGCCCAGCTCAAGTTCCAAAAGAATTTTGGGCATTAACTAATATGCTTGTAGTAAAAGTCTATGCACCTTCTAAACAGATATGTAACTACTGCTATTTTAGAATGGCCTTATTTTCTGAAAACAACACCATTCTTTAGACTGAATGTGCAAACCAACCATATGTTGAAGAGCAACTCGGACATAACTAGCCAGCAGAGAAAGCTAAGCCACAATTTGCAAGAACCAGTTCAAGATACCAAATTATAGTTTCTAGAGCAAACTGTTCCTAAGGGGTGATATTTAATTAGTAACTGACTGTTTTTCTATTCACCTACCAGACTTCATTTATTATGTTTTTAATTTATTCCTTGAAAACTTCATGTATGTATTATGCATCTTGATATAACCCTGTGCTCTCCCTTCCTAACTCTTCTTAGGCTTCCTGGACACTTCTTCCCCCAAATTTCATGACCTTTTAAAAAAGATTCTTGTATAATCTACTGAGTCCAATTAGTGCTCCTTGCATGCAGATGATATGGGCAACCACTGAGGCATGAGCAACCTACCAGAGAACATAACTCTAACAAAAGTGACTATTAAGCTGATGCTTACCTTTCAGCAAGACGTATCCACTAGTGCAATATTGCTATGACTATTATGGGAGTGTTTTGGTGATTTCTGATCAGATTTGAGGCTTGTTTAATAGGAGAGAATTCATGCCTGGTATCATGAACACTGTTCGGGAGGTCATAGACCCTAGGAACCTATTGTAGTTGTCTTAATAATAGAAGATATTTTTAAACCACCTACAATTTCTAAGACAAATCAAAGTAAGTCAAGAATGCTCTGGAAGACAGGGTGCTTCTGCTTTTAGCCTCTCCATGTTAACTGCCTCCAATTAGGGAATACCCATGGCTTTTTCTATCAATACCTAAAAAGTTATACACTTCTCTGTGTTAGGTCTAAACCCAGGACAAGTCTCACTCGGTACCTGTAGCTTCTCCCAGAACTTCTCACTCTGCCCCAACCTGAAACCTCTCCCTCTCGGGGACTGTCTTTCTGCTTCCTTTCCCCCAGCCAGATCCCTACATCTCTTGGTCAATGACTTCTCTCTTTCTCTCCTTCCCCATCTCACCTCTCATGGTCTAGTTTAGTCTGTCAGCTGTGCTCAGCATGTATTCTTCCCTCTGCCTGCTTTTTCCTTTATATCTACAATAAACATCTTCTCCATACTTTAGGAATAGTCATGTTATCCTCCTTTATTTCATTGTTTTTTATTTATTTGGTGCCCAAACCACAGGACTGGCATATACGAGCTCCTTCCCAAGGGACTTGTCTCTCCAAACCAGTTTGCTGATTTGACTCTCCTAGGGTAGGCTTGGATCATTTGTTTCTGCTAGCTTCTGCCACCCACCATATTTGGCTCTAAATTCTAGAGTCTGCCTCTTCATCTGCTTCTTCCTTCTACCTGCTCTAACCATTCATCTCTCCTTGCATACCCCAGAAATGTCCGCTTTCTGGCTCCTGGAGTGCTAGACCTTTCGGAGTGTTCAGCATCTCCCTGCTGTTTCCTCTAGAGTGCCTACCACATGGACATCTTCCTGCTGTGCCCTCCAGTGCCCAACCGTGTGGGCATCTCTCTACTTTCTAAGATACTTACTCCTCCCCTCCCTTTGGAACTCTCCCTTTTCTCGGAAGCCTCTCTCATTCCACGTCTTTATCTGTTTTCTCTTCTATCTGTTCTAACCACTCATCTCTCCTCCTCTACTAGGTAAATGTCACCATGGAGCTGCCTGTTTTGGTTATTTTTACTTCAAAAGCCACACTCATGTGTCAAGACTTTCTTCTTGCCCTATTGGTTCCCTATCACATGGAAAGGGATGGAGACATTCAAAAATATGAGCCTATGGGGGACCATTCTCAGTCAAATCACCATACATATATTTCAGTAATTGAACACAGATCATCAGGCTTTCATGACCAGTATTTTGACCCCCTGAGCTATGTTGTTGCTTGTTTATTAGCTTTTTGAATCCCATATTCTATACCTGTATAGTTCTCATCTCTGAAGAGAAACAACAGCTGATTAAGAGGAAAACATCCCAGCCCATGAAAGCCACATGGTAAGTGAGGGATATGAAAACAACATACCACACCACATATTTCTTCATTGAAAGATTACATATGATAGTTTCTTATATATTCTGTCACATGAAATTGTCAAAAGCCATAGCTAGAATACTTAAATGTGATGGTCCTTTCTTCCCTAGTACCCAGCCCACTAGTCTTTGCTATTGAATTCCCTATTATAAAATCCCCAAAGTGATGATGTCCCAGAAAGAAATTCACCAGTCCAAGAGCATCTTCACTAATTGTGGTAGGCAAGATGTGAAGGAGATCAATATTTCTTTGTTTACCAGCTTCTTTTCCTTCAGTTGAAAACTACAACCTTGAAATTAGAAATTCTGAAGAGATGAAGATGATAAAAGCCTCAAACATGATACCATTGACTGATTCTTGAACAGATGATATGTACACATCCATAAAAATTTTATTTAAACTCAGGTTGCTATACCAGCACAAAGAAGTTTGTGAAATGGGGCTCAACTGTCTAACACTTTAAATGAATCATATACTTCAAAAGTATGCTCAATGGCTTCATTTCCAACTGCGAAATGCCAAGTCAGAAGGCTTGTTCCCATAAGAACTATTTCAAGAATTTCCAAATCATTTATAAAACTGGCCACAAAAGTTATTTCTTCATCTAGTTCTACCTTGATGAATGAGGTGGCATTCCATGGCACCTTACCTGATATATGATTCCACCCCGCAGCTTCTGCTTCTCTGTAGAGAATGACTTATCTAGAATGGATGATGATTATTAAATAAAAGCTTCTCTTCATCAGCAATCCTTCTACAGTCAAGTACACAGGACCAGCATTGCAGATCTTTGTGCTTGGCATGGTGAGTGTTAATATCTACTAACACAATCTAGAATCACCTGTGAAGAGAGCCTCAGTGAGAGGTTGCCTAGGTCATGTTGGCCTTCATAGATATTGATTGTTGGGAAATTGTCTTGATTACTTTAATTGGCGTGAAAGAACCCAGAGTCTGTGGGTGGCACATATCCATTTCCCTTTCTCTTTACTGTGGGTATAATGGGACTGGCTGTTTTCGGTTCCTGCCACCTTGATTTCTACTGTACTAGACTGCAGCTTAAAAATGTGATCTAAATTAAACTGTTTCTCCTCTAAGTTACATTTTGTCAGGATATTTTTTCACTGAAACAGAAAAGATACTGAGACACTCACTTTGTATCTTATTAACCCATGCCTCTAACAGGGCTCCTTAATGATAAGGGTGGGAGAGAGAACACTATGATCAACAGATTCATAACAGAATTTTTCATTCACCCCTGGATTTTGCAGTCAACACTTATTAGTCTTCTTCTTTTCCTGTTTTTGTAAAACTCACCATTTCTCACATCCTTGGGATAGTTGCCCCAATAACTCTCTGGAGTTTTATCATAAGAGCTTTATTCTGATGTTAAGCAAGTCTGCGGAGGAAATACAGACATGGGTTTAAGCAGGAAAATACAGCTTCTTCAGCTCTCTGTTTTGATTCTTCACACACTTATATTAGTCTCTTAATAATTATTGTCTACTGATTTCAATAAATATTCATTAATGAATGAATGCTGATCTAGTGTGTCATAATAAAATATTCCTCTACAGGCTTTTGCAGAGCAGAGTGTCATTGGTCATCACTGCTTAGCTTTCTCAGGTTTTCCAAGTGACTTAAAGGATGATATATCCTGTGATTTAAATGGATAGTCTGATATAGTTGTGCAAGATGTCTGCCAAGGAAAGCTTCCAGTGATGGAATATACTCTTGTTGATCAAATCACTTGTTTTTACAAAAATAAGCTCTGGGATAGGGAGATGGTTCAGTGTGTAAGAGTGCTAGTTCCTAGGGCTGGTAACCTGAGTTTGCTCTCTCTCACACACACCTAGTGGAAGAAAAGAACCAACTCTGACTTTCACATATCATCATGACATGCATGTGTGCATGTATACACACACACACACACACACACACACCACATTTAATAAAACATACAACAAATTGTAAGTCTTAAAAAAGATATCATATAACATGTTTGTCTATTTTTTTCTCAAGAAAGAAATAATATTTTGTATCCTTTTCCAATCTCCTTAAATAAACAGCATCAGGCAGTGATGCATGTAAGTCTGTATTCTCAGCTACTAGGCAGCAGAAGGGGAAAAACACTTCAGGTCAGGGGCCTATGACAGCATGATTAATGCTGTTGTCACCTTGTCTCAGAATAATTAGACAAGTTCATTTGTTTATTTACAATGACCAAGGAATGAGCTATTATTACCATCTTTATTATTAACTGACAATGAAATGAATTGGACAATTGAAAAATATTTCCCCGAAATTGTATAGCTGGAAAATAACAGAGAAAACTTTCCTCTCTCTACAAAGCAGATAAAATAATTAAATCGAATCTCAGAGAACTTTAGCTCCAGCTGAATATCAAGATACCATGAAACTTTCCAAGTGGGCACCTTCTAAATATTTGTTGCAGGTGGTGGTAGTTTGAAAAATTATTTCATTCCTTGCCTGAGGTTTTCTCTAGCTTCCTACTGCAATTTCACCTAAGTGAGACTGAGCCCAGTAGTTTAAGAACAGCTGGGAAAGCATAGGGAGGCACACCTCTAACAAACAATGCATAAACTGACAAGCCAGTGAGTGCTGCTTTGTGTCTACTATTTGGAAGGCTGTGGTTATGTGTGAATGGGGAGGCAGAAAGTACAGACAGGACAGTGTTCAGTTTAAGACCTATTTCTCCTCAGTTCTGACAACTGAGTTTTCATATAGAAAGAACTTCATATGAGTTCTTTCTTTTCTTTTCTCAGATATGCTACAGAAGAAAATCTTAAAAATTCCCATTTAAAATGAATAAAGAATTATTCATGCATAGCATATTATTCTTACCATTATCATTATTTTGTTTCGGTTTGGTTTTTTTCTAAAAAGAAACATTTTCTCCATGGAATATTTGTATTCTCTGCAAAGGTACTATCTTAGTCGATGTTCTATTGCCATAACTTTATGACCAAGTTAACTCTTATGAAAGAAACCATTTTATAGGGGCTTGCTTACGGTGTCAGAAGGTTGTTGCATTATCATAATGGTGGGAAGAATACAAGAACAGCGCTGGAGCACTTGGGGTGATAATGTTCCCCCAAGAACCATAGACTAACAAAACCCCCAGTACCATATATGAAAAATCTTATGTGAGCTCTTGATCACAGGACTCTAAACGATTCCCCAAATAGTACTCCCAAAACAATATAGAATACTGCTGTTGCTTTTGGTTGCCTCCCAGATGTTGAAGATAAGTTCCTTTTACTAAAGACAACATGCACTTTGGACACAGGAGTCAGAGGAATAGATTTAGAACTAAGTTGGTGCCTTCTCCTTGAGGACTGTTTGATAGTACCAGGTTTTGCTATGTAAATTACCAAAGGAAGAAAAACATTCATGCAACCCAGCTGTGATGCCTACGAAGCACAACAATGACTAGTAATACAAGATGTCTCTAAAGATGTAATAGTGGTACTATATCTTGGCAGAAAATAATAACTCTCTAATTTAATGAAAACCCCACTCAACAGGAGGAAAAATGTGCTTGGTACTATAAACCAACCAACTATCCATTTATAATCTTTGTCTAATGAGATCATTGATGTCAAAGGAGAATCAACTACTGCCATCTTCCTAAATCAGTATAATTCATCTTTTTAGACATCTTATGTAATGTGATTATTTCCCATTTTAGTGCACATATTCTCTCATTATCTTGTTGTGTATCAAGAGCAGAGGCTGAATTGTATTGGCAACTTGTTCTGTTGTATTCAAAGAGGTGTTTAGCATTCATATACAGAGATTTCCCTCATCTTTACAGTGAGCCAAACTCTGTTCTATGAAGAAAAGTGTACAAAGTTGTTTTGGTTCTCAGAGGAGTTAAAACTGACTTAAGTAACAAAAGCACAACCAGTAAGCAATAGAGTGCCAAAAATGCCCAAGTGAAGGACAGAAGCAAATAGCCACATAGACGATTTGGTGGTGAGCTCAAAAGAAGTACAGAATTTATGCAACCCAAAGTAAGTCTCTCATTTTGATCTTTAATGTTGAATAAAAAATTTTTTAAAGACATAACACACTGCAAACATAAGAATCAAGTTAGAAATTACCTGGAAGTCTCTTCTATAAGGACCAGCTCTCATAGTACCTGGAACTGCTTTGCAAGCTGCTAGGGTACAAAATCAATCAATATTGTACCAACCTTTAAATCCTAGGAACTACAATAATGACCATGATAGCAAAATATCCCCAAGGGTGTAAGAGTTGGGTTTTTATCTTAGGAATAACCAACAGCTGTCTAATTTGTCTTACGGCCCACCCAATTCATGCCTGGTACTAGAAACCTAGACAACAAATTGGTGAGACCATTAACCCTAAGTGAGAGCCTTCAACTGCTTCTTTCCTAGATCAGTATAATTTTAGCTGTTTTCTAAGTATTTCTTCTTATATCCACATAGATGTTATGTATTTCTTCTTATATCCACATAGTTGTATAGCTCTCATCAAAGAAGTTTCTTTTTTCAGAAGATAGAGATCATTACAAGTGGTCAAAGTTACAAGTGGTCAAAATGATGAGAACAACTGACCTTGGGAGGTTCAACCCCAATTGAGACATCCACAGCACAACTCCTACAACTAAGGCTCAGAGAGCACAATGGAGACTGGAAACAGGGACAGAAACATTGTTAAGTGAGAGGACTAGGACTCAAATGTCAAATAGTGCTCTTCCCTGTGTGACAAGGATGCTGTACTCATAATATCCCAACAATATGGTGACCTAAATAAGACCTGCAACATAGTGGACATGCCCCCATGAATGGAAAAAAAATCTCTTAAAGCCCTACCTCTAGATAAAGAACTACACACGATTAATGGTTGCTGAGAGAGAATCAGCCTTCTCTAAGGATGAGCCCTCTGACCGGTTGTCAAATCCCAAGTGGTCAGCTCTAAACACACATACACACCTACATACCAGCAATACTGAACATTACTCAAAAATAGGAAACAAAAACCTAAAAGGAGAACTCTCACATAGCCAAGCTTTCTCACAATACACCATTTTTCATGGCAGACAAGCTATGGAGTCAGCCTAGGTGCCTATCAACAGATGAATGGATGCAGGAAAATGTGGTCTAGAAACACAGTGGGGGTTTATTCTACCACAGAGAATGATGAAATAATGCCATTTGGGAGAAGATTCACACAACTGAAGATCATCATGCCAAATGAATGAAGTCAGACATGGAAGGGCAACTATCATGTTTTATTAATTTGTGGTTCTTAGCCTTTTTGTAGACACAGAAGGCCATTTATTCATATGTATAGATATGAAAGTATTGGGGAGACTAGAGAAAGAAGAGACAAGGAAGAGGAAAGATTGAAGAAGAGTGAAGGGAGGGAATAAGGTGAATATGGTCAAATTCTATGATATGCTTGAAATAAATTGTCTATATACAACCCAGAACTATGAACAGTGAGGACATACCAAATCAAACATTAGAAAAAAAAAGACTGATGGAATCTCTTTCTACTCATAACTTATGAAGAAGTCTTTACTTTTCATTTATAAACCTATATTAATTTTTAGTTTAGTTTTTAAATAGATAACTATGACTCACAAATACAGCATTTTATAAAATTAATATTTAACATGAGGTGAACATTGTGAAAAGCAATGCAGCAAAGGTTTTTGGCAGTACCAATAAGAGTGACTCTTATGATTCTGCAAATTGAATAACATTCAATTTCAGGGCAATTCAATTCATTATAGACATGTACAGTTAATTATATCAATTTTCTTTCAGATAATTGAAAAGCATCTTATGCAGATAATAGTATTAAAATTCTGATTGATGGTCAGCCATTTTTTACATTTATCTATTTATTATACTTGTGTGTGTGTGCCCATGTATGTGTGTGTGTTGTATGCATGTGCTATGGTACATAACTGCTGGCCATTTCCAGGAATCAGTTCCCTGCCTCCACCATGTGAGTTCTAGGGCTCAAACTCAGATTGTCTGGCTTGGCAGCACATGCCTTTGCCCTCTGAGACATCTTGCTGCTCCACTTCACAGTCTAGCTGACAGTTTAGACATCCTGAAAAATAAACTGTATTTAATCCTTGTTTCACAAGTCTTACATTATAAAACAGATTTCTGCTACAAGCAAAAGTTTAAAATGTAATTTATATCACAAGTGTTAACACTAAAAATTAAATAAATAGTGTCAGAGTGATAATGAAGACAATGTACAGCATGGAATACTCCATCAAGTGGGAAAGGGTGTATCCTCTAGGAAGGTACTGTGTCCCTCTGGCACAGATTTACTTTAGGAGGAGGACAACATATGTAGCTACTGAGAGGAAATCCCACTCAAAACAAATATGTAAGAACTCAAGGGTGGAACACATATTCCTTGTGCATTTGAGGAGTAACGAGAAATCCAGATTACTGAACCTGAAAGCCCAAGGGTCAACCTGTTTGGAATGATAGCAGAGGAGCACCCTGGGACAAACACTGTCCAGCTTAAGAGTAATGAAAAGAATGGTGAACTTTCTTTTTGAGCAAGAAAAGCACTAGAAAATTCAAAACAAAGGAGAAAAATGGCCTAATTTAGTTAATTGCCTCTGGTTTTTTTTGTTTTGTTTTGTTTTTAACGGAGCAAAGTCATTAGCTAGACAAGGCTAGAAGGGCAGTTTAATTAGGAGTCTATTTTTTTAGACAAAGCAAAAGTGGACAGAGGCTTGAGTGGGGTTGGTACAGGTAAAGGCTTGTTTCTGTATTCCAACACCTACTCAGTAGAATATTGGGATGCGAACAAAGCACCAGGAAGATAAAATATAATTTAATAGCATGCTAGTTTGTACATACTTTACCTCTAAATTTCTCTAAATTCCTTAATTTCAACCCCCAAATTTCCTCATTTTTGTAACTGTTAATTGGAGCTTTATTCACAATATCCACAGGAATATACAGAGCTCATGAATTAATTGTTAATTATGTCTATGTGTGACTCAGCATAGAGTAGAATATAATCCACTAGGAGCAACAATGAAGTGTTGATAGGATTAACATGGTAAAAATGGCCATCTTACCAAAAGCAATCCACAGAATCAATGCAATCTCCATCAAAATTCCAACACAAATTTTCACAGATCTTGAAAGGACAATAAACAGCTTCATATGGAAACACAAACAATCTTGAACATTAAAAAATTTGCTAGAGTTATCATCACCCCTGATCTCAAGTTGTTCTAATGAGCTGTTGTAATAAAAACAGCATGTAATTGGCACAAAAATGGACATGTTGATAAATGAAATCAAATTGAAAACCCAGACATAAATCGACACATGTATGGACACCTGATTTTTGATAAATTAGGCAGAAATACACACTGGCACAAAGACATCTTCAACAAAATGACACCTAATGACATTCTGCTATACTCATAGATCAGTGCCTTGCTCAGCCATCATCAGAGAAGCTTCCTCCTGAAGCAGATGGGAACAAATACAGAGACCTATGGCCAGACATTATTATTCAGAGACTGAGAGAACTTGGAACATTCAGCCCTAAATGGGATGCCTTCATCAAATCCTTACCTTCAGTGCTCAGTGAACCTTACAGAAGAAAAGGTGGAAAGAGTGTAAAAGCAGAGGGATGGAGGACATCAAGTAAACAGGGTCCTCTCAATCAACAGAACTGAGGTACATGTGAACTCACAGAGACTGAGCCAGCATGCCACAGCCCTGCACTGCTCTAGATGGGATGCTGGAGCAGAAAGGAGAAGTAGACACATGTCCCATCCCTAACCTAGAAGTAATCTCCAATTTATAACCACTTTCAAATGAAAATTTAGTTTCCTCCAAGACTCCAAGGGAATCTCACTGGGGAAACAAAATACTCTGAAGGGTAGGCTGTATGTCCAAGAGTAGATGACCAATAAACCTAACTCAGTCTCATCTTTGGAGGTTTCTTATCTCATAATGTGTCAGAGGTTTTTATTTTTTAATTTTATCTTTTTAAAAATGTTTAATTCTATTTTTTCCTCTCTTTTTACCCTGGGTCTTTGGGAATACACTGTGGCTTCCAGTTCGGTGTTTTCCTGGGATTCCTGGGTCTCTGCATTTGTGTCTGCTTCTTGTGCCTTTCTTGGAGCTCTTTCCTTCCTTTTATTTTTCCCTATTCCAATGTGTTAGGTTTTGGTCTGTGCTATTATTTTTTTATCTTATTTTATTTTATTATTAGCCCTCAGAAGCCTGTTTGTCTTTGAATGAGACACAGAAATGGGTGGATCTGGATGAATGAGAGGGGAGGTGGGGAAAATTGTAAGGCCTGGAAGTCCATGAAGAACCTAGCCCATCTCTGGAACAGAGAAGGTCTCCCCAATTTCTATCTTTAAATGGGCACAGCCCAGCTCACTTTCAGAATACAGACCACAGCAGATAACCCGAACAACTGCACTCAGATGAGAGACCAGTAGACTCCCAGAGAGGAGATATGTTTCAGTTTAAGTTGAGCAAATTTGACCCAATTTGTTATGTAGTGTTGATGAGTAGTCCAAAGCACCTGCTTCACACAAGAACAGTCTCAGCCTGGCATCCTAGAGGTGAACAAAACTCACATTGCTTTGCAGGAATTGCCAAGCAGACTATTGCTTTAGATATCTGCAGTGTGTGGTTTATCTTGCAGTTAAATATTTAAAACCAAAGTCAATCAGCCTTGTCCTTGCCCTGGATTCCACTGTTAGTTTCAACTCTTTGCACTGCTGTGAGGCTATGTCAATAGAAGAAAAAGGATGAAGGTTCACAAAAGGTCCCAAACTCTTGTCCAGGTCAAAGGATTCTCTGTGTAACAAAGTGGAAGCCCAGGAAGGTTAATCGTTCTTACAATTACAGAGTGACTGCTCATGCCACAGTGAAAACTGAAAGAAACAGAAGAGTTACGTTTTTTGTTTTGTTTTGTTTCTTTTTTTTTTTTTTTACCAATCTCATATCTATTCTGCTTATTCTTCTATTATGAGAATGTAGTTTTGAATATTGAATCCCTTTTAAATAATCCTGATTAAAAAGAGGATGTTAACCAGACACATGTGTTTAATCCCAGAACTCAGGTGGCAGAGGCAGGATGATCTTTGTGAGTTCCAGGTTAGCATAGTCTACATAGTGAGTTCCATACCAGCTCAGGCTACATAGTGGGACCCTATTCAAAAAACATGTGAACCTTAAAAATCATTGTATTAAAAACACAAATAAAAAATTCCAGGGAGAGGTTATTAGATGGTCTGCTAGAATGCATCATCAGAAGCAGCAGATATGCATAAACTGTGGCTATGAGCAATGGAGAGCCATTAATACTAAAAGCACACACACTGTAATGAGATCCAGTAATTTACAAATTTGCTGATATGAATTTTGTTGTTACACAAAAGAGCAAGCCCACATTCAAATTAAATTCAAGTTTGAGAACTCATGAACTATCCTTTATGGTTGGTTCATTCCTTATAAATTCATTTGCTACCCAAGGCAAAACTGGCAAGTTCCTTGGAGGAATGTGAGAAATTGAAGATATCACAACATCCACTGCTGTAGTCAGAGTCAAATCCTGCAGACTCGGTTTTCTATAGGAAGAAGGGGGATATGACCTCACTTCAGGTTCTCCAATTTCAAAATGTCTTTGTAACTTTTTTACTGTTTTATAGAGAAGTATTTATTTAATTGTATTTTACGTGTGTGACTATTTGATGAATGTTTATCTGTATGCCACATGTGTGCTTGGTATCTGTGGAGGTCAGAAGAGAACATCAGATCCCCTGGAACCGGAGCTACTGATGATTGTAAGGTACCATGTGGATGCTGGGAACTAAACTCAGATCCTGTGAAAAACCAAGTGCCCTTAACTGTTCAGTCATCTGTCCTTCCCCAGGTGTTTTTGTTTTTTTCTGTTTGTTTGCTTTTTGTTTTTTTGGCTGGTAAGTGACATGTGGACAGAAAATATATAATATTACTTGGTTTATCAGTCACTCCACTACAAAACAAAGTCATAACATCATTTTCTAATACTTTGGTATATTTATATTTGTTAGATGAATTATGATTTCTGTAATCAAGATGATTGTTTCAAGTTTGTATTCTTTTTTATGGTTTTTCTAGACAGGGTATCTCTGTGTATCTTTGGAGCTTGTCCTGGAACTCACTCTGTAGACCAGGCTGGCCTCGAACTCAAGGAGATCCACTTGTCTCTGCCTCCTGAGTGCTGGGATTAAAGGCATGTGACACAACGGCCTGGCCTTCAAGGTTGTATTCTACTAAATAATCCCACCATGCAAAATAGCCTGCTATTATAATATTATGATTATTTCCACAAAGACAATCTTAGAAGCCTGGCTTTGACTAGCTTGGTAAGTTAAATGCCACAATGCACAATGATTTTACTCTTTAGGATGAGAACTAAAAAAACTGGCTGGGCGGTGGTGGCGCACGCCTTTAATCCCAGCACTCGGGAGGCAGAGTCAGGTGGATCTCTGTGAGTTCGAGGCCAGCCTGGGCTACCAAGTGAGTTCCAGGAAAGGCGCAAAGCTACACAGAGAAACCCTGTCTCGAAAAACAAAACAAACAAAAAAAATGAAGTTATAATTCATATTTCTATTTTCCTTGAGATTCTCTAGCATATAGTTAGTCCAGGGACATTAATATATTCAAAAAGTCTCTCTTTTCTTCAGTTAAAGGGATTTCCATGGCAAATAAACACTGTTATTTCTGGGAAAAAAACAATTTTTGAAAAAGTAAAAATACCTGTTTTAGTGTAGAGATGTAATATCTCAAAGGTCTATGTTCTATAGAGGCTTGCACTACAGTATAGTGGATTAGGGGTGATGAAATCTTTAAGATGTGGTTGTGGTAGGTCCTCCAGCCACTCAGGATATGCTGTCAATGGGAATTTTGAGTTCTTGTTTTCTTCCTTGTTCTTACTTGTGTCTGGGTCATGGGCAGTTTTATCCCACATCACCACTATGATGCTGAGCCTCAACTCAGATACAAAGGAATAAGGCTAATTGTTTATTGGTTGGAATCAAAATAAAGAGTTAACATCAACCTTCCTCTTTTAGTTGATGTACTTCAGGTAGTTGTTGCATAAATAAGAAGGCAAAATTAACTGTATGTTAGTTTTTCATTTCTTTGATCAACATACCTGACTCAAACAACTTACAGTCTCAAGATTTCAGGGTGTTTATTCCATCATTACAGGAAAGTATGTGAGAGTGAAGCAATTCATGTCAGAATGGTCAGGAGGCAAAGGAAATACAGGTCCCGGACCAGGTACAATACTGAATGACATGCCAGCCGTGACCTAATTCCTCTAACTAGGCCTCACCCTTTTTCCTTTTATCACTTCCAAATTATGACATCAAATCAGGAACCCATCAACACATTAAGCCTTTGGTAAGCTCAGAACCCACAGGATTCAACTGCCTCTGGAAACACACTAACAGACACATCTAGAGACGTACTTTATCTCCAAATTATTCCTTAATCCAATCACAGCTAATATCACAAGTCTATCTCCTTGTCAATTTGACAAACTCATCACCTGTAGAGGGCACAGGCCCTTGTACTCACAGATAAGCACTGTAGAAATCAGGAACGTTAAACACATAGTGTTATCTCTTCAAAGCAAGAGATATGTAACTTTTTTTTTCAACTCAGAAGGCTTGGTTAATAGTCTGATGACCTTTGCATTATCTATATGACCCAGGCCACATCTGTCTCCCCGAGACTCTCACAAACAGGAATGAAGGTGGTTAACGGCCTGGTGACCTCTGTGCTATCTGTATGACTGAGACTATACCAGATTCTCCCCCAGGCTCTCAAGAGGACACTTGCAGTCTATCTATAAACACATCTTTATGGAAGAGGTGATATGGACTTTGAAAGGAGTTTCAATGTAAAGTTATGCCTTAAGCTTTATTGTGCACATGAGATTGTGTTAAAACTGGAAACTTTTTCTAAAATTGTACTGTACTAAATAAACTGCCTAGTGTCAGACTCTTCAAATTTGAATCAACAGCAACTTCTGAGTCGTGTTGAACCAGACTTCCTTCTTGCTTCACTGGGATTGATACTCAGCAGGCTATGGTGTTTGCAGAAACCCCACAATCCCCTTAAATCTTCACAATACCCTAAAAATCAATCAATTCATTACTCAAACAAATGAACAAAATGATTGTTGGCCAGAATAACAGAGATAGTATTTGGCTTGAAATAATAAAATTTCTTAGGGTATATAGTAATATGTTTGAAGAGGTAAAATGAGATTAAAGTTATGACATTGGGAACAAAGATACTGCAAAGTATATATTTTTCCTGTTATTCAACTGGTATTAGGTGAAAGGATAAATAATCCACCCTAAAAATTTACCTTGCTTATAAAAGCACGCTGGTACAAAATTTCTGAGTGTGAAATATTAGTAGCTAGGAGATATAAAATAGTATCAACCAAAGAGTTTAATTTGTTCTTTATTTATGTCAATGCTGCTGTCAAGTTTTTGAATAAGCCTTAATGAGGGTTTTACTTATATTTTAACTGTCATTTTGCAATCCGTATGTGGAAGAACATGTCTTCCCAGAAGACTACGACTTTAACTCAGCTATCAACACAAATAAATAGACCATATTCTAAAAAAGAAAATTATCTGCTGAAAGTACAGATACATTTTCAAAAAAGCAAATGAGTTAAAAATAATAAATAATGCAATGTGAAAACTTTTGAAGAGTCAGTATAGAATCCGAAATTGAAAGCCTTGGCATATTAAAATTATCACTCAAATGCCCTAAATATATGCCCTAAAATAAATGCCCTAAAATAACCTCTTTAAAGTGTTGAGAATCTTGAATATATGACTGAGAAAAAGGAGACTTTAAAGCCTCAATATGAAAACATCAAACAGAATAAAACTACAAAATCATTAGCTACTTAATCTTCTTCATAAAGAGCTATAGCTATTAGTCACACAAAAACACCCTGTAGCACAACAGGATACATACATGTTGACTTAATTATTGCACATTTAGATTTTGTGAGTGACTATTTGAATGCACAGGCACATGTGGGTGGGTGAACTGTGATTTAGACAATTTAGTAATTGCTGGCAAATATTCTGGATACCTGCTCTGTGAGAATGCCCGGGATCAACTTCATCTTCCATTTCTCTGTCCTCTTCTCCTTCCTTCCTTGTGTTCCTTGTTCACTTCTTTTCCCTTTTCCCCCTTAACATTTTTAACTCACAAGAGACTGCTACATTCTTTAATGGCAGAAAGTACGATGGATACAATTGCCAGTACTGAAGGTGTCTGTGTATTTCCTTCTGTTAGGTCCGAAGGAAACTTCAATTCCCCAAACTCCAAAATGCAGTCCAAAAAGTCCAGAGCTTGCTTCAAGTGTGGCAATGCTGAACACTGGTCCAGCATTCCTCAGGAATCTGTGAATTTGGTTCACATTTGCCAAAAGGAGTCATTTCTTTTTTTCTGACCAAAGGGATATATGGCTCTCCAATTAACACACACCTGTGGTACCTATCAACATATCAAGGTTCATGGGAGCCTGTAGGCTCCCTCAGTCCTCACTCACAAGTACTTATAATAGATTCCAAAGTCCCCACCCCAGTTTCCTGACCCTTCCCCCCCTATAGCTACTTAACCTTCTTATAACACGGCTACTCTGATTATTCTCTGCCTCAGCTCCTGCTCTGTCTCCTTCTAGTCTCACTATGCTCTCTCTATTCTTTATTACCTACTATTCTCCCTTTTCTCTCAGATAGCCCCAGCACTGTCCAATCTGCTGGCCATGTTCAGTCTACTTCTTTCTTTCTCAGCTCTGGACTCTTCTAGATGCCATTGGCTGTTCTCTCTCATATCTGCAATGAAACCTTCCCATACCACAGAGCAGTCCTCATAGATTTTACACTTCCCCAAGGTGTGGTACACGTTTTCTTCTCAGAGCTCTTCCACCTCACAGGCAAGGCAAATATTCTTGTTTTATACATGAATTAGCAGACCATGTGATCTTTCTCAAAATAATGTCAAAATAATTTTACAAATGTGAACTCATTGACCTTTTTTTCTTTCTTTTTTCTAGATGGTTTGTCCAGCAATAATCTAATCTTAGGTAAGAACATTCCTGTTGCATTTGCCAGAGACTCATTGACTCCAAGTCTGTATCTAACTAAAACATTTTTCATAGTGCACAGCACATTAACTTAGCACATTGCCAGGGGTATTACCCTCATGATTTTTCTACTCGGGACAGAATTTGTGATAATTCAGGTTGACTGTCACATATATGTTAATCCACTGATATTAAAAGTATACTATATTTCAGCTTTGGTGGACTTTTTTTGTTTGATTGTTTAATTTAGTTTATCTTTTCATTTCTCTTCCTTTGTTTGTTTGGGTTTTGTTTTTGTTTTTGTTTTTGTTTTTTTTTTTTTTTGCTTTATTGTATTGATTGTTTAGCATTTTGTTTTGCCTTTATAAATGACGGGACTGAATAAGCAACTGAGTTACTCATGATAGCTATGCTTGAGAAAGCAATGTGGGGGGCCCAAAGCAGCACACTACCACAAAGTCTCAGAATCTGTTACCTGTTGGTTGGGCTTAAAATGTAGTTTCTGAGTGGTACTTTAGAGTTTCTGAGTGGTGTTTTGGTGGTTTCCAGAGACATGAATTTTAAACAGTTTTCAAAGAGCTTCTTAGTGGAAATTAGAGTTTATGAATCTGGGAAGAGATAATGTGACATGAATATTGATGAGTCGTATCTGTTGTTTTTCTGGGTTTAAGAAGAAGGCAAAGCGGGAAATCTTCTTTATCCTTTTCAGTCACCAGCATGGTGCACTCAGTGTGTTCAGTCAACATCCCCTGGGTGGCTGCAGGAAGTCCTGGCAGCATTTGCCATGGACACTCCTTATTTCTGTGACTGGAGGCAGGGAATTAGGAGTAGTAGTCATCCTCTAAAGCAGGTTCTATGGGAAAAAGATAAAGAACACGGCAGCCTTAGATGTGATGAGGACCTAAGGCTGAGATCACAATGTGAAGGGGACATTGGGATGAAAGGTGATTTAAGGGGGACTAACACAGTCACCTGCGTCTGGGAGGTTCTGGTTTTATGTGATGTGTCAGAGTGAGGCTTATCATCACTGAACCTCTGACAGCAAGCAGTGTATGACTGAATCAGTATCTCTTCATCCCACGGATCAAGAATAAGACCACTACTACAGTTTAAAGTTAAATTTGAAGCAATTTTAATTAAATACTAGTCAGGTTGATGGACTCTCTGACCAGGTCCGTCTCTGATTTCCCAGAAAAATGGCCCAAGTCACAATTTGCAGCAGCTTAAGTATTTCCCGTCAGGTCCAACCATGGACAAGCATACATTCCGAAGTATTTCCTGCCTCTGAACTGTAAGAGCAAAGTTACATTTTGTTTTAATTACTATACCTAAGGGATCCATAAAACAAAATTGTCTCTGATCAGTAATCCCCTTTGCCCAAGGACAGATAGTTCCTGAAGTGTTGGAGGCTATTGTTTATGGGAGATAACAAGCCACATGTTTTCACACCAAAAACAAGTTTGTTTGACCCATCTGCACCGGATGTGCTTGATCACATATGAGTGGGAGGTTCACAGGCAGGAAATACATCAGGATATATGTTTGCTCCTGATTGGGTGTAGACTGGAGGTATGCCAGGCTGTATGCTTGATTCTAATTGGATCTGATGGGAAATGCAAAGTATTATGGGTTTTTCTTAAGCCACTGCAAACCTTGACTCTAGGCCATATCCCAAGTACCTGGGTATGAACCTGGTTAGAGCCCATCTACCTGGCCAATATTTAAAATTAAATACTTGCTCCAAAATTAAAGCTCACTCCAGATTTGGCTTTAAACTGTGATAGTGGTCTTTTTCTTGATTGGTAGTATTAACAAAACCTCCCACCTACTTGTAATCAAGCTCATCCAGTGTAGATGGGTCAAACAAACATTTTTAGGGGAGTGAAAATGTGACTTGTTATCTCCCATAAACAATAACCTCCAGCATTTCAGGAACTATCTGCCCTTGGGCAAGGGGCTTGCAGATCAGAGACATTTTTGTTTCATGGATCTCTTAGGCATAATTAAAACTTAAAATATAACTTTGGCACTCACAACATAATGAGCTCCGTGAGGCTACAGAGACTGTAAGCCTCCAACTAAAGATGGACTGGCTTTCAAGGTCATGAGGAAGTCAGAGGATATTACTAATCTAGTTAGTGGTGTGAGCCAGGAAAAGCAGAGCCTAAAAACTCAAGAGCACAAAGTCTCATGCAATAGCCAACTTCATTTAGAGCATCCAACAATTATATCCTGAAGGTTAAGCAAGGTCAAATGAGCAAAGATCACATGAGTTTACACTGTGTACAGTTGCCATGACAACCTGATAACCTGTGGTTGGAAACATCATCTGAATAATAATAGTAGATGATGAGCAGGTAACCTGAAGTAAACCCATTCCTATTTACTACACTTAGGAGGGGCATGAAAGCACACTTAAAAAATAACTCATGCTATGGAGGAACAGAGGTCACAAAACTTTTGTCTTATTTTCTCACAAGCTCTCAGAATTCTCCTTACACAGCTTCACTCGTGGACCATATTTTGACCCTGGAAGACAGAGGAGAAATACTGATTCAAAGACCTACCAAAATACTTTGTGATAAATTCAATCACTGCCACAACGAAAGTAAAAAAAAAAAAAATCCATCAGCAAAACAAAATGATCAATTAATAAGGAAAGCACTGGTGGAATATTACTGTGCTTTAAATGATTTTAGTTTATATGTCAGCATCCCTTTCTGGCTTCAGAAACCAATAACAAATGCATTGTTTCTTTGGGTATGCAGAGACCCAAATAATATCATCTTACACTTTAGTGGCTAGCTGTTGAACAGACTATTAGAATTTCTAGACTAACAGGTGATTCTTGTTATATTATTTTGTAGAGACATACTAGTGTGTGGAGATCACGCAATGAATTTAGATATGTGGTATGGATCTATTACTCAGGCTTGAAAATGGTGTTAATAATTAATATCCTTTTACCCTCTTTCTATACAAAAAGCAAGATAGAATGTTCTCAGTTTTGCTTACCTGTTTTCCTCTTGCAAATATGTACTGGATTAAATTGAGTTAATGTAGTATCTTTTATTTATAGTAACTGTTACGATCCTGCTCTCACTCTTCTTGGTCTAATATCTTACTGTTAGTTATTTAGCGGCGCTATTACCCTGCGAGGAAATGTCACGAAACATGACAGAATCTGCTAACAAGAGTTTTATTAAGATGAGAGAAAAGGACAGACAAGTGCTCAGGCCTGTGGGAGAGACACATGTGTGGAGAAGAAGAAGAGGAAGAAGAGGAAGCCAGGAATACGGCACCGGCTTATAAAGGCTGGGGTGGCTTACGTACACAGGTCGACATAACTACTCCACGCCTGTACAGATCACGTGGTTGCAAGTTGCGCGCTCTTACACAACCATGCAAAGTCACGATCCTGGTCACACAAGATTCCTTGGCCCGGAAATGGCTATTTTGACCTGGAACTGGCTAGGCGGAAGTGTCTAGGTCTGCTGGGCATGTGCAAACACGCCCAACCGTGGGGGCGTGTTGTGAACCCATCACTTACATCATCGGGGTGTGGGCGATGTACCTGCCACGTGGTTACGCAGTCCTCACCTTAAAAAGCCGGACTCAGACCCCCCACCACGCCCTTCCTATGTTTCCTCTCTCTGTCCTGCTCTGTTCCCTCTGCCAGGCCTGGCTTCTCCTTCTTATCCTCTCTTCTTTCTAATAAAGCTCTTTCTAACTCTGGTAGCCATGGCCCGTGACTTTTCTGCCAACCAACCAATGCCGTTCATCCTTTCAGTAACCTTTTAGAAAAAGCTTTGTTTATGAGGTATTTTTTCTCAATATTATTCACTTCTTAGAATAAACAACCACTGACAGTTTTACTTAGGTGATAGCTGTTAGTTATTATGTGGCTCTGTGTTATTCATTAAATGGTGCTGTTTATGTGCGAGAAAAGCCACGAGGCACAACAAACCCACTATAAGAGTTTATTAGGGGAAGAGAAGAGGGAATACTTAGGCCTATGGAAGATTGTGCAGGGAAAGAGAGGGGAGAAGGGTCTGTGACCTGCTTTTATGGATTCCCAACACATGTGCATGCATATGGGCTACTACCTCACAATCTCATAGATTATGTGATCATGCTCTGCACAAATTACATGACTAGGCAGTGTACGGATTACATAGGACATAAGGCCCCAGGATGACTAAGCCTCTTGCTTGGCTACTGGACAGCACATGTGCGATCATGTAGCTGGGGGAGTGGCCAGGAATTCCAACAATGGGTCTTCATATTAAAACATTGCACTTCACCTAATTAAAACTCTGAAGCAGAAATAAGACATAGAAACTACTGGGATGAATATAAGTCTTGGACGTTAGAATTAAAGCAAAGATGTTATAATTTTTGCAACTTGCCTTCTACTTGCAATCAGACCTATGTTTAATGTAGACTAAAATCCAATTAAGAGACTCTAGAACTGGACATTACATGAAAGTGACAATGTTAGGACCTGCCCAGCATCTTAACTTAATCTTAAGACCTCTGTAAGAGGAAAAACCCCCTCCCCCTCCTTCTTCCTCTTCCTCTTCCCTTCTCTTTCTCTCTGGGCACCTCTGCTTTTCTTTCTCTTCTTTCTCTCTCTTTTCCTCCCTCTCTCTTTCTCTCTAGTCCCTCTTCCCTCCCTCTTTAATAAAACTTTCCATGTTGATGGTGTGCCTGCATGGTGTGAGAAACTTTCCACTGTGCCCCCTTGGCTGCTGCTGGCATGGTGTGTCTTCTTGGCTCAAACCCACCAAGGCCTCTCGGGCAGTTTCTCAACAGACACGATTTCAATTTTCAAGTGCATATCAAGTCAGAGAATTCATCAAGGGCTTTTAAAACAGTAGCAAATTTGACAGAAAGTAGCAGGGTTCAGGTCCCAAGGAGGATGTGTGGAGATGGACACAATCTGGGGGTGATGGCTGCCAGCAAGTTTATTGAGAAAAGAATACACCTTTCAACTCTGTAGTTGCACCTGGGACTAAATGAGAGAAAGGAGACTTGTGAGCTGTGGTGTGGGTCGAGGAAGCACCAGTCATATGTTAGTGGAAGGTCCACAAGTTCCTCTTGCCAGAGATAAGAATTTGTCTCACTTTTTAGCAAGCAAGAACTTTCTTCAAGCCCCTGAGAAAATGGGACTTGTGTCAATGCCCGGCCTTGGGAAAAGGACTTTCTTAGGGGATCAGAAGTTCCATTATAGAATATTGTAGTTTTTTGTATGACTTAGTTTATCCAAATAGATAAAAGTGAGCAAAGAGGAGGCTCAACAAATGTCACTGTGAACCTGAGTAGACTTTAGGAATTTATAAGTTGTGATTATTAAATATACCTTATTTATCAAGCACGTATTTCTTATCTAAATTTTCTAGGAGCTTGGTGTTAATTTCTATGGGAGCAGGGAGAGGTATCACCTATAAGGTTCCATGGTGGTGGAGATTTTTTCCAAAGAATTATTTTATTTAGAGAGGCTACCATTGTGCACATTTTCATTCTTCACCAAAGCTGGCACAACATTTCCCAAAGGAAAAGGCATAATAGTAAGAATCATTACAAATGAAAGTAAAAGGGTGCTGGAACATTGTGAGCCACAAAGTCGAAATGCTGGAACTTTGTCAAGCAGCAAAGGAACCTGCCTGACTCCATTTTGAAGGTAGGAGCCATTATTCTGTAATGTGAAAAATAAGTTTCTGCTTACTATAAGAGCTCAGTTGCTTTCTGTTTCCTGGAACTTGCCCTTCCCCAACTAATGACCTTGACTTGTTTTTGAGAATTATCTGACCCTCCCTGACCCTTCCTGACCATCTCTGAACCCTCCCTAATCACATGGTGACCACATGATGTTTTTTTTTTTTTTCTGAGATTTCTTTTCTGTATTCCCTTATTGCCCCATTGTCTTTCTTCTGTAAAGCTACTTGTGATTTTACTCCTTAAAGGTGACCAAGAGTTAGTTTGGGAACTGCTCTTTTTAACCAGACTTAGGAGGCAGTCCCAGGCTAGCTCTCCGGTAATAAAAATAAAGCTTGCTTCAAATATGGCTCAAATTGTGGTAGTGGTCTGATTCCTGCCATTGGGATTAACAGTCTCCATTGAGTTTCATGCCAAGAAAGATTTTACATGGGCTAATACAAAGTAAATTTAACGTAAATAAGACTGTTCTTTTGTTCATTTTACACAGAAAGCAATAGCCTACTGAAAACAGCACACTGTGTTAAACCCAAAAATCTCAAGGAGAAAGACCAGTTCCTCAATTATCCGATTAAAGAAAGTTTTATTTTTAGAGGTGTACATGGGACTGTCTTGTGTGGTGATATTTTGTTTGTGCTCTAACAAATAAAGCTTGCTTGGAGATCAGAGTGTGGAGCTAGCCACTAGTTAATCATAGAGGCCAGGTAGTGGTGGCACACACCTTTAATCCCAGCACTTGGAAGGAAGAAGCAGGAAGATGAGGAGTTCAAGGCCACCCTGGGCTACATGAGATTGATCTAGTCTAAAAGAGAAACAGAGCCAAGCAATGGAGGCACTCAACTTTAATCCCAGCACGAGGGAGGTGGAGACAGGAATATAAGGCAGGAGAAGAGAGGAGCTTGGCCCTTTTTCAATCTGAGGAGTTGTAAAGGTAAGAACTCTCTGGTGGCTGGCTGTTCTGCTTCTCTGATCTTTCAGCATTTACTCCTATATCTGACTCTGGGTTTTTATTATTAAGACCAATTAAAATTCACAATACAGTCTTGCCCTAAATTGGGGTTTTAGAGAGCAGTCCCTTCTGGCCATTTGAGGTCCCTTTTAGGAGAGAAAGGTAAAAGACAAAAACAGTTGTAAGTGTATTTACAGGGGCAAGAGAATCGGCTGTTAGAGGCTGTAGAAATTACAGTAGAAGAGGAAGACAAGGATACACAGCATATAAATGGAGTCACATATTTTGAAGGTTATATCAGATTTAAGAAACAGAAACTTATTCTTAAATAAAAACCTATTTTTGTAAACAATGGGTGCTTAACATAATGAGCTCCTTAATTTGCAAGACATGCTGCTCCTGTTTTGGTGTCACAACTGAACCACTCACTTGGAGGTAAAAAGAATGAATGTAACAGAAGGCTTTGCTAAGGGGAGGTTTACCATCCTAAATGATTGACAAGCACAGTTGGACTGACTCTTAAAAGAGGGACAAGATATATAAAGTTTTTTATTAAATGATAATCTTACAAGGTTAGAATTCCTCAAATCAGGTTTAGATAGTTATCAGCTAATGGCATATTGAGCAGCTCAAGGTGTCATATCTCCTCCAGGGTCAGTAGTAGGACTCTTATCTCATTTCTATGATCAATAATAAGAGTCCTGCAGACCTTGTTATATAAAGCTGTTTATTTTGAGGGAGGGGTCAATCCTAATGTCCTGAAATTCTGCTATTGTCTATCTAATTACATAGGAAATACAAATAGTCCAAGAAGAAACACGTAAAACCTACAGGACACGTAGTTTTCTTTCTCTTTAAATAATGGAGGTCATTGGGAAACTATAACCAGCTAAACATTAGACAAAGCAGAGATGAGAATACCTTTTGCAAAACTATAACTCAAGACTGTCTAAACTGTCAGTGGGCATCAGCAAGCAGGAGTACCTTCCAAGCAAGGGAAGGAAATTGAGAGCAAATTAGTTTCTCTACAATCCGGGATATAAATTTGAATCTCAGACACACTATGAATGGATATACAGGACTTTTAAATTATGTCTTAGTCACTCACACTCATCGAGTAGCTCAAGGGTCCTGAGGGAAAAGTCCTACTCCAAAAATATCTCAGGAGCATTATTTGTTACTCCAGGTGGTTCTTAATTTAGTATGTTTATCAATGAAGGGCTCCATTGAATTGTTTGTATGTTTTCAAACAATTTAAAAAGAAAGAACTCTGATTTTTCTATGCTTACAACATAATTGCAAAGAAGGACATGACTGTATTAGGAGTATTTGGGACATAAGAGACAATAGCTTTTCTACCCCCTCTTTTCCCTTTCAATTATAAACTGAAAAGCTCAAGTCTACTCTAGCAATTAAAATGCTAGTATTTTTAAGTTGATGAGGTTGCCTGTTTCTTTTCATCTCCTTTTATTATCAAGGGAAAATTAAAGAATACTAACAAACAACTATTATTACAAAACTAACTTTTGTAAATGCAATAACGTAAGATTATTTTTATCAATGGATAGGAACTTATTTGTAAGTGAATATGATTAATTTGTCTGAAAAAAATGTTAAAGGCATGAATCTTTTAAGCCATTAAAGAAAAAATGTAATTATAATGATAACATTTGTTTAGCACACATTTTTTTATGGCTCTCTCATAGCAGCTTCATATATAGGAGTCATTATGATTTGGTTGCATTAATTCACCCCTTCACTACTTTTTTATGCTAGCCTCAACATTAATAAAGTTTATATCTTACTAAAGTTTTTATTAAGATTTTTGCTCCATCCATTTATTAGCAAAATAAGTACTATACAGTTACTCAATGTGATGACGAATGTTAATGTTACCTTGACAGAACTAGAATACCCTAGGAGAAGGGAATTTGCACATGTCTAATGGGGGAGTCTCTTGTCTATGCTACACAAGGTGAGAAGACATACCCCACTGTGGGTGGAGTTCTTGCTGGGATTCTGGCTTTCATCACTTTCTGCCTTTTTTCATTGTGAATGTGATATAAAATCAACTTCACGTTGATGCTGCCTTGACTTACGCTGTCCTGATGGACAATACCCTGAACTGTGAGCCAGAGTGAAGTCTCCCTTAAGTTGCTTTGGTCAGAGCATTTTATCACAGCGACAGGACAAGTAATTCAGATTTATTTAATATTAAGTTTTTAATAAGTCATTTTTAATCTCTCCCTTTTGTGCAAAGCAGATAACATTATCTCACAGAGACAGATAAATCAATTAACTAACTTATGTCAGGAAAATAGAGTACCATTGAGGAAACTGCCTGACTCCATTTTGAAGGCCAGAGCCATTATGCTGCATTGTGAAAAATAAGTTTCTATTTACTGAGTTGTTCTCTGTTTCCTGGAACCTGCCCTTCCCCAACCCATGACCTTGACTTATTTTTGAGAATATCTTGACCATACGTTAATCTCCATGTCCCTCCCTAATCACATTTTTTGAGATATTTTTCTGTGTTTCCTTATTGCCCCATTGTCTTTCTTCTGTAAAACTACTGGTGATTTTGCTCCTTAAAGGGGGGCTAAGAAACGGATTTAGGGCTGCTCTCTTTAATCCAATTTAGGAGGCAGTCTCTGTCAGCTCTTGGGTGCACCCCAATTTAAAAAAAAGAAAAAACATGCCGGGCGGTGGTGGCGCACGCCTTTAATCCCAGCACTCGGGAGGCAGAGCCAGGCGGATTTCTGTGAGTTCGAGGCCAGCCTGGGCTACCAAGTGAGTTCCAGGAGAGGCACAAAGCTACACAGAGAAACCCTGTCTCGAAAAACCAAAAAAAAAAAAAGAAAAAACACAAGCTTGCTTCAAATTTGGCTCAAATTGATGTAGTGGTCTTATTTTCACCATTGGGATTAACATTTTCTGGAGAGCCTCCGCGAGATTCAGGCTACCCACCCAAATTGTAAGTCCAGAACTTCACTTCAGAGCTCTGGGGGGCTGCCTCAGTAGGCATGTACCTTGAGACTTTCCAAGGCTCTGGGGCTGCCTTCTGGTCTCATAGTATGAGGTGAATTTTTGTGCTGAGAAAAGCAGCAAGCATCTATGCAGGCCTCCTGGTGAGTTATAATCTGGTTCTGTTTTGTGGGATCCCTCTCTGGGAGGTGAAGGGGGCTTGACAAGACCCCAGTAGTCTCCTGTTCAGGGCAAAAAGCAAGACATCCCACTACCCACTTGAAGTTTTGGTCTGGTTTTATATCCTGTTTGTCTTGTCTTATCTTTGGCTTCATTTTTACTGTCCTCTTTCTGTCTTTTGTACTTTCTGCATTAATGAGTTTATTTTGGACTTGGGGTGACTAAGCTGATGCATGGTAGAATAGTAAGACTAGCAAGCCTAACCATCCCCAACCTGTGTTCTAAAGAATTTTAATAAACTTTATCCCTTTACAGTTATGATTATGATTATCCTATCACCAAGAGTCACTTCCAAATATTCTGTGAAACTGAACGGCCCACTTTTGGAGTTAAGTGGCCCTCCCAGGATGCTATTGATTCTCAGATAGCTTGGGCAGTGGTTAATGTCACCTTGGTAAGCCCAGCTACCCAGATCAGATTGGATACATCTTGCCTTGGGCTAAAGCAACTTCTAATCTGTCCTTTGGACGAAGGTCTATATGGTCCACAACAGGTAAGGTGGCCAAGCTGTGATTGTTGTCAGATGGACCCTTCAAGGGCCTGTAAAAGAAACCAATGAGTCTCCTCTAAAAACTATTCTTGAGGGCTCACATGAGGAAGAATCCCTCCTCCATCCACATAATCATCTTTACCCTCTTCTCCCCTCTGTTGCACCCAAAGTCCAATGTCCCCAAAGACCACCAAGAGACCAATCCAAATGCAAAAACAAACAGTGTTTTTAATTCATGAGTTCAAAACTGGGCCCCTCATCCATCTGTCACAGAATTTGGAGTGAGAAGAACCTCTAGCAGTAACAGGATAGGATTTTTATAGTGGTTAGGGTTGGACGTCTAGGGGAATTCTAACTCTATATAGTCACAAGCTCAGGATTGGTGCTTACTTCAGGTTGGAGACAATTGGTTTGAACTGATTGGAGCTGCTAGGAAATTGCCATATGCTCTAGCAGTTTATGTCATGCACCTATGCCATCGGCAGATCCATTTTCTCTGACAATTAGACATTCTACTTCTTATCTGCAGGAAACTTGCTTCCTCTGACAGCTATGGTATATAATCTATCATATCCTCTAGGTATGGCAGGAAATGTCTGGAACTCTGTTTTTTATGTGGCTCTTAATTGTCTGAGTCTAAGGGCAGCACATCCTCTGATGAGTTTCCCAGGGCCTGCTACCCCCATACTGATCTTCTGTTGGGTTTCCCAGGGCTTAGGGTGGAAGGGCAGCAATTCTCTAGTGGATTTCCCAGGGCTTGCTGCTTCCTGTCTGACCCTTCTCTAAGATGGCTGCAATCCTGTCATCCTCTCACCCTCCTTACCTCAACCTCCACCTTTGCCACCCCAGTCCTCACCAAGGCTTCACTCTGCCCTGTCTGCACCAACTCCTACCCCACCATCAAGTTCTTCCCTATCTTTGCCTATCTTCTCTCTCCTCAGCACTCCTCTGCCTCTCCCGGTCTTTTCCCCTCCTCATATCTGCCAGGGAGTCCCATATGGCTCTACCAACTCCTCTTCTAATTCTGGCTCTGGGATGATGTCTCCTTCAGTCCTCGTCCCCCTATGGCCACTTCCTAACAATCACTCCTATATGTCCCTTTCTCCACCACATCTCTACAACCAGAAGAACCAGAACCCTTCTTTCAGCATTGGTCCCCATTCCTCAGTTTCTCTAATTGATTCTGTCATTTTCAATCATCTCCCCACATGGGACAACTGTCATCAGATTCTCTGTACTCTCTTCACTATCAAAAAAAGGGAACAGATTCTCATGAAGGCACCTGAAGCACTCCCTGGAGTAGTGCTGTGGGATGGTCTGTATGTCAAATGTGTTGCTGATTGGTCAATAAATAAAACATTGATTGGCCAGTGGCCAGGCAGGAAGTATAGGTGGGACAAGGAGGAGAATAAAGCTGGGAAGTGGAAGGCTGAGTCGGAGACACACTGCCAGCTGCCACGATGAGAAACAGCATGTGAAGATGCCGGTAAGCCACGAGCCACGTGGCAAGGTATAGATTTATAGAAATGGATTAATTTAAGCTGTAAGAAGAGTTAGCAAGAAGCCTGCCATGGCCATACAGTTTGTAACCAATATAAGTCTCTGTGTTTACTTGGTTGGGTCTGAGCAGCTGTGGGACTGGCAGGTGACAGAGATTTGTCCTGACTGTGGGCCAGGCAGGAAAACTCTAGCTACAGAGTAGCTTCAAGGGCTGATGACCAGAGGGCAGAGGCAATTGGTCCTGCTCTTCTAAGGAGACCCCAACGGGACTGCAACACACAGAGAGGTGGGAAGCCACTCAATGAATACCACCAGGTTCTGCTAGAAGGGATGAAATGGGCAGTCCAAAAGCCCACTAGCCTATCTAAGGTGCTGTGAAACACAGCCCAGATGAACTGCCTTCAGCTTTCCTTGAGCATCTCCTGGGTACCTATCAGGTATATACTCCTATATATCCAGAGGACCTGGCGTATCTGAAGATGATTAACCTTGTTACTTATTTAACCAGTGAAATACATACAAAGATACAAAAGATGGATGGGTTTGTAGGAGAAGTCAGGTCAGAGCTAGTGGAAATATTCCAAAAAGTATTTTATGCTGTTATGCCCAGCTCTTGGGGATCCCCAAAAGACCACCATGGATACTGAATCCCATATGTAAAAGCAAAGAGCCTTTATTTTCAAGTTCTAAGCATGGTCTCTCTGTCCATCCAATGCAGCAGTGTAAGCAGAGAACCCTGAGCCCAGGCAGGATAGAGTTTTTATCATAGCAGAAGTTGGGGTGAGGGGATTTCCCAGATTTAGGACCCTGATTGGCTGACATTTGTCTAGGGGTATCTGTAAAACAGAAAATAGGTATGTGTTAGACTCAGGGACATCTGGCTAGCTTATCTAACAGTCGGAATGTTTGGAATGTCAGGTGCTTCCCCTTAGATGTAGGCCCTCTCTTGGTGGGGTCAGGTTATGGCTTTTCCTGGGTCTGGGTGTTGCCTGCCTGTAAGCCTGGCACAGAAGCTGTGTCTGGGCCTCTAAGCCTGTCATGGCAGCTGTGTGGTCAAGCTGTTTTGGGCCCCCCACAATGGCAGAGAAAGCAAAGAAGATCTTTTGATAAAGAAGATGGGGCATTCCACCATGGCTGTAATATAAGCCCCAGCCACTTTCAACTCTGTCCAAGTACACCATGATAAAAAGAGGAGACCTTTACAAAAGGACCAATGCACCTATTGCAAAGAAATGGGTCATTGGGAAAATTCTGGAAACAGCCCCACCTCCCAAACCCAAGATCCTTCAAACTAGGCTCCCAGAACCCATAGTAACCTTCACTATAGGGGGCCAACCTGTGAAATTCTAGTGGACACAGGAGCTATTCATTCGGTATTATAGGAGCCTCTGAGACCCCTTATAAACTAAACAATGGAAGTGCGGGGGACAACAGGGTATGCCAAGGAATAAAAAATGGACCACTGACTGGACTGTTAACCTAAGACAAAGAATTGTAACTCATTTTTTATTATTATTTCTGAATGTCCCTACCCTTTACTGGGGCAGGATCTCTTGAACCAGCTCCAGGCAACAATATGATTCCCAGGAGACTCTCCCAGGTTGCAATTGGGAGGCCCTGCTAAGGCTTTAACTATAACCTACCCAGTAAGTGAGGAATATTTGCTCCTCCAAAATCCAACCCATTCCCTGAAAGGGGAATGGAAAAAGGAAATTCCTACAGGTTGGGCAGAGGACAATCCCTTTGACTTGATGAAAAATATGCCACCCATCATAGTACAACTAACATCGGGGGACAATATCTATCAGTTCAGAAGCCAGGGAAAGATTAAGATTCACGTCAGGTACCTCCTTGGAAAAGGCATACATATTCCTTGCCAGTTAGCCTGGAATACATCCTTGTTACCTGTCCAAAAGTCTGGAACTTGAGACTATAGACCAATACAAGACTTGAGGGAAGTGAACAAAAGGGTAGAATCCATTGACCCAACTGTTCCAAATCCCTCTGCTTTGCTCACTTCATTACCATCAGAGCACAAAGTTTACACTGTATTGGACTTAAAAGATGCATTATTCCCCATCCCTCTGTCAAAATTAAGTCAGCTCACCTTCTCATTTAAATGGGCTGACCCTGAACTGGGCATATCAGGGCAACTAACCTGCACCAGACTGCCTCAGGGGTTCAAAAACTCTCCCACCATCTTCGATATAGCACTCAACCAAGATTTACATCTTTTCAATAGTATGTACCGTAAGTTAACCTTGCTTCAATACGTGGATGATTTATTATTGGATGCTAAAGATGAGTACTGTTTGCAAGCCACCACAGGCTTTTTGAAAACTCTAGCCCAGTTAGGCTATAGAGTTTCTAAAAAGAAAGCCCAAGTTTGCTCACACCAGGTTACTTACTTGGAATATGAGTTGAGAGAAGAAAAAAGACTGTTGTCCCAGGCCTGCATAGTGGCTATACTGCAAACCCCAACTCCAACCACCAGGAAACAAGTTAGGGAATTTCTGGGAGCTGTCGAGTAATACTGTCTTTGGATACCTGGGTTTGCTGAAATTGCCAAACCCTTGTACTCTACTATGGCCAGGGCAACATCCCTTTTGAATGGACTGAGGAACATGAACAGGCCTTTAAGGATTTGAAAGAGGCCCTGGTACAGGCCCCAGCACTAATTCTCCCTGATATCTCCAAGCCCTTTCATTTTCATATCCATGAAAGAAAGGGCATTGCCAAGGGAATCCTAACTCAGACCCCGGGTCCCTGGAAAAGGCTGATGGTAACTTACATCTCAGAGAGATTGAATCCTGTAGCCTCTGGATGGCCCCCTTATTTAAGAGCCATTGTAGCCACTGCAATTCTTGTAAAAGGAGCTGACAAGCTCACATTGGGACAGATTCTAACTATAACAGCTCCACATGCAATTCTTGTAAAAGGAGCTGACAAGCTCACATTGGGACAGATTCTAACTATAACAGCTCCACATGCCGTGGAAGCCCTGCTGAGAGATGCCACCAACCGGGATGTCTAATACCTGTCTGACTTAGTACCAAGCCCTTCTTTTAGATAATGACAGACTGACTTTTGATAAATCCTTGGCCATTAATCCCACCACCCTACTGCCAGACGATGACCCTTAGGACCCCATCCATGACTGACTGGAGATGCTGAACGTCATCCAAGGTATATGACCTGACCTGTAGATGTTCCTCTTACTACCAGAGATGCAAATCTTTATAAAGATGGCAGCAGCTTCATTCAAGAAGGAACCAGGTATTCAGGGGCAGTGGTGATCACAGGCCAGAAGGAGGTCATCTGGGCACAAGCTTTGTCTAGACAGCAGAAATAATTGCTCTGACACAGGCTTTAAGATGGGCTGAATGAAAAGTGGAACATCTATAGTCAGCTGATATGCTTTTGCTATGGCTTTGTTCATGGACAGATACATAAACAGAAGGGCTTACTCACTGCAGAGGGAAAGACTATTAAAAATAAATATGAAATTGTCCAATTGCTAGAGGCCCTCTGACTACCAACTGAAATGGCCATTATTCACTGGCCAGGACACCCAAAAAAACAAAAGACCTCAAACTCAAGGTAACAACCATGCAGATCAAGTTACTAAAGAGGCTGCTCTTGGGGAATCTGAATCCTAGACCATCCTGGAACTGTCTGCTGTTCCTGAGCCCCTACTCTGCCTGTTCTTGAGTATGATCCAGAAGAGATCAAATCATATTCTGACTCAGGGGCTCAGGAGAGCCACAACAGATGGTGGATCTTACCTGATGGAAGACTCTGCAAGCCACAGTCCTTTGTACTGGATCCAAACTGGCTAACTGCCTTGCATTATGCCATGTACTTGTCATCTAAGATGATCTCAAAACTCATCTCCCCTCATGTCTGGCTACCTGGACACTGAGAAAAACTTCAGAGCATTTCAGATCGCTGCCTGATCTGTGCTCAGGTAAATGCAAAGAAGGACATACATCCCCTAGGCCAATGGCCTCAAGGTACAAGACTCAGTGAATTTTGGGAAATGGACTTCACTGAAGTCAAGCCAGGACTTTATGGCTACAACTATCTGCTGATCTTTGTTGATACCATCACAGGCTGGATAGAGGCCTTTCCATCCTGAACAAAAATGGCCCAAGTGGTAGCTAAAAAATTAGTAATGGAAATTATTCCCAGATTTGCCCCGCCCCCACATCCCTAGGGTCCAACAATGGCTTGGCCTTCACAGCCAAGTTATCTCAATTGCTCTCTAAGGCTCTTAACATAAATTGGAAATTTCAATGCATGTATCATCCTCAGAGATTAGGAAAAATAGAGAAAATGAATAGAACTGTAAAGGAGATTTTAACTAAATATCCTCTTGAAACTGGTAACTGTGTTGACCTCTTGCCTTATGCCCTTCTCAGAGTCTGATGTAACTTCTATAGAGAAAAGTTCACCTGGTATGAAATAGTCTATGGGCGACCACCTCCCATGACCCCTCGGGTACATGCCAGACTGTTATCTGATTGCCCTGTTCATTCTAATCTCTGAGTCCTTAAAAGGATTGCAATTAACTATGGATCAAATTCTCCCTCAGGTTGAGGCTGCTCAGCCTGTTGGGTACTGTCCACCTGATCACCAGTTCTTGCCCAGAAATGTGGTATTAGTCTACTGCTTCAAACTGACCAGCTGGAACCTAGATGGAAAGAAACTTACATCATGATTCTCTGGACTCCTACTGCTGTTAAAGTCACCAGTATTCCTGCCTGGGTTCATCCCTCACACCTCAAAGAGGTACCTGAGGAACACAAGGAAGTGGAGCCTGAACCCCAGAGGTGGAAAGTATCTGAAAAAGGACCAGTAAAAAATCAAACTTTCTAATGTTTGACTGTCTAACATTATATTCTTGCCATTTAAATTTGCATCATGATTGTTTTATGGATAACAGTTTTGTTGTTTTATTTTCAACCTATGTAAACAGAACCTAAATGCATCTTGACAGGAGAAATAAAAGGCACCCCATCATAGGAAACATTCTGATATTGTCTTGCCATTCAAAAGATTGCCTTTTTTCCACCAGGGCCCATAGTTCGGACAAAAGAAGGGGAACAAACAGTCATTAGTCAGGTGAATGGAGGATACTTGGGATGGACTAATCTAACTGACCAATCCCAATGTAATAACACAGACTTCAGCATAATCAAATATTTTTATAGGGTTTGGATAATGGAAATTACAGGTGTGCTAAAATAAGAAGGGGAAGGAAGGGGTCATTAATCACTTCAATTTAATTTAACATACCCAGAGTAATCCTGTCTATAACTAATTGGAATATAATCTCTGGATCCATCTAGCACTAAAAAGTCAATGAAAAAACTCCTTCTGTGTCAGGGATATTCCTCTATTCCTGGGCTCTTAAAAAGAACTTTACATGGAACAGGAGTTTCTTATGAAAATTGCACAAGGGTAGTGGAGACATTACGCCCCCTCTAATGTTCTAGAAGCTATGGCTGATGTTCCTGTTGATAATGTCTTTTTCCTCCATTGTCTATATTTTGATTGCACAAATGTCTGTTCTTATTGTAATTCCACTTCTTATTACACCTTCCCCTTTGGTAAACAATTACTCTTAGGTTGGACTTCTTTTTTCCCTGTGGAAATAGTATTTATTCTGCATTCCTAGCAGGATATAAGGGTTTATGTGGGACAGGACATGTTATACCTATTTTACTCAGCAGATCTTTACAACCTGTTAATACGATTACAAAAGCTCTTCCTGAAAATTGCAGTGATTCCTCACATCTTTTAGATCCTACTATAGTTGATGCTACCACAGCCTTTCTGTTACATATCCCAGGACATGTTTTTGAACTAAAAGGAGAGGTTTCTAAAGTAGCCTGTCTAATCTACTAATATTACAGCAAAAAATATTAGCAGAAATTAATCAAGAAATGGAAGAACTGAGAACAACTGTTTTTCAAAATAGAGATACTGTTGATTACCTGTTACTTAAACTTACTCTTGGTTGTCAGCAAGTTACTGGAATGTGCTATTTTAATATCTCTGATTTCTCTCACAGTATTGAAAACCAAACTGATGATTTACATAAATAAATAGACAAAACCTCTCAACCAAATTTAGACTGGCCAATATAACTAAGATGACTTTCCCCCTTCATTGGCCCTCTAATATTATTTCTACTAATTATCATAATCAGGCCCTGTGCCCTCCAACATGTCACTAACTTGATCACCCATTCGATAAACAATTCTAGAATCATTGCTGCTTGATGAAATTATTAAGACATTCCCCTATCAAAGATTTGACAGGAAAACATAAATCAAAGAGAGAATGAGGAACCTTCCTGACTCCATTTTGAAGGCAGGAGTTATTATTCTGCATTGTGAAAAATAAGTTTCTATTACTATAAGAGCTGAGTTGTTCTCTGTTTCCTGGAACCTGACCTCTCCCAACCCATGACCTTGACTTGTTTTTGAGAATCCTCTGACCCTCCCTGACCCTTCCTGAGCCCCCTGACCCTTTCTGACCTTTCCTGACCCTCTCTGATCCTCCCTGACCCTCCCTAATCACATGGTGACCTCATGATGGGTTTTTTTTTTTTTGAGATTTTTTTTTTTCTGTATTTCCTTATTGCTTCATTGTCTCTCTTCTGTAAAACTACTGGTGATTTTACTTCTTAAAATAGGTCCAAGAAATAAGTTTGGGGCTGCTCTCTTTAATCCAACTTAGGAGGTAGTCATTGGCCAGTTCTTGGGTACACCCCAATAAAAAAAGTCAAGCTTGCTTCAAATGTGGCTCAAATTGTGGTAGTAGTCTTATTCTCGCTGCTGGTATTAACAGCACCCCATGTAAAAGAAACCTTTGATAACATTTATTACATTATAGACTGGATTGGATTACTAACACTGCTGAGTGGTGGTATAACATGGTTAAATAAATGTAAGTTAGTTTAAAGATAAGTCACCAATGGTGCAGCAAATAGTCTTGGCTTTCTTTGATCATATTTCTTCTGAAACTTCTTGATTTTAAAATTTATCCTTCGAATGGAAGTCAGATGCCAATATCAAAACACAAAATGTCTTGAAAAATTCATAGTGGCTGACTGTTCTGTATATCACTAAGCATGATCCACATAAAAGAAAACCTAAGTGGAGATGATATAGAGTGTGGGAATGTCAAGATGTCCTAAATAAAACTTGATTCAAACATTTTCCCTTCATAACCATTTCCTTTTCCCACTTCCCTGTTACTGTCTCTCCCAGCCCCTCCCTCCTGCTGCTGCTTCCAAAGCACCCTGACTCGAAATTCACCTTGCCTCTTATTTCTTTGTCAAGAAACTCATCCTGCTTTAATAATTGTTTTTTTTTAATTTTTATTTTTTTATTTTGCATCTTTCTTTGATCTTCTTGGTGGATCCTGATGATGCCTCTGGAGCAGGGATCAGCATGTAAAGATCAGGGCTGTTTGCCCTTTCTTTCCTCTTGGATGCCAGCAACCTAGCACAGTAATCAATTCTGCTTTGCTCTGCTCAGGTGACTCATGTGGTTAATTTCGCATAAATTTCTCAATATGCTGAGTCATGGAACTGCGTTACCCTGAATCTCACTCATTATTTTCACACTTACTGAGTTTAGAATAGAGATATATTATCATTGCACACTCCAGTTCAATTTCTAATATGAATTTCAATTACTGCCTCATTAATACTTGCCATTAATTCACCTCTGTCAGTTAAAAAATTCTAATTTTAAATAGATTTATAATGAGCAAAAGATGAATTCTGTATATGATGTCCCCTCAAGGCTAATATTCCCTAACCACTTGTAACTGTTATTTATATTTGTTCATTTATTCTTTTAAAATATTTGTATTATACTGAGAATTTCATACACTGTGTTTTGATGATATCTCCTCTCAGATCCACATCCCATTCCATATTCACCAGATGCTGTGTCCTTGTTCATTTTTATTTAAGTACAATTAATTACTTATTCAAGCACAATTAATGCTGCCTATAAACTCTTAGGCATGTGACCATCTAGTGGTTGCATATTAGGCTTATCATGCACGAAACCCTTAAAGAAAACTAACTGGAAGAGTGTTCTTTCAATAACTATCAATATCCATAGCTCCTCAGCTATGGGAGTGGGGCATCATTTTTACCTCTCTCTCCATGCTGGGATTTTTTTTTCTTGTTTGAGCTTTTGCAGATCTTGTGCATATGCCACAGTTGCTGTGAATTCATATATGCAACTGCCCTGTGTGTCCAGTAAACACTGTTCCCTTGTAGACAGCCACTGCCTCTGGCTCTTATAGTCATTCTCTCTCTCTATTGCAATGATCCCTGAACCTCAGGAGGAGAGTTGTGAGGTATACACATCTTATTAAGGACTGAGCATTCCAAAGTCATTTATTCTCTTCACCTTGACTATTTGTGGGACTTGTGTTAATCACCACCTGCTGCAAAAACAAACTTCCTTGATGAGAGTTGAGAGATGCATTACTCTACTCACATGTTCATTATTTTTACTGTATTTATATATCTCATTATTATTACTCTGTTCACATATTCATTACTTCTGCCTACATATACCTCTTTCACCAGGCGTGTGGTTTACGGTTTTTTTTCCTGACATAAAATTAAACTAAAGAATGTGGAATTTGGTATTCGGTGAGTTGCAGAGTCAGTTGGGTACTCTCTTCATCTAATTGGACAGGACAAATGAACTGTTGGAATATACTGCATAGTAGCTTTGATTTTGCAATAAAATTTCAGTTTAACAGTATAAATTCTGGCCAAAGAAACTGTAAAATCACTTTAATGTGGCAATAAGGAAACACAGATGTAGATCTAAACTAAAAGGACAGTGTCATAATTGATGACTTTTAAAAGATTTTATTTAAAATTAATTTACTTTAAAAAAAAACCTTGAAAGGGCTGTTGTTAACTTCCTAATTTATTATGAAATATTCCTCTTTGTTGTTTAAAAAAATTTCCAAGCAGATTTTCAGGGGTTTCCTTTTAAAAATAGTGTACAGTTCATGTGACATGAAATTGGCAAATAATAAAAGTGCACGTTTCCATAGAATTCACAGAGTTATTCAATTTGAATTTTTGTCCAATTCCAAGATATTCTCATCACTACTAAAAGAAACCCTATAATCACTAAGAAATAACGACCCACTCTGAATTTGCTATTGGCCTGTTTTGTGTTTCTGAAAATATGTCTATCGATCAGTGAGTTTTCATAAATGAAACATATTCAAATAGAAACTTGTGTACAATGTTTGTATCTTAATTTGCAACAATAAAAACATAAAGGGACCTAATTTTACACCAGTGTATTTAATGAGCAAAGTGCACTCTGTCCATCGTTGCAATGGACTGTCAATCATCTATACAAAGAAAGGAATGGTCCATTCAATCAACGAAGCAGGGCTCACAGGGACTTAAGCAGCAAGCACAGGGCTTGCATGGGTCTGCATCAGGTCCTCTGTGTATATATTATGGTTATTAACTTGGTGTAATTTGTGGGACTTCTCACACTTCGCTCCTGTTGGGTTGCTTTGTCCAGTTTCCATATGAGAACTTTTGCCTTGTCTTGTTGTATCTTGTTTTGTCCTGTTTGGCTGTCTCCCTTGGAGGCCTGCTCTTTTCTGAAGAGGAAAGGAAAGGGAGTGTATCCAGGGGAAGGGGACGTTGTGGGGAGCTGGGAGGAGTGGAAGGAAGGGAGATATATTGTATGAGAGAAGAATCTACTTTCAAAAAAAAAGAAAAACCAAAAGAAATACTGATAGATATTACATTATAAGCAAACATTAGAAGGGTTATGCTATCTGACAGAAATCTCATTGTCTTTAATCAGGACACCAATATTCATATTCATAGCCTCCAAATTATGTCTTAATATTTTTCATCTAAATTAAATTTCATTAAGATCACCATATCACTTTATTATCACCAATGTCTCCAGAAATTATAGAAATATTTAGATTTAGAGTTTAAAGATGGCATAAGTATCTCATTTTGCCTTCAAATAACCTTATAACTAGGTGCTTTAATACAAAACTGTTTTTTTATTATTTCTTTTGTTTTTGAGATTATAACATTATTACATCATTTCTCCTTTCCCTTTCCTTCCTCGAAAACCTCCCATCTACCCTCCATGCTCTCTTTAAAATAACAACACACCATTTTTTTTTAATCTGAAACTTTAATTTTAAGGAGAAAACAAAATCCATAGACATTTAAAGAGAAGAAGCCACATAGCCAGATGCCCTGGAGAATCATATTAGCACAATTTATGTTTATAAAGTCTCTAAAAATCAGTTAAGTACTCAGTGCATTAGTTATTTTCATCACCATTGTCACCAAATACTCGTCAAGAAACAACTTTATGGTGATATTTTATTTGTGCTGAAATGTGATTTTATTTGTATGTTAATAAATAAAATTGGGGATCAGAGCTAAAAGCCATTTAGCAGAAGTCTGGCGGTGGCATATGCCCTTAATCCAATCACATGGCAGGCAGAGTCTCTGTGTATTCAAGGACACAGTCAATCAGTGATCCAAACCTTTAATCCCAGTACCAACCATAGAGACCTGGAGGTCTGTATAGATAGGCAGTGATGAGGAAATCATGTGGTTGGGTTTAGAGCCAATGAGAAGGTAGAACAGAAAGGCAATAAAAAGACAAGTCACACAGGAGAAGGTCTCTCTCTCAGGAGAAGGACAGCAGCGAGTGGTAAGCTAAAGGCTATTCGCTAGCGCTTTGATCTCTTGGGCTTTTAACTCTGTATTTGGCTCTGTGTTTCTTATTTAATAAGACCGTTTAGAATTTTGTCTACACAACTTAAGTAGGAAAGAGTTTATATTGGCTTGTACTTCAGAAGTGTACATCATGTCTTAAAAGGCACACTAGCAGGAGTGGGAGTCATGTGGTCACATGGCATCCACAGTCTCGGGGGAGAAAATAAACAGGAAGTGTGATGGGCGATAAATCTCAAGGCTCATGGCCCATTAATCCACTTCCTCTAATAATGCTCCGCCTCCTTATGGTTTTATAATCTTCATATACAATGCCATCAGCTGTGTATCAAGTATTCAACACACAAGGCTATCCAAACCACATATTTAAAAAGTATCTGAGAATGAGGAGGGTTTATATGAGAGAGAATTGTTGAGACCAAGGTCGGATAAAGCACAGAGACAAATAGCCAAACAAATGGAAACACATGAAATATGAACCAATGGCTGAGGGGTCACCAACTGGATCAGGCCCTCTGAGTGGGTAAGACAGTTGATTGGCCTGATCTGTTTGGGAGGCATCCAGGCAGTGGCACTGGGTCCTGTGCTCATTGCATGAGTCGGCTGTTTGAAACCTGGGGCCTATGCAGGGTCGCTTGGCTCGGCCTGGGAGGAGGGGACTGGACCTACCTGGACTGAGTCCACCAGGTTGATCTCAGTCTGTGGGGAAGGCTTTGCCCTGGAGGAGATTGGAATGGGGGGCGGGCTGGGGGGAAGGTGAGGGGGGCGGGTGGGGGGAGAACAAGGGAATCTGTGCCTGTATGTAGAACTTAATTGTATTGCAAAATAAAAATTAAAAAAAAAAGAAAAAAAAGTATCTAAGATCAAATAAAACTAACTAACTATGTTGTATAGATATATAAATTGCATATACAAATCAATTTGTTTTTCATGAGGAATTAGTGAACCACACTTGAAATCAATGGAGCTCTACTATGCACTGAAGAGAGAAGGCAATCAGGATGAGGTAGAGTTAAGAGACAAGTTCTGACACTGAAGAGTCCTCAGTTAAAATCTTAATTTTCCCATTAGCCTTGTTATTTAACACATGTTAGTTGGGATCACAGTTTTTTAATTTCATTGAAGTCAGCTTTCCTAATTTCTAAAATTGCCATAAAACTGCATGTATCAGGGGGAATTTTTAGGATTAAATGAGTATATGAAGTTTGTAGGCTGGAGTATACCAAGAAAAAAAAGTAGAACAAATAGCTTCTGCCCACATTTTTCCTTTAAATTGTGTAATAACTGGTTGAGTCAGAGAAAAGCTAATAGGCGTGTGGAGGGGGGAGAGATAGAAGCTAACAAAGGCTGGAGAATCAATTTTATCATCAGTGGGGATGACAGGTCAAGAATCAGGAGAGTACCCAAGAAGTTCGGAGAAAGAAAAGAAAGAGAAATAATAATGATACTTCTAACTTAGTCACAGCTGTATCATTGTGAAGAGACACCATGACCAAGGCAAGGCTCATGAAAGGAGGCATTTTACGGGGGCTTGCTTACAGTTTCAGGAGTTACTCTTTTACCACCGTGGCAAAGAATAAGGCATCATGGGTGGCACTGAGCAGTAGCTGAGAATTCTATCCTGATCTGCAGATAACACTGGACAGGGAATGGGCTTCTGAAATCTCAAAGCCCACCACTAGTGACAAACTTCCTACACTAAGGCCACTGCTACTCCAACAGAGATAAACAGATCTGCTCCCTGGCCACCAAGCATTCAAATATATCAGCCTATGGGTGGGGGAGGGGCAGATTCTTATTTTAATCAACACATGCTTTTTAATTCTTGATTATTTTCTAACATTTAAGGAAGGCTGAATGTTGTAATTTCAAAATTGCTTTTTAGATGCTGTCTTGTGGATTTTTTTGTTTTGTTGGGTTCTTTCTGGCAACAAAATTCTATGATTGGGTGAAGACGAACACAGATTCAGGTACGTCATCACTGAGAAATAATGCTTAATTTTGGCTATGTATTTTGTTTTGCCTGGAGTAGAGATTTGTGGAGAGAGAGAGAAAAAAACCAAAATAATTAAATAGAATTGACCAAAATGTTCCATGTTGATACATAAAATTTTTAATGTTGTATATATTTCACTCTATCTTTCTATGTATAGAAAGGGTAATTTCCCCCACGCCAATAACAAAAGCACATTAAGGAGACTGGATGTGGGTGGTACATGCCTTCGATCCCCTGACTTGAGAGGAAGAGATAGGTTCACCTCCGTGAGTCTGAGGACAGCCTGGTTTAGAAATTGAGTCCCGGGCCAAACAGCGCAAATATGAGACTGTCTTGAAAAAGAACTGCAAAGTGTGCAATGGTGTTGAACCAATTGGTGAATACATTGGCTTCCATGAAGATAGAAGTCATGGTTTTGTATTTTCTCCATCACTTTATTCTGTGTTTCAAATCTCAGTCCTCTCTGTTCCTCAACCTAGATGCTTACACAGTCTGATTTTTTCAGTGTTTCTGCTTTTGTGCATTACAGGCTACAGATTATAGGTATAACCCCAAAATCATTTCTATAAACAAAAATAGTATAAATTAACAAAAACATTATAAATTGTTGTCTAGAGGCTTCTTAAAGTGTAGGAATTCATTATTATATTGTATGGTCTTATTGTATGGATCACTCAGGAGCCATGTGCACTGAAACCAGCCATGTAGTGTTGTGTGCAAACTGCTCATCATTGGATAAGTCAAAAATTTTAAACTCACATGATTCTTCATGAATTCACTTTGAAACACATAGTGGGCTGACTATTATGAGGCTCCAAGAAATAAATAAATAAGTGAAGAGAATAGGGTAGGAAAGGAAAAAACAAAGTAAGGAGGGGAGGAATGGCAACCAAATGCTGCTCCTCTTAGTGAGTCAAACACTCCCTGTCTTTAGTTCCTACAGCCACGGCCACCAGAGGACAAGTCATTGCATACAAAGACCGCTACACTCAGCAGAGCATTCCAAAGTGCAGCAGAGTTCTCTGCAAACATCTGATGTTCAACAGACACTTATTGATTAAGTGGTTTGCCGGAGAGTGGATAACGACATGAAGATCTTAAAAAGGGAACCAATTTTGCTGAGGGTTAAATCTTTATGGAGAAGCTGAATTCTATTTCTATTAACTTTATTGATTTGTCTGGAAAAGGCAAAACAATAAAACAAATCTTAGTCCTTTAATATCTATCTCACTGGCAGGAGAGGGGAGAAGAAAAATAGGATCCAAAATCATTTAGATCAAATCTTGGTGACGCAGAATATGAGGTTGTTTCCTCCCCCATGACTATGAAGCTGTCTTTGTGCAGTCTGCATGCAATAATGGACCTCCTCAGTTGTATTAGCATCAAGGATCTAGTAACATATTATGGAGATGTAGAGGACAACAAATATACTGGCTTTGAAGGGAGTGGGAGTCCTTAAAGTTCTTCAGAAGATGGCGTAGTTCTGATCTCCAATATAATTATTTATATTGAATTTACTTCAAGTCATAGGTCCCTTGAGCTTTGTTATTCGTAAGTGAAATTTAACTTTAAATAGTTTTCCTGCACCCATATGAAATGGCTCAGGTGGTAAAGGCACTTGTCACGCAAGTCTGACTGCTTGAATTTGATTCCTCAGCCCCTACAATCGAAGGACAAAACTGATTTCTGGAAGTTGCTCCTTAATCTGCAAGTGTACTATGGCACACATGGGTCTGTATTCACATACACCATAGACACATAACTAATAATAATAATAAATAATTCAAATAAAAAATACATTCTTTACTTCTTTCACAGACCACTTTGAAAAGGAAATATGGTAATATATATTATATAGAGACTATTATGTGAAAATTTTTTATAAACTGCAAATCCCTAAAAACATTAAAAAATACAATGGATTGAGATCACACAATATTAGATCCTGTGATTTGTGACTCAGGAAATTAGCATTTAAATCATGGTATGGGATTAGCTTGTAGTTTAATTAGAGCAGTCATTAAGTCATGCTGTTTTCAGCTTTCTTCTTTAGTAAGCAACTTGCTTTATCAATTTCTTCAAGGTGGAATCTTTGCTCATAAATATTGGAAGTTGTGATTTTACATTAAATCCCAATTGAGGATGTCACATTGTACTGAATTGCAAAGTATCTCTTTCAAATCCCTTTTAAATTAACTCTCCCACAGCCCTGTTTTATTTTATGTATCTTTTAATATTTTTAATATTAATTTATTTTTTTCTTTTACATGTATGTGTGTATACCTTAGTGTATGTATGTGTACTGCATGCATACAGGTGCTCTTAGAGGCCAGAAGAAGGTGTTGGGTTCCCCAGAACTGCACTTTTATGAGATTGTGAGCAGTTCAATTTGGATGCTGAAAACCAAACATGGTTCCTCTGTAAAAGCAGCAAGAGATCTTAATTGCTGAGCTACCTCTCCAGTCTCTATTTTATATTTCTTAATCAGGGAAGTAGAATAATAGTGCTCTTTGTAGGTATGAATAAAATATGTATGAATTATGTCAACCTGGTGTTGAAACAGGGATAGAGTGCAGATTTTAAAAACAAAGGCCAGTTATTGTTTACTTCTTGAACTTTGACCTCATTCAAGTGTTTCATCTCTAAGAGCACTCACATATCAGTAACCAAAGCCATGGACTCAGGAGCAAGCCTATAATCAGAAATGTGAACAGCAAGGTAAGTTAAGATTTAGAACAAAATGATGCTGGTTATATCTCTGTTCAGGCAGAGTCTGCAATTTTTCAGAGTAGTAAAAGTGCAAATACATGATAAATAAAGCAGACCTTTTTCTATCTTAAATTTATCATTAAGCATCAAGAGGAAGTTTGTATATCAAAGAAAATCTCTGACATCAACATTGGCTTTAATAATTTTAAGGTGAATAATAAATGTAGAAATACAACTAAAGCATTCATGCTTTAGAATTTAATTTCTATGTACCGTTGTGCAGCTGATTAATTGTAATCAGACATTTGCTGGTTCCTAAACATACTAGATATCTTTATTCAGTGTCTTTAAAAAGTGGATTCTTCATTGGCGAGGAATTCAAATCCAAAAGAAAAAAAAACCGTACATTTAATGAAATATTTTTAGTGATTTCATTTGTCATGATATCCATTTAGTCAAATCTTCCCTTTTCTCTGTGAGTCTATCAGGCCTTTATCCCTATGAAATTACAGCGCTATGCAGCTGCATTCATTAGAACTGAACATTCATTGGAAAGAACGAATCACATATTTATATGGCATTGAAATGATATAATTTCACATCTGTGTCCACATTACTGTCACCAGATCTCTTGGTGCTTTTTTAAATTTAACAACTGGAGTCTGGATATCAGGGTATTATAATATATCCTATATTCTCATGTGCATTTTGATTACTATGCAGGACAACTAAAGCTTCCTAGGATTGCTTCCCAGAATATTCTTAACCAGCCCATTGCTGAGCTCAAAGAAATTTGTTCAAAAATCTCCAAAGTCATGTCAAGAAGGGTCAACTCTATCACATGAATTCACATTAGAGGCCAGTCCCAGGGTAATGGAATCACTATCTGTGAGCTCCATCATTCTAAATTATTTTATTATGGAAAGATAAATCCTTTGGGCTGTTATGTACTGGATTATGATCCTGCCACATTTCTAGTATTAAAATCTCATCCCCTAACATCAGAGCCTTTTAAATGGTAATACAGGGAGGCTCTAAATGAACTGGTAAGAGGGAGATTAGAATCAGGTAAATGCACACACACTTAAACACATACACACATAGTCATACACATAGTCACATACACACATAGTCAAGCACACATGTAGTCACACACTTGCACACTCACATGCACACGTGTGCACATGCACACACACATACACACACACACATGCTGTGGAATTTTGTTTTGTATGCTGTGAATGTGTGTTGCTCTGATTGCTTGATTAATAAAATGCTGATTGGCCAGTAGTGAGGCAGGAAGTATAGGCAGCATCAGCAGCCAAGGAGAATGCTGGGAAGAGGAAGGCTGAGTCAGGAGTTGCCAGACAGACAGAGGAAGCAAGATGACAAGGCATAACTGAGAAAAGATACCAACCCACATGACTAAACATAAATTAGAATTATGGGTTAATTTAAGAGTAAGAGCTAGTCAGTAATAAGTCTGAGCTAATGGCCAAGCATTTATAATTAATATAAGCTTCTTAGTGATTATTTTGTAAGTGGTTGCAGAACCACGAGGCCTGGCGGGACCAGAAAAACTTCTGACTACACACACACAAGGCCATGAAGAAAAGAAGAAATCAACCCTGCTGACAAAGTGACCCTGACCTTCACAGGCAGGAGGCAATGAATTTCCTGTGTAAACTAGGCAAACCATAATGCTTCACTGTAACTTCTTAGTGAACTAATGATGAAACTCTGAAAGTGCAGTAATCAGCTGATCTCTTTAGAACTCACACCTCCAGAGACTTCAATTAAAACCTGACCCATAAACCTTTCTTTTTATAACATTAAATGTGCATTTAAAATCCTTTTGATGAAGATGGTCATAAAACAGGCTTTAATAAAGTGGTTCTCAATCTATGGGTTGCAACCCCATGTCGCGTTGAATGACCCTTTCATATCAGATGTCCGTGTATTAGATATTTACATTATGATTCACAACAGTAGCAAAATTACAGTTATGGAGTAGCAAGGATTTAATTTTATGGTTTGGGGGGGTCACTACAACATGAAGAACTGTATTAAAGTGTCACAGCTTTAGGAAGGTTGAGAACTACTAGTTTAATTAATATATATGTTTCACCCATGCTAATGTTTAGCAAGCAAAGACCACTTAAATCTTGTGAATGACTTATTCTCTTGTCTTATTCCTGTGGTGACTCATATTTAAATGCCATCTTCATTGTCCTTATAAGCACAGAATATCTTGTACATAGTTTAATGAAAATAATGTTCAGTCTGAGGAATATATAAGATGATAATATTTTTCCCTTTACATAAGATCAAAATAAATCTGTTAGACTGAAAATTTCATTGAAAAAGAGAAGGAAGACACCTTTTAAGTTGAAAAGAAGGACATAATATCTCATTTATACTTTTGAATTGCCAGAATTGAGGAATCAGTGTTTTTTTGTTATTGTCCTTCAGAAATAATTGGCAAGTAACAGGTATAAAATATAGACAGGAAAGCAAGAATTCAAATATCCATCTTCATACTCATGGTCTGGCAAACCTATTTAATAATTCATATAATCATACATTTATTATGGTTGCTATTGAAAGCATTTACACTTTTTGAGGCTTGTGCATTTATGAACACATTTTTTCTTCCTTAGTATCTTAAAATCAGTAGGTTGTTTCCAAGAATATAGTAAAAATGTTTCTGAATATTAAATTTTAATTGTGCCAAATAAATACAAACACATTCATTTAAATGTTTCAGTTACCATAAACCCTTTTTCAAACCCATAGCCAATGTAATTCTCATATGTGATGTAATAAACCATACATTTTCATCACCATTATTTTTAAAGACCTATTGGTGTTAGCGGAAAGGTACATCTTTAGTCATTGCTGAATCTAGATAAGGAAAAATATAATAAAAAAATGAAGCATACTTGTAATTCTTTTAATAAGGAAAAGTTGCTGAATGAAAATACTGAGTGGTTTTAATGTCTTGGTATGCTGTGTTCTGGTCTCTTATGATTGGTTATCAGCAGATTGTTACCCTATGTGCACCTCCTGGTCATCTGTTAGTGACACTCATCACTTAACTTCTTATCTTCTGGCTTTTCAGATTGATGAGCCATCAATCAGCTCATCCAAGATTCTTGTATTCAGGGTTTTATAATTAGAAATGGCTCCATACTGAGAGATATTACATGCTTCACAAATCTGAAAGGAATGCATAATAAGATAATTAACTTCTCACCAGATACCCCTGCCCCTTTGGCAATCATCGATATAATAATAATTATATTAAAATAGTACAAAATATAAATCTGACCCCTGACGTATGATAGTTAACTCTTAGTGAACTAGATTTACTAAATTCTTTATCAGGAACTAAAACTTTATTAAACAGAACACTAACTGTGTATCAAGTTAACAATCCTTTACATTGTATACATTTAAAAAGCAGACATTAACCTCTTTATTTATGTCACAAATATTTATGGATCTCACGTTAATTATTAGAGACATATTTGGGATCTCCTGTCATATTACAGTCAAAATTCAGGCCACCACAGAGGTCTCATTTGTTGAAAGCTGGGCCTGATTCATTTCCAAATTCACACAGTTGTTGACAGGATTCAGTGAGAGGACTCCAGCTTAACTCACATCTGGTGGAGGTTTCTCTGGGTTCCTTATAACATAAACCATTACATCAGGATGACTTGTTTCCTCAAAGAATGTGAGTTGAAAGAGCCATCAAGAGTCTTCTTGCAAACAGAAGGTCCAGTCTGGAATCACATAATCATCCTTCAACTTCGTCATCTTGTTCAAAGAGAGATGTTACTCCTGAGTCAAGTTGTACTGAGCCCTGAATATCCTTAGAAGTTGCTTTTCATTGCTCCCTACATGGCCAGTTGATTTTTGTTTCTTTAAAATCTAGTAATTTATCCAAGTGTATGTTACGTACTTAAGTCCCCAAACTGGAGATGCTGAGTCGGGAAGATAAAGAGACCAGCTTGGGCAACACTGTGAGACCCTGCTGCACTCTACTACCCTCAACCATCAAAGTAACAGTGAGTACAGTCATTTTACAAGTGCGTGTTTGGTGAGTATCCTGGGGTGTCTTAGGGATTAAATGCACTCTGTTCAGTTCTTTTTTTCATTTTAATTTTCCAAAGGAAATGTCTAGGAATGACAATCTTCATTTTTCATTATGATTCTATGCCTTGTTTTGTCCTTTCTCCTAAGGCATTCATTGAATCCTTATGTTATTGTCTGTAGTTTCCTTATTTAAAAACTCTTTAACTGTATTTTGTAAAAGAATATATGGGATAATGGATTTTATTATGATCTTCATCCCCCTTTTCACCTCCAGTTTCCTATGAGATTTTGTCTACTTTATTTGTGCTTATATATGATTTTTGTGTATGCTATTTTATTTTTAAATCATTTTTGAGATGCTAAAATATTTTCACCTATTAGGTTTTTTTTTTTCAGACAGTCCTTAGGCGTTTTGTTCTTATTCCTATTTTTTGCATGTGCTGTGAATGCACATACACGGGGAATAGTCGGCAGCACACCAACCTCTTCCCTCCTGTTCTCACAAGGGCTCTCCTTCTGGGCAGAACAGGCTGGTGCTTCAGCTGAAACTGGGGAACTTTCTCTCTGGCTTCCTTTTCTTGATCCTTTTATTCCAACTTTATGAAAATAACTCAGCTCTTAGTACTTTATATGCTGAGCACACATTTCCATTATCTTAACAAGAATCTTTAATCTCCACGTGTTTGTTTGCGACAATGCCAACAGCATGTGAGGTAACATTTGTGCAGATTTCTTTCTGGACAGAGCATCCTTCAGGTCTGCAATAGCATCCTTCTTGTAGATTCATGTTGTCTGGTGAGAGGAACAATTCCATTGTTCTAAGACAGTTAGAAGATACATTTGGTATCTTTCCTGTTTGGCAGGATTATTGGAAAATGTCAGTTTCATCTGAAAGGAACATATAAGAGTTGTTTTTTTAATGTTTTTGATTTATTCTAAAAATTATAATATTGTTTTATATCCTGCCATTTTTGTTGTATTTTATTTAATAGTAATGATAGTCAATTTTCTGTGTATGCATGCATGTTTAAGGTAGATTTTTCAGTTTCACATAAATCCATCTGCTGGTGAAGAAAACATACACAAAACCAGAAAATACATACACAGCACACACACACACACACACACACACACACACACACACACACACACACACACACACACACACTGACCTCCTGAGAGGACCTGTCTTGTCTTTACTGAGTTCTTACAACATTCTTATTTTCTGTACCTCTCCAATAGCCATTCCTGTCTACTGTGATTCTACTCTTCAGTGACAGGCTCAAGTGTCAAAGTTTTGTCTTGTTCATTTCAATAAATTTTTGTGGTTGACACTGTCCCAGGAGCTATCAAAACTTTTCCAGAATCCCTGATATTCTCTGTGTTACTGGAGTGACAAAACTCAGTCACTCCAGCTGTTGTCTTCAGGGAGGTCTAGAACGTTCTCAGTGACAGTGTGGTTACTCACCTCATGTTTGTTCCATTTTCTCACTTAGATGTAGCATTGATTTATCTATTTTTTCTTCTATAAACTCTGACATCATAGGTATAATGTAGCAATTTCTGAGATACAGTTAATGCAATTGTTAGCTTGACAATCTGTGTGGAACCCCATGTCTATCTGATTTTATGAAAGGATTCATTGATAATCTCACTACATACCACCATAATCATCATTTCCCCCAGAGTTTTCAATACTTACATAGCTATTTTGTTACCATATTCTTATCAGTTTTGAGAAATGCAAGAATTATAGTTTTGGTCTTCATTCTCAAACAATTCAGAACCCATTAAGAGGAGATGATTAAGTGTGATGAATTACTGTAGTTTGAACATAACAATTAAAAACTCACATGTTAGAAACAATCTTCAAATTCACAGTAACGTTATTTACAGGTGAGACATCTAAATGGTAAATAAGATTAGATGGGGTCACTACAAAGATGGCCTTCATGAGGCTTTATTAGTGACTTTACCAAAGGTAGAAGATGTTAGCTAGTATGACTGCTTTGTGTCGCATTGTGATGTTCTCTACTGTATATCATGCAGCAAGACAGCCCTGACTATATGCTAAGATGTTGGGGCCCTTCTTTGGACCTCCCTGCAAGAACTGTGAGCCAGAGAAAAGCTCAAGTGATTATAAAGGCTTCCATGCTGTAGTCAACTTGATTCAGTGAGAAGCAGACAGAGGGTCCTATGGCTCATACTAATTATGGAAAGAAGTCAAAAGTGAAATGTATGATGATGTCCCATACATAGATTGATACAGTTCACAACAGGCCATACAGCTGTGATTGAACATGAAAATCGATAGATGCTCTAAAAGGCCTATGCATTATTATGGGCAAATGATTGAGATCACTAATTGCTTCTGAATTCCATTTAGACAATGAATTGGATGAGTGAAAATTGGATCTGGTCATCCATAGCATGTATGTCAAAAGTATAGAGGATACACAAGAAGATTTACATTAGAGAATCAGCAATGAAAACAGATAAGCATGAGCAGGTTTGGATCTATTTTGAGAGGATTGTTGTCTGTTACAGAAAATCCACATCTCACAGGATAAGCTCTGAGATAAGAGCTTTAAGAAGAGAGTGAATTTGTGAGGTCCAGTAAGGAGAACAAGGTCTCCTGTGTACATGTGAAGTTTGACAAATGAGCATTATCAGCTAAGAGTTTAAAGCCAGAAGAAAGTTCAAGACAAAAAAGCAGAGTTACAAATTGTCTGCATATAGAAAAATACAAGTTAAACCACATTAGAAAAACAAGAGAATCATAAGAAAGAAAGTAATGTCTAGTTCAAAACTAGAAGAGAAAGTTAATAATTACATGACTGCAAAGGGGGAAAGAGCCAAGAACAGAGACTAAGAACCACCTCTGGGGTCCATACTGTGGCCTGGAAGCTTGTGTATTAGGGACAAGGGTGCTTTGTAAGGTGTTTAGCTTATGCAGTCTCTACTCAAAGACCATGGGGAGCTAGTGAATCCCTACTGTCCTGTTATGTTACAGAGAGGAGACAACCCATTTCTAAAGAATATGTGTGGTAAGCAGACACCAAATATGCTGGTGTCTTGATATTGGACCTTCCAGTCCCCTGAACTATGGGCACTAAATTTCTCTTGTTTAAATTGTTCTCAGTTTATGATACTTGGTGGAGCAATCTGAAAGTGCCAAAGGAGAGAGAAACTAACAAAGAGTGTGAGGATCAGATGAAAAGGAAGAATAGCTAACTATTTTCGAGTGTGTCATTGCACTAGTAATGCTGAGTACGTGACAGGTCAATGGACAAAGAATGTTTGTATTTGTCAAATGAGATTTTATTAACTGGAATGGATTTGCATCAGAGATTTTATTCTTTAAAAAAAAATCTATCACATAGTATTAGAAGCCTAACTTGACTGAGAAGTAGAGATGAAGACTGTGTGTGTGTGTGTGTGTGTGTGTGTGTGTGTGTGTACGTGTGTATGTAAGACAATACAACATTATATAAATTATAATACACCATGAGATTAGTATTATTGTTTTTTTGGGGAGGCAATGCTGGTGATCAGATCCACAGTTTTTCATATGTTAGACAACTATCTACTGCTGATCTACCCTCTGATAATTGTGGTGTTTAGATACATGGTTCTAAGTATAAAAGATTTGAGAAATGGAGAATGAAGAAGAAATGGAGTCTAGAATGGGGAACCTCCTACAGCCGTGTTCTCTAAGTTGTTATTATAGAGAGTTTCAGATCCAGGAGACATGGAACACTAAGGAAAGAAGGTGACAATTCTACTTTTTATGTAAAATCTGAATAAAAGCCATGAAGTGATGGGGGACATTTGTGAATATCACATTTTTTTTTACACTCTGAAGGAATACTTTTAAAAGAGAAAAAAATAAAGTTATGGACAAATGTGGGTGAGAAAGACAGGAGCATGCTAGGAGAAACATGGTGTGACATGATGCACTGATGGAGTCCCCTCGTGAGGTATGTGGTGATGACTTTAAAATAAAATCAATCGTTCGTGTGGCAGGGATTTCAGAAATATTTAGTTTCTCTTAGAAAGGGAAAACCAAAAATTAGAGATTGATGACTAAATCACATAGCTGCCTCACAGAGAAGGTGACAGTTACTGTTTTTAAAAAATGTTTTGGGAGAGCAAAGCAGAAAGAAACATGTTTGCAAGGGACCTAAGTGGTTAGTAGAGAGCAAGTCAGTTTACTTGATAATAGAAATGGGTCTAAGATTTGTGAAACAAGACAAAGAAGTTGAAGTTTAGGGGGGAATGTCTCGTACTGACACAAAATATGAGAGTCATATTGTATACTGTATTTAGGGTTCTGAATTTTAATTTTCATATATACTGAATCAAAAAATAATTCCAGGCAGGTAAATACTATGACAAGTTAAAATAATTAGGAATATCACTTTCTATGATCACAGCTGGACACTGTACTATGTTTGTTTTTAGATATTGCTCATGTTCGTTTTTTCTTTTTTAGTTTGCTTTTTATTACTGTGGCAAACACCATGACCAAAGCAACTGAAGAAGAAAGGGTTTATTTGGTTTACATAAACCATGTCACAATCTATCATGAAAGGAAGTCAGCAGCCTGAAGGCAGAAACTAAATGCAGAGGCCATGGAAGAACACTACTTACTGGTATCCTCTTATGGTTTGCTCAGTTTCCTTTTTGGTATAACCCAGGACCACCTGCTTTGAGTCATACCACTCACAGTGGCCTGAGCTCTTCCACATTAGTCATTGGTCACAGACTTGCCTACGGGCAATCTGGTGGAGGCATTTTCTCAATTGACGCTCTCTACTCACAGATGATTCTGTCTGTGTCAAGGTGACAAAAACTACCTAGTGCATCTGTTTCCATTGACTTTCTCATTATCACTTAACGTATCAGTATCAAGCATAATACCGAACAACCAGTAGATTCTCAATGCATCTGTAATATTTTCTAAATTTAGGTAATTTCTCCTCTGAAGTTGGGAGTTTATATGTTTATTAGTTACCTATTGTAAAACTTTGTAGAATGAAATATATTTTTCTGCAGAATATATATATATATATATACATATATACATATATATACAGATGATTTTGTATATCCATAATCTTATAAATTATTTAAGAATCCTCGATTTTGCATTTCTTTTCTGCATAGCATTCTATTATTATCATTTTCTTTCATTTAAATCAACATCTATTCATTTTCAAATAGGCATTTTGGGAATTGTCATTCTAAGGAAATTTCAAATATAGATATTGTTGATGTTCTAATTATGCTGTCTTTGATATTTTTCTTGCATCTTTCTCAGAAGAGTTCTCTCTATATTTTAATGTTTAATTTCTATAATTTATCTCACTTTTTAGCTTGTTCATGATACCCACTTCCTTTACTAAAATGTACGGTTTGGTTGCCTAAAAAATTAACTGCTAACAGTTCATTATCTGGACATATTCCAGCTTAATCAATGGTTTTTCATACATTCTGCATTTATTTAGTTCAAGAGAACTATAATGCTGTATGTCATAAAATCTTATTCTACTTTGATTCCAGACTCCAGAATTTGGGTCTAAAGTATTGTGTCCTTTGAAATTAGTGTTGTCTATATTAATATAGTTTGTTTACCTCAAATAGCTTCACCACAACAGGGGAAGAATCAACTTTATTACTTTCCAGGGTATACAACTGAACAGTCTAGAACTATAGGAGTGAGATTTCCCATATTCATAGAAGTATCATGTAGGATGAGAATATGGTAGGGGGTAAATCTTGGGAAATACCTCAAAATTTGAATCACAACAGAGTCCATCCTCTGACCCCAATGTTGCTAGTTTTTTATATTTGTTCCCAAAGCAAAATATGTTTTTCATTTCTAAGTTTTCTAACATTCTCAGCATCTGCTCAGTCTCCTCAGTTTCATCAACAGTGTCTAGATAAGGAAGGGGTGATATTTCTAAGTGTATTATGTTAGACATTGCTCCTGAGTAAATTTTCCCCCATTTGTGGATCTGTGAAATGGAGACAAATGATTCACGCTCTATATTCCCAAATTAAATGTAGGAACAGGCATTGAGGATCAATCTTTAAACAGTTGAGTTAAAAAAAAAGGAATGGGGCATACCATGGAGTCACATATTGAAACATTTCTGAAATACTGTTGTGAAAAAATTGGGCTTTTAAAATTCTATTTCAGATCCAAGAAGTAATATTATATGGCCCTCTGAGCTGTTTCCACCATCTATCCACTCAGGAGTATCCTTCCCTTCACATATAAAGTAACACATATTTCATCAGATTAGTGTGCCAGTCTGTGTCTGCCATTCTTCAGCCCTTTTGGTCAAACTGATAGAAATCCTGCTGATAAAAACATCTCAAGAGCCTGTGATCTTTCGTGAATTGCATTGGATTTCACTCAGGAGCAAATGACTTCACCAACAAATCACTCTGAGATAATCCCTGTGCTCTTGTTGATCTGGATGAGGGACAAAGATGCCCAGTTTCTCATTGGTCCTCTGATGATACTCTGAGTCTGCAAAAGGAAACAGTTGCAAAGCATAATTTTCTAAACACATGGAACTTCCTGAGATTTTTACACAAAGTTATACCACCAAGTTCTTCTCATTTTTCCTTTTTTTGCAACCTCAGTTTTGTCGTATATTGCTATATAATTAGGTGAAGAATTTCCAGCTCATCAGTCTAAGCTTCCTTTTCTTTATTTTAATAGTGTGTATTTATGTTTGCTGATGTGTGGTTGTGTATATGTAAATACAGGTGTCCATGGAGGTCAAAAGATGTCATATGCCCCAGAACTGGAGGTAGACTATCATGAGCCACCTAGTGTGGATGCTAGGACTCAGGTCCTCTGCAAGAATGCTGTGCACACTTATCCACTAAGCCCTTTTCTTTGTATCATGTTATAGCTTGATGTTTAATTTGTCTTCTTTTGTCTTAATATGAGCACTGAACAGAAGTGAATGTACATATTTAACACTTCATTTAGGAGTCTCCTTATCTTCATATCCAAGATAGTTGCTTACATATTTTGTGTTCCACAAAACAGTGATGGCTTCACAAAAGTTTTAAGTGATGCTACAGAAGGAAGTTTCATTTTCTCTGTTTGAAATTGCATGGTGCTCACATCCTTTGGATCCCCAAAAGATAGATCTATATGTAATAGCAACCTATTCAAAACTCACTCTCTCTCTCTCTCTCTCTCTCTCTCTCTCTCTCTCTCTCTCTCTCTCCCTCTCTCTCTCTCTCATGTGTGTGTGTGTGTGTGTGTGTGTGTGTGTGTGTGTGTGTGTGCATGCGCGTGTTAACAATTCTCTAGTTTTTATCCACCACTTTCTTTTTTCAATGTTACTTCTTTATTTTGATCAGTCCTCTGATGGAAGCTTCTAAATTTTGTGTTACATTTTCTCTTTCTCTATAAGAAGTGACCACAAACACAGCAGTTCAAAACATCAATCATATTAGGAGACAGGCACAAAGTGGCTGACCTATGGTCATAGCATCACAAGGCTAAAAGTAAGATGTTGGCAAGATGTGTTCTTATTTGAAGGTTCTGGAGTGTGTGTCTGATTTCAACTTGGTTATTAGTGTTGGAAGATCTAATTTCCTTCTGCTTAGAGTTTTTTTTCCTTCTGGATATTTTTAGGGGCACCCTCAACAAACAACTAAAGATTGTTCATATGGTATTCTATACCTTAAGGCCTGAAATAGCCAGCAGCTATCCTTATGATTTGGATTCATTTCTGACCTCTGTACTATAATTTACAGGGCTCATGTTATGTATCTTGCTAACACAAAGTCAACTGCTCTAAGGAATCTCAATTATATAGGTGACTTACTGTCAAAACATAAGGTAGCACAAAAACACATTTGGTCATAATGTCATTTACATATACAACTGAAAATTTAGAAATATGTTATCCAAAAGTAGTATTTTATCATTAAAATTTAACTGTTTGTTATTCTTAAATGTCTGTGTCCTTACAAATGTATATTCAGAAGTGCATATCAGTAATGTGATGGTTTTTGGAGATGGAGCCCTTGGGCAGTAAGAAGCATTCGATTATTAATTTATGAAAATGAAGCCTTCATAATGGGTTTAGTAAAGATTTGGATCACTCACTCCTTTACATCTTGTACACATGAAGAAATGATGCAGAGAAATATCAAGGAGTCAGCCATGCACAAGCCAGACAGAAGACCCTCACCAGGACCTGAACTTGCTGGCATTTTAATCTTAGACATCACAGCATCCAAAACTATTGGAAAATCAATGTCCTAGTTAAGCCATCTAAATGTGCTGTCTTGTTATCATATTCCAAACTAACTAAGGTAGACTTAATTCTGTAAGTATGAACATAGAGACAGTATCATGGATCTATGAAAACAAAATGTGAGACAAAAAAGGATGCAGGTTAGAAAGTAGAGTGCTTGCTTAGCATGTATGAACTCTACAGTTAGATCTTTAATACCATATAAACTAAGCATGGTGACACATGTCTATAATCCATACACTCCAGAGGTGGAAGCAGGAAAACCAAGAGCCAATGCTCATCCTCAGCAGTATAACAAATTCAAGGTTAGTCTGTACTATATAATGAATGAGTATCTCAAAAAGAAAGGAAAAGAAAAAATTTGGGCATTTCATGTGGTATATAGTCCAGCAAGTCAACAAGTGACACTGATTCTACTTATAGAATGAGTACCTCGAGTTTTCAGTGGTTCTGGGAATGGTTGTCCACTCTGAAAATAACCTGAATATTCAATTATGTTTCAAATGTCATTTCTGTCTCAGAGTAAGGAAGAAAGTAGTTCATGTATCAAAGGTATTATACAAAGGCTAGAAATCTGACTGACTTATGAAATAGTTTTTTCAAATAATTTGAGGCCAGGCTTACTGGTCTAAGTAGTGAGTCCAAAACAGCCAGAGATACAGAGGAAGACCTTGAATCAAATAAATAAATAAACAAACAAATAAATTAGAAGATGAAAAGTTGACTTTTTCATCTTCTAATGTACTTGCAAGTGAAGCTTATGAATTCTCGTACTGAGAACAGCAGAAATCTCAAGGTCAAATCTGATAAATTTGACAGATCTGTAAATTTAATCATATTTATTCCATAATTCTGTAAAAATACATGTTTCTGGATCTCGGATGTCTTTTTATTATACATTTCTTGGTTCCTCTGATCATGTTATGAAGTCTATACTTTGATACTTATGCACTTGCCTTTATTCCTTTTCTGAACTTATGCTATAACTTCTTTTTGGTCTTTCAGTTAGGCCCCCTACACATTAATTTCTACTTAAAAATTGATTATCATTCTATTATGACTTAGATATTTATTTTTAAATGATGACTATGTTTATGATTGTGTTTGAAATATGTGGGAGCCCGTTCTCGGGTTCCTCGTGGCTTTACCCAGCAGGTCCGCATGGAGGATGATTAGGACCACAGGCCTGAGTGCAGGTGTCCGAGATGGTCTGCACTTGGCTGTGCTGGGGGAGGAGGTCTTTTGCTCCACCCTTGGCGTCTCTATAAAAACCCTGGGGCAGAAACAGTCGGGGCCCATTGGAATAGGTTCCAGGCCCTCTCGAGGCTATCCTTTATTTTCTATCTGTTTATCTCCACGATATTCTCCGCAATAAATCCTTCTATCTAATATTTCCTGCTGCTCACACTCAAGAAAACTCTGGGGAACTGTGGGGGTGGTTGGGTAAATGCCCCACAGAAATAGAAGTTCATAATGATACAAAATAAATTTGTGTATTATAATTGGTATTGATTGCTTGTGAGTGGGCTTTCTTCAGAAAGATGACAATGTTTCAAGCTGGAATTGTTTGAAGAGTCACATGTGTTGTTGATAAAACCAAATGAATCTGTCTATCTATCTATCTATCTATCTATCTATCTATCTATCTATCTATCATCCATCCATCTATCTATCTATCTATCTATCTATCAATCATCTATCATCTACCTACCTATCAATTTTTTTATAGATATGGATCACACTGAGGGCTTTACAACTGTGACATATCCTCATCTCTTTGCCTTTTGAGATGGAATTTCACCAGGTAGCTCAATTGACCTTGAAATCACTACATAGACCAGGCTGTTTGGAAACTGGTGACTTCATTTTTGAAGTTCACAGGTTATAGTGAAGTCCTACAATACTTGGGTCGAAACACTAGTAATATTATCAATAATGGAAGGTCTTTCAGTATCTTTTAGTAGAATGGTTCTTATTCTTCCTAGAGACCAACTGCAAAAGTTAAAATCTTGTGTTTTAGGTCTTTGCTGCAGTTTTCATTGTGAAATATGTAATTGTAAAACATAAATAAATATACAAAGTCTTTATTCATTTAGGCAAATTTGTCGGGTGGTTTTAGTCCTTTCAACAGGGCAAATTTGCTTTTTTTCCCCCTACTGTCTCATGTGCCGGTGTGTTCACAGCTACTTCCCTCTTTCCTTCCTATCAGGTTCACTGTAACTGGATTTATGTTGAAGTCTTTGATCCATTTGGACTTGAGTTTTGTTCAGGGTGATAGATATGTGTCTATTTGTATTCTTTTACATGCCACCATCCAGTTATGCCAGCATCATTTGTTGAAGATCTTTTCTTTGCGTTAGTATGGAATCTCTAATACAATACTGAATGAAAATTTGTATGGCAACTATTCATGTAGTTAAACTACAAAATTGATATTCACCACAGCGTATAGCCTCTGATGTACCTGGCTGAAATTTTAAGAATTTGTACTCATATTTGAGTTTAAGTTTTTAGAGATAAAATTATTTCCATATATATCGATAAGTCAATGATCGGGGTAAATATGGTGTTCAGTCATTTCAAGCTTTAGAAGATTTTACCATGTTCCAGTTTATTGCAATATATATTGGAAACATGTCTTAAGAACCACCAATTATCAAAATACCCCTTAGTTTTCCAATGGACTGTCTTAGGTCCCCCATAATAGTTACCTAGCTGGGTAGAGCCATGTGGAGAAATAGTCTACATTTTCTGTTATTTCCTCATTCTCTGGTGTTTCACCACTAGGTTTCTGGCAAGTCTATTGCTCGTTACAATTAGTGCAATAGACTCAAAGCTCTTGTTTTCCCCATTCTTATGAACTATTTTGGCAGCTCAGGCTTTAGTCTATCACCACTTTCCACCTTGTTTGTGTATTTCTACACTAAACAACCTGCTTTTATCCAGGACAAACTGTCTGTCAAAGAAGTATTATTCTTAGCAAACTGTGTCAGTAAATGTATCCATGTGGATATTTAAATAATGGCCTGAAGAGATAGGAATAGTGTCAGGTAACATTTAATAAAAGAATACATACTTTTTAGGGTATTGTATCCCTTTCATTGTTGATCAGAGATCAGAACATTTGCTTCATAATGCTTTGGCCATGATCATGCATTTATTTTGTGGTGACAATTCACCAATCACTTTTTTTATTAAGAAAATTTTTTATTCATTTTATATACTAATCACAGATCCTCCTCTTGTCTCCCAAGCCTCTCTCTCAACCCACACCCCATTTTCTCCTCTGAAAAGGTAAGGCCTCCCATTGGGAGTCAGCAGAGCCTGGTACATTCAGTTGAGGCAGGTCTAAGCACCTCCCCCTGCATCAAGGTTGTGCAAGGTGTCTCACCATAGGTAGTGGGCTCCAAAAAGCCAGCTTGTGCACTAGGGATGGATCCTGATCCTACTGGCAGGGGGCCCCTTGAGCAGATCAAACTACATGACTGTCTGGCTTATGCAGAGGGCCTAGTCCAGTCCCATGAAGGCTCTACAGCTGTTGGTCTAAAGTTCATGAGTTCCCACTAGCTTGTTTTGGTTGTCTCTGTAGGTTTTCGCATCGTCATCTTGATGTCCCTTACTCATAGAATCCCTTTTCCTTCTTTTTGGCTGGACTCCTGGAGCTCAGTCTGGTGCTTGGCTGTAGATCTCTGTATCTGCTTCCATCAGTTACTGGATGAAGGCTCTATGATGACATTTAGGGTATTCACCAATCTTATTACCGTGGTAAGCCAGCTCAGGTACCCTCTCTACTATTGCTAGTGTTCTAAGCTGGGGTCATCCTTGTGGATTCCTGGGAACTTTCCCAGCACCAGGTTTTTCCCTATCCCCATGATGTCTCCCTCTATCAAGGTATCTAGCTCTTTCATTGCTCTCCCACTCTGTCCCTGTTCCAGCTTGACCATCCCATTTTCTCATGTTCTCATTCCCCACCCCCTACCCTCTATTCCCCCTCCCCTTTATCCCCAGTTTACTCATGGAGATCTCATCTATTTCCCCTTCCCAGAGTGATCTATGCATCCCTCTTTGGGTCCTCCTTGTTAGCTAGCTTCTCTGGAGCTGTGGGTTACAGTCTGATTATCATTTGCTTTATATCTAGTATCCATTTATTAGTGAGTTCATACCATGTTTGTCTTTCTGAGTCTGGGTTACTTCACTCAGGATGATATTTTCTAGTTCCATTCATTTGCCTGTAAATTCCTTGATATCATTGTTTTTTACTGCTGAGTAGTACTCCATTGTCGATAGGTACCACATTTTCTTTATCCATTCTTCAGTTGAGGGGCATCTAAGCTGTTTCCAGGTTCTAGCAATTATGATTAATGCTGCTGTGAACATAGATGAGCAAGTGTCCTTGTGGTATGATTGAGCATTCCTTGAGTATATGCCCAAGAGTAATATCACTGGTTTTGAGAAAGATTGATTTCCAATTTTCTGAGAAACCACCACCAATCCCTTTAAAAATCAGTTTTTCTTAAGAATTCTGAGAAATCCATCAATTTAGTTTAAAGTCTTAAAACATGTTCCCCATTTTGTGACAAATCTTGTTTATTCATAATATTTTATTTTTGTGATTGTGAGAAGGCCAGGTAAATATTGTGACAGGCTCCAAATGACTCAGGCAAGAATCAGGCCTCAATTCCTGCTTCTTGAAATAGAGCAGGCCATTTCTGAGGAAGCCACAAACAAAGGAAAATCAATCTTTAATGCCCTTTATAGCAGCTCAAGGTATACTAGGCCTGAGCCAGCCCTCAGAGCATCACAGCAACTCAAGGTAATAACCAAATAAAAACAAAGCCTGGAACCTGCCCAGGCCTGCCCCAAAATGGAAAAGCTATAGTCTTAGCCAGCTCAGCAAGAGTCCTAGCCAATTAGGAATGTACTAACATAATTGCCACTTGCTTAAGCCAATCACACCTAAGGTGTGTGCCCTAAGATACTTAATGACATTTAGGGTATTCACCAATCTGATTACCGTGGTAAGCCAGCTCAGGCACCCTAAGAACTCCCCTTGGCTATGCTTAAAAGGGGTTCACATGTTCCTCTCAGGGTTATCACCGTCTTGCCTTTGTGTGGGGTGGACAGCCTCAGTGCACTGGAATAATAAACACTCTTGTTGATTGCATTTGTGAATGGTGGTCTTTTGCGAGACTTCTCCAGGACCCCAACAATTGTATGCTGTGGAATTTAACCTGTGATGTTTTGTTGAGGAATTTGACATTTGTCATCCCCTTACTGGTACAATAAAGTCACAGTGAGAAGAAATGTTTTTGCTGTGGATTACTATTCTTTTTTAAAAATTTATTTTATTTATGTATTATTATTATTGTTTATATGGGAGTTCTCATTTACTTAGCAGTAGCTGTGGGAGTCCCATGTGAGTCTCCCTGACTAAGTGTTATTTCCCCATTTCTTTTTATAATTTTTTTTTATTGAAAGTAGATTTTTTTTTCATATAATATATCCTGATAATGCCCCCTTGTTTTAGGAATCATGTCTGTGCTGTGGCCTGATGTCCAATTAGCGTCAGGCACTGATTTAAGGGGTAGGGTTTACATTCAGCTAGTCTGGATGGATTATAGAGTTTCCCCAAATTTGAGAAAGAGTGGTCCTGAAAAAGGGGAGGCTGGGCTGGATGGTTGCCTGGGGCCCTTTTGGAGCGAGCAGGTGGTGGTGGGGGTGCGTCTTGATTTGGAGATTGTCTCCGGTTCTTTTCTCATATTTGTCTCCGGGTTTTATATTATAACGAACAGTAAAAGAAATCACTATCTCCTCCCAGTTCTTTCCCACCTCCCTTCCCATCTGTGGTCACCCCCTTTCGGACTCTCATTAGAAAATAAACAGGCCTCTAAGGGATAAAATACAAAAACAACATGTCAGAAAAGGACAAAACAAGCAAAGAGAAGAGCTCAGGAAAAGGTAGATACAAGAAACACATATAGATGCAGAGACCCAATTGTTCTCACACTCAGGAATCCCATAAAAACACAAAACAGGAAGCCATAATGATATTTAGGAGGTGGGGAACATCCAAAATATTACAGTTACATCATTTTCCCCTTCCCTTTCTCCCCCTCTCCAATCCTCACATATATACCTCCTTGATCTCTTTCAAATTTTTAGTCTCATTTTTTCATTAATTTTTTGTTACATTCAATTCTATCATTGGGCTTGTAAGTGGATGAGTCTTTGGATGATAACAATGTTCTACCATTAAAACTATGTTTTTTAAAACAACCTCCTCTTTCTCTTTCTCTCCTCTTTCTGTGTGTGTGTGTGTGTGTGTGTGTGTGTGTGTGTGTGTGTGTGTGAACATACATGGCATATTTTTCATGTATAGGTCCAACAACCACCTCAGATATTGGTCCTCAGTTTCTAACTTGTTTGAGGCAGAGGTTCTTACTGTTTACTCTTACATACTGCATATGAGAAACTAGCAATAGACCTATGCAGTTTTGGAAATTGTTCTACCTCCCATCTTGACATAAGAGTGTTAAGATTACAGATATGCACTACAGCATTCTGCTTTGAGTTCTTGAGCTCCAAACTTATGACTCATGCTTATGTGGTAAGCACTTTGCCCACTGAATCATCTCCCCAACCTGTAAACCGGCTAAGGTTATATCTTTTAAGGTGGGACTGTAGATCTTTTAGAGTAGAAAAAAAAATGATCCTTTGTATTTTATTCTCTGGATTATCTAACAATGAAATTTATTAATATTGTCTTATAATCCTTATTGTGTGTCCAGTGTTAGGAGGTGAGGCATCAAGGGAAATATGGAGTAGATATATTAATGTAAGAATAGCAATAAAGGCACATCGAGGGAAAATTCTTTCTGATCAAGAGAATAGAATCATTGGCCTGAATGGAGGCCTAAATCCAGTTGGGTTTGGTCAGTTATTCCAGCAAGGAACTACCTCCAGGTAGGTTTATCATAAGTTATATTAAATAGAATAAATTATCCCCTTTAGTGAGATAATGAATTTTTTTCCAGCATCCCTACCTGCTAAGCAGTCTCTTACAGAATATAGCCATGCTACTTCGTAAGTCTATTGTACAAATCCTAAATGGTCTTATAATAAAAACCTGGAGCCAGATATTGGGGTAAATGCTGAAAGATCAGAGGAAACAAACCACAGCCACTTCTCACCTTGCAACTCCTCAGCTGGAAAGAGAAGATCCTATCTCCACGAATCCTCAGACTGAATGCCTCTGAGTCTTCAGCTGAAAGGGCCTACCTAATTCCTGTCTCCATCTGCCTTATATTCCTTTCTCTGCCCGGCCACGTCACTTCCTGTCTCAACCTTCCTAGTGCTGGGATTAAAGACAAGTGACTCCCAGGTACTGGGATTAAAGGTATGTGATCCCAAGTGCTGGAATTAAAGTTATGCACCACCACTGCCCCGTCCTCTGTGGTTAAAACTCTGTATCTGGCTGGCTCTGTCCTCTGATCTTCAGGCAAGCTTTATTTCTTAGATTACAAATGTATCACCACATAAGTCTGCTCATTTTTCTGAATTATCATTTCATTCCTTCTTTTTATTTCTTTCCTAGGCATGCATTTGTTTACATTTTGGACTTCTTCTTTATAGCTCCCCTTCCCCACGTTGTGGCTGATTAATGTCCTGTTGCTGACCTCCATGATGACTTAACTCAGGTGCATAGCATCTTCATTTTTTTTTTTACTTCCATTTTCCCCCTCTGGGCAGCTGTTTAGATCCACAGCTTGCCCCCTGTTGTGTTTTTATTTTAAGTTTTAATAAAATTGACCTTGATCTTCTGTTTGAGTCCACTCTTAAATTGTTTTTTTAATGAAACTAAGAATCACAAAAAGCAGTATAGCCCCTCATGATAATAATAGTAACTGTAATAAATACTTGCAGAATATTTCAATGTGTGTAAATCACTGTAATAAGTACTTTGTATATACTATTTCACTTAATTGAAAATAACCTGAGGCAATAATTTTGTTTTTCTTGGACTTTACAGACTATTTATTACTCTAGTTGGCTGTGTGAACCTGGGAGACTGGAGCCTAAAAATGGCACAGACTAAAGTCTCATGTAACAGCCATCTTTATTCAGAGCATCAGACAATTTATGCTCTGAGAGGTTAGGAAGAACCATATGCATAAAGAGTACAACCACAAAGACAAACTTCACTTGGCACTTTACCGTAGAGCCATGTAAACAAGTAACGCTGGTCAGTTGTGATGAACAATCTTCAGTCAATTCACTCTATCCACTACACCTGAGAGAGGCACAACAGCACATTCCAAGAACTATTCTGTGTTTTTGAAGAAAGTGAGCTCACAAGACTCTTGTCTTGTTTTCTTGGAGTTTACTCACAAGCCCTCAGCATGACACCTCGTATGACACCGCTCTTGGATTGTGTTCCAACAATAGATGAATGTACAGATTTATAGAAATTACTTGACACATCAAATGTATACAGTACACGTGACAGGGTTCGGCCTTAAAAAAATCAATTTTTGTAAAAATTATGTAAAAAATACTTGAATTTGGCAAAAGAAAAACTATACTAAATATGTGCCTAGAAGATTGAAAAGGTAGATAATGGCAGAATTTTAAGGGATACATTCCCTGTCAAACGTTCCTATGTTTTCTTGCATTGCCTGCATTGACATTGAACTCCAGAAGAATGTATTGTAGAGTTGATGGCTTCCAAAACTCACCATTTCTGCATCTAAAACTGAAGCCTACTTTCTCCTCAACAGTAACAAATCCTGTGTCATTTTCTGCATGTGTTTGCTGTCCCCTATATGACATTTCTTAGATGCTGCTGCAGTTAACCTCTTATTCTGCCACACTGAATTTTTACGTATTGCTGTCTTCTCTCACTGTGTTTGACAAAGCTAATGTATTATTCCAAAAGTAATTCGTTCCCAGCTATTCAAAGTGAAAATGCATTCATCAAAGTGTCTCCTGTAATCAGACCACACAAACCTGGGGATGGATGATGAAAACTTGAAGGCTTTGCAATGTTATTGCACAAAACTTTACAGGGAAATTTCTGTTTAAGAAAATGGCCCATGAAAACCTTCTGACGGACATGATGATAGTAACTTACAAGGGAATGTGCAAGTCATTGGATGTTTTCCACTGTATTCATACGATGCCTATTTTAAAATTTACATTTAACCTCTTGCATTTAGTGAACAGGATATCATAGTAGTTATACAATCCTGCTGATGTCTATAAGCCAATATGATATGGATAAGAGTTATGCATATTATTTGAACTAGTATCCTTTTCTTAGGAGGTACAGTCATGCTTCTGCTCAAGTAAACACTTTATTACACATCAGATAATTGGGAAGGAAATTAGTGTTAAAGTAAAGCTGAATTTCCATTTTTTTTCTGTTTTATTAGCACATGATACTTTTATAAACTACATGGATTTGATGTGATGTTTCCAGTATGCATTGCTCATATCATTCTACCCTCCTTCTACCCTTCTCCCATGTCCAGTAGCATCTTTCCATGCCACCTAGTTCTCATCAACCTGTTTCCACATATGAGAGAAAACTGTAATATTTGTTTTTCTGTGATTATCTTATTTTGCAATACTACATTAAATCAGATAGGTGTAGGCAGAAACTCTGTCTTGTTGATCTTAGAACTGCTTTCAGATTCCTCTTACTTGGTATGGTTTGGATTACATCTTTATCAAATGCAACTTTAAAATGTTGATATAAAATCCCCCACTGCCTAATTTGTTCATAAAAGTTTTTCATGAGGTAATGTTGAATTTTACCAACTGTAGAGAATCTTTAAAGCTAATTGTCCCTAAAGAGGATAAATTCAAATTAAAGATACTTGCCATTGTCACTTTTCTCTATAATTTTTCCTTATTTATAAATTCTTTATAGTTGCTTTAGTTATAATTGCTATATTTGTAAATACAATTTATAAATACGATGTTAAGTACATTTATCTATCTCTACCATGCTCATCAATTTTAACATAATTATCCTGATCATCCTGGAAAATTTGGGTTCATCATAATTGACCCAGTAGTACAATAACTGTTCAAAGAAAAATACCTTCAACAGCAGAAGTGAAAACCAATAATTTAATTTAACAATAATTTAAATAAAATAACAAGTTTCATATGACATTTGAAAGTTTGGGCTAATTTTCTTAGGACATTTTAAAATAATTATTTGGTTAAAAAACAAAAAATATACTAACTTAGTGAAATCAAGGCATCTAGTAAATATTATTGTGTAAGCACGAGACAACAAGGAATACTGAGAAGTGACCCAATTAATACCTCAAAATGAGTTGTCTGAATCTGTGGCAGCTGTCTACACATCCTTAAAAGCTATATCATTAGAAGTGTTTCCAAACAAAAGAATGCACCTTATTTTCTAAATTGGAACATGACAGGTGTGTGTCTTATGAACAAATCTAGACTTAGGAAAACCATAAAACTATTTAGACTTACCTTCTTTTTCAAAGGTTCTTGTGGTTAAAGAAATGAGGTGTGACATAAAAAGTACAAGAAGTACAATGGTACACAGTAGTACACAATTTCCACTCCCTTATGAATTTTATTTCTAAATATCTAGAAAATTTTAAATGAATGCCCACTTTATAACTTTACAAGCATGTGGGAACCATGGCACATGTGTGGGAGTCAGAGGGCAGCCTTTGGCATTTGTTCTCTCTACCATGTGGGTGGGTTCTGGGCATTAAACCAGGTCTTCAAGCTCGGTAGCAAATCCCTTTACTCGTGGAGCCATCCTACCAGCCTAATAAGGAGTAAATTTGCATTTGGATTTCAGAAGTGATTATAACTTCTCCGTGAAAACCATAAGAACAACTTTAACTGAAATAATTACTTTAGGATTCCTTTTTTAGGCTTGAGTATTTTTAACATACTTTCCAGTGGTGGTTTGAAAGAAAATGGCCCCCAAAGGGAATGGCACTATTAGGAGGTGTGGCCTTGTTGATGTAGGTGTGGTCTTGTTGGAGGAAGTATGTCACTGTGGAGGTGGGCTTTTAGGCTTCATATATGCTCAAGCCATACCCAATGAGACAGTCAACTTCTTGCTGCCTGCAAGATATAGGACTCTCAGCTACTTCTCCAGTACCATATCTGCCTGCATGCTGCCATGCTCCTTGCCATGATGATAATGGACTGAACCTCTGAAACGGTAAGATAGCCACCCAAATTAAATGTTTTCATTTAGAAGAGTTGCTATGATCATGGTGTCTCTTCATAACAATAAAAACCCTAACTAAGACAACTCCTATCACAGATGTATGGAAATTTCATATTCGTCTCCACTATCCTCATTTCCTTTTTATTTTCCACAGAGTTAAACCTGTTCTTGCCACTATAAATGATTGGCACCTGTCTGTAGCCTCACTTTTTCTGACAGTGATTTTTATTTGTCCAAGCAATCACTGGAGTAAATTCCAAAAATTATTTCAATCTTGAATTTCTACACCTACTTCTTTTTATGAAGAGTCTATGCTCTCTAAATCCATCCAGCTGTTTTTATTCAAGACCCCACCACTCTCTCATCTTAACTCTACAATATAACTTCACTCTTTATTTTATTTTATTTTTCTTTATTAAGAAATTTTCTACTCACTCCTCATGCTATCCACAGACCCTCTCTCCTCCCAACCCCCCAGCCCTCTTTCCCAAGCCATCCCGCATCCCCACATCCTCAAATCAAGGTCTCCCATGGGGAGTCAGCAGAGCCCAGCTCACTGAGCCTAGGCAGGTCCAAGCCCCTTCCCACTGCACCAAGGCTGTGCAAGGTGTCACACCACAGGCACCAGATTCCCAGAAGCTGGCCCATGCACCAGGGACAGATCCCGATCCCCCTGCCTGGGTGCCCCCCAAACAGTTTGAGCCAAACAACTGTCTTCCGTGTCCAGAGGGCCTAGTCCAGTCCCATGGGGGCTCCACAGCCACCAGTCCACAGTTCATGCATTTCCACTAGTGTGGTCCGTCATCTCTGCATATCCTCCCATCATGATCTCTATGTTCCTCACCTGCAGTATCTCTCCTCTTTCTCATCAATTGGATTCCTGGAACTCAGCCTGGTGCCTGGCCGTGGATCTCTATATCTGCCTCCATCTGTCACTGGACAAAGGCTCTATGATGACAGCTAGAGAAATGTGAGGGTCAAGCTAGAACAGGGACAGAGTGGGAGGGCAGGGAGGAAGATACCATGATAGATGAGGACATTATGGGAATAGGAAGAGGCAGGGTGCTGGGGAGGCTCTCAGGAATCCACAAGGTTGACTCCACCTTGGTCTGCTGGCAGTGGTCCAGAAGGTGCCTGGGCCAGTCTACTCTGGTGACCAGCCTAGCAAATATAACTTCACTCTCAATGTCACCTATAATCACAGCTTTTTTAAAGTATACATTTTTATTTATGAATATGTATGTATGCCTGTGTGAATTTAGGTGTATCACATATATGTAGGTGGCTGCTGAGGGCACAAGATGGTAAGTGTTCTGAACTGGAGTTATAGGCAGTTGTGAGCATCCCGATAAGAGTGCTGGGAACCTAAGCTCAGTCTTCTATAAGAGCCATACATGCTCTTAATCTCTGAGCAATCTTTTCAGCACCAATCACAGTTTTTTAAATATCAGTCTGTGGAGGCCATGTAACTGAATGTGAGATCATGAAAAAAGTGTCAAGAGTGAAAGGTGTCTGAACACAAAATCATTCAAAACCAAATGTGAAATGAATTCAGGGTGTTTTTGCCAGTCCTCACCCGCTGTGTTGCCCAACCTCACTGGGGCCTTGGTTCTCAGCACACAACACATGTACTTTGCACTGTGTGTGACATAACACCCGGGAACATTGATGAGAACAATGCAAAGCTCCTTGGCTCAGATCCAAGAGTACTGTACGTTATGAATTGCAGTGTTTGGACAATGTATGCAAAGTCTTTTGCTTTTATAGTGATACAATGGTTTAATTAAAGAATACAAAGAATGTTTTTCTGAACACTAAAGAATAAACTGAGAGCCTCCTTGTAACCATTGAGCTGTATACCTAGTCTAGAAATTAAAAAAAAAAATCACTGTTACTTTCAAACTGTAAATGTCAAGTACTTGTGGGTGATAGAATGATATTAAAAATTTCTGTGTAAGTTGCTGACTTGAGATTCAGCAAAATAATCGTTAAAAGCAATTTGCCTTAGGATTAGGACAGAATTTCTAACTATTTCTGAAGTGCCTCTTGTCTTAGGCTTTTATTGCTTTGAAAAGACACCATGACCACTGCAACTCTTAAAAAAGAAAATGTTTAATTGAGGTGGTGGTTTACAGTTTCAGAGGATCAGTCAATTATTATCATCATGATGGAGAGCATGGCACCATTCAGGCAGACATGGAACTATCTACATCTTGGCCAGAAGGCAGCAGGAAGTCGACTGACTGTCACAATGACACACTTCCTCCAACAAGGCCACAACTCCTAATAGTGCCACTGCCTTTGGGGGGCATTTTCTTTCAAACCTCCACTCCTCTAATGTGGGGGAATAGCCCCACACTTATTTATCCCAGAAACTCTTGAGGAATGAGGGATGAAAATTAAATTAGAAATAGAAAGGAGAGATACAGAGAGAAAACACAGGATAGACTCGGGTGGGCCTGGATCTTTATCCAAACTGGCCAAGAACTTTAATCCAAGGGTCTATTTAAAGCAATACCAAGGGGTGGAGCAAAAGACCTAGTTATAAAACACCTGCACTCAGGCCCATGGTCCAATCATCCTTTTTCTGCAGATCTCCTGGGTCTTTACTAGGAAACCTGTAAATGGGCTCCCATACTCTAAACATACTTATGCAATATTGTGTTGGATTTTATGCAAAGTGATAGACTCAGAATTAACATTTATAAAATAAAAACATGGATCAACTCTGAAAAATATGGAAAACTCTCCATGTTTTAAAGTATAAAATATTCAGACATTTTTACTTTTTATTTATAATATAATTACATTACTCCTTGTCTTCCTTTTCTCCCTCTAACTTCTCCCATGCTAACATATAATTCTTTACAGAAAAATAAACAAATACATCCATCTCATTGGTATGCAAGTTTTCTTTAGTCTTTATTAAATGACAAAATTATAGATATACTGAAGAATTACTTTGAAATATTTCTTTATGATACATATGATACAGTAAATGTTTGATTTGACCTTATATTACTACATACATGAATATGCCACTCCCATATGCTGCTTTGAGTAGTCACATAAAGGATTTTCATGCTACCTCAATATCTTTCTAAAGTCTCCTCTTGAACCAGCAGTCAGAGTGATCTTTAGAAATGGGCACAGTGGATCACTCTTCTGCTTGCAGCATTTAAATAGCTCAGGTATCATTCAGAGTAAATGTCACATCCAAAATCCACTACACTTCCTTCTCTCTGACACTTTGGTAAGTCTTCACAGGCTGCTTCCCACTTGCTTGGTCCAGAACACATAAGCCGGGCACCCTGGTGTTCGTGGAACTCTACAAGCACACTCTTAGCTAAAGATATTTTTGTTCATTGCTCCCCTTCCAAGAATATCCCTAAAGGCCTACCTCATTCAAACCTTTGCTCAAATGTCACTGTTGCAGTGAGGTTTACCTTTATCAATAATTACAATTTTTCTTATCCCTAAAGATTCACAATTTTTCTTTATTTTGATAGCATTTATAACATACCACAAAAATGTAAAGGTTTAGTGTATGTAGCTTTTCTCATATGTTGTAATATATGGATATCTTGTTTTCTTCAAAGTAAGATCTATGAGGAAAGAACTTCTATTTAGTGATATAAGGAAACTAATTGAAGTTTATTGCTCATAGTAGGGACTTTATGTTAATTGGACATGAATATGGAATGTGTATAAATTGATGACTTCATAAGAATTTTCTATTAGGACGAAGTGAGTGTACTGAGGAGGAGCCAGCTTGCCTTGTGAGGAGGCAGAGAGGCAGATGCTTAGAATTTAAAGTAGGATACTATACACAGATACTACAGATACCAGATCTTGAAACTTGGGGAAGAGCTCTTTGTATGTGTAAATGTTTCCAAGAACTGTAGCTTGTTAAAAACTGAAGATGCCTAAGACACTTTTCTTGCTGTTTCAAGCAAGTATCATAATTAGCACCAAGGAATCTTTGCTTTAGCTATCCTTTTTAGTGATTCCTAGGTATTACCAAAACTTCAGCCTTTATTCTTTATAATTAATGCATTGTCAAATAAGTATCTTAAATAAAAAGATATGGAAAGACACATAGGAGACACTATTTTGAGTGAGAGTCAATGAGAAGGAAGGAATAGAACATGTGAGTGAAATGGTCAGGTGAAACAGGAGAGGCAGGACAGCCAGAGCTACAGACAAATCATTTTACACATTTGTGCCCACATTGAGGAACCAATGAGTACTCTGGGAAGGGGAAGGATATTTGCTGGCAATCAGCATCTTACAAAACAATCATGTTTCATGTGAAATTCTATCTATGTGTATTGATTCCCTACTGATTTCTTTGTTCTACATCACATGGACACATTTATGTAACAGCAGAATTCTTGCAGTTGCTACTAAAACCAGAATTGTGTCTTGGCTTTCGATGCACCCTTTTTAAGCAAACAAACCACAAACACTTTCTATGCTAAAGATCGTAAACTGACCAGTTTCAAATGACCACTATTTGACAAAAGCAGTTCTAAATAGGATGTGCTATGACAGCAGGAGATTTCCCTCTGGATACAGATGACTCACATAAAGTTAGTTAAAATTACATTAACAAATCTTCATAACTTCTGTAAAACCTGAGAGCCTCCAATGCAGAAAGAAATGTGCACATATGTAGTTAAGCACATATTTCTTAATCATCAGATGGATGAATTTTCCCACGGTGGGTATTATCATATTATACATAGGTAGGTCCTAAAATTATCCATATGATTAATTGTCTCCAGGGTAATTATTCTGAATAAATTTGAATATTATAAATATTGATGCACAAAACATGCTTTTTTGAAATATTTTAAATAAACAGCTCTAAGATTCTTCCATGAAGCAATTGTGACTATTATTAATCACTGTATAATTATCCAAAGTATGATTACATCAACATTTTTGAGCTTTTGTCTTGTTTTTTTTTCCAATATGTTAAAGTATGGTGCAGTTGCTTTAACTTTTTGACTTTTTGATTTATGTTTTAACTTTTAAAAGATTTATTTTATCTTTCTTTATACCAGTGTGTGTGTATCTCTCTCTGTGTGTATGGGGCATGTGTGCATGTTGCTGCAGAGGCCAAAGGGGGCATCAGATCCTCTGCAGTTGGACTTACAGGCGTTTGTACAGATGCTAGGTCCTCTGGAAGGTCAGGGGTGCTTTTAACTGTGGTGCCACATAAACAGTCCAAGGTTTTAAATGTTCAATGATTTTACTGGAGCCTAGTTTGCAAATGTATTTGTGTTCAGATGTTTACCTTATTGTTGGAGGTATGACTAGATGGAATTACAAGATTATGCTGAGCTATGGATAGTGGCTAGGCAAGTTTCCAAAGCATTTTAAAATATGCATATAACTGGTCAGTGAGATCACTCAGCCTGCAAACACCCTTACCACCAATCCTGATAACCAGAGGTTATTTCCTGAAATCCACAGAATGGATAGAAAGAGTAAGTGCTGCAAGTTGACCTCTGACCTTTACAATTGTGCCATGCACATGAACACTTCCTATGAGAGTAAATTTAAAAATATAAAATAATATTGATTCTGTTCAGAAGCGTATGATAAATGCATGTATTTCACGTCTTAAAAATATATGGTATTCTCTATTACCGATAATTTATAAGTATTATTTGCATGTTTTATGTATGCATGGTTAATTCAGTAGAGATCAACAAAAGTGGGTCTATTGTACTATCTTTTGTTTCAAAAAGATTAGATTGGCTCTGGGAACCCACAGGCCACTCCAGTGATGGAAGCAGCTAAGCCAACTACAGATTTTCACTTCTCCCTCAGCTCCTTCAAGTCCAGTTCCCCGGTTTCCTCCCCAGCTTTGTAGAAGACCATCTACTTTGGCCTCCCTTTCTCACAACCCCCATCTCCAACAGATCACATAGACTCTCTCCTCCTAATGAAAGCCTTTAGGGTCCAACCTTAAAGACTTTCTCTCAGAGTCCAAAGGAGGTTCTACAATGAGCAAAGAAAACTCCATCTGAAGGTTGAGGAATAAGACTACTCACAACTTGTTCTTTCTATCCATACGTCTTTAATGTTCTGCCTCTGATCGCTCTGCTGTTTTCTCTTTGTTCCAGCCTCAGTCTCCACAGTCGCCAGTTTTTATACACATACAATCAGCAATTCTTTTGCCAAAGCAAGGGTCACAAGGCTTGAATTCTTCCAGGGTCATAAAAGGCCAATAAGAGTTTATACCAGGCAGTGACTGTCAGACTTTCTTTAGGAGTCAAGGAGGGAGTGACTAGTAAAAGCTTCAGTTAACTCTTAAAGGGAAAGGGGTCAATTGAGAGGGAGAAAGACCTTAAATCAATAGGGAAGTCTAAGAAGGGAAACAGGGGAATCTGTGTGTAATATTGCACTCCTAAGTAAAGTTAGATAATAATCTAATTAATAAACCAAGGTGAAAGTAAGTACAAGAAGTTAAGAATTTGTTAGTGACGGGTTAGCTTGGAGCAGCACTTTCCTATCTGCTGGCAGGGTGAGCCCAGGTCATGCCTATTCCCTGTCTCTCTAAGGCTGTGAATCAACAATTTTAGACATGTTGTAATTCTATGTCCTTGGGTGTCTGAGAATGTCTCAAATGAGATACATTTTGCCTGAACATTTAACACTGACCAAAATGTCTGCCAATAAGGATAATTTCAGGAAGGAAGACCTCTAAGTTTACATTGGAGGAAGGAACTTTACCAGGTTTTGACTGTGTTACTGTTTTCATACATAGCTGAGAGATGTTATCCAGATACCCCAAATGTATAGGGGAAATTGTGCCCAATAAATGATCAGAATACTGCTAAACTGTGGGAAATAAATCCCAAATTTTTAACAGATGGGAAAAGGCTACAGCAAGAATCTACAGCCAGGAAACAGCCAATTCATTCAAAAGGCAGTAAATCCAAAACACCTTGTGTGAGAAGTTTCTTCCGGCAGAATCCTTAATTCTAATGGGTTGACCTTATCAAATGATGCCTGAATAATTACTGCATAATCCTGTGGCCTGTAGTAGCTCATGATAATGGCTCCTGACATCCTCCAAACTTCCTTCTCCCTGCTTCATTACTTTATCCCAGACCCCAACTCCAGCTGGCACCCTCTGAAAACCCTCAGGCCACTCTGGCCAGAGAAGCAGCTAACTGCTGCTCTTCACTTCCCCTTTCTTCCCTTTATCTCCTACAAATCCTTCCTGAATCTCATTCCCAGCTTTGTATCACACTACCTGTTGTGACCTCTACTTACTGTGTGTGTGTGTGTGCATCTGCACATGTGCATGTGTGGATGAAGGCAGGGGTCAATACTAGGTCTCTGATTTCCTTCTTATTTTATGAGACATGATCTTTAACTGAACCTGGAGATAACTAGATTGCTATCCTGGCTGTAGAATGATCTCCAGGGATCTGTTTGTCTCTGCCCTCCAAAACTGCAGTACTGAAGTAGCAGATGCATGGCACATCATCCAGCTTTTGCTGGGATGCTGGGGAATCCAAATTCAGATCCTTCACAGCACGTTTTCCACTGATCCATTTCCCCAGCTCCAATATAAAATATGTTACTGACTTAATGTCCACTTGACATAGAATGTTAGTCTGTTTTTTTAATACATCTTTACCCAGTTTATCATGGAATACTTATAAAAAGATCCATCTTTTTTCACTTTCTGAACCACAATAAAACTTTTCTCTATAATGGATGGCCATCTATGTATAGTTCTATTTCTAGAATATCACTACTTCTAATTTTTTGTGCTTTGCTACACATTTTTATATGCTTAGTCCTGATACAATCATCTTCAAAATCATGTTAGTTATTATTTATATATTTTATTGTCATGGGAAGTTTGAAAATATCTTCAGGCATTAGTAAATACTGGGATATTCTGAGTCTTGTCTTGACCACATTAAACCTTTAAAAGATCTATACTTTCATAATATTGTGTTATTCATAACATTTCATTGTTATGGAATGCAGGTATTATGATTTAGTATTTTTAAATCTAAATTATATAACACTACTTGTATGTTTATATTCAGGGCTGACTAGTCGGCACTGGACAGCCAATGGTGTCCTGTTTCCTGGAGAAGACCATGTCTTCTCTTCCCTGTTTTCCTTAGTTATCTGTTGTTCTTTGTGTAGGGTTGAGATATTATGAGATCCTCCCTGTCCATTGTGGAGTGTTCATTAGTACCATTCTTGTTTAGCTTACATTAGGGTAAGACATTATGGGTAAGACATTATAGGTATAGTTTCTGATATTCCTAAGAGACACAATCTCAAAGCAAATTCCCTGATCCTCTGGCTCTTACGATATTTTCACCTTGTCTTCCACAATGTTCCCTCAACCTTAGATGCAGGAGTATTTTGTAGATGTACTCATTGGGACTGGGATCCATAACTCTGATCTTTGATTGATTGAGGTTTTCTGTAGTGGTGTCCATCTGAGACACCAAAGAGAAGTGTGTTTGATGAGGGGTGAAGCCCACACTTCTCTGTGGAAATAAGGACAAATAATTAGAATTTACATAGGGACGTTTCTGGTTTAGTGAACAGGTGGCTACAGGTTCTCCTCCAAGATCCATAACTTCAGTTGGTAGTTGGCTAGGTTTCCAGTGTCAGGAATTATTTCCTGTTTCTTGAGAGAGTCTCAAGTCTAATGAATGAGTTGTGGTTTCCACCAAAATATGTGTGCCACTTTTGTACCCTCAGGGTTATTGTGTATGCAGGACATTGATGGGATTGATTGACATCACAGCTGGGTAGGGATATTAGCTGCTTCTCTCCTTTGTAGGTTTGTATGACTCCTTCTGTCACCATGAAAACCAGTCTTCAGGGAGGAGGTATTCAGCTCAGCTCCAGCTCTAGGGCTTTGATGGTTAATCCTTGTTGTCCACCTGACTACATCTGTAACTAAAACCCATGCAGCTGGGCACACCTGTGAGGGACTTTTAGTGGTTGGATTACTTGAAGTGAAAAACTCATCCTAAATCCAGATCTTTTGAAGTTAGAAGGTTAAATCTGAGCCACACTTTCTGGTGATAATTTCCATGAAAGGGCTTAGAAGGAAGAAATGTGCTTTGTGAAGGCTTGCTCTCACTCTAGCTGATAAGTTCTTCTATCTTGGTCCTGAGAAACACCTTTGTAGGATCTGGAATCCACCTCTTCAGGATTCCAGCATGGACTGGAAACTGTCTGATCTCTAGGACTTCTCTGAGGTTCTAGCACCAGATACCTAGTCTCATGGATTGAACAACTATTGTATCCTTGGAATTTGCCAGGAAATACTCAGTGTTAGACTACTGAGAGCACAGTATGCCACTCTATTAAATCGTGTGTGTGTGTGTGTGTGTGTGTGTGTGTGTGTGTGTGTGTGTGTGTGTGTTGCTGTAGCCTCTTTCTGAAGTGCATGATGTTCAACAATAGGTACTAATCGTTCACCTCTGGGGGCCAACCAAGGGTAACAAGTAGGCTGTATGTTTACTAGGGTCTCTTAGATGATTCTGACCCTCTGACAACTCACAAAAGGGCTTCTCATACCAGGTATTGTGTGGGTTTTGTTAGACGGTCTTTGGCTTTTAGAGTGAACATTGTTAGCCCAGATAAGAAAATTTCAGTGTGTGTGTGTGTGTGTGTGTGTGTGTGTGTGTGTACAATTGTTTACATGTACTATGAGAATTCTATGTAGATAATCAGTATGACTGCTTACAACTTTCTCAGACAGTCTTACTATTATTTTACCTTCTCTCTTTCTTCTGTATTTATCTCCCTGTCCTCCCCCTAAAGAACCTTTTCCATTTCCCTGACCAGGTCACTTGTACTCTGCAGTTTCGCTCTCTATTGCACCTCAAACCTGGCAATGTTCCCTTCTTACTTTCCCAATTTTTGATATGGTTTAATATTTAAATCTACCTTCCTTCTCAAACATTTATCTTTTCTCGGTGCTGAAAACATTGAATTACTTTCATGTAATTTTTAAAATACCCAGTTCATCATTGTCATTGATGGATGTCCTAGTGTTCAGCAACTCACTAGAACTTCTTACTCCTATCTATTATCTTCTTGTTGACTTCTGACTAACAGAAAACAGGGGCTTTGTCTTGGTTTAGTTACTGTGTGCTAGAAATCTTGCTGAATTCACCCATCAATTTTAATATTATTTCAAAGAATCTGAAATTATTATAGATAAAATATTAAAAATCAATATTTTAACATGGTTTAACCAAATGGCTTGTTTATGGACTGTTTTGATTGTCTCTGAATACAATCAAGCCATTTTTGACTTAGTAAAATTTACTTTTATCTTTTCAAGTCATATATTTTAAATTTTCCTTTAATTATCTTATTTCAGTAATAACTTCTATAACTGGGTAGAAAAGGTGGTAGCATATATAAATATATGATATATATCTATATTATATATATACTAATGCCAAAAAATATCAAAAATAAATATTAAATTTTAGTAAGCTTGAAATTTTTTTCTAATCAGGTTGAGACAAATATTTTTGACTCTACAAAATATTGACAATTTTCAGATTTCTGTCACTTCAAGAACTAATAATGACCGATACTAGCCAGTTTGTAGGGTGAAAGGAACCCTTACTGTTAGGGACATAAACAACTATGGACATAAGAATGTGTGTTACACACTAGAAATAGAATTGCAATCTAAGTCCATTACACCACTCCCAAGACTCCATCTCCAGGGGCACCGGATCACCCACACATCTGTGGCACTTTTGTTGTGGATGAGAAGAATGCCTCTTCCATATTCCCTGCAAGTCTTGTTGTAGCAGAAGTCAGAGTCCTTGTGCTGCCGAAAGAGAAGCATTCATGGGAAGATACAGTTCAAGTCAGCTAGTTCTCAAGGTTCGTTTCAGCAGCCTCAAAACAAGAGTGGAACAGAAGCACAGCCTTCAAGGGTGCAGAGTAGACAGAGCAGAGCTGATATAGCAAAGAACTGCCTCTGGCTTCTGGACTTATACTCACTAGACCATCGTCACAGAGCACAAACAATGCAGTAACATTGGAAAACATTTCAAAAAGCTTTCATAGAAATAAATTTTTTCACAAAAATATCAGTTGAAAAATGAAAGTAATGTTGACATTAAAGAAATAGAAAATTTTATCATTCTGACATACTGAAGTATTATATATAAAGTATTACATATGATAACTGTATATTAATATATGGTACAAATATAGATATGCTGTTTATTAATTATATTAAAACTATCATTAAAAGCCTTCATACAAGGAAAACTTGCACAATGGTAGTAGAATTTATAGGTAAATTGCTTCAGATTCTTGAGAGATGAACCAGTGCTAATATTGCACAAAGTTTTTCAGAGTAGAAAACTAAGTTTAACATGAAATGACATAGGTAGGAACATCCAAGCTGACAGCAAGTCAAGGCTTTTGACCTGCAGACAAATGTAAGGATTGAAGTTCACTTTACACCAAAAATTTGCAAAGCTGACCTTTCTCTGCTGTTAGCTATCATTCAGCTCATTTGACAAAAACCAGAAAGGTCAAATTCTACAAAGAATCACTGGAAATTGTGAAAATACTGTTTCTTCTCTCTAGACTTCTGAACCTAACATCTCTTTTCTGTGATTTGAAGCCTAAACGATGCTAAGTTATACTATAAATATTCAGAACCAGAAAAGTGGTTCCATGATCATCTCTTCTTGGAGAGGCTGTTCTCAACTTTCCTTTTAAAATTTATTTTATATTATTTATTTTAACTGAAAATTTTGTTTTCATAATAATAGGTTGTGATCATGGTTTCCCCTCCCCCAACTCCTCCCCACCCACCTAACTCCATATCCTTTTTCTCACTCTTTAGAAAACAAACATATATTAAATAAAATTTTTAAGGGAAAATAAAAAAGACAAAAAATACACTTTTTTTTTTTACTGTTATTACGGGATTCTTTGTGGATTTCACATCATGCACTCAGTTTCCACTCATCTCCCTGTCTGCTCACCTCTACCCTCTGCCTTGCAACCTTACCCGCAAAACAAAACAAAATCCAGAAGAAAAACTAAAAAAACCAAACAACCAACCAAGAAAAACAAAACCAAACAAAACAAAAAACAAGAAAAGAAAAAGAAGAATCTCATCATGGAAGCTGTAGTGTGGCCCAGTGAGTCACACAGTTTACCCTTCAGTCCTTTCATCTTGTAAGCATTCCTTGCTATGAGTCACTGGTCTGGTTCGAGGCCTCTGGCTTCTGCCACACTATTGATAATGGGCTCTCTCTGGGGACTTCTCTTGGAATCCTGTGTTGTCCTTTTGTTGTTCTGTGTCATGGGAGAGCCTACAGTTTTGGATTTGTAGGATCCTCCCCTTCACATGCTCCAACAGTTCATAGATTTGGTGGATGTTGGTGTGGCCAACTCAGCCCTAGTTCTAGGCCTGGGTGGTAGCTGGATTGGTCAGCTCATCAGCGTTCCATCATGGTCACTACCAGAATGAGCTCTCCAGCACTGCCCTGGCCACTCATCCAATGCAGCCTACAGCAAGGGGCAGGGGCAGTTCTACTGTTCTCAGGTCCTCAGATCCGGCTCAACCATACCTATACCACCAGGACCACCTCCACTGTCTTGCTCAGGCAAGATGCCAGGCCCTCTCTCAAGATTACTTTAAGGTGTTACGGGATGGGGTGGCAGTGAGTCAGCTCTCCTGATCTCACACTCTCAGGACTGGCCCACCTGTGCCCCTGACAGCAGGGTCAGCTCTAGTGTGCTGTGCAGGTGGGATGCGGGACCCACTTTCCTGTGTGCTGCAGCTTGTGAGGAGCAGGACTAATTCACTCATTCTTGTGACCCCAAAGCCAACTCTCTTGCCTGCCACAGGTAGCAAGGGGTGGAGGGGAGATGGTTTCTTTCCCTCACTCATGCCACCACATGGCAGACACAGGAGATAGGGTCATCTCTCCTGCTCTCACACCCTCCCAGTCCCTGGTAATGAGGTCATCTCTAGTTTGCTGTCCAGGTGAGTTGCACGCCAGTGGTGAGGGGTGGGGCTATTTTTCCTGAGTGCAGGAGTCATGTGGGTGTCCCAGGACATTGCCACTGCCAGGGCTACTCTGATCAGAGTGGTCTATGCTCTCATCTGGAGTTCATGTGTCATCTAGGCCAGGGCTGCTTCCAAGGGTCATGTCTGGGTCCATGGCCCTGCAGCAGTGGTGGTATGGGGTGATGTCCATGGCTCCTGTTTCCACTGAGAGCTCTGTGGATGCCCAGCCACCTGTGACCATGTTGGCACCAAAGGGCCATGCTGCCACCAGGGCTATACTTATCTGGGTGGCCTGTGCTGCTGCTACCAGTGCCATGGTGATATCTGAGACCAAGCTGCTGCCAAGAGCCATGTCTGGGTCAATGGTTCTGCTGCAGCTGGCGTCTCTGATGCTATCCATGGCTGCTGTTAGCACAGGGGGTCCTAGGAACCACATGTGTGGAAATCCCAGGGCTGCACTGAGCCAGCCTGGCCATTCACTGGCCCTGGGATAGTTGGCCTGCCCCTCGCTGGATACTGCAGCAGAAGAAACACATTCTTGACAGTGGCAATACTATTGTAAAGTTCATTTTGTAGTCTTTCAAGTTTTCAGAAAAGGATTTTTTTCTTGACTCTCCCAAAGGTAGCATCAGGGGCACAAGTTCTCACATCTCAAAGTCTGGGTCAAAAGACCTAGGACATCACCTTTCAGTTACGAAGTGTTCAGTTAGTTTACTGAACTCATCTATTTAAAAATCTGAGGTTTAATATGTGTGTGCATGTGGTGGAGGGGGGTGTTGCGGTGGGGGGGGGTAAGGGAGGGGAGACTTTGAATGTATATTATTTAAATTTCATTTCTTACTCATAGCAAACTACTTTAATCCTTTTCATTTAAATAGATATTGTGGTTAAAAGAAACAAACAAGAAAATAAATATAGAGAAACACAGACCCTGGATCATTTTATAAATTATCCCTGTATTTATATTTAATTTATATTTAACAAAGATCTGTGGAGTCAAGATGTAAGAGAAGCTCATTTTTTCGGTAAATATCCAGCCCTCTCTTCAGTATAAAATATAATATAGATGCTACTAAAAATTGTCTTGAGTTGCTATTAATTATCAATAAATGTCTAGAGAGAAAACAGTTGTATTAATTTACACTGATTTTTAAATGTGAACAAATTAATGACTCTGTGAGGAGGTTTACTCAAGACTCACTGGAAACAAGTCTATTCCTTCTGCCTTTATAATGTGCATTTTCTCCTATGTTACATTATTTCTCTGAATTTGAATTTCAAACAGACTTAGTTAGGCAAAGATTATTAATTGTTTTAAATGAGGAAGAAAAGACTTTTACTTTCTTTGAACAACTAAATAAACAAAAATCCCTAAAATGTCAAGTAATCATGTTTAGATTAAATTTCTCCACTTTGAGAATCCTTCTTTTATTTTTGATGTTATATTTAATTAAAGACAAGTCATTTTCAGCTTTACCTATAATTTTAAGTTGCATGCATTTCTTTATACCTTTTTGCCTCATTTTTAAGAGCATTTTCTATTTAGAGAACAAATTGATTCGTAATGGAAGCTGTGTTGGTTATCAGTGAATTGAAAAATCGACCTGTCATTATATTATCTTTAAAACTCTTCAAAAATACATCTGTTTTTGCAGCTGACATGACTTTGAGCTTGCTATTAGTAACTGTACAGACAATAAGAAAGAAATGGTTCCTCTTTCTGTTCTATTACTGTTTACATTCTTCATGTGTTAGTAGTGTGTGGTTCAGGACATTTCTGAGATTCTCACTAAACTTGGGCTGCAGTTTGTGAAATGTTTCCCATTGACACTCAGAAGGTGTCATACCTGACTTACCAGTGAAGCTTGTATATGTGCCAGTAGTTGGGTACCTGTGGTGATATTTTATTTGAGCTGAAATGTGGCGATATTTTATTTGTGCTTTAATAAAATTTGCCTGGAGATCAGAGGAAATAGCAAGGCATTTTAAGTAAACAAAGAAGTCAGGCAGTGGTAGCACACACCCTTAATTCTATCACTTAGCAGGCAGGATCTCTGTGTGTTCAAGGCCACACTAGGGAACAGAGCCAAGTGTGGTGACACTACCCTTTAATCCCAGTACCAACCATAGAGATCTGGAGGTCTGTCTGTACAGACAGACTGAAAGTGACAGAGCTGTGTAGGAAGAGGAAGTGAGGTAACTGGGCTAAGAGAGCCAATGAGAGGACAGAACAGCAAAGCAATAAAGGCATGGATAGACAGGAAGTAACTTGCATTTGGAAGCTGCAGGGTTGGTGAGGTAAGGTTGGCTGGTGGCTTTCCCTATTTCTCCGATCTAAGGCTTTCACCCTTATATTTGGCTTTATGTTTTTTATTTAATAAGACCTTTTAAGACTCTTATTACAGGTACCAACCTCAATTTTCTGTTGATACTAAAGAGTATTTAATGTATGCCAGTATGGATTATCAAGACACAGATTTATGGAGTGATCACAATTACAGTTTTTCCCAGGAGGTCTGAAGCTGTGTATGTGTGTGTCCATCTGTCTATATGTGTGCATTTCCATATTCCTTTATAGTAATACACATTGTAGATAAGATCTTATATTAATTAAAAATTTTATCTTCATTTTGCTATTTTACCGTATAAATTCTGTCTTCTGGTTGGATCAAACTGGTCGTAGGGTAAGCAATTAAAGAAAGATTTTCCAACTTCTCTGTATTATTAAACAGAATAAACTTTTGTAGATTGATCATATCACCCTGGGATATTTGTCTATTCTTCCTTTGAAATTTTGTGTGAAAAAGATTCATCAAGCAATAAAAGACAAATGTCAAATTTGTAATTATATAGTTATGGCCAGAGCACTTAGATTCATAATTGAACTGACAGAGGATAAAAATAGAACTCTTTTTCTTCCAACGATGACACTAAATGTACACCATCTGAATTTTAAAACAGCCATGTGTGAGAGCAGTGATTTTTCAGCTTAGAGAAAATATAACTTCTTGTGAACATGAGTGAGTGGGAACAGAGTCATAACTGCCTAATGGAGAAATGATTATCATTGTAGAGATTTGTTTTCACAAATATTTTATATATGGCTGTCTTATAACTTCTGATATGCCTTTTATTTAGGATTTTATTTTATTTCTGTGTGCTAGTTTGTGTTACAGATGTACATGTGTGTGCAAGTGTGTAAGTCATATTTGCATGCTGAGGCTAGAATAGAGTATCATGTGACTGGCTCTATGATTTTCTTTGTTATTCCCTTGAGAACAGGCTTCTCCCTTACCCTGGATCTAGGCTGGTGATCATAAGACCCCTTGAAGAAGCCTGGCTTTTTATTTGAGTGTTGGGAATTTTCTTACCCACTGAGATATCTCTTCAGCTTTGAAATGAATGTTTCTACAACAGAAATATTTCAAAGCTTGGTATATAGAAAAAGATCATTAGGTGATATTTTAGTTTAATTTCTGCTGATGTTATAAAATATCTGACAAAAAAAAAGTTAGGGGAGAATTTTTTCTTTTTGCTTACAATGCTCATTACAGTCCTTCATTGTGTGCTAGTCTAGGCAGCAGGAGTTTAAAACATCTGCTCATATCACATCCTCGGTCAGGAGTACAGAGAAATGAACACGTACATGCTTACCACTCAACTCATCTTCTCCACATTTACAAAGTCCAGAACCCCGTCCCAGGAAATGATTCTGTGCATAGTGGTTTGGGTCTCCTCACATTGATTGACATAATCAAGGCAATTCCGTATAGACATGCCTAATAGCCAACATTATCTAGATGGCCCTTCACCAAAACTCTCTTCCCAGATTTTTCTAGATGTTGTCAAATTGATGATTAAAACTAATTATCACCTATGTTCACCACACAAATCAAAATGATGTTCAAAGTACTGGGATTCAAGTTATCATTGATATGATAGCTGGGTAGTGGTGGTATGTGCCTTTAATCTCAGCATTTGAGAGGCAGAGGCATGGGGATCTTTGAGTTCAAGGCTAGCCTGGTCTACAGAGCCAGTTCCAGGAGAGCCAGGACTACACAGAGAAATCCTGTCTCAACCCTGCCCTCAAAAAAAAGGTTGATGTTGGTGTTAATAAAAATACAAAATCACTAAAATATGCTTTGAGAAGATTGTTACTTTCTGTGAATAAATGTCTGGATATTGGTCAGTTAGTTTGGGAGTTTCTGGAGAAAATGCTCATGGGTGATGCAATTTCTCCTGACTAGAGAGAAAGCCTGCTCTGTTATTTGAGAAAATTGGGGGGCAGGATAGCAATGCTTAATTTGTACCATTGCTTAGTTGGTCCTCGTCTACTCACTTTTGAAGTTCTTGCTAGTTAAGAATACTTTGTTTATTTCTATTATATGTGGTTGGCTGGAAGTGCCTGTCATTACAGCTGTCAAATACATTTTGACAAATACAGAAAATAACTAAAAAATAGTGCAGAGTCTAACAAATTAAAGTCTCTAAAAAGTTTGAAGCAATAAAAACATCAGCAGCATCTAACGTGCGGATGTAAACCACACTTTTTACTGATTTGTGGCTGTCTATTAAGAGGTAGCTTGGGAAAGTCTTATGTCATCTAATATCCAATCAGCATGTAGAACTTCTGTTGCTGTCTTCTCCGTAAATCCTCATGAAACGATGGATTGTAGCTGCTTTCTGAAATAAGCAGGAGATTTAGAGAGATTCAGGTAACCCAATTCTCTAGGAATTTTAGTATTATATAAGTCTTAAAGTATGTATGTTTACTAAAGAAACTACTTTCACACTACTCATCAAATGGGCTATCTCTATTACATATTTTGTGTACGTATATGCTTTGTGCATATATGCGGGGTTGGGGGAGGGGATGAGCTCAACCATGTGGCTTGCCTTTGGAGTCTTGAGTTGATGTCAGGATATATTTCTCAATAGTTCCTCTACATTCCTTTTTTGAGACAGGGTATCTCACTGAATTTGAAACTTGCAGTTTTGTCTAGATTAGTTGGCCAACAAGCCCCTTTGATTCTCCTGTTTCTTTCCCCTGGTGCTGAGAATACAGACATGTAATGCTGTGACCACCTTTACCTGGATTCTGGGAATCTGAAATAGTGTCACATTTGGGCAGCAAATACTTTACCCACTGAGTCATCTCTTCAGCCCTTCTGTGGTTTTGTAGAGGTTGTGTTTCATCATGATGTACAGCCAAGCTTCTGGTTGCTTTATGATAGACCTTAAATCTACTGTCATAGAATACAAAAATACACATGCAATAAGTATGTCAGCCTTTAAATTGTTTCCTTGTAGTTTCTGCATTTAGTACATTCCTTGCTGGTGAACAATGTTGGATTTTCTGACACACAGTGAGGAGATAATTCCTGGGAAGAATTAGCCTGTGCTTAGTACAATGTTAAAGGAATCAAAAGGTAACTTATTTCAATGTCCTCCATGCTGACATCCCTTGCATTATTTTTCCATGAATAGCAAGTTCAGTTTAATTTTTGGTCCATCTCAATATATACTTGACCACCATCTGGGTTTCAGTTGCTTTGAAAATCTTTTCTGTCATTAGCAATTCAAATACTTCTGTGAAGTCCCTAGGGAGATGGTGTAGGCAATGACAGCCAAGTGAGATCCAGGCAAATAGGTAGTCAGATGGTGTTGGCATAGTCTATTTCTCATCCAGATGGAGATCAACAGGTCAAAGCCAATGTCTCCTAAATTCTTAAGAATCCTGTACTCCTTAAATAATAGACTATTTGCTGTTTGGGTACTCTGATACAGTGCTATATAAACATAAATCTAAACATTTATTAAAAGGTATTCTTATAATGATACCTTCAGGAAAGACTTACAGAAATGTCAGGTAACAGAAGAATTATCTAAAGACAAGTAAACTATTGATATATATGGAAAGAATGACATAAGTCATAGCAAAGATCCTTGAGATTTCTTTGACCAGTTAATATAAAGATAATGAATCTCACATATTTGAAGCTATTCAGTCAGTGAGGATATCACTTTGATAAACTGAAAGACATTCAACATTTTATTTGAACAGAATATTTAATGAATCAAATTCTAATTATAGCACATGATGCATTTTAAAAGTGGGAATATATATTTGATGCAATCAGCATGAGCATCAGCTGACCTACTTCACGACACCATCATAATAGCTTCCTAAAACCCAGAAAACTTAACAGAACAGGTCTTTCAACCTAGCTTACATATATGGTTGAGTAAAACAACAATAACAACAACAACAACAAAAAAGTCCTACCATAAACAAATGCCCACATATTATAGGGACACATCAGTTTGCAGATAGATGAAGCCCAAGTTAAATAACCACCTGTAAGAAAAGAAGTCATTAAAAAGAGGGAGAACAGACAGATATATATAAATTTTTGACTAGGAGAGAAGCATTAATGGGCTATTTATTGGGAGAGTGATATACACATTCTAATCTCAGCAGAGAAAAATTAAACAAGGCTTGGAGATAATGGATCAAGGCTGAAGCCTGCAAACAATTTTACGATAAAACAATAGCATGAAGGACACCGGTAGGATTCAGAAACATGTGGTGTAGTTGACTAGTAGGGAGTTAGCTTGAGGCTACTCCTGGAATTTAGAGAATTACAGGGAGCAACAGAAAATGACAGGTTTTTTAAATTTATTTTTTTTATTTTTATTTTTTTAATCATCCACAGCCTAGCTTAACTGGAGACCAAGAGTTTTTTTTTTTTTTTTTTTTTTTTTTTTTTTTTTTATGGGAAGGCTGTAAGAAAATGGCTACCAAGAATAAAACGAAGATGAGCAACAAGATATTTACACACATTTTCTTAAACTAAAAGCTGGCATGGGAATATGAAAATTCACCCTTTTGATAAAATAAGATCTTCTTTTTGGGCACAAGCCATTCAATTGGGTAGATCACCACACAGTATCAGAACTCCAAGGAGAGAAAGGATACCTGTCTAGTAAGCCAGAATATTTAAACAAACTGTATTTATTCACAAGGAAGGCAAAGTAAAGGAAATTGATAATAAACACATTCTATTTTTATAGTATTTTTATTTTATAATTAACTTATTTCACATATCAGCTACGGATTACCCTGCCTTCCCTCTTCCCATTCCCCAGCCCTTCCCCCAATCCACTTCCCAATTCCCACCTCCTCCAAGGCAAGGTTTCCCCTGGAGAGTCAGCCCAGCCTGGTAGACTCAGCCAAGGCAGGCCCAGTCCCCTTCTCCCTACACCAAGGCTGAGCAAAGTGTCCCTGCATAGGCCTCAGGCTCCAAAAATTCAGCCCATGCGCTAAGGACAGGTCCCAGCTCCACTGCCTGGGGTCCTCCCAAATAGTTCAAGCTAATCAACTGTCTCACTTATCCAGAGGGCCTGGTCCAGTTCCATGGGGGTTCCTCTGCCAATGGTTCACAGTTCATGTGTTTCCACTAGGTTGGCTATTTGTTCCTGTGCTTTTTCCAATCATAATCTCAATATCTCTCATTCATATAATCCCTCCTCTCTCTTGCCAATTGGACTCCCGGAGCTCCACCTGGGGCTCCGCTGTGGATCTCTGCATCTGCTTCCATAAGACACTGGAAGAGAGCTCTATCATGACAGCCAGGGTGCCATCTGATCACCAGAGCAGGTCAGCTCAGGCACTCTCTCTACCATTGCCAGTAGTCTGCAGTGGAGGTATCTTTGTGGATTTCTGAGGAGCTCTCTAGCACTCTGCTTCTTCCTATTCCCCTGGGGTCTTCATTCATCATGGTATCTCCCTCTCTGTTCTCTCAAGGAATGCTCAATCATACCACAAGGACACATGTTCAACTATGTTCATAGCAGCATTATTTGTAATAGCTAGAACCTGGAAACAACCTAGATGCCCCTCAACTGAAGAATGGATAAAGAAAATGTGGTACATATACACAATGGAGTACTACTTAGCAGAGACAAACAATGACATCATGAGGTTTGCAGGCAAATGGATAGAACTAGAAAAAATCATCCTGAGTGAGGTAACCCAGACTCAGAAAGACAAACATGGTATGTACTCACTCATAAGTGGATACTAGATGTAAAGCAAAGGATACCCAGACTGCAACTCACAACTCCAGGGAGGCTACCTAGTGAAGAGGACCCTAAGAAAGACACAGGGATCACCCAACGACAGAAAAATAGATGAGATTTACATGAGCAAACTGGGGGTGGGGTGAGGTAATGGAGAGCAAGGATTGGGGGAAAGAGAGATTAGGGGAGAGGGCGGTCCCAGCTGGATCAGGAGCAGAGTGGGAGAATGGAAAGGGAGATACATTTCTCCATTCTTAAAACTGATTGAGAGAGAATAGAACTGGAAACATTGTCTTGTATTTCAGATACCACTGTTTGAGTCCTATGACTGATGGGAAAGGCATTTTATTACCATTTTTACCTTACAGAAAATGTAGGTCCCTTACATTACATTAATTGTATATTGCATTCACACTTATAACATGCCAAACATGTCCAAACAGATAAATCTGATTCTGAGGTCCATTCTGACTTTCCAAGTAGTCCTTTCTGTCCAAGTTGGCTTACTTCACACTTGGCCAGGGTGTGACATTGGCTGGAGTCCTAAAACCTGTTCACAATTTTGTTATTACATTTATGAAACTGAAACACTGAAGATGTGAATGTTTCTATTTCAAATGAATGATTTTTTTTCTGACAGAAATGAGGGCAGGTTACATACACTTATCAACTCAGAATGTGGTAGATATTAAAATTGTCCTTCAAGTGCAAGGCAGAGTGATTTTTTTTAATAACATTAGTAATATGATGTCTTGATTTCTTCAGGATATTGTCCGTTAGCTATGCCACCACCCATATCCTACTGGTATAGTATAAACAAAGAGAATTTGGTCAGTTTAGGAAACATGTACTCTATTTTAATTTTAAATAATCAAACAGCCCTGCCTTACTATTCAGTTAAGTAGCAATATAATTTAGCAAAACATCAGCACTTAAAGCATATTAAGTTGAAGGTCTATAAAAAATAAGAAAATAAGAATAGAGTTTTTATATAAAACTTTTCATTTATACAAATTTTAGCAATTTGTCAAATGAAAGGGGCTGAAAGGAAGTAGGAATATGGGATGAAAGCCTAAAACTGGTGGTGTTTCTGGAGAGATAATTACTTCCTTTTAAAAATCTGAGATGTTGGAGAAAAACATGTATTTTGTATTAAAATCTCAGAAATGTCATATTTCCTATAAAAACTATATCTTTTTATCATTCCACTCTAACAGTAATAAATGACTTTTCTCTAGAATATACAATGACTCACCCTGTGCTAAGGTAATAGATAGTGATTTCCCCACACCTAAGTTCTTAAAATAGGATATTGTCTCTGTGTCTCCAATCCACCTATTGATAAGGACTGACCTTGAGTGCACCTATCAGAGAAAGATGGAGACACTGCTTTCTGTCTCAACGAATTCTTTTCTTTGGAATAAGGTCTTAATTAAGTGGTCTTTGAATCAGTTTTATTTTATTTGACTGAACATTTAAAACAGTCAAAACTGTAATAGTCCAAATTGTATTCAGAATATACCATATCTAACATTCCAAGTTCTTTACCACTGACTCAAACATTTATTTTACATGCTTGATTCCTATAAGTATTTTATTTGAAACTCATATATCTGTCAGATAGAGAAGACTATTTAAATAGTCATGTTATTAAAGTGCCTTTTAAATACTTATATTTAAACTCTGCAATAGCAGCAAGTGCTATTAATTGCTGTTACATTTCTCCAGCACCACATTTTTTGATCATATTAATAATGCATTTTGATCATATTAATTGCTTACTTCCCCCTTACTCCTTGTGCAGCCAAACTCACCTCCCCACCCTCTCCCAAATTAACACCCCGCCTTCTTCTTCTTCTTCTTCTTCTTCTTCTTCTTCTTCTTCTTCTTCTTCTTCTTCTTCTCCTCCTCCTCCTCCTCCTCCTCCTCCTCCTCCTCCTCCTCCTCCTTCTTCTTCTTCTTCTTCTTCTTCTTCTTCTCTTCTTCTCATTCTGCTCCTCCTCCTTCACCTACAGAGTATAATTTGTGCTGCCAATATACTCTTAGATGTGTGGCTTTTCATTGGATTGTGGTTGACCAATTAGTACCATAAACTTAAAGAAAACTGACACTCCCTCCTAGAGAAGCCACCTACTGTCCATAACTCCTGAAGGTTAAGATGGAACTAATGAGCCCTAACCCACTAAAATTTTAGATTGTTCACTGGCTTGATCTTGCGCAGGTCTTATGCAGGCAACCACAGCTGCTGTACGGCTGCTTTAAGTTTTTGAGTGCAACAGTCCTGTTATATCCAGATAACAGTCTCATTCCACTCTAGTCTGTCCCAACTTCTGGGTCTTACAATCTATATGCTTCCTCTTCCACAATGTTCTCTGAACCTGGTGACAGGTATATGTGTGTGTGTGTGTGTGTGTGTGTGTGTGTGTATGTATATATGTACATATATATATGATGTCATATGTGTGTATATGACATCTTTATCAATCTTCTCATTACCAAATCTCAGGGAATATTGAGAAAGAAAAGGCCAACAAAATACAAGAGTCACGTTATTTGGGGGTTACTTTAGATCACATAATGGTCATTTATTGTCCAGTTCTGTGTCATGGAAAAAGTCCTTATGACTATCAAAAGTGTATTAACTTTGCATATCTCCAGTTTCCAATACAAAAGTGGAGACTCCTTAGAGAGCACCTGGAATGACCACAGGTAGTTCTCTCACTTTGCTATATAACCCACATCCCTGATTTTTCCACTCATACAAGGAAGAAATGCCTTCATTTTTGCTCACTTCTATCCTAGTATGGTAAAAGTTTATAAAAATATTTCCTTATTGAAATATGATATTTGGGCTAAACCAAATATGTGTTCTAGGACCACAGTTATTCATATTTGTGTCAGAGAAAACTAACTTTTTGTCTCTTTGACTTAAGAACTCTTATTTTTATATGTCCAAAGATTATACATTTTTACTAGAAGAGTAAACTGGATTAATGCCAGGTCCCAGTACAGGCCCTTTGTTTCTAGGTATCTGCATCATTTCCTTGGGTTAAGGTTGGTGAGTTCTTCCTGAGGTCTGAATTTTGTTTGGGTTGTTCATCTAATGGTTTATTCTGAGCTGTTTATTTTATGTCTCATTGTTTGTTCACAGAGCATTTGTTTGTTTTCAGCACACTTAATCAGAGAATTTTATTGACAGCTCAGTCTTTTCTTTTTGTCTGTCACTTCTCCAATATGCAACATTGGATTTTTACTTTGTATTTTTGTTTATTGCAAAATTGCTCCATTCAGGTTAGGAATTCTAACCACGGAAATATCAAAGATAACAGGTACTTTTTTGCATCAGACCAACAGGGTAGATGTGTCATGGCAACATGTAATAGCCTATAAAAAGCTTAAGACAACATACTGTATTCCTGTATTGGAAGAAAACTTCTTGGTTTAGCTTTAAAGATACACACAAGGGACAATCATACAGCTTCTGGACTCACACATTTTCCTCAAATGTGTGTGATAAACTCAAGTCCCAGTGGGCGGGAAAAACCTTGATGTGACATGCAAGGAAGATATACCTCAACATAGCATGTAAACCTGACCTGTAGCAGAAATCCCTCCTACAAAAGTAGAAGGTTACAAGCTCAGGGGGGGAAAAAAGACACAACAAGGAGAGACAGAAAGTCAAGGATGGAGGAAACGTTTGGAGAAAAGAAATTGCTAATTGGTACTCCATCTAGTTATATGTATATTTATGGAAATCCTTCTTGCAAATACTTAAAGAAAAAAACGGGAGATGTCTGAGATCCTCCCCCCTCATTTGCATGCTTTGAATATTAATGAAACTAAAAGGTGACAAATGAGCAGACCATTTTCACTAGAATTTTAAAGTAGGAGAGTTTTAGAAGCCTTTGTAAAAATATATATTGAAGAACAGGAAATTATCAGGAAAAATTTAATGGCAGTGTTAACTAATAACTGAGATACCTAACATTTCAAAATACCTATTTCTTTTTTTGTTTGTTTGTCTTTTTGTTTTTCCATTGTTTTTCAAGACAGGGTTTCTTTGTGTAACAGCTCTGGCTGTCCTGGAACTTACTTTGTAGAGCAGGTTGGTCAGGAACTCACAGGGATCTGCCTGTCTCTGCTTCCCAAGTGCTAGAGGAATGTCCAGTCCAGCACCTAAGGTGCGATTTATAAGGGTTTAACTTATAGCCCATTTCAGGAGAGTGAGCCCATGCCCAACATGCCTGGATGGCCAGGAATCAGAGACTGGGTAGCCCAGAGACCTAGGGTAGAACCAAACATGACTGGCAGAAACAAAAACAATCTGTGAATTGATTCCTAATGCTATTCTGATATACTCCTGATAGGTCAGTGCCTTCTCCAATTCTCATCAGAGAGGCTTCCTCCAGCAGCAGACAGGAGTGGGTCCAGAGATCCACAACCAGACATTATTTGTAGAAAGAGAATCTAAATTGGAGGTCTCCATTGGGTCCCTCATATCAGAGATTGGGGGACATCATGGAATAGGGGAAGGAAAGACTGTAGGAGTCAGAGGGGATGGAGGACACCAGGAGAGCATGGCCCACCAAATAAACTGAGCAGGCCTCACATGGGCTCACAGAGACTGAAATGGCAAGCATGGTGCCTGCATGGGTCTGCATGAAGTCCTCTGCATATGTGTAATGACTATTAGCTTGATGTTCTCGTGAGACTTCTAACAGAGGGAGCAGGTGTATCTCTGACTCTTTTGCCTGTTCTTTAGACTCTTTTCCTCCTATTGGGTTGCCATGTCCAGTCCCCATGTGAGGGTGTTAACCTTTTCTTATTGTATCTTATTTTGTCCTGCTTGGTTGCTGTCTCTTTGAGGCCTGCTCTTCTCTGAAGGGGACATGGAGGAGGAATGGATCTGGGGGGGAAAGGAGAGGTGGAAAAAATCTAAGCAGAATGGAGGAAGGGGAAACTGTGTTTGGGATATATTGTATGACAGATGCCACCCTTACAGCCACATAAAGCCATTATTATTTCTCAATCTTAAAACATGGGGGGAGGGTTGTTCTAGAACACATAAGCAGAGCCAAAAACAGCTTCCTAGTTGTGTCTCTCATGTGGTCCTCGGTAAGCAGCATGCATACTTGAGATACAGCATGTTGGATTCCTGCTGTGATACACAGAGGCGTCTCCAAGCAGTACAGTGAACTGCTTGGTGGATGTAGCTTTTGCTCATATAGACAAAAAGGATTACAGATACACAGTAAAAACAGATTCAGACAGAGAAAACCTCTAAGTGGGTTACAGTATGTTTAAAAATGTGCGTAGGCTTAAAAAAGAAAAAAGAAAAAAATATATACAGCCTTAAATTAAAAATATAGATTTAAAATATAAAATAAAGTCCTTAGAAAGGGGAGTCAAGTAATATGAAGGAAATGGGCCCCGCAAGGATGGAAAATACACAGGGAGTCTGGATTATGTATGCTATTATGTTTTCTTTGGATTTTATTTTGACTGTTAATGAGCTAACTTCTGAGAGACGTTTGATTGTTAGGACTGCTAGGTTAAACCAACATATATATTTTGAAAAATCGTGACTTCAAATTTTGAGTCTGGGATATATATATATTTTCCTTTCGAGACAGGGTTTCTCTGTAGCTTTGGAGCCTGTCCTGGAACTCGCTTTGTAGACCAGGCTGGCCTCAAACTCACAGAGATCCACCTGCCTCTGCCTCCTGAGTGCTAGGATTAAAGGCATGCACCACCACCACCTGGCAAAATTCTGCTTTTATTTCCACAGAAAATGAGAGGCTATGGATTCATTCCAGGTTAATAAAAATTAGGCTTGATGGAAGAAGACCCCCCACCAAAATCCTGACTACAGACATGGGAAAATAAAGCTAAAATAATTACAAGACATGTGACATATATTTTACCTGCTCAAACATAAAACAAAAAATTATCTTTGATAATATATATATATATATATATATATATATATATATATATATATATATATATATTGCCTTTAAAAGTTTATATATTTTCAGAACAAGGAGACCAGACACCAATAAAAATGGATGGCCCAGATGATCCAATATTTCAGTGTACCTCTGTTACAGTTTCCTCTGAGTTCTGCATCCAAAACAGCTACAAGACTGCTGGCTGAGATGGATCAGCTGCATAAAATACCCCAGTCAGGACATGACCATAATTCCAAATTTTCTCAGGGTCCGCATAAGATTATCAGTGCCCCCAATCAGCAGCAAATAGTCTAGAGAACTATGTCCAAATTTCCGAAATATTGTTTATGGATGTTAGTTTTCATTTGAATGATGTTAGTTATAAATTGTTAATGGTCATAGTCAATCTCTTTCTAAAGAAGAAAGGGGGATATGATATAAAAATGATGGGGAGAAAAGTAGATTATTATAAAAGAGAGTAGATTATTAAAGCCACTTTAATCGAAAAAACAACTATTAATCTCAAAATATTTTACATTGGTAGGGATTTTAGTTTACTGATACAAATTTAAAGTCAATTTTGTACTGCTATATTTATAATTATACTCTTTCTTAAGGCATTATTTTTATGCAGCTCATTTAAAAATATAATGTATAATTAAAAATACAGATTAATAATCATCTAAAATAGTCAAACTTATAGCCATATTAGTTAGATTTTCTAGGTATACAAAGATATATTTCAATTAAATAGGTAATCTTCAAACACTTCAAAGACCTACAGAATATAACATTTAAAATGTTTTAAGAACTTAGACTTTTCTGGACAATGAGACATCTGCTCCTGGCAGCACCAATTACTTCAAAAAAGATTCTGGGCATCAAAGAAACTCCTTATGGAATTTGCTTTTAATATGGCAAGAGTAGCCATTTGATCAAGACACTGTTCTTGCCTGGACTGCTTGACAGTATTCTGTATAAACTGGACATGCAGAACCCACAGGAAAGCAACTGTTAAACTTTGCCAAAACAAGATGGATCCTTCAGGATCCTGCTTCACAAAAGAAACTGCCATATATTCTTCAGGACACAGGAAAGTGACTGACAAAATTTGCCAATATAGGCAGGACAGTCTTTCAAATTTCCTGCTTAACTAAAAGTTCTGCCAGATACTCTAGACCTATAGGCTGAAGATGGATGCCCCAACATTATTAAAAAAATAAAGAAAAGAAAACTTTGAGTGACTGTCCAGAAAGTCAGATGTCTCTTTCATTTCTAGAATTTTAGACATTGCTTGCAATGTGTTTCCTGTTTATTCAGATAATATTATATCCTTCTGGGGACTTAGATGGAATTGAAGACTAGATAGTTATTATTATAGATTTCCTTAGTTATAATAAAATGTAAATTAGATATGAAACTTTAGACTTACAAGATAGGATAGATGATAAAATATTTTCTTTAATTTTTCCAAATACAAATAGGCTAGATATTGTAACTATAATTCTTGCTTAATAATTGTTTTGTTATATGTAATTTTACCATGTTAAAGTTAAAACGTTCCTTTTTTATTAGACAAAAAGGGGGAAATGCTGTGGGATGGTCTTTTGGTATACTGTGAATATGTGTTGTTCTCATTGGTTCATAAATAAAGCTGTTTGGTCAATAGCAAGGCAGAATAAAGTTAGGTGGTACAATCAAACTGAAGACAGAAATAAAGAAGGGCAGAATTGGGGCAGATGCCAGCGAGCTGTGAAAGCAAGACATGTAGAAAATGAGGTAATCAGCCACAAACAACATGGCAAAGCGTAGATAAGGAATATGTGTGAATTTAAACATAAGAGCTAGCTAGTAATAAGCCTGAGCCATCGGCCATGCGTTTATAATTAATATAAGCTTCTGAATGGTTATTTGGGAACTGGCTGGCAGGAGAGAACCATCTGTTTATAGGAATTGTCTGTATCAGATTGGCCTATGGGCATATATTAGTGGCCATTTTCTTGACTGACGATGGCTATAGAAAGGCCCAGCCCACTGTGGGTAGTTTCATCCTTAGCTAGTTGGGCCTGGGCCATATATGAAAAGTAAATGAGACAGCCAGAGAAAGCAAGCCTATAAGCAGCATTGCTCTGTGATTTTTGCTTCATACTTTGCTTATGTTTCTGCCTTGACTTCTCTCAGTGAGGGATTGTAAATTGTACAATGAATTAAACACTTTCTCTACTCCCACAAAAAAGCCTTGGAGAATTTCATAGAACGTATTTTGACCATACTTATTCCCACAACTCTCTCAACTCCTCTTAGAACCACTGGCAAACATCATGGCCTCAAAATTTAATACTCTATTTTATTTACTTTTTTTTCATAACCCATCAAGTCCTATTTAGGCTGACCATGTACTTCTGAGGGTGAGATCATCTACTAGAGTATGGGTAGACCTATCAGGGTCCACATTCTTTTTTTTATTGTTTGTTATTTAAGAAATGTTTTTATTCATTTTACATACCAAACACAGATCCCCCTCTCATCCCTCCTCACTCTTCCCCCATCAAGTCTCCTCCCCCCTGACCCACCTGGCCTCCCCTCTTCCAAAATGGTAAAGCCTCCCATGGAGAGTCAGTTGAGGCAGGACCAATCCCCTGATCCCTGCATCAAGGGTAAGCAAAGTGTCCCACCATAAGTAATAGACTCCAAAAAGCCAGCTCACAAAACAGGGATAATAGATCCTGATCCCACTTCCAGGGGCCCCTCAGATAGACCAAGCTACACAAATGTCTCCCATATGCAGAGGGCCTAGTCCAGTCCTATGCTGGTTCCACAGCTGTTGGTCTAAAGTTTGTGAGTTCCTAAGAGCTTGGTTCAGTTGTCTCTAGATTTACCCATCATGATCTTGACACCCCCCCTTTCTTATATAAGCCCTCTTCTCTTTCTTCAACTGGACTCCCAGAGCTCAGCTTGGTTCTTGGATATGGATCTCTGCATCTGCTTCCATCAGTTACTGGATGAAGGATCTAGGGTATTCACCAATCTGATTACTGGGGTAGGCCAGTTCTGGCATCCTCTCCACTGTAGCTCGTAGTCTAATCTGGGTTCATCCTTGTGCATTTCTGGGAATTCCCCTAGCACCAGGTTTCTTCCTAACCCTCATAATGTCTCCTTCTATCAAGATATGTCTTTCATTACTCCCCCACTCCATCACTCCCCAGCTTGACCATCCCATGTTCTCATCATTTACTCACAGAGATCTCATCTATTTCTCTTTCCCAAGGCAATCGTGGTCCAGATTCTTAAAGAAAACTGTCTCTCACTTCCCTACCCAGCTATCAATATCTTTAACACTTCAGTTGAGGGAGGGATTCATAAATGTTAATTAGACAAAGTGGCAGCCTACAGAATGGGAAAAGGTTTTTAAGAGCTTCATATCTGACAGAAGACTAATATCCAAAATATGTAAATAACTCAAGAAACTAAATATCAAAAAAATAATACAATTTGAAAGTGAGGTACAGATCTAAACAGTGAATTCTCAACAGAGGAATCTCAAATGGCTGAGAAACACTTAAGTAAGTGTACAGCATCCTTAGCCTTCAGGGAAATGCAAATCAAAAACGACTCTGACATTCCACCTTACACCTGTCAGAATGGCTAAGGTCAATAACACAAGTGACAGCTCATTCTAGTGAGGATGCAGAGTAAGGGGAACACTCCTCCATTGCTGGTGAGAGTGCACACTTGTACAGCTACTAGGCAAACCAATAACATGGATCCTCAGAAAATAAGAGATTGGTCTACCTCAAGACTGAGCTATACCACTCTTGGGCATATACTGAAAGGATACTCCATCTTACCACAAGGACATTTGTTCATCCATGTTCATTGCAGCTTTATTAATAATAGCCAGGAACTGGAAACAACCTTGATGTCCCTCGGAGTTTTGAAAACAGTATAATTAAGCTTAAAAAACAAAGAAAGAAGGAGTGATGGAATACTTACCAAGGGTGTAAGATTAATATTGCTAAGTTCCAATACAAGAAAACACTTTCATATCTTCAGTATTTCTTCGGGAATGAAACAGGTTAAATGTTAACATAAAGATATACTAAGTATTATTGTATTTAGTTTTAATTGAGTTTCAGTATTTCCTATGCAGTTTTCCCTGTTGCACTGAATAGCTGAAGAACTCAGTATCAGGGATCCATTCTCTTAAACAAATACACAAAAGACGTAAGGACATTTTCACATATTTTGAAGGACTGAAAATGTGTGACTTCAATTATACACTGTTTAATATTTAATCTGTACAAACATTAAAAACTATTTCTATTAAAACTGGATTTTGTAATATTTTGACTGCACTTGATTAGAATAAACTTATTTTATAGCTGGCATGGGAAGAAAACGTATATGCAAAAAGAAGAAAACTATGTAGGTAATAAGAACTAACAAGTATGGGGATTTTCTAATAACTGCATATTTAGGCCTTGGAGCACAAGTGGAAATATAACACAAAAGGCAAATTCTATAAAATATATTTGTCTTTTCCAGTGGGAAATTGTACATTTGTAGTCTAAAATAAGAAAGCATTTATCAGCAGAAACATATTCAGCAACCCACACTGATTGGGAATTATGCAAAAATCACATCTTACATGCTTGACTGGGTGTACTAACTCTGTTTGCCACATCAGCATCTCTACTAGAGATATTTCTCAAGATTATAAATAGTATTAGATGAGAGAGTAGCTGCTGCCTGATGTCATTTTCTCTATTTAAAAAAATTGTATCAGAAAATAGGGTGTTCACAATTAATGTTAAGATCAATAATTGCGATTTGGTTTTCTGAACAATTTTGCCCACCCGACCTCACCATAACATTTGTGTCACCTACCTCCAATCCACTGCAATTTCAAGCAGTCACTTTGCAGTGGTTGTTGATATCTCCCCAGTGTGGTTGACAATAACAAATGCCTGATCCTACAATATTTTTAATATTTACACCTTTCAAAGACTTTATAACTGAGAGGAGGGGAAGATCAATCAGTTGGTAAAGTGACTGATACACAACTTCAGTTAGGTCCTCAGCATATGTAACATGAACCTTAGAAGGTCTTATTAATAAAATCAAACCTGAAGCCAGGTATTGGGGTGAACGCTGGAAGATCAAAGAAGCAGAACAAGCCACGGCCACCTCACCTCTCCAATTCCTCAGCTGATCCTGTTTCCTCAGACTGGAAGCCTCTGTGTCCTCATCCGAATGGATCTCAGCTGAACTGCTGCTAAAGGCCTAAAAGCTTAACCAGGCTCTAGTTCTTGGTCCTCATGCCTTATATACCTTTCTGCTTCCTGCCATCACTTCCTGGGATTAAAGGCGTGTGTCACCATGCCTGGCTGTTTCCAGTGTGGCTTTGAACTCACAGAGATCTGGATGGATCTCTGCCTCCAGAATGCTAGGATTAAAGGCGAGTGTGCCACCATTTTCCAGCCTCTATGTCTGTCTAGCGGCTGTTCTGTTCTCTGACCCCAGATAAAGTTTATTAACGTGCAAAATATATTGGGGAACACACTATCACTACAAGCATAAATGTAGGAACCTAGGCAAGGAGGCAGCACTGTGCCTCTAAAATTCATGTGAGATGGCTAGTGCTTGCAATCACAGAGGTGAGGAGGAGCATGCTTATTGCTTGCCGGCCAGCAAGGCTAAATGAATCAATGAGCACCAAGTTTGATGAGAGACTCTCTCCTAAAAAACTAAGGTAGAGGAAAGGACAGTAAGACACAAGTGAGCTGAGACCCGAAAGGAAGTTATTGAGAACTGATGAAAGAGACGAAGAAAGGGAGGAGGATAAGGTAGGTGCAGAAGAGGGGCTATGAAAATCAAGGAGAAGAAATTTTGTCTGAAAATGCTATAATGAAACCCATACTAAGTTGAAAATTTTGAATAAAGGTAGATAAGGAACAAAACGGGGGAGAGTAATTAAAGAAGATGGCAAGATTGACCCTGCTCACACATGCACACTTACAGGAACATATATGTACCAAAAAGAGAAAGAATTATAAGCGAAAGCTTAGTGTCTTACCCAATAGGAGTGAGAAACATGAACTTGGGGGTATGCCAACCACAGAGTAGATCTGAAGCCCAGGAGTAATTGTATTCCAGCTCTCTGACCTCATCTGCTGATGAATATGTGACTCACAGTTGGATTAATGGAAAATACAGCACTACATAGAGTTTCACTTTTAAATGCTTTCCAGAAACCAAGGCTTGAAAGTTCACCTAGAAGCTAGGTTGTACTTTTTATGTCTTTAACCAGTCACTTTGCAGTGGATTTTTTTTAGCAGACTTTCTGTTCAGACTCTGTGCTTGCTACTGTTTTACCGGCCTTAGATCCCCAATGTTACCACATACTGAGCCTATCATGCTCCACTGATTTCCACACCACTGGCAGGATTTTGCTGATTGACTCTCCTACAAACCTGTTCCCACAATGCTGGTCTCCCCCCTTCTCATACAGTCATGAGCAGACTTTTATTTCTTTTGTCTAACTCTTTGTGCACAGTGTTTCCAAGTTTATGATTTTCTAGCTTGATCACCTTCCTTTAGGAGTATAAAGACATGTTGAGTGTGAACTCTGCCCTCAACTCAGGTCTGGAAGTTCTTAGGCAATTTCACATTCAGGTTCAAAAGCACAACACACCCAAAATGGCTGGTACTATTCTTCTATAATTGTGACATTCTTAAGTTTAGCATTTTTTTTAAAGTTTTTGTAGTCTGGCTTTTAAAAATGAGACCAGAAACATTTGTTTTTAGACTCAAATAGGAGAAGAACAAAGCCAAACTACTTGAAGTAGATATCAGGTGAAACGTTGAACATAGCATCAGCTCACTCATCCTAGGACTGAATGTCAGAATCCTGGGTCATATCTGAATTCCATTCCCACTTGATTCGCTGCAGGCACCTTCGGTGACTTTATGAAGTATTCATCAAGTGCCTCAGCCAAGCTCACTCTGAGAGCTGCAGCAGTTCTAGCATGAAGAGTTTGCTTCTGCACTTCAATACAAAAAGAACTTGTAATGAGAATAATAGAGATTATGTGTCAAATCTTAAACCAATTGGTTTTGAATGAGACATAGTTTAAATCAGTTATAATCTACCCTGAAACCCATCACCTCCCCATAGGGACAGATTAATACATTAAGAAAGAAGAGATGGATGAGCTCAGGTCTGAGATAACCCTAGTCTTCTTTACCTGGTGTAGAGCTTAGTGAAATCATACTATTGGGTCCAGTCATTCCCAAAATCCTATGAGACAACCCGTTATTAGGTTATCAAATTAATGTGAAAATCTAATACAGTTAGTCAATGCTTTAGAGATATTTTAATGGTGGCATGGGAAAAAGGCTTAGAAAATATTTATAGGGGAAATTTTCTTGTTTGTTACAGTTCCATGATCACTACGACTTCTTCTGGTCAGGATACAGCATCACCTCTTATTTCCACTTTCCTCTGAAATGTCAAACTCTGTCTTCTTACATTTAGGAGGATTTTCAACTAATTACAAGATTTGAATATAACTCCTGCTCACCAAGGTCAATTGTGTTTTCCTCTCTACTCATCATTTCATAAAATTTTGATAGAAAATTACCACTAACTTGTTTGAAAGACATATACACTGAGTAAGCATATGAATAAGAATTTGGATAGCATTAAGGATGTTTTTTTCAAAGTATTTCTTTCACTGGGAAGGAAGGGCTGTGATATGGTTTATCTAGAGTATTTAATGATGATTGTTATATTTAAATAACCAAAATGTGAGTCCATATTGGATCTGTTTCTCAATCAGATACAAAGGAGTGATAATGAAATAATGAAAAATTTTCAAGTTGTTGGTTCAGTCAACTGTGTGTAAGACTTTTAATTCTGTCTTCTGTGTTCCAGTCTTACCTCACTTTATCCCAAAATAGAGGTGATGATACATGTCTCATTTAGTGACTACAGTCATTAAACATGGATATTTATGACAAGAAGCTGAGCAAATGTCTCTCACATGGCAGTATCATATCTCTTTTCTTACCATCGATCATTGAGAATTTTTCTTCATTCATAAGTAAGGAGATGACCAGTAAGTGTGCATACATTATTCCTCCCTTTAATAAAATTTAGGGCAGGGCATACTGGTCAAGTACTGTGAATTAGAAATTCTGTGCTACTAGGAGGCAGCAATGAAGAATTTTATTTGTGAATTGTGGTTATGTTCTTGGCCATTGCATTTAAGACTCATAAATCTGTAAGAAGAGATTTACACTGAACTCAGATTTGAAAGGTCTTGGATCGGTGTCAAAATAAGTTCATAAGTAAATGAGCCAAATCAAGATTGATGAACTATAATGGAGAAACTGAACACAATTCACTGAAACAAAGGAGGAGAAAGATTCTATGTACCAGCAAAAGCCAGTGGAAAAGTTCTAGGGATGTTAGAGAGAATCTGATCAGTGAAATTAGGTTCCCTTTGTTTGATATTTGATATTTATTTGATTTTAGCCTCTGACCCTCCATAAAAAAAACTGGAAAAGGGAGTAATGTTTGTCTTGGAGATTACTTTTTAATAATTATTGCTTCTGAGACTCTAAGAAAAAGAAACTGTTTTTTTAAGAGTTAATGGAAACCTGGGAGTTTCTAACTCAAAGAGGAAGAGAGAGAATTTATAATTGCAAATTTTCTAAAATATGCATCTAAGAAAAGGGAGGCCATGTCAGTCAGAGGAGAAACATAATATTATCGGTTAGGGACATACTAAGAATCACAGTGACTTTGCAGATGTCTAGGTTTGAGCTCTTAGTGAGGGATGAGAGCAGATTTTAGGTGCACTGCCTCAGCTCCTGCTTCACAGAGACAGTGGAGCAAGCTGCTGAGAGCTCAAGGACTCTAGACCAACAGCCAGGGAGCCTGCACGGGACTGCCCCAGGACCTCTGCATGTGGGTGACAGTTGTGTAGCTTGGTCTGTTTGTGGGACTCCTATCAGTGGGACCAGGATCTGCCCCTGACATACAAGCTGGTTTTTTTTCGGAACCCTATGGTGGGATACCTCACTCATCCTTGATGCAGCCAGGAGGAGCTTGGTCCTGCTTCATCTTGGTCTGCCCTGCTTTGTTGACTCCCATGGGAGGCTTTACACTTTCTGAAGAGTGGATGAAGGTGGATGAAAAAGAGGTGGTGGAAATGAGAGGAGAGAAGGGAGGGGAAACTGTGGTTGGTATGCAAAATAAGCAAAAAAAGTTTAATAAAGAAAAAGAAATCGGCATTTAATCTTCAATTCTAATAAAATGTCACATTCCTTTGGAAGGTTTGGGATTACTGTATTAGATGCTGTCCTCAGGAAGAACCAAAGATAAACAGATTTATTATCTGGAGGATAAATTTTATTACAATATTCAATAAAGGGGGACAGAACTAAAATAACATATTTAATCATTGATCTTTGTTTGAACTACACAATTTTGTAGTATTCTCATGACACAACAAAATGGAAATCCAAAACGGTGGCTGTCAACTTTACACTCAGAGGTATTATAAAGGACATTTGTATTTTACAAGATTAAATAAAAAACGAGTTGCTAGGTCTTTGTTGTAAAGCCGTATTTGTACGCTCCTTTGAGAAAACTATACAGAGATAAATGGAAAGTTAATGAAGGAATGCATGTCTTACACCTTCCCTAGTAGTAAAATTAAAGTAAAATGCAAGCAATGATTGGCTTGGATCAGTTACCACATTAAAAGTTCCTATGATTTTATTCTTTCCCTCAAAAGAACTGATAATCCATTCAGCTATGTATATTGATCTTACTAATGGAATTGTGTTTGTTGTGTTTAATGGTTATTTTGAGATTTGGGGCTAGAGGTGGATCAGCGGGTAAAGAGCTTGTCCCTCAAGTGTGAGGACTAAGCCTGGAAATACAAAATCCATGTAAATGCTCCATGAGTATGGCAGCCTTCCTGCAGCCCCAGCCCTTGAGGGGTGGAGACGGGGTTCCTAGAAGCATGATGATTAGCTACACTGGCAGAATCAGTGAACTCTGGCTGCAAAGTAAAATAAAGTGGAATGGAACTGGGTAAGAGACCCAAAATCAACATTTGCCCTCCACAAACACACACACACTCTCTCACACACACACACCACATATGCACATGCTAAAAGAGTTGATAGTAATTTCATAATAAATATTCAATGTTAAAACAGCAATGAAGTAGTTTTTCTTTTAAGATTTTATTTTTAATTTTTAATTATGTATATATATGTGTGTGTGTGTGTGTGTGTGCGCGTGCGCGTGTGTGTGTGTGTGTGTGTGTGTGTGTGTGTGTGTGTGTGTGTGTGACTAGATTGGGGTACGTGTATTTGAGTACAGGTGTCTAAATAGGACCAGAACAATGCATCAGATACCCTAGAGTTGGAGTTATAGCAAGCTGTGGGTGGGTGCTGGATCCTGAACTTTGGTCCTCAGGAAGCTTGTGCTCATAATACCTGAGTCATAGTTCTGCCACAGTAAATTATATTTTCTTAAGGGCAAATATATTTGTAATTGTGTTTATAATTTATAAATAGAAATGACAGATTGGGTAGTAATATAAAGAAACTGAAACACCCAGTGCCAAGAAAATATGTGAGATACTATGGAATGTAGAAAAATAGTACCTTATACTCATTCATTAGAATGTTGGTAGTGTTTAACACTGGTACATGTTAAAAAAAAAGAGCCTTTTAAATTAACATTTTGACTACTAAATTAACCACTCTGTGAGTAGCAAAGACTACTAAATTCAGTCTTCCAAAGGTTCTGTGATTCTAATTATGGACATAGAATCAAAGGAACAGAAAAGAATATCTATCTCAAAGAAATATAAATGCACAAGTTCTCAGGCAGCAGAAGCAATCCAAGTATCCTTTTCTGGGTGAACGATAAGAAAAGAAGGTATAGGCAAACAAGAGAGAGCTATTCTGCCTGTAAAAGTGAGGAAATTCTGACCCATGCTACAAAATGGATGAATATCAATAGTACTATCAAAATAAAGTTATCCTCATAAAAAGACAGACTCTGAGTTATTCTGGAGTCTGTCTAGAGTCCTGTTCACAGCAATAGCAAGTAGAACAATGGTGGCTAGATATGAGAAGAAAGCAAATGGAGAGCTGTTTATGGGTATAAAGTTCTGGAGGTAGGCTGAACAACAATCTGCATATTTAACAACACTGATGCTGTGGGATGTTCTGTATGGCAAATGTGTTGCAATGACTGGTTAGTAAATAAAACACTGATTGGCCAGTAGTCAAGCAGGAGGAAGTATAGGCGGGACAAGGAGGAGAATAAAGCTGGGAAGTGGAAGGCTGAGAGAGACACTGCCAGCTGCCACGATGAGAAACAGCATGTGAAGATGCCGGTAAGCCACGAGCCACGTGGCAAGGTATAGATTTATGGAAATGGATTAATTTAAGCTATAAGAACAGTTGTTAGCAAGAAGCCTGCCACAGCCATACCGTTTGTAAGCAATATAAGTCTCTGTGTTTACTTGGTTGGGTCTGAGTGGCTGTGGGACTGGCGGGTGTCAGAGATTTGTCCTGACTGTGGGCAAGGCAGGAAAACTTGAGCTACACACTGAACCATCTCATTCAGGGAGTTAGGAAGGAAAAATGTATACTGTGCTTATTTAATGAAGTTAAGATCAAAATAAATAAAACCTCATGAATTTTGTTCAAAGAAATGCTGGATTTGTTCACTTGTGTTCGTATGTTTCTTACTATAAAAAGATGAATGAAAATGGCAAACTTTGCATATGGTATGTGTTACTTCTGTTCCTATTAGTAAATCGAACATTTCTTATAAAATATTTATCGGCTCTGGGATGTCTTTCTGTATGCTGTGAACATGTGTTGCTCTGATTGGTTGATAAATAAAGTTGCTTTGTCCTGTGGCAGGGCAGAATGGAGCCAGGCTTGAAAATCAAAGAGAGAGAGTGAGATAAGAAAGGAGAGTGGGTTGGATGGTGGTGGTGGTGCGTGCCTTTAATCCCAGCACTCTGGAGGCTGAGGCAGGAGGATCTCCATGAGTTCAAGGCCAGCCTGGGCTACATAGCGAGTTCCAGGAAAAAGCACCAAAGATACACAGAGAAACCTTGTCTTGAAAAAAAAAAAAAAGGAGAGTGGGTTAGATGCTGTGAGCCACCACCAGGAGAAGCAAGATGTAAAAGTACTGGTGAGCCACAAGCCATGTGGCAAAGTATAGATTTATAGAAATGGGTTAATTTAAGATGTAAGAGCTAGCTAGGGAGAAGCCTGAGCCATCAGGCCACATAGTTTGAAAATAATATAAGCCTCTGTGTTTTTATTTGGGACCAAGCAGCTGCAGGATGTGGGTGGGAGAGATTTGGCCTGACTGCAGGGCCTGGGTGGGACACAGGAAAACTTCCAGCTACATTTATCTTTTTTTTTTTTTTTATAAATATGAGTATTTTCCTGCATGTATATCTGTGTACCATGTGCATGTCTGAAGGAAGATGTTGTTCCTGGGACTGAAGTTATAGATGGTTGTGAGCTGTCATGTGGGTCCTGGGGAGTGAACCTGGTCCTCTGCAAGAGCAGCAAGACAGCCATCTCTGGCCATCAAACATTCTTACATTTTGTATATTGCTCATAAAATCCACATCTAGCCGGGCGGTGGTGGCGCACGCCTTTAATCCCAGCACTCGGGAGGCAGAGGCCGGCGGATCTCTGTGAGTTCGAGGCCAGCCTGGGCTACCAAGCGAGTTCCAGGAAAGGCGCAAAGCTACACAGAGAAACCCTGTCTTGAAAAAAAAAAAAAAAAAAAAAAAAAAAAAAAAAAAATCCACATCTAAAAAAGTTATAATATCTTCATAGTTCTCTCTCTTTATAACTTTAACTCTTACATTCTAGCACGTTGGCCTAACTTTCACAATATGAACTACTAATTTTTTAAACATTTGCCATAATTAAGTATATCACAATTTCTTGCCTTTCATAGTCTATTTTCTTCTAGTACATTTTCACATTTTCTGCCTAAAATTTTACTCTTCTCTCAATGTGTCTGTGTAGCTGAATTGCTAAATGGTCTTATTAAATAAAAACCTGGAGCCAGATATAGGGGTGTAAACCTGAGAGATCAGAGGAATAGGAAAAGCCACAAGCTAACCTCACCTCACCGACACCTCAGTCTCTAAAGCAACCTACTTCCTGTATACCGACGCCTATATGCCTTTCTGTTCTGCTGTCTCATTTGGTCTCCTGTCCAGCTACATCACTTCCTCTTCCTGCCCAGCTCTGTCACTTCCTGTTTGTCTGTACAGACCTCCAGACCTCCATGGTTAACTAGTATTAGAATTTAAGGTGTGAGCCACCACACCTGGCTCTATTCCCAGTGTGGCCTTGAACTTACAGAGATCCAGACAGATCCCTGCCTGCTGAGTGATAGGATCAAAGGTATGTGCTACCATTGCCTGACTTCTATGTTTAATATAGTAACTGGTTTTTCCCCTGATCCTCAGATAAACTGTATTGGGCTGCACAAATAAAATATCACCACATGTCTGAGACGCTGGAACAAATATGTCAGGACTTCACCATATCATACTCCATTTCACAGATTTTGAGTCTAATTCTATTATACATCATCATAATATTTACAGATATTTACAGCTCTACTGTAAAAGATGAGCTTCTCCATCTACTAACATTGCAAACACTAATCATTGTCTAATTTGAAAATAAAATACATTGTTTTGGAGTTGGCTCTATCAGGTGGCGTCAACGTGGGATTTTTATTTGTGTTGATTGTGGTCATTGTGGTGGTTTAAGTGAAAATGGATCCCATAGGCTCATGTATTTGAAAATTTGGCCCCCTTTGGTGGAACCTTTTGGGAAGGATTAGGAGGTGTGACATTGCTGCAAGTGTGTCACTGGGGTCAAGTTTTGAGATTTGAAAAGTTTATGCCATCCCTATTAGCCTCCTCTGCCTTGTGCTTGTGGATTGACATGTGAGTTCGCAGCTGTTACTTCAGCATCATGCCTGTCTACCTGATGCCATGCTCCCCACCCTGGTGACTCTGGACACTAACCTGCTAGAACTGTAAGTGCTTTATTAACTGTTTTCTTTTAGAAGTTGCCTTGGTCATGGTGTTTTGTCACAGCAACAGAAAAATACAGTCACAGACACGGAGTCCTTTTTGGTTTTGTGTAGGTCATTTTAATATTTTCTACTGTAAATATCTCTACTGTAAATAATTCCTCAATGCATGCCTATTTTATATCAGATTATCTTGAATTGGACATGTTTTTCTAAATGTAAGAAATGTGTATTAATGCAGACCTTTATATCTGTGCTAGGTCATTCTAGGATCTTGTCTACTCTGGGAAAGGTTGCTACCATGGAGCTGCTACCTCACGCTCACACAGGACTGTATCGAATGAATGAACAGCAAACATCTGACTTGTTGAAATGTGCTCTGTCCTCTCACATTAGATCTTGTTGAACAAAAATGTTTATTATCACATTTGTTTTTATTGATATTTTCTTTAGTACTTACCTTGGGATTTCATTTATCAGTTTCCTATATTTTATTTTTTTATTTTTATTTTTTTTTTTGGTTTTTCGAGACAGGGTTTCTCTGTGTCGCTTTGCGCCTTTCCTGGAACTCCCTTGGTAGCCCAGGCTGGCCTTGAACTCACAGAGATCCGCCTGGCTCTGCCTCCCCGAGTGCTGGGATTAAAGGCGTGCTCCACCACCGCCCGGCAGTTTCCTATATTTTAAAACCACATATATTTTGTCCATTTTTAAGAACTTGATCATTTTTACTTTTAAATATAGGAACATTGGAGGCTAGAGAGATGGCTCAGTAGTAAAGGATACTTTAAAGGGACCTAGGTTCTGTTGCCAGCACCCCCTTAGAGGTCACAAGTGTCCATAGCCCCATTCCAGGGAATCTAACATCCTTTTCTTGACTCTAAGACTACCACTCATGTATATGATAAACAGACACATAGGCAGCCAAGTGTTCATACATACAAAATAAGAGTAAATGAATCTAATAGATAAAAAATTTAGGAATAGAATTAATCTAGAATCAATTAAAATATTTTATGTGATTTAGTAGTCATTTTTCTACATCAATATATGGATGATGTTTTAATTTAACACTCATATTTACTTATGTGGTGCTATGTGATACAGTAAGTATATTTGTTTATGTAGTACAGTGTGTTATATTGCTACATCAGCACTATGGATTAATCTTATTAGGCAAATTAGCACATCTGTTATCTCAAATATTTATCATTTTTCCATAGTCAGATTTTGAAAACTCTCAGTGTTCATTATTTTTCAATACATAATAAAATTATTAAGTTGGGTCACATGTTGCATACTGAATAACTGTATTTACCTCTTAATGACTTGATAAGCACTGTCTTCTCTCTTGCCCTCTGTCCTTCTGTGTCCATGGATGCAGTAATCTGACTATATGAAAATATTGAAGATTTTCAAAATTCTGTTGATTATACTAACTTCATTATATTTCAAATATGCTGTGGTAGTTGGAATAAAAATGGCCCCCATAGGCCCATAGGGAGTGGTACTATTAGGAGGTATGGCTTTATTGGAGTAAGTGTGGTCTTGGAAGAAGAAGTGTGTCACTGGGGGTAGGCTTTGAGGTTTCAGATGTTCAAGCCAGGCTCAGGGTCTCACTGTCTCTTCCTCATCCCTGTGGATCCAGATGTAGAACTCTCAGGTACCTCTCCAGCACCATGTCTACCTACAAGCCACTATGCTTCCCATCACGATTATAATGGACCAAATCTCTGAAACTGTAAGTGACCCACCCCAATAAAATGTTTTCCTTTATAAGAGTTGCTTATCCTTGATTGGTTTTCTTTTAATATTATATGATAGTTTCTCAGTTATTTCTCTCTCTCTCTCTCTCTCTCTCTCTCTCTCTCTCTCTCTCTCTCTCTGTGTGTGTGTGTGTGTGTGTGTGTGTGTGTGTGTGTGTGTGTGTGTGTGTGATGTTTGTGTGTGTGTTTGGGCATCTGCTACAGCGAATGTGTGGAACTCCGAGAATAATTTGTAAGAATCGATTATTCTCTTTCATAATGTGGGCTCTGGAAATGAATTGAGATGATTAGCTTGACAGTGGTTTCTTTATTTACTGAACTTCTCACCTACTCAAAAGCTGTTTCTAAGGGTCTCTATGAGAACACTTGAGTTCTTGGCCCTTAGAGACTACCATACCTTATTTACACATCCATCTGTTGTGCAGAGTGGATGCTCCACATTAGACCTGCTGTATAAAGCCTTTCTTGTCATCCATATCTGGACCTTAAAAATAATGGTTGGATTTATGGCCAGAAGCAGAACTCTGATTATTAATAGAACTGTGGATATTTACCTTTATCACTAGAGTGAAACAGTATTTGTTATGTTCTTTTGAGAGTTAATAATACTCTATTCTTTCACTCTGATTAAATACACATTGAAAACAATTACCATTTGCATATTTGTGCAACCCATCCTGATGGGATTATTGGGGATAGATTAGTCATGTCTTCATTTGTATGTTTGTTTTGTAATCTTGAGATGGCATCTTTCTTTCTTCAGCACAGGTTGGTTATAACATCTTGACTCCTGATTCAGTCTTTGAAATGCTGTAGGAAAGGAGTATGGTAATATGTCTGGTCTCTGTTGGTTATGTTTTGAGAACAATGGTACCTATATTTTTTGTTCATTACATTGCATAATTTATTTTGAACTTTTTGTGTATTTCAGTGGTTATGTATATATGACATAAGCACTTATGTGTCTAAGTGCAGGAACATATGTGCCAAGACACTTGTCTTGAGGTCAGGGAGAATCCTTGGATGGCTGCCCTTGCATCCTACTCTGAGACAGAATCTCTTGTTTCACTACTGAAAATGCCAAAACAACTTACTCACAACCTTGTCAAGATTCTCATGATGTTTCTCCCTCCCATCTGGCAATAGCATTGGGCTTGCAGACACTCTCCATGACATCCAACTTTATGTGCATTCTGGGGAATCAAGCTCAGACCCTCATGCTTACCTAGCAAAATTTTGGCTACTGAGTTATCTCACTAAATCCAGATTTGTATATACAAAAGACTTGTGGATTTGTTTTAGTTTCTTTAATTATGTGTGGAATTCCAATAATTTTTAGAATGTAATCCAATTTTTATTCCTTGAAATGAAATTACCTTGGCTATGACACATTACCCTTTTTTAATGCTTAATTCAAGTATATGAGTTATATATATGATATATATATTATATATATATATATATCATATGTATTCACTTATATGTTAATGTTTTTAATATATATGCATGAGAAAAATCAGCCTATCATTTTCCTTTCTTGAAGTGCCATCTTTCAGTTTTCTGCCTTAAATTATAGTTACTTATGAACAAGTGTTACTTCCTTAACATACTTTAATCATCCTGAAAGAATAGATCTACAGGCTGTTTAGTTATGTATGTGTAGAGAGCCGTGCACGGCCGTGCCTCAAAGATGGCGCGGCGTCTGGTTTCTGCCTTCCCGATGGCAGATGCTCCTTATTTGGCTAAGGCTAGGATCTGGCTTGCTTCTGCACACCTGGACCTAATCTGGCTTGCTTGTATATGTCTGACCCTAGCGGCATTGTCCACGTGGCACCACAGGGTTGATTGCCCAGTGGCTATAAAGGGCATGGGCTGACTTTCCCAGGAGGGTGATTGTGATAGTGACTGTGAGAGTGACTGTGAGTGAGAATGAGAGAGACAATGGGAGAGTGAGTATGAGTGAGAGAGAGAGAGAGAGAGAGTATGAGTGAGAGAGAAGAAGAAAATGACTTTCCCCGGGGTCAGAAGATTGTTCAAGGTTCCTGAATAAACTGCTTGGAGAAGAGCCTGGTGTCGCGTTTTCCTTGCTGGTCGAGGCAGACGCGACATGTATGTACCTCTTTGATGCTCAGTTTCTCAAGAACACCATGAATATTAAATAGTTGTTTCAAATAAACAACTTAAAAAGAATTAAAAACAGATTTATGCTGAGGAGTTTTAGATAAACTGTGATATCTCTTCCCATCCCTAATAATCTTTTAATCAAAAAAGGAATTCTTAGATAATTAATATTTTGGCTTTTCAATGTGTATATGTGTGTGTGTGTGTGTGTGTGTGTGTGTGTGTGTGTGTGTGTATGCATGCATGCCATTGTCAGAGAGCTTTTCCACTATTTTTCAATTAAACAAAATATGTACATTCATATCCTCTTTTTGTGTCTATGATTATTATAAAAGTGAAATTAATTGCTGGAATTAGGCATTCCCTTGAAGACATTTACTAGTTATCTCTTGTTTAAAGCTACTTTTCACTTTAATCTACTGCCTAGAAATCTCTCTCAGGGGAAAAAAATATAGCTTTAAAAACTGGGAGATGTTTGACTGGGATGATGGCTTGGTCCTTAAAAGTACTCTCAGAGGACCTTGGTTTAGTTCCCATTGCCTACATTGGGCATCCTGCAACCTCCTGCCTTCCATGGGTGCATGCACTCATGTGGTACACATTCATATACTCAGGCCCACAATCAACTGCCCTCTGTGGACACATGCAACCATGTGGTACACATACATATACTCAGGCCCACACATGTGCATAAAATAAAAAATAACATAAATCTTTAAAACAACAAAATAAAACACAAAAAACAAAAACAAAAAAGCAAAGCAGACAAACAAAAAGCAGTAAGCTCTCTCTGATGTGTACAAATAAACACCAATAGGACCAGGTCCAAGTATGTGCTCTGGAATCTAGACTCACTTCCATTTCCAAATTCTTTCATTAAGATAAACTGCTACTGGTGATCTTTAAAGTTATCTTCCCTTAAGTCTATGAGCATTCTATATTTATTTTTATAATTAATTTCAAAAGAATATTGACTTTATCATTTAAAATATACTTACTTATCTCATTTTAGGAGAGATTCTTATGTTCATCAGCCTTTAATGGTCCTTGGGAGACATTCCCTTAAGTCTATGAGCATTCTATATTTATTTTTATAATTAATTTCAAGAGAATATTGACTTTATCATATAAAATATACTTACTTCCTATCTCATTTTAGGAGAGATTCTTATGTTCATCAGCCTTTAGTGGTCCTTTGGAGACACAGTAAGTAATAAGTAACAGCAGCCTGTCACCAAAAGATTAATGTGCTCAATTATCAGGCATGCCTTGCCCCTAGCAGTTCATAAGCTAAAGAGCACAGAGGTGATTTAGTCAGTGTCAATACTATTGTTTGTGACCCAGATTCAAAGCTGGATTCATTCAACAGAATATGCAGTTGAAATGACTTCATCAGGGCACTGACATTTATTGATAACCTACCCAGTTCCAAGAACATTGCAAAGATATGCTCAAGCTAGGGTCTAAAGTATAGTCACAATTCCAGGTCTTGTAGGGTGGTACTCCCATGTGCCATGACCTAGCTTTGAAGACATGGCTAAAATCTTTCAATACCCTTCTGCTGAGAGACTGCTAAACTGTATCTCATCAAAGTAATGTGTTCTCATCATTAGCTCCTAGTCTACAGGGCTAGTTAACATATACCTCAAATACACTCTCTAACCTGCTTCTTGCTTCTCAGGTTCTTACATATCAGGACCATTCATGCAACAACCAGGATGAGGTCCTGTGTCCCAAGACCTCTGACATCATTAAAATTAGCCAATGGTAGAAACAGAGTTAACTGTACCTGCTGTCCTTGTATAGCTGTTTTACATGCTTCCAGTTTGCTGCTGATCCAGAGTACAACCCACTGAGGGACATTATGTGTCAAGCATCTCGCTTTGTAACTATAACAGAGAGTTTTGTCTTTCATCTACTAAAGTGTTATTGTGTGCTATCCTTCCATTGAAAGCATCATCATGTTATCAAATACTTGAGCTGATATGTATTGATTGTCTTTTTTTTCCTATTTAGTTTGTGATCTTTCTGATTCATGGTGTCAAGAGTATCTGTCTGTTAGGATCAGGACATGTGTTTATTGTGTTACAAGATATAACCTGAACTTTCTACTTGAGATAGTTGTCTGTGACATTGCTTCCCTGGGGTCATGGGTGACACTTCAGAATTGTCATTTGCAGATCAAAGTCAAGGTTGTTTGTTTGATTTCCTATGACCTGGAATGGTTCACACATACTTGAGAGAATGAAGGGCTAATACCTCTCTGAAGGGATGAATACCTGGCTTCCAACTCACCTATTCTGACAACATTCCAGAAGGATTGCTGGAGGCACCTCATAATAGTCATCTGTGGGCAGAACTTGAGGCTCATCTTTGATATTTGCTGTCATGGATCATGTTTGCAGCTATGGTAGTATTGTGGTGTCTGTAGAGAGCAGTGATTGTCTAAAGTTGTCAGTTTTTACAGTCTGGCATTATCTCAGTGTATCAGTGATTTGTTTAGAGATAAAGCATGCATGAAGGATGTTTTTGCCTTTGTTTTCATTGCTCTGTCCCATTGACTAGCTTCCTGTGTCATGGAGTTTATGAAGAAGGGTGAAAACAAAGAAAACAACTAAACCCTTAGGGAACTTTCTGCCACATCATTTCTTGGCTCTAAAGGTCTCCAGGGGATTAGATTTTCTGATTTTCTCCACCCTCCAAAAACAAAATAAGTAGTTCTTTGAGAGTTCCATACTAAATATTTTGATCATATTCATGCCCCAATTCTTTCTAGGCACACTGTTTCCCACTCACTTCCTTCCTCCACAACTTTGTGTGACCCCAATTGAGGCCAATTTGTGATTCCCAAATATTATTGAATTTATGGAATTCTACTACAATGTGATTGAATTATCAGAGGTTATACTTTGTGAAAAATGACCTTTATTCTACCAGCAGGTAAGGATTTCCAATAGCACCTTGGCTAGGGATGGAACATTGTGCTCACATTCCTTTTCCATACTAGGACTTTGTTTAGTTTAGACTTGTACAGAATTTTTTGGTTTCACAACTACTGTAAGTTCATATGTGCAGCTGCCATGCTGGGTCCAGAAGGCAGTGCAATGATCTCCGAGCTTTTCAAGGAGAGGATATGATACATATGATTCATTTGGGACTTGGTAATCTGCAGTCTCTTATTCTCTGCATCTTGGCCATTTGAACTCTCTATGTCAATCATCACCTATTGAAAACTGAAGCCAGAAGCTTATTTGATGAAAGTTGAGAGATGCCTCAATCTATGGGTATAACAATAGGTATTAGGATTTGGTTTAATAATGTGTCATTTAGCAGAATAATAGTAGGTTCTCTCGTAGCACCTGTAAGTCTAATCATAGGTTCTTGGCACAATGATTGTGCCAGGTATGTTTTTCACCTTGTGGAGAGGATCATGAATCCAATCAAAAAGCCATTAGTTCCTTATCATTTGTGCCACTATTGCCACAAGCTACATGTCTTGCTAGGGCGATGGTAACCTGTCACCCATTTTTCTTATTTAATGATCATATATCCTATTTGCCTTCAGCAAGAACAGGGTAAAATATGAATTTCTATCAGACTGGAAGGAGAAATATTCCCAGAATATCTATAGTAATTTAATTTGATTGCAGTTTCAAGCTTTCCAAACATCTAAGCATAATTAATATGTGAAACTAACATGCCATGTGCAAAGAACCAAAACCCTCACAACTTACCTTTATTTTACCTCATTGTTTGAGAGGAAAATAAAGTTATACTATCTCTTTAGCCCAAAGTACATCACTCAGCATTTCTGAAACAAGCAAGTGTTGGGAAGGCAGAATTACTTAGGAGGCAATGGTGCTTGCTGCCAACCCTGGCAACCTGAGTTACAGTCCAGGGAACCACATGGTATAAGGACAACAAGAAGTTGTCCTATGGCATTGGAAGATGTGCTGGGAGTGCATACATGTACACACACACACACACACACACACACACACACACAGTTAATTAAGCAGTCAATCAACATAATAAAAAATTAAAGGAAATATAAAAGTATTCTGGAATATAACCTAGTCACTAAAATTAAAAAAAAGTTAACGTTGATTACCTATTACCTAACCCAGTCTTGAATTACATTTTGTAGGGTATTCTAAGTTCCACCATAATTGCTTTCCTCATTTCAAAATCCAAACACATTCACTTGTAGAAACTCACTCTTCATATTACATATGTGCATATTTAATCTGACTGTTTCTCAGTTTTTCTTTCTTTCTTCATATGTTGTAGGAATACCACCCTGTTGTGGGGTGGTCTTTCTGTATGCTGTGAATATGTGTTGCTACCATTGATTAATAAAGAAGCTACTCTGGTCTGTGGCAAGACAGGTTATAACCAGGTGGGAAATCCAAACAAAGATACAGGAAGAAGAGTGGAGTCAGGGACAATGAGATCCAACTGCCCAAGCAACAAGATGCCAGTAGACTGGTAAGGACATGGCCACTTGGCAAAATATAGATTAATAGTAATGGGTTAATTTAAGATGTCAGAGCTACCTAAAAATAAGCCTGAGCCATAGACCAAACAGTTTGTAATTAATATAAGGCTTTGTGTGTTTATTTGGGACTGAATGGCTGCAGGACACAGGAAAACTTGCAGCTACATCTGGCTTTCCAATATAGGCCTGGAATTTCTGCATAAAATCTGATAAAAGCTTAAAAAGGGGTTCTAGACCCACAAAACTGGGAGCCACACACAGCTACTTGGTAGCTGCACGTTTTTCAGATAGGCTCTGTTGCTGGAGGCTAACAGATAGGCCCCCTTGTAAACAGATTGGTGAATAGCCTACCTATATTTTTTTTTAACACAGTATAACCTGTTTAGAGTTTTTTTTCCCATCTGAATATGTTTTATCGTATATCTTTAATCCTTTTCTGATCAGGAGAGTTTTTAACTTACAACTGAACCAAGCTAGTGGGAACTCATGAACTTTAGACCAACAGCTGTGGAGCCCCCATGGGACTGGACTAGGCCCTCAGCATACGGGAGACAGTTGTGTAACTGGGTCTGCTTAAGGAGCTCCCTGGCAGTGTGTTCAGGATCTAACCCTGGTGCATGAGCTGGCGTTTTGGAGCCCATTACCTATAGTGGGACACCTTACACAGCCTTGATGCAGAGGGAGGGCCTTGGACATGTCTCAAGGGAATATAACAGACTTTGCTGACTCCCCATGGGAGGCCTTATCTTTTCAGAGGAGGGGATGTGGGCAGGCTGGGGAAAAAGACTAGGGGGAAGTGGGAGGAGGGGTGAGGAAAAATATGTGGTTGGTATATAAATGAATAAAAATTTCTTAATAAAAATATACATAGGCTTAGGAGAAAAAAAGAAAAAGGATAGAGAAAGTCCTTAAAAAATAGAATTTTAAATGAAATGATGAAAAATACACAGAGAGTCTGGATATATTATTTTGTTGTCTTGTAGGGGCTCTAAGTTAAACCAAAATATATTTTAAAGGAATTGACTTCAAAATTTTGGTCTAAGTATATGTTGTTTTGGAAAAGAGGTTCTCCTTTTGTTTCCACAGAAGAGAACCTATGGATTGCTTCCAGGCTGATATGGTTTGATTTACCAAGACCCCCTGAAAGGTCTTCAATGGGAGCCATGGCACAGATAGTCCAACATCTAAAGCAGCTTCAAAGCAACTGGCTGAGATGATGCATCCTCACAGACTACTACAGACAAGATTTAACCATAACTCTAAATTTTCTCTGAGTCCCTCAAGATCACCAGTGCCCTTAATCAGCAGGAAGTAGTATAGAAAACTACACCCACATTCCCAAAATGTTGGGTATAAATGTTTGTTTTCATTTAAATGGGGCTGATTACAAATGGTTAATGGTCATAGTCAGTATCTTTCTAAAAAAAAAAAGAGGGCAATATGATAGAGAAATGATGAGAAAAAAAGGTAGATTATTGAATCTACTTTAATCCAAAAAACAACTGTTAATTTCAAATTACTTTATATTGATATGGATTTTAATTTAATACAAATTTAAGGTCAATTTTGTTATACTGTATGTATATTTTTACTCTTGTTTAGATATTATGTTTATGCATCTCATTTAAAATGTAATGTATAGTTAAAAATTTCAAATTAATAGTCATCTATAATAGTCAAACTTACAGTCATGCTAATTAGGTTTTCTAGATATGCAGAGATATATTTCAGATAGATAGGTTATCTTCAAACACTTCAAAGACTTATAGAAGGTGGCATTTAAAATGTTTTAAGAACCTAGACTTTTCTTGACAATGAGGCACATCTGCTCCTGGCAGAACCAATTACTTCAAAGAGGATGATGGGCATCAAAGAAACTCATTATGGAGTTTGCTTAAGATGTGGAAAAAGCTAGCCATTTGGGCAAGGAACTACTCTTGCCTGGACTGTTTGACAAACTGGAAATGCAGGAGCCTTAGGAATATGACCACTGTACTTGGCCAAAACTAGGCAAGATGGTCCTCCAGGTTCCTGCTTCATAGAAGAAACTGCCAAATATTCTGCAGGACACAGAGGAAAGCAACTTATGAAATCCTAAAGCAAGCCAGAGAGAGAGAGAGAGAGAGAGAGAGAGAGAGAGAGAGAGAGAGAGAGAGAGAGACAAAGACACACATAAACGTGTGCACACAAACTGTCACACACACTAACACTCATACACACAAATACACACACACACACACACACACACACACACACACACACACACACACACATACCATAAGGTCAGATCTGTTTTTGCTAACTTCTTTTTATTCAGATAATTTTATTCAAGAGTTTGAATAACCTGCCACTTTCAATCTGTGTTTTTTTTTTCATTCTATAATATACACCATCATTTATTTTAACAGTTGATTCTGGATTGTCATGCCCTAAAAGATGTTTTATATGCTCTTATATGTTTTATAAGCTAATTTTTGTCATGTAGAACGTTTTATGCAAAATAAAAATATTGAATATATATATATATACACAGTGAATTCTCATTTTGGTGACCTGAATTCTTCCCAAACTTCAGTCTACTAATATTTTGGCTCTGCTAATAACTAAATAAACAGATGCTCACCCAACTTTGCAGCTATCTGCACCAGAGCTGCAGAGTCTGTCACAGTGACAGACTTCCAGATTCTGCTCTAGTGTATGGAGTCTGATATCTGAGTTTGAGCCTGATACCTCTGCATACTTATGGATTCCCACATGATACTGTATTAGCAGAGTGAGAGAGTCACTGCAGTAATGACATTCATCAGAATGTGTCACCACTAGGATCACAGAGGATTGATTTATAATTACAAGCCTTTGTCCTAGCTGATGAGACCTCTGAAGCTGGCAGCTATGAAATGAGAAACAAGCTTGATTTCCCACAGGCAGAGGGTATCTGTTTCCTAGTCATCACTGTTGACAGAAGCTATTCAGAATCTGGAAGCCCTCTGCTGTGGCATCTGAAAGTTGCTATCAAAGGCTTCCAATGGTGTTTGTAAATTGAAGCCTCAGTTTGGTCAGATGCTGAAGACAGCGTCAATGTTCCTGGGCAACTCAATGTATTATAAAATTATTTTAGCTGTGGAAGTACCAGCAACCTAGGCAAATGTAATGCAGCAATATACTAAGATCCTCTACTGCATATATATACACATATATTAATACATATAGACTATATTAACACATATTATATATTATATATCATATATGGTATAATATATTATTAACATATATTATAATATATTATATATACATGGCTAACATCTAGAAAGACAACCAATTTAATATTGGAAAGTAATGTTTCAGATATGATTTGCCACTTGGAAAATCATTTTTAATGTCATTCTATCGAGGTATGTATTGTTAAACATTTTCAGGGACTGACAAAGTATTTTCTTTTGATGACATAAGATTATAGTAACAGCCACTAGTTATTTTAAGGTTTATTCTTCAAGAATACCATCAGCTATCCTATTGTATTTCCAGTCTCTTAAAATATTCCATATCATTGTCTCTAAACTTAACTTATAAAACAGTGATACTCAAGCAAGAAAGAACACAAGTGACTTTATTCTGAATGGTATTTATTTTTTGTTGTTTTTATTTCTTTTTTTACTATATTTTTTGTTATTTAAAACTACTTTTAAATTTAAATATATTTTGATCATATTCTTCCCCTCCCACAAGTTTGTCTAGATGCTCTCCTCCTTTCTCCACACCCAACTTTAAATTCTTCAAAAACACAAAGCAACAACAAAACCTCTTAAAACCAAGAAAATGAAATGAAACAACTACCAAAATGGAAAAGAAAACAAAACACCAAATAAAAGCACACACAAAAAAATATAGAGTCTATTATATGTTGGCCTGTAGGTGCCCACACTCACTTACCAGGCCAAAGTCACTTGATATGGCCAGTCAAGGAATTAAACCAGGCTAGTGGAGGGGCCACAGCAAGACTGAGACTGTGACAATTTTTATTGAGAGCAATCAGACTTTTTATACCTCTATCAGAAAGAGAACATAATGGCAATTTCCAGGATCAATACAGTAGTAGTTGCCAGGATACAGTGACGTCTGCAAACTTTACAGGGTACACAAGATTAATGTCTAAGACCAATTGTCCTGTCAAGCTTCTTTGCTTCCTTGACTTCTGAAGGAACATACAGAGAAACAAAGTGGCCTGAAAGATTAGCTGCCTGAGGGAGTGTGTGGGTCCTTCAGGAACTGGAAGGCACATAGTGACCTAGGAACCATGGACTCTAACCGGAAAAACCTATACTGCATGCCTCTCAAGGCAGCTAGAACAGGCCAACTTCATGATTTCCCACATTGATCAACTACTCCTGAACATGAAGCCTCTCCTGGAGTGGTTGATATACCCAGTATCACTCCATTGAAGACAACTGATTCTGTATACTATTGATAATAAGGGAATGAAAAGGTGTCATGAAACTATGGAATTTTACTTTGCTAATGTTATATCACAGCTGAGGAACCTTGTATTAGTTCATAACTTTAGCTTTATTGAGGTTCTTACTTTTGATAACACCGATGCTATAATTTTAAAACTTGTTTATTCAAGTTATAATCCTTTGACATTCTACTAATGCACATAGTCATGGTAATTTATTACTACTTTCTTTAGTGTAACTTAGGATACTGCACTCTTTAGTCTGTCCAAGAATACTTATTTTACAATGAAAAATATAAATTATGTCACATTCTTCAAGGATTAAAATGGAAATTTCATAATAATCGAGTTTTGAGTTATATGCTGAGTATATGATTTTTAATAAAGAAACATTTATTAAATGGATAAAACACTGGCAGCTGCTATGAAGTAGGTGTGGGAATTTGTATCAGATAGGAAATTTTCAATGGAAAGTAGCATACTATTATTTATTAACAATTGTGAAGGCATACATCTTCTCATATAAGAAATGGAGACGCAATGCGATGGGAGGAGCTTATTAGCTGACAACAATCTTCAATGAATCAGTTTTTGATTTGCTAGATTCTGCCACCCTCAGAATACAGTCTTTCCAGGTAATACATTTACCATTACATGACATTATGACCAAACAAGAGGGACCAGATTTCCCCATTTTTTTGTTCTACTGAAAAACAAGTTTCAATCAGCCCTATCTTTTCTCAGATCTTCATTTGTTCTTTCCAGTTTTGTTTTTAGAGATATGTTTCCAGTATGTAGCCCAACATAGCTTAACCACTATAGAGCCCAGGTTGGTTCCAAACTTATAGCAGTCCTCTTGCCTTAGCCTTCAATGAGCTAGGATTCTAGCCCACTTCTGAGATTCTTTAAGGTTCTTTTTGGGGGGATCACATCACGTTCCAATGCTCTAACTGCCAGGGAAGCTGCAAAAGGATGGATCAGAAATTCCCAGCCTCAAAGGAGGACAAGAGCTCTATCAACTAGGGAGACTTGCACAGTGGGTGTGGAAGTCGCAGAATAATAACTAAATAGGACAAAGGGCTAAATTTTAAATTTTTCAATAGTAACTGATTTAGAGTTGATAGATTATTTGTTGAATATTTCAAAATGAATCATCTTAATATATGAAATAAACTTATCTAGCATTAATGTTCTACCTACCTTCATATATTTAATTAGGAAACTCAGCATTATAGATATGAGTCTTCTAGCACATGACATTTTAATTATACAGAGTAACTAGTTATAGGTAGTTCAGAATTAAGAGATAATAAACATGACATTTATATTTAGTCTGTGATAACTCCAGCTACCTGTCTGTCTGTCTCTTTGTATATCTCTCTATCATAGAGTTATATTGCTGTAAGGGACACCATGTTCATGGCAACTCTTACAAATGAAAGCACTTAATTGGGACTTGCTTACAGTTACAGAGGTTTAGTCTGTTATAGGCATTGTGGGAAACATGGTGGCACACAGGCAGACATGGTGCTGAAAAGGTGCTGAGTTCTACATCCAGATCTACAGGGAGCAGGAAGAGAGAGATTCCCCTAGGCCTGCCTTGGGCTTCTGAAACCCTAAAGCCCACCCCAAATGACATACTTCCTCTAATAAGGCTACACCCACTCCAACAAGGCTACACCTCCTAATATCTCTCAAGTACCACCACTCTCTAATAACCAAGCTTTCAAATATTTGAGCCCATGGGGGCCATTTCTATTCAAACCACCATATTCCATACCCTGGTCCCTATAGGCTTTTAGCCGTATAAAAATGTGAAAATGCATTCAGTTCAACTTCAAAAGGCACCATAATCTATAACAGTCTTACTGTTTAAAAGTTCAAAGTCTTTTCTTAGATTCAAGGCAATCTCATAATTTTAATCCCCTATGTAATTAAGTCAGGGTTCTCTACAGACATAGAATTTATGGGATTAATCTCCCCTCCTCCAAATATATATTTGGAAATTTATTGGGATGATTTACAGGCTGCAGTCCAACAATGGCTGGTTGTGAATGGAAAGTCCAAGAATCTAGTAGCTGCTCAGTCACACAAGGCTGGATGTCTCATCTGGTCTTCTGCATATGCTCGAATTCTGAAGAAGTAAGTTCCATTGCTAGTGAAGGAATGGATGTGCTATCAAGGTGAGGACAAGCAGGCAAAGAGCAAAACTTCTTTCCATGTCCTTATATAGGCTTCCAGCTGAAGGTGTGGCCCAGATGAAAGGTGTGCCTTCCCCCCCTTCAAGATCTGGATTAAAGGTGAGTGTCATCCAGCCTCAAGATCAAAGGCATATTGTCTTCTTGCCTCAAGATGTGGATCACAGGTATACCCTCTACTTCTAGATTATAGTTCATTCCAGATATAGTCAAGTTGACAACCAAAAATAGCCATCACACCCTGTAAAGTCCAAATAAAAAAAATCAGATCACATACTTCCAACATACAATGGCACAGAATATATATTACCATTCCAAAAGAAAGGGCATGGAACATAATGAGGAAATACTGGACCAAAGCTAGACCTAAACACCAGCAGGGCAAATTCCAAACTCTGTATTTCCAGGTCTGATGTCAAAGTTCTCATCAGATCTTCAACTCCTTTCAGCTTTGTTGACTGCAACACACTTCTTTCTTTGAGGCTAGTTTCATTTCCAGTCTACTCTTTTCTTTGGCAGGTATTCCACAGCTCTGGCATCTCCAACATCTTGGGGGCTCCAATGAAAACAAGGCTTCACCTTCACAGCTTCATACAATGGCATCTCTGGGCTGCTATTCAGGGACACCCCTGATATAAAGCCTGGCCTCAGTGGTTCTCCTTAGTTACAGAAGCAGATTCCATGACCCCTTTTTTGAATCCTTGACTCTAAAGCCAGAACTCTGGGGGTAAAACTGCCAGGTTCTACTACTTGCTAGGGCTGAAACAAACCCCATTGTTCAATCACATCTGCATCAGCTCTCTGTTTTAGAAAGTTTTGTCATTGCTTAAGATTTTCTTTTATTTTTTTTTTCACAAGTTGGAAGCTTAGTTAGGTGGAGTCTTTCTCTGAAGTTACTACTCCCTTTATTCTATTTAAGATCAGACTTTTCTTTAAACTTTTTATCTCCTTGGGCACTGGACTTAGCTGTATTATATGTCCTGATGCTAATTTTCTCCTCAAACTGTACATTTTGTATTATTCCTTTCTCAGTTTGTTTCATTTCATTATAAATCTACATAAGAGAAACCACTAACAGTCACAATACAGTTGGTAATAGGCTACCTTGAAATCTCCTCTGCCAATGTCATTAATCCCAAACTCTTCAAATTAGCCTCAGGCAGATTTTTTGGACAAGGGCAGAAAGCAGCCACATTATTTACCAAAATATCACAAGAATGATCTTTAGGCCACTTACTAACATTTTTCTCCTCTGAAACCTCTTAAGCTGGATTGTCATAATATACATTGTTCTCAGGTCCATTGTCTTCCCTGCTTCTACTACTATGGCTCATTAAGCCCCATTTAAAGTGTTCAACTGCTTTCCTAATACAAAGTCCCAAAGTCTACATTCCACTAACAAGGAGCATGGTCAGGCCTGTCACAGCAATACCCCAGTCTCTGGTATCAACTCCTGTCTTAGTCAGTGTTCTACTGCTGTGAAGAGATGCCATGATTATGGCAACTCTTGTTTTTAAAAAATGCATTTAATTGGGACTTCCTTACAGTTTTAGAGGTTTAGTTTATTATCAGCATGGTAGTAAGCATGGTAGCAGATAGGCAGACATAGTACAGGAGGAGGAGCTAAGATTTCTACATACAGATCCATAGGGAGCAGAAAGAGAAAGAGCCACTAGGCTTGTCTTGGGCTAGTTCCACATATCCTCCAATAAGGCCACATCCACTTCAACAAGGCCACACCTCCTAATCTCTTTCAAGCAGCACCACTCCCTAATGACCAAACATTCTAATATATGAGCCTTCCTATGAAGGCCATTCCTATTCAAACCACCACTCTATCTTCTATCTATCTATCTATCTATCTATCTATCTATCTATCTATCTATCTATCTATCTATCTATCTATCTAATCTATCTATCTATCTATCTATCTATCTATCTATCTATCTATCTATTTGTCTGTCTATCTATCTGTGTATCTATGTGTCTATGTATCTATGTATCTATGTATCTATCTATCTATCTATCTATCTATCTATCTATCTATCTATCATCTAACTACCCTCCATCTATCTATCATCTATCTATCTATCTATCTATCTATCTATCTATCTATCTATCTATCATATCATTATTGTTTAATGCAAAATACACAGATCTGTACTTTCCTGTTTAACACTACAGGACTACTTGAGTTTTTCTTTTCTAGGTTTGAAACTTTTTCCCTCTCTGTCATGATAAAATGTCTTTTTCCATTTGCACCATATTTGTTCATTAAACCTGTCCATAAAATAAAATTTAGAGAATTTTTAGCACATGCCCTTTTGAAAATCTTATTAAAAGCATAGGTTTATTTGTAGCTCATTTTGCCCTTATTCTTATATTATCTGAGTAAGGTGTAATTTTCTAAATTTATTTACATTTGTTATTTTCTTCATACCTGCCAGTGTGATTATGTTATCCATTCGTAGTGCAATTAAGTTTGTTTATTTGTATTTATTTCTTATTTACAGCATGTTGTGTATTTTCTTCATAACTCTTTGTCTTATTTGTTCATTTTCTGATATGTGGAAATTATAAGGAATAGAATTCAAGAACTATCCACAAAGATATATTCAAGGAATAAAACTCCCCATATTTGTTACCCAGCCTCTGCCTCACTTATTTCCATCCTTTACCAGCCCACCACTGCTTGTGGAAAACCAATTTATTTAGCTTTAGTTCTTATTTTGCCACAAATATACACAACATGTGTGTATTTACATATATTGTTTTTCCTTATACTGAGAATAACAAGCATATTGCAAATAGTATCTGTACTATTGTTTTCAAAATTATCTTTAGTCTTTTTAGGTTTTGTGTTCAATAAGGAAATTGACATGGACAATTATTTTTGTGGAAGAGATTGCATCTATGTAGATGAATAGTAGGAAGAGGTACAGACACAAAGAATCTGGCACATAGGGACAACATGGTCAAAGTATGTTATAAACTTATATGAAAACATCCTTATGAAACACAATACTATGTGAAATGTAAACAATTACAAAAAAGGGCAAGTTAATCTACACACTGAGATGGAATTCCAAGAAAAAAACCTGACTGGGACCACTATATATTATATGTAGGCTGGAAAAACTGCAGTATTATGAGAGTAAGATTTTAATTCTAAGATATGGAAATCAAGTGGGGGATCCAGAACTATTGGGGACCACTTTATTATTACCTTTGGTGAATGTTTCCTATAACTTCCTTAATATTCATGTTTACTCCGTATTCACCTTACAGGGTTATTTTTAAATTACTGGAAGAAAAGAAATAAAAATAGGAAATCTGAGAAAATGATATTGATAGATCATTACAAAAATAATGAAAAATAGAAAGAGTTGGAACCTCAGCAAATTATATATGAATATGATATTTTATAACTAGAAATTATTATTTGTTAAATGATTATACATTTTATTTAAGCATGTGTTCAGCAAAGAATCTTCCTCTCAAGGAATGATGTTATCCTGACTTTATGAACAACCCAAATAATCCTATCCTGACTTTATTGAACCTGATTATGTTTGGACTCAATTTTTGAACAGATCACTTTTATTTTTTATATAAATTCTTTACAAAAATCATTTCAAGTCATATTTTCATAAGGAAGAATCATAAATAGAAGCATGGATAACAGGTCCTTTTTAAAAAAGTCTATTGGCATTGTCTGACCTTCAAGCTCAGAGAGAGAATATGAGGGTATAGTTTGTACCTTTGACATAAACTATGCTGAACGCATGCCCTTTCCAAAAATACTGCTGGGAGCAGATCTCTGAATGTCATTCATCATCTCTTTCCATGCTGACATCTCATCGAAAAAAAAAATAGTAGAAATGGTTACTGTCAGCTGTTGAGTTGATGAAGAACAAGAAAAAAATTAACTTAGTGGCTATTTTAAAACATTATTCAATGATGCTGTGATGATTTCTGTATAACATGCACAAAAGAGTACATAAAAACAAAACTTTGTGGACACAAAAGCCCATCTGCTTCTTTTTTGTGACTTAGCATTTATATTGCAAAAGTATTTCTAATGACAAAAAACTATTCAAGTATATTTATGAAACAAAGTTTGAAAATCATATTTTTCCACATCTATAATTTTTGAAAATATTTAATTATTTATTAATGTATTTATTTATTTTTTGTGCTTGTGTGTGTACCTGAGTGTATGCATGCATACTGTGTGCTTGCAAATGACTACAGAGGTCAGAAGAGGACACTTGAGCTACAGATAGTTGTGAGCCACCAGACAAAGATCTTAGTAATCAAACCTAGGTGCTATGTGAGAAGGGTGAATCTAACAACCAAGTAATTGCTCTAGCCTCTTAAAAAGTTTCAATGTATGATATAGAATATTATTTTAAGGTGTGTTACTTTTTTATGTTGCATTTGTTGAACTCTGTAGATCTGTGTTATTGTGCCTGTCTAAAATACCTGATGCTGATGATCTAATAAAGAATTGAATGGCCAATAGCTAGCAGGGCAGAAGAAAGGATGGGTGTGTCTGGCAGGCAGAGAGGATATATGGAAGGAGAAATCTAAGGGGGGGGAGAAGTAACCATAGAAGGAGGAGGATTCTAGGGGCTAGCCACTCAGCCATGCAGCTACACAGCAAGCCATGGAGTAAGCGTAAGATTTACAGAAGTAAGAGAATGGGAAAGACCCAGGGGCAAAAGATAGATGGGGCTAATTTAAGAAAAGCTGGCTAGCAATAAGCCAAGCTAACACTGGACATTTATAATTAAAAGTAAGCCTCCACATGTGATCTATTTGGGAGCTGGGTGGCGGGCCCCAAAAGAGCAAAAACAAACAATAACAAGTGTGTATTTTCTAATGAACTTTTAAATTCTTCAGTGGACAAGGGAAAATACATACTATTTACTTTCAGCTTAATCAAAATATATATCTTTACTTTGAGAATATTTTAGGAAAATGTATGTTATATATTATACTTTATTTTTACTAACAGAAATAACTTTAAATAGTTATTTCATGTGATTATCTTGTTTTTGATTGTTTATTACTTTTATTGAGAATTCTATAGTCTATATTTTGACCATATTCTTTTCTCTTTTCTTAACACCTTCAAGATTTCCACCTGCTTCCACAACCACCTATATTTTATTCTCTTTTAAAAAACAAAACAAAAGCATCATTATCATCAACAAAGAAACAAAAAACATGGAATTGAAATTGTGTTGGCTGACTAGTCTTGAACATGAAGTCTGCCCTGGAGTGTGGTTGATATACTCAATGACACTCCATTGAAGAAAACTTGTTTTTCCTCTCCCAGCAGCTATCAACAGAAAATAGCTTCTTGCTTAGGGTTGGACGTTGTGTCCACTTCCTCCTCTCAGTGTTTGGATACAATCTGTGGATCTCTGTGCAGGTCTTGTTCATACTGTCACAGTCTCTGTGAGTTCATATGTACATCAGCCCTAAAGTGCCTGAAAAATCATGTTTCCTTGAAGTTGTCCAAGACCTCTGGCTCTTGCATTCTTTCTACCTCCTCTTCTTCATAGATTTCTGAGCCTTGAGGGGAGAGATGTGTTAAAGTCATCCTATTTAGGGCAGAGTGCTCCTTTGTCACTCACTATCTGAATGTTATCCAGTTGTGGGTCTCTGTGCTAATTGCCATCTACTACAGGATCTGCTTCTCTGACTAGGGACATTGTGCTTTGCCTCATTTTTTTTTTCAAAAAATGCAACTTTTGATATGCTAGAAGATCAGTGTGGACATTTTAAATTTTATAATGTTTATAGCTGCATATATAATTTCTACTCTTTTAAAATTATTTTTATTTAACACTTTAATTCCTACAATATATTTTGGTTATGTTTCCCCCTCACTTAGCTTTTCTCAGACCATAAGTTAGTTTATCCTCCTGATTTTTCTTCTTGAGCAGTTGATAATTAAATCAAAAGAGACTAAGTCATCAAAAACTAGCAACATATATTGAAGATTGGTTTATGCCTGCAGTGTTTCTGACACAGATGTGAAGTGTATATTGGGGGTGTGGTGTGAAATGGAAAACAAGAATGAATTTACCAAGGGCTTTGCTGAAACTATGTTTCATTGGCTTAGAGGTTTTCAAGGGGCTGAATGAATAAGCAAGTCCCGCTAGCCTTTCACTCTCATGACAAGCAGGAGGCTTGTTTTATTTAACATTTAAAAAGATGAAAGACAAAGTGGACAATATCATTGGCTCTTTAATTCTGTGAACTTTCTTTTTTTTAACATTATGACATTTCTTGTGATGTTTTATAACATATTTAGCAATCAGTGGAAACAGGTTCCTGGTGTTTGGTTTTATAGCATCATCAATTATGGTGCTCAAGAGCCAAACACATAAATTTCTCTATTATTGTCATAAATAAATTATGCATGTATAGTATTAGAGACATAAAAAAACTATAAACCACCTCTTTGCTCATTTTCCTCCTACTCTAGGAGTTTGTAATCATTTTTTTCTGTTTAATAATCAGCTGAAGAAGCCCAAATTTGGACCCAGCCCTAGGGATATTTAATAGATTAGGATATAGTACAATCTGCATTTTAATAAGCTCCCCAGAAAATTATGAAGCAGATGGCTAACAGGATGAGCTTCGAGATTTCTCTCACCTTCCTAATTCCTTAGAAATGCCTAAGGTAAAGGAATTTTCAAAATATTTTTAAAAGAGTTTAACTAGCATCTTTTTATGCAATTATTTTATAAAAGACAAAATACATGGACATAAAGCTTAATAAAAATTTCTCCTATGAAGAAACTGAATAGAATTCATTAAACATATTTATTAAGTGATGTAGAGATGACTAAGCAGGGCCATGGAAACATGAAGATAGGAGTTCCAATCCACAGAACTTGAAAAAATATCTGGTGTAATGGTGGTCTGCCTGTAATTCCAGAATTAGAAGGTGGAGGCAGGGTCACAGAGCAAGCTGATTAGGATAACTAGTCTTCCCTGTGAACTCTAGCTTTTATAAGAGACCTTTCCTTAATGAGCATGGTGGAAGAGCAATCAAGGATGATTAGTACATCCATATCAGGCTGCAACATGAACTCACGTGCACATAGGTGTGTCCACACATAAGTATATGTGAACATGCATGCTAGTATGCATGCACACCACGTATACACATACACACTTTAAATTGATAAATAAAAAAATGTTCAAAGGACTTAAAATGAAAAAGGTGTGATTCTGAACATTAAGATTATTGTAATGTAATGCTCTCAACACTGTCCCTTTTTGATCATGGAAAGCATTTTTTGTATGTTGCTTGCTATGGGGAGAGAGGTCCAAACAAATCCCACCAGATCCCAAGTTCAGAAGCAGAGAGCATGCCAGTAGGATTCTGGGAAGACTAAAACAACAGTTAGAACACACACACACACACACACACACACACACACACACACACACACTCACACCCATACCCATCCAAACTCAATAAAAATAATTATATATGAGAAGCTGAATGCCTCTCAGAACACAGGGAATAAAGAAAAGTGTGGTAATTGTAATAGGGGGTTGATATCATGTAAGCAAGGGATTAGAAACAAAGAATAAAAATTTAAGCTTTATCTCTGTATTTGTGTGTCTTGATTTATCAGGAAGTTAGAAATGAGGCAACCAAGGGAACTGTAGCTGTATCTCAGTAGTTGTACCTTCTGATGGTCAGATTATCTTATTTGATCAAGTTCCTTGAAAATACAAATTGGTCATTCCAACTATATAAGAAATAAGGTATCACATCACCTTCCCAATTGCTACACTTGCATATTAATGGAGGGCCTGCATTCTCAAAAGACATAGGATCATTATAATATTTGTACAGTAGTTTTGACATTCTACTCTCCAGCTGTCTTTTCAAAAGGATCATGGGAGTATAGATTCTGAAAGGGATATATGGCGTACCATTATTTGAGATGGGTAAGGGTCACTCTATTCCCATGAACATTGTCCCAGTTGATTAATATTTATAAAACTTCCTTATGCAATTTGATAACCAATTGTAGTGTTCTTGTCTGGCATAGAATATCTCTGTTTTAGCAGGTTACTTTTATGTATTTAGGAATACATATGTATATACATATACATATGTAACAACAATTAATGAAAAAAGAAGATATGCATCTGAAAGCGTTTTGGGAGAGTTTTGAGGAAGGAAATGGAAGGGGAAAATGATGTGATTGTGGTATAATATCAAAAAAGTAAAATAAATAATTTTTTAAATGCACAAGTGACTCTCCCTTTGTTATTAACTCCCTGATACACAGCATACAATAATAACAACAACAATAATAAACAACAATAATAATAACAACAATAATAAACAACAATAATAACAACAACAATAATGAAAAATTTCTATAAACTGTCTAGAATCTCACTGAATATTCTTTCCCCTGAAAAGGCAAGAACAAAGGAGAAACTCCTCCTTGGAAACAGGTAATTAACAATCACTTGAATTCTTTAGTGGAGGATCAAAAGCGATTGTGTTCTACCAGGAAGGCACAGCAGTTCCTGCAGTGGATGCCAAGCTGACCATAGGATCAAATGTTTTCATCTCGCCAGCAAACATATAGAATGGGCCTCAGAAGAATCAAACACTCCCTCAAGTAACACCTCACAATTGTGTTCCACTGGCACACATGTAGATTTTCTCTGCGAATGGTTACATCATTAAAATAAGCCTTAGTCTAAATCTAAGAAACAATACATACACAGAACTCATGTTGTTCAAGTAACTTTATATTACGGTTATTTCATCTGCTTCTGGTGCTTTTACCAAGCAGTGCTACTTGGTAGCGCAGGGTGTTCAAAATTTCATTCTTTAAGATTTCCCCACATTTGTCTCTTCTCTGAAATCTCTTTCTCTTTGGAAATTTTAACATACTTCTCTGGTTTTTCAAAGTATGGCACTTTGACGGATAGTATAATGAGTGTATAAGATCTTATTCATAGAAAAAAATCATTACAGTGAGAAATATGTCTTACACTTTTATACATATACTTTTATGAATATATGTACTTGCACAATATACATACATTTATAATAGATATAACATATAATATGTAATATATATAACCTCAAGAACAACCAAAGGGGCTGAATAATGGGGCACATACACAGTCAGGTATTCGCACATAATATATTGCTCAAATCCACAAGCTCAGTATTATATCTGATTTATAGAAAAGTAAAGAGAAAAAGATTTTTAGAAAGAATATCAGAATAAATTGAAGTTGCTTAAGTTGGCATTTAAAGCAACAACAACAGGCAATAATAATAATATCAGGCTGCAATTACCCATAGCCTACCATTGCTAACATTCAAGAACTCTTTTGTCTCTCTTATGAGTGATGTTTACTGTATTGCTTTCTGGCACACTGAAGACAAAGAGTGGCCATGCCATGCCATATATTTCCTACTTCTGAAGGCTTCCTACTGAGGTCAATTAAAATGTTCTGTGAATCTAGTGTTCAGAAACAAACACTGTCATAATTCTTCCACTCTCATGCAGGAGCAAAGCCAAGGGCAATGCTTCCTTTTCACTCTGGAAATTAATAAAATGGAAATCTATCAGCATTTAGAAAAGAACATATTAAATTATAATGATATTTACCCAAATTAGCATTCCTGTATAAGTAAAAAGAAATATAAACTCATAAAACCTACTTCCTTTAATTAATATATTTGTTTTTTAAAGATGTAGGAGAATTGAATTATATGTTATGGAAAAAATACTAATTTGATCTTATACAATAACACTATGGTGTCCTGTTTAGCTTTTGTCAACAAAACAAGTTAGAAATACCTGAGAAAACTCTCTTGAGAAAATAGTCCCACCAGATTGGATGTGGACACACCTATGAAACATTTTTTTGAGTAGTGCTTAATGTGGGAGGGGCCTTTAGGTGGTGGCTCTATCTGGCAGAAGAAGTACATTATGGTCTGATTTTGAAGGTCAGCAGTCCATCTTTTTAGTTCTTCCTGGTTTCTCTTTCCTGTTCTGCCAGAATGTGAACAGTCTCTGTCCCACACTCACACTGCCGTGAGCGGTCTACTCTGCCATGTCTTTTCTACCACAATGGACTAATATTCCTTTGAAACCATGGGTCTAAATCAATGGTTCAAAAATCTGTGAGTTGTGACCCTTTGGCAAACCCCTATCTGTAGCTGAAAGTCTTTCTGCGTCCCGCCTGGCCCGTGGTCAGGACAGATCTCTCTCACCCACCAGTCGCACAGCCTCCTGAAACTCACTCTGTAGCCCAGGCTGGCCTTGAACTCACAGAGATCCGCCTGCCTCTGCCTCCCCCCACTCCAGTGCTGGGATTAAAGGTGTGCGCCACCACTGCCAGGCTCTTTTGGAATAGTAGCTTTTATTTTCTCTTTAAAGACTTTATTTTTTAAAACTATCTATTTCTTTATATAACTGTCTATTCTTCTTTTCCTCTTTCTTTTAAGCCTACATACAAGTTTACTCACAGTGTAAACTGTTTAGAGGTTTATTTCATCTGAATCTGTTTTGTTTTTTTTTTTTTTTTTTTTGGTTTTTTGAGACAGGGTTTCTCTGTGTAGCTTTGCGCCTTTCCTGGAACTCACTTGGTAGCCCAGGCTGGCCTCGAACTCACAGAGATCCGCCTGGCTCTGCCTCCCGAGTGCTGGGATTAAAGGCGTGCACCACCACCGCCCGGCCTGAATCTGTTTTATTGTGAATCTATTGCTTTAAACTGCAGCATTACTAGGACTGAAATGGCAGCTTTGGCTGCTGGCTCCACTCACCTCAGCTTTCCATCATGGTGCTGGTATGTTTACCACCAGATCTGGCTCTGTGAGCCATGTCTACCACCAACTCTTGGAAGCAGTGGGTCTATGCCTCCATTAAAGCAACATGTAGCCCAGAAACTTTTTTTATTGTGTTTTATTTTTTTTGTCTGTACTAGCAAAGGCTAAATCTACCGCGCAGCATAATGTACAGCTTGGAGATGCCTCATTCCTGCCATGCTGCAGGTCAAGCCCGAATGCCATGCCATGAACCCGCCATAGAGTAGCCCAAGCCTAAAGCCAAGCTGCAGCTGACCTGAGAGAGACAGCTAGGAAGTTGTTTTTAGCTCCGTTTTAGAATCTTTTTTAAAAAAGCTTTCTTGGGTGTTAGGTGGAAGCTCTTGCCCCACGTTTTGGCACCATTTGTAGCTGAAAGTTTTTCTGTGTCCCGCCTGGCCCTCAGTCAGGACAAATCTCTCTCACCTGCCAGTCCCACAGCCACTGAGACCCAAATAAACACATAAAGGCTTATATTAATTAAAACCGCTTGACCATTAGCTCATGCCCACCACTGACTAGCTCTTACACTTAAGCTCAGCCCATTTTTTGTTAATCTATATGTTGCCACATGTTCCATGGCTTTACCTGTGTGCCATTACATGCTGCTCCCTGGATGGTGGGCTGGCATCTCCTGATTCAGCCTTCCCCTTCCCAGAATTCTTTTTGTCTGTTTATCCTGCCTATAATTTCTGCCTGGCTACTGGCCAATCAGCATTTTATTTATCAACCAATTAGAGCAACACATTCACAGCATAAAGAATATCCCACAGCATCTATCTCCAAAAATATTTACATTACAATTCATAACAGTAGTAAAATTACATTTATGAAATAGAAATGAAAATAATTTTATAGTTGGGGTCACCACAACATGAGCAACTTTATTAAAGCCTCAAAGCATTAGGGGGGTTGAGAACCACTGGTCTAAATGAACCTTTTACCCTTATTTTGTTTCAGTTAGGTATTTGATCCCATTGGTAAGGAAAGTAACAACAACAACAACAAAAATGTTATCTTAATTCAAAGTATTTTTATGGACACTCTGAGTTATAAAGGATGTCACAAAACTGAAAAGACCAGGGTACAGAGGGAAAGAACAGGACACATGGAATTAGTAACATCTGAGTATCACCATGACAAACTTGTCGTGATTTAATGAATTGAATACAGTATTAACCACATAGCTTAGCAATATTCTGGGACAATGTTATCAGTTTAATCCCTCTTCCACCACAGAGAACAGAATCCTTATGCAATTTTTAGCTTACACATTTTAATTGTCAGTAGATCATATATACAAAATTAGCTTCAAAAACCTATAAGTGTGTAATTTGCTAGAATATTGGCACATGGTATACAAAAAGCCTACACAAAGAAACCCTATCTCGAAAAACAAAACAGAAAAAAAAAACGGAAAGAAAAGAAAAGAAACTTGGAATTCCCTGGTACAAAAATGCTTACAGTTATAGTGGAGTAAAAGAAAAGGTAATTAAAGCAAAAACATAGCTGAAAATTGATCTATTTTATTCTTGGAAATGTTTTTATTTTTTAACAATTTTTAGTTTGAGAAACAAAGACTATCACTTTGTACATAAAAAAGTAACTACATATAATTATATATTTAGAATGCCTTGAAAATATGTATGTACCAATTTTGTGAAAAATTTATTCTTTTGCAATATGAAAATACCTTCATGGTACACAGAACATTTTCTCTGAAGATATAAAATACACTTTTCCAAAAGAAAGTAAAACGTTTTCCTGCCATATATACACACATATTACACACACACATTTATGCATTTTACCTAAAAATGCAGCTGTTCTTGCTTCTGCCTTTAACACAATCATTTAGATTTTGATTGAGTTCTGTCATATAGAAAGATCACACTGTCCGTTTGACTTTAGGCAACAAAGAAATTGTACTGATGCCTCTGGCATTTTATTTTCTACAAGGTCAGAGTGTACTCTGTGTGAAGGAAGACAAGAAAAATGGTTACCAAATGCTATCTGTTCTGAAAGAACATGAGAGGAGCTGTATATGATTAGATTTTGCATTAACCTCTCTAATTTCACTACAAAATTCTCCCTGTCTAGAAGTAAAATTATCTCATTGAAAATAAAGGTCAAATGATAAATTCTCTGATCATTACATAGCAAATAGTACAGTTTAAATATTATGCAATGTGACTAAGCTTTTGAGATTTCATTTTGGGAGAACATAAGAGTAAAAATGAGAGGTAAGCCAGGCGGTGGTGGTGCACGCCTTTAATCCCAGCACTTGGGAGGCAGAGCCAGGCGGATCTCTGTGAGTTCAAGGCCAGCCTGGTCTCCAAAGCGAGTTCCAGGAAAGGCGCAAAGCTACACAGAGAAACCCTGTCTCGAAAAAAACCAAAAAAAAAAAAAAAAAAAAAGAGAGAGGTAAGCAATACATGGTTTATATAAGAGAGAAACATGAAGTAATATGTAATATTTGAATATATTAAATATATATAATGAATAAGGAAAAATTACTATAATGAATATAATGATAAAAATACAGCATTTAATAAAGAACTTGTTTGTCAGTAAGATAGGGTATGAAAAAATGTAAAGTTGTAAGAATGGTTTTGCTAAAGGATGTTGAAGACAACATTAAATATTGGAAATATATGGACAGTGTTGAATTTGCTGTGAACTCCACTATAAGAAATCCAGGCTGATCAGGAAAGTCGTCTATATTCAGGACAAATCACCCATCATAGACAGAGTCTTTGGAAGAATGGAGTCAAGAATTCAAGGACATACAGCAATGTAATTTTATATCATCCTCTAGAGACATAGTTGCTGTAGGGGGATCATTATCATTGACTTATGTGTTAGACATGTTTATTGATGGGTAATTGTTCCATACTAGGAGTAGCAAGCAGATTCCAGGTGTCCTGCCTTGAAAACATGTTTAAAAAAGCTAGTCGTCGCCTGATCAAATAAACTAATAAGCATTCGGAGCTATTCATTATCACGGGCATAGAACAATCATATTTTCACACAAATTTGTAAAGACATAAAAAGTAATAGCTTTGTAAGATAATTATTCTTTAATAACACTGCATTTCATATCTCCCTTAGTGTAATGAGTAGAAAAATAAAATCCAGAAAAATATGAGGCATTAATATGAATACACTCCTACTTAAGAAACATTTGTAAACATGGTTACATTTTAAAATATTAGGGGGCTGGAGAGGTGGTTCAGAGGTTAAGAGCACTAGCTGCTCTTCCAGAGGTCATGAGTTCAATTCCTAGCAACCACATGGTGGCTCACAACCTTCTGTAATGAGATTGGGTGTCTTCTTCTGGTGTTCAGGTACATTCAAGCAAGCAGAACATTGTGTATAGATAATAAATAAATAAATCTTTTTAAAAAATAAAATAATATAAAATAAAATATTGGGGCTTAGTTTTCTAGACAGACATTATATAAAATTGAATGGATTTTTTTGTGGTCAAATAGAAGACAGAACAAGACAAGTAGAAGCCCATAACATGGTACAGGCAGAGATGTGAGGTTACCCAGTAAACAAAGGACTCCAGGTGATGTCAGAATTTTGGAAGAAGCAGAGAGGTATTGTTCTTGAACCTTCAGTGGGTGTGAAGCCTGAGGAAAACTTGATTTTGAAATATGTGCCCCAAGAATGTGAGAAAATAATTTCTCCTAATTTTAAACCTATAGGTTTGTAAAAATTTGACAAGGTGGCTAGAGGACATTACTATAGTTACTAATAATAAACCTTTTATATTTTAATCTATTTATTTGTAAATAAGTCTTCATGTATGGAATAGTATAGAAGTCCTTTCATTAAACATACTTTTCATTTTTTATTTATTGCTGCAAATCCTAATCAAATCAAAGCAGCTTAGCATTCATGGTCCCTTGAGTCAAGCCAGGATGAATCACACATCTACAAACGTTTACATTCACCAAAATATTTTACTTCCCTTAAAGTTGTATAGATGTCATACTAAAGGAGAGACAATTAACAGCAATTACTTCAGGCAATTTCGCTGCAGTTGCAACTAAAATATTCTATCATTTTGCTAATGTATTTGACGCACTAAGAAGAATGTAAAAAAATTCTCCATGAACCAGGAGATTAAGCAGAAGTTATAGAGAATCTGATGGACAAATCACTGCCTATAGTTCCCTCAAAAAAACCTCAGAGCAAATTATACATTCTTATAATTTCTGGATTTATGTGCCAAATAGCAAGCATTTGCAGTGTAGAGAAGGAGATATCTGCAATTTGCACAATAAAAGACAGAGAAAGTTCTTTACTTCACATTTGTGACTATAAAATATAACATCATTTGAATGCTAGCTAAAGAAGAAGCATTTTTCAAAATGATCCTTTTATGAGCTTTTTTATGATTATTTGTATAAATTGTATCAAATTGTAATGATGTTTTTGTCAATAAATCCAAACATTTTAACTTTATATGCATATATATATATATGTTAGTAGTGTGAATATAATTTGATAAATTAACTCATTTTTATATATTATCATATTTCAACTGCAGAAAACATGCAAGTTGTTTCATATTTTCACCAGAAATATAGCATTTGGAATTAAGGAATGTTTAAAAACATATTGGAAACTGTAAATTGCTTAAGGAATAACCAATACTTCTTTTTAACTGCATTTTAGTGTAAGATAAATTAATCATTTTTTCCTATTCTTCAAGCCTAGAATGGGTTGAGAGACAGAGAAAGAGAGATACAATCTTAGGGTTAAGTGTGGTCACCATAAAGGAAGTTGGAGACATTTTCTTGGAAATTGTTCAAAATATCCTTCTTACATTCTTTTGCATGCCCCATGACTGAAATCTTCCAAATGGTGTCAAGTAAAGTAGCAAAGTCCCACAAGTGATATGGATACGGTCTGTCATAGTTAAAGGAGATAAATTCAATATGGATGAGGTCTGTCATAGTGGGAAGAAATGAACCTAATATGGATAAGGTCTGTCATAGTGGGAAGAAATGAACCGAATATATATGAATAAGGCCTGTCATAGTGGGAAGAGATGAGCCTAGTACAGATAAGGTCTGTCATAGTGAGAGCAGACAAAGAAGCAATTCAACCTGTAGAAACACAATCAGTGACCCAGAGAGAGAAGTGCAAACTTGATTTAAATATTTATTCATGAATCTGTTTCTCTCACTTAGTCCACAAGAGAAATTTTCTCTTTTCTGGGTAGAGAAAAGAAAAGTAAAATGGACAGAGAAACACTAGATGTGTCGTATAGAACATATTCTAATAATTTAATAACAAAAACAGCATGATGAACAGTGGGTGAATACAAAAAGATCTATAACATTACAGCATGTCAAAAATGTGTGTGTGGATGGGGGGGTGGCATTAAAGAGTTAAAAATTATAAAAAAATGTTAAAAAAATTTACTAGAGAATGACTTATCTTTAATTAAATGTTTATTTTAGTATGTAAGCATTTGGATTTTTTGTTGTTGTGTGTTTGTTTGCTGTTCTCCATCTCGGGGAAGACTATTGGTTGGGAGAATATTAATTGACTTCTTTGAGTAGCGAATATGATTTTCTAGGGACTGAACTTCAACAATGTCCACGAGAGGTTAATCAATCATGTGGTGGCTCATGAACCTGGCAGCAAAGCATATGACGTCTGTTTGCTAATAAAGTCCAGGTGCTGTAGAACTCATGTGCTTTTCCAAAGGATTTATTTTTATAGTTTCTTTAATACCATGTCAAATTATCTAAATACATTTTTATCTTTAAGGAAGACAAAACTCCTCAAAGATCCTTGAGCTGAATGTCCCCCTGTTACTTAGCTCAGTTTACCAAAACAGAGGCAGAGATACCACAGCCCAAAGTGGCAGTTCTACCCCTTTATGTCTGGTTACTTTGTCATGTAGAAGTGAACCCTAGGGGTTGGTATTTGGGAAGTCAGTTTGGACAATGAACAGACTACTACAGGAGAGGCAGAAAGATAATACATAAGTTCATGCATATCATGACATTTCATCAATGCTAGGCCCACTGATCATCTTTTTCAATTCAGGCATTTTAAATTTTTTTTTTGTAGCATTGTGCATTAATCATACTGTTTGTCAAATGTATCTAAAACAAGCTTTCTACCATTGAGCTACAATCTCAGCCCCAAGACAGATCTTAGTAATTTGACACTTTGTGCATGCATAGACAGTAATATAAAGTTGAGCCAATTAGAGAGTAATATAAAGTTGAAGCCATTCAAGTGCATCCTCTCTACACCTCATTTATATCTTAATAAACATGATTTAAAAAGTACATCCTGCCAGCTTCAATTAATATTAGCAAAATGAGAGATATTGACCTCCGTTTTGATGGTACAGAATATTGCGTACATGTGCTAATTAGTTTGTCAACTTGACACAGAATTGAGTTACCTGGGCAGATGGAACTACAAATGTAGAATTGCCTCCATCAGATTGGCATGTTGTCATGTCTGTTGGAGCATTTGATTGATTCATGATTTACCTTAACTGACTTGGCAGGTGGTCTTGAGTTATGTAATAAAGAAGGATGAATAAGCCATATAGAGCAAGCCAGTAAGTAATATTCTCATAACAGGCTTTTCCTTTGAGCCACCAACCAGCTCCCAAATCATGATACAGAGACTTAATATTAGTTATGAATGCTCAGCTTTAGCTTAGCTCTTATTTTAATCTGTTTCTATTTATCTACATTTTTACCTCATGGCTTTTTACCGTTCTTTTTGTATGTCCTATTTTCCTGCTTCTCTTGTCTGGCTGGCTGGCGGCTGCCTGGCTTCTGACCCCAGGTATGTCCCTTTCTTTCCCCTTTGGTCTCTTTGTTCTTCTTCTCTCTCAAGCCTAAATTTCCCCTCATACTTATTCTCTCTGCCTACCAACCCTGACTATTCCTCTCTCCCTAGCTATTGGCCATTCAGCTTTTCATTAGACCAACTGAGTGGCTTAGGTAGGCAAGGCGAAATAGCAAGACATTTTTTCATTAATTAAACAAATTCAATATAAACAAATATAACATGTCTTTGCCTAGTTAAAAATAATATTCCACAACAGTCTCTGCTTCAGTTCTTGCCTTTACTTACCTTGATGATGGACTGTCACCTGATAGCCAAATAAACCTTTCTGTCCCCCAAGTTGCTTTTGTTCATGATTTTAGTTCAGAAACAGAAACCTAACTAGAAAAATGTTATTTACAGTTTTAATGTAAGTTACTAATGCTGGCATGTCTAATTTTGTATCTCTTATCAATTTTCACTGTTCTGTCAAAGAACCTATAGCATTTATCATAATTTAAATCCAGGGTCTGCATCTAAATTTTATCCCTCATTCTCCATTTTGATTAAGCACTGTTCACTCTATGGAATGATGGCACAATTTTAAGAAAACCTGTGACCATTATTGCCACAAATACTGATGTTTATCTCCTCTGAACAAATCGTATTCCAATGTAATGTGTTCCAGTCATGTGAAATATGGAAGAAAACAGAACGTATTTAAAATCAACTTTTAAGAATATTCTCATGAATTGTTAGAGTTTAATAAATAAATCATCAAATAGGAGTTTACGTGGCAAGAGATTAGTCAAATATTCTATTATGGTCTAGAGACATAAAGCATTGATTGAAAAGTATGGGAGGGCTGGGAGGTAGCAGCAAAGACCAGGTTCCCTTTAATATGTGTTTGTCACAAAGTTGAGTGAGACAGTAGGTAAAGGACATACATTAGCTGAGAGACTGGGGAAAAGAGAAATCACTTTTAAAAAATTAAGAATGAATCATGTACAATGTACTATTGACAAATTCTACAGCTCCAATTAGCATTCTGGTGTGGGAGAAGAATTCAATACGGACAACTTTGTGAAATGCTAAAATCTGAGAGAGAGCCCGGATGATTACAAAATTACCATAGAATTAACTGAAAATAGTTAGAAACATATTTCTGTAATAGTCCAGACTGGAATTCTTTCTAAAATATAAAAATAATGTCATTTTTCCCATAAAGTGCTCTGGCAGAAATTCAGAATTTGACGGAGCTTAAGACTGAATAAATGACCTCAGGATATCAGATTGCTGACCTCCAGAGAAAGAGGGTTTTTTTTTTTTATTCTGATCAAAGGCTACAGGCAGCTCAATTCCATAAGCTATTTGTAGGACTCTGAGAATATGCACGAGTGATTCAAGTTCACAGTTCTTTTTCCTTTGAGACCCCATCTGTTGTTACCACAAGTTCTATTAGGTCTACTGCTGTCTGATCTCATCAGTGGATGGTAAAGTCCCAAACAGCATGTTCATCAAAGAAGCATTTGAAGATTAGGACAGGTAGTGTTCCACCTCAGTAGCAGTGGTAGTTAGTTGCATCCATCTCAGATCTCAGTGTATACTTATTGATCACAGATGATGCAGGTCCACAAAAACTTCATGGCAACTGCAGGGACTATAAATATAATCTAAATAAGTACAATTTAAAAACTTTGAATGCAAATTTAATTAATAAAATGTTATTTCTAAGTAAGAAGGTGTTTAACAACTCCAAATGAAACTGGGATAAAGATATTGCACTCTAATAGATGAACATGAAAATATTTTGACTAGAAGGAGAAATCATTCTTCAGAATCACTTTGACAGTCAGATATCTGTAACAATGCTTAATATGTTCCCATATATAATCTTCTCATGTAAGAGTAGATAATCGTCTTATACCTGAATGCATCCATTTAAAAGAGGAATAAGAAGTCAAGGGTGGCAGAAATCAACAACTTGCACATGGTCAACAGTACCAAAACTCTCCAAGGAATTTCAGCAGAAAGATGTTTCCTGCAATATGTATATGTGAAAGAGAAAACTCCCTCGAAGAGGATGCCTTGCTGCCCTCCTAAAGTCTGTTTAGCAAGTTATTGTTCAACTTAATCCAGAAAGGGGTGGAAGTTGAACCCTGCAACACAAAATGACAGAATCTATGAGTAATTGTGAAGTGAGAGACAATAGAGTGTAAGAGTGCCTGAGCATAGCACATAACAGACAACAGGAAGACTGAGAGCTGTGATAACTTCTGACTAATGTACAACCGAGTGTTGAGATGTATTATATTGGTCACTGGTAGAGTTAAGAAAAACAATGGGTTTTAATTGGTTTATTTAATTTTATGTGTAAGTGTGAGTGTGTGCTATATGCATGTCCACTACATACAGAAGTGGTCCCTGAGGAGACCAGAAGAGGGTATTGGAACCCTTCAAGTACAGTCAACGGTTGTGAGCCACAGTGTGGGTGTTGGGAACTGAACCCAGGTCCTCTGCAAGAGAGCAGCATGTGCTCTTACTCTGTAATCCTCTAAATTACATTTTAGAAAATGAATGTTAATACCAATAGTTACAATTATGTTTTGATATTAAAAGCATTCACACAGTATGTTTTTAATACTAAAACTCATTTTTGTTTTATTTTTTTATTAAGAATTTTTTATTCATTTTACATACCAACCACATATCCCTTCTCTTCCCTTCTCCTGCCCCTCTCCCAGCCTTCCTCCCTCCAACACACCCCTAATTCCCTCCTCTGAAAAAGTAAGGCCTTCCATAGGGAGTCAGCAAAGAGTGGTACATTCAGTTGAGGCAGGTCCAAGCTCCTCCCCCTGCATCAAGGCTGTGTAAGGTGTTCCACCATAAGTAGTGGGCTCCAAAGAGCCAGCTCATGCACCAGGGATAGCTGCTGATCCTACTGCCAGGGAGCTCCTTAAGCAGATCATGTTATACAACTGCTTGATATGCACAGGGCCTAGTCCAGTCCCATGAAGGCTCTACAGCTGTTGGTCTAAAGTTCATGAGTTCCCACTAGCTTGGTTCAATTGTCTCTGTAGGTTTCCCTCTCATGATCTTGATGTAACAGATTACTAAAATAATTAATTTAACTTTTAGAGCAATATATATATATATATATATATATATATATATATAAAAAAAAAAAACAGAATTTTTCAAAGATGTATGATTGGTTTTTCATTATTCAAATAAGCAATCCACCTACTCAATTCTCCTACCTTCAAACAGATAAAATTTGTTAACAATATTGGATTTGACATCTCAATTCATGCTATCTACATGTCAGTATTATTTATGCATAGATTTGGAAGACTGTCTAACCATAATCATTATGGAAAACAGTTTATGGATGCTTAGTTCTTCCAACTCATCACATCCCAACAGAAAGTCATAGATCCCTGCACAATTCATCTTATGAGCAGTCAGCAGGTGGCAATTGATTGCAACACTAATTCACTATGCACTCTTTGAACATACTACCATCAAATTTAATTCCTTGGTCCATCAAACTTTTTAACATCTATACTTAAAACCCAAGTTCTACTCTTCATTTAACAGTTTAAAATTTTTAACCACACCTTTATAGTTTTGAATCACAATAGGCTATTTAACTTTGTTCTTATGATAATGTTGAAAAATATCCCACCGTCTTTGATTTAGAGCTTTTGGCAGATAATGTCAAATGAATTTTAAACAATAAGTACATACAGAAGATATTCTCAAGTGTCTAGTGCCAAAAAACATGAGTGATGGGAATATTGAGCTTCCCCTTTCCCATCATTTAGCACAAAAATAAACCTAAAAATGTTTGATGTCTATCATTGCCACTTAAGACAATTCTTTTTTTTCTAAAACAAATACTGAACTGAATATGCTGAGTTCGGATATTAGGATCATCTGTAACATGTTGATTGTGTCCACTGTCTATATCCATTTAGATATACAACTAGTACTAGGTACTCTCATTTGGTTGATCAATGAATGTGTTGCTGGCTTTAAAGGATCACTATTGAGTTGCATCTGTATTTTATCTTTGAGAAATTTCTCACTGTCTTAAGTCTGAAAGTAGCAACAGTTTGTATCTCAATGCCATTACTGACAGAAATGCTTCCTGACTTGATAGATATTAGTCATTTTTTGTTTAAATGTAATAGAAAAAACTTAAAATATACTAAAATATTTTTAAAGTTGTCTCTGTTTGCAGTTTCTTTTCAGGATTCACCCATGCTGACATATTTGACAGTCATGACCTTCACTTTTCATCATCAGCACAATGTGCAGAAAGAAATCTACTTCAATAAAGTGCTGTGAAGGTCATATTAGACTGCATCTGAGGATGCTTAACATAGAATAGAGATTATACTTAGCAAACAGTAAATTTTTGAATTGTGATCTCTTGAAGTGATATATCATAGTGTCTATGCATGTTTATTGGTTTTCTTTCATTGGTTATTCTTCAAACATCATAGGAGAGGATTATCATTTAACTTCTTTGTCAAATCATCACAATTAATGTTAATATAGTCCTCTTGTTTTTCTGCAAACAAGGTTGCTTTATTGTGCTTATTTCTAGTAATTGTCTATATAAGAACGGTATATTACAGATTCCAATGTACAATATTCTAGTCATGCTAGTTTACATTTAATTTTTAAAATAAGCTATTTGCTATAGGGTATCATGAGACAAAGTGTAGCAAAGAATTGGAGAACTGTGATATGAAATATTCTGAGGATACAGATATACAATATATTGCACAACAGACATCATTAGAAAAGTTGTCCATCTATCTAGTAACCTAATCCTAATAGATAAAATTTATAAATTATATATTTCAATTATAAAATTGGCACTAAAACTATACATTATTCATATATATATATATGTATATATATATATATGCAGACATCGTGGAATGGAATATTCTACACATCAAAGTGTTCCTGGCCACATACTACATATTAATTTTTATAACATGTGTTTGTCTTGTTTGTAAGGCATTGCTAAATTTCAGAAAGGACAAGTTACATCACTAGTCAACATTCTGCTAAGGGGCATTTATGTTGTCTTGTGCGTTCTGCTATCCCAACAATATTTCTTTAATTGTTGAGTAAGAAATCTGCATTTTTCATGAGAATGAAATTCCAGAACTTGAGAGTTTGGGGGACAAAAACTTTCATTTGTGCCAAGTATTTTATCTCCTCTGGTCTTTACTAAATCTGTATTATTTTCTCCCAGATGAAAATAAGTAAGAATATTTGTCACATCATAGTTTGAACACAACAACTGATTATCAGGCAAGCTTCCCTTGGATTTGTTGTGTCTTACCCACTTAAGCCTAGACTTCAGTCAAGTTAGTGATGCTCAGATTCGGTGGAAGGAGGGTATGTTCAGCCACCTGACCAATCCTGGTCCCCTGCTGAGTTCTGGACATCTTCTAGAAAGAAGAGCTAGGACATAGGCTTCCCATCACACTCCCACTATCTTCTCTGCAATGCATGCTTTGGAATTCCCCCTTGAACTCTGAGGACAGCTATTCCCTAAGAATGGTAACATCAAGAGCTGGTAACGGCTAGAACCTGAGGGTCCATCACTGAGTAGAACTGTACCCATACTCACAAATTGTATATTCCCCAGATCTTCATGGAAAAGGGAAAAGAAAATCATCAATTTTGTTTCAGTGTTTACTGAGTCTATCTTCTGCTACAAAGTCAAATATTAAGAAATATCCAACTGTAGAAAAGTTTGCAAACGTGTGAGAATACAATCCTGCTCTATTTCTATGCTGTTACTAACTACTGTTGGCATCAACACGACTTTTCTCCATGTGTAGGTGATTTCTCCTAATGTTAGTTAGCAGTTCCTTATTTTGCACATTTCTGCTATCTTTTGCCTTCTGCATCATTATTCAGAGACTGCTGCATCCCAAGGGTGTTAACACTTTCTTTTTCTACTGTGATAGCTTTATCTAATTTTCTGTTGGTTTTATTTTGTGACTTAGGAGTTTTTCCAATTTAAGAAGAAAAGTGATTTTTCTCTTGTTCCTTTTAAAGTTCTCAATTTGCATTTTGGGTTAGTCTAAATGAAGTTGTTTGTGTGACTGATGAGAAAATGGTGATACTAGAGAATCTCGTGTAGGGTCTTTTTGTCTTTGACTTTGCTTTTTTCTTTTCCCATTCTTCTTCTAAGTTGGGTCTCCTTATGTGATATGTAATAGTAAAATGTTGATCTATATTGGCAATGGGGATGCCTTGTAAGACCCATAATACAATCTTTCTTATTTTTATTAGAAATCCTGTGATTCAGCCTATGATGTGATTGATTTTCTACAATGTCATGAGGAGAAGGATATGAATGAAATTATTGGACAGGGTCTGGAGAGATGGCTCAGCAGTTAAGAGCACTGATTGCTCTTCCAGAGGTCTGGAGTTAAATTCCTAGCACCTGAATGGCAGGTCACAACCCTCTGTAATCACAGCATCAGGGCATCCAATGGCTACTTTGGGCATTGGCAGGATATGTACACAAGTGGTACAGCAGAACACCTGCCTACATAAAGTAAATAAATAAATCCCAGTTTTAAAATTGCTGAACACCTTTTCAAAGATCTCACAATACTTATTCTGGATGTATTAATGATTGAAGAACAAGCTCTAGAGGTGAATGGGGAGCATATTTAGCCTTCCTTAGCCACTCTGCAACAATAGGAACACAGAATATGTCAGCAAAATGAGTCTCATGTTTTAATTTTATCTAGTTTATAGTTGCCTTTATGGAAGTTCCTGAGGGTACAAGGTCTAGTATGTGAATGTGTAGTGTTTGAGAACTTAGAATTGTTCCTAAAATTTCAACTGCCTGGTGTCAATGTGGCTTTTGATCTGTAGAAATCAATCCTATCACCTACGGTTGGGATACAGCATGAAAATTCAGACTGAAACAACACTGTACATAACTGATTTGTGTTAAGTATCAATTTTTATTATGTCAAGCATAGATATATGTATGTGCATGTATGAACACACACATTGTCTTTGATGGTAAATATGATAAGCTTAGATATTTGAAGATTTCCATTTTTTCAGACAAAATCTCCTGATTCAAAATTTAATTAACTACAATCGAGGGTCCAAATCACTTCCTTTTAGGGGAACAGAGGAAGTCCTGAGTGTATGTGTGGTGTTGAAATGGGCACAGCCATGTCAAGGATGCCAATGCCTCAGATCCATAAAAATGGCAAAACCTTTCCCAAGTGAGGCTCAGCAGCATGGCAAAGCTTTCCTCTGGTCCAAACAAGAGTGCTTGTGAATGACTGAGCAATGTGTTTAAAAAAAAAAAACTAGCAACCACAGCTCCCTCCTTCCCAGATGATGACAACCAAAGCCTGCTCCCCTGCAGAGATCGCTCACCTAGGCTTGCCCATAATAAAAGTGTTGAATTTCTGTGTAGCATAGTAAGCGCCCTTCATTAGAACAAGCATAGCCCACCTATCCCAGCTTTTCTTTATGTGTCCATATGTCTGTCCTTGCTTCGTTCCCATGGCTCCAGTTAGGTCTCAGGGCCAAGCCTTCCAGGATGCTTGAAATCTGTTTTAAAATATGAGCGGTTTGCTGCTTGTTTTCATTTATAGAAAAAAAGTAAAAATCAACATAAGTAATAAACACAGAAGACAATATGAAAGCAGAATGGATTTGTAACCTAAATGCTTATTACTTGATCACACAGGAAAAACAGCTTGTTGGTTTTTGTTCAGTGTCTTTACATGGTGGCAAAACATTATTTCAGTCCAAATATAGATAGCTATAACTCCTTTTGCTAAACAAACAGACACAATTGTTGGAATCTCTACCACATATGTAAGGAAAATCAGAGAATCTCAGTTATCATCATAATTTATTACCTAGAGACACAGGTTCATATAAGTATAGCCACTCACAAGCCAAACTCAAGCCTGGCTACTGACAAAGGTGTTGTTACTTTGTCTGACTATGGAAAAGATTCTCAGGCATGGGAAAATCCACTATTCATGTTGCTGTCACTAATTAACCATTAAAAATTACATTTTTTCATTTTAAATAATTTTATATACTATTTCCCTCACAAACATTTACTGCATCCTTCTGTCTCATTAAAAAAACAATTATTTGCTGAGTATTAAATAGTATTTTTGCTGAGCCTGTTTTTTAACTTAATTATGTACAATAAGATTGGTATTGAATTCTGCTTTTTTAATTAGCAGGTGCACATGGGCAAAGCATACACACCTTTAGTTTACTGTTTAATTATCTCACTTTCACCCTTGTTATGGACCTAGCTAGACAATGAGCCCCAATAGCCCTAAAATAATAACATCCAGCAGGCATGACTCACCAAGGCTGTCCCTGACAGATGGAGGAGTGTCCTAATTAGAGCCCTGTGGTCACTTCCTTTCCCAGCTCAGCTTTACGTGTCTTCAGGACACTGTCAACATGGAGTGAAATATTGTTCCCTAGATGCAGCCAGGTGGAGATTTCTGCCTTGTCTTCTAGGATGTACTTCTGAGCTAAATCTCACTTTAAAACTAACTCAAGAGAGAAAGACTGCTGGCCAGCTTGATTCCATTACAGCCAGGCTGGGGCTGGAATCCACTAGGGCCTTCTCTGTGTCATCCACCAGCTAGCAGCTGTTGAGAGCATTCAACGCAAAGAAAGGACTCCAACTCAGGCAGGGGAGCACCGTGAAGGGAAATCCTGTGTACCTACCAGTTCAGGCATGAGCTGTGCATGCATATCTGTGGCAGAATGATCATTGCCCTCTATGGAGACTCTGCCTTAATTCCACCAGGTCTAGTACAAGGACAAGTGCAGTGCTCACTGAGATTCATTACCTCCTGTCCTAGTCAAGACAGACACCTAGTCTGTCTGTTTCCACACTCACACACTCCTCTGCTTCTGATGATTTTGATCCCTGCGCTTATGCTGAATACATGTCATTAAGGACTTCCCTGGCTCTTTGAGCTTTTTGTCAGACATTGTAACAGGTGCCATTAAATAGAAAACACTGGATGCAGTTAACATCTGGCTCTCCTTGAACTACTTACAGTAACACGAATTGCTAAATGGTCTTACTAGTAAATAAAAAAAAAAAAAGAAAAGAAAAAAAAAAACCCAGAGCCAGATATTCAGGTGAAAGCTGAAAGATCAGAGAAACAGAACAAGCCAGCCACATTCTTATCTCTAAGAAATCCTTAGCCCCAAGAGAGATATTTCCTCTTTACTCATGCCTTATATACCTTTCTGTGCCTTGCCATCTTCCTTCCTTCCTAGGGCTGGGATTAAAGGCGTGTGCCACCACACCTGACTCTGTTCCCAGTGTGGCCTTGAACTCATAGAGATCCACATGGATTAAAAGTGTGTGCTACCACAGTCTGACCTCTATGTTTAATATAGTGGGTGTCTTTGTCCTCTGAACCCCAGGCAAGCTTTATTGGGGTACACAATATATCACCACAACTTACTCTAGAGTGACCATCCATCTCTCTCTGTTGGGTCAGGTGGTTCTTTTCTCTGAATCCTCTTCTTGCCATGCCAGCATTTCCACCCAACCTATGCATTACCTCTTCCTCCTCCAAAGAACCTCCCAGCAACCTGCTTCTTTTATGTGAATTCACTCTCCAAATGGAAAGACTTAAGTCTCTACCTAGGACTTTAAAAATGAAACTCTGAAAATGCTATTCTATGTTCCATTAAATAAAGGATTCAGTGGAGAGGAGTGGGCAGTGATAAGGACACAGAGTTTGTCTATTTTAAATGCAGATATTAATTGGTAAGTGCCCCCTTGCCACCTGATGTTTGGGAAGGGGATGAAAAAGGCAGCCAGAATGCCTAAAGCATTGGGACCTAGCAGAGCCAGCAGAGAGTGGATGTAACAAGGCACCTTTGTATGTGTATCTCTCTACACTAATTGTGTTCAGATTTGATGACCAGATGCAGAGAAGCTTGTGCTGTGTTTTCTAACAAGTTCGTGTTTATGGGTCTCTGCAAAATAACATTTAGAACCTGCAGCTGTAAAACTTGCAGCTGTGGGGTATCTTTGCTGCCTTTGGGTGCTTCCCAAAGAGGAAGGGGCAGCAGCAGCAACAGTCATCTTGGAACTCTATTCCAGTGCCCCCACCCTCCACGAATGTTCAAATGCAGGACACATGGGGCATAGTTTCTTTGCAGTAATTGGGATAGATTCAGAATTGGGATTCTGCATGCAAACTCCCCTCCTTGGGTTATCCATACCATCTGTTTGATGCAATGGACATTGACAGAGCAGCTCATCTGAGAACGAAACGTAATTCATTCTCCAAGTTAAATCTAGCAGCAAGTTGGCAAGATTCTGTTGCACTCCTTAGCTGTTTCTTGAGGCAAGAAAAAGGGGGCACAGTGGAAGGGGGGTTACAGTTGCCTCCAACCAATCTTGGAAATGCAACAAGCATTTGTTTGATGGAAAGAAAAAACAGATCTAATTGAGAGAAGAATGTGCTTTGAACAGTCACAGATCCACAAAGATTTTTAAATATAACTCTTTTGAGCAGAATTTCATGGAAAAAGTTACATAAATCTATGAAAGCATATACACATAAGTAGATGAACATATATATATGTATATGTATATATATGTGAATATATGGATATGCACTGTGTGAGTCTCTCTTAGTATGTATATATGTTTGTATGTGATTATATGTGTGTGTATGATTGTGTGTGTATGTGTGTGGATATATAGAATTACACTTTCTTGGAAATTTCTGGAAATCTATGCTTTGAAAGATAAAAACAATTTGGGGATTAATTATGATATTATTAATCATATAAAATAGTACTCTATTTTTATATTAATTAATTATATTAATCTAGTATTATTTGCCTTTTCCTTAAATCTCTCATTGGTTTAATTTCTACCCTTGTACCCTTGTAGCTATCCCTTTAAGAGATAACCAGAACTTTTTACAACCTACAGCTGTTGTCAGTCACCAATTAAGCTAACCAAGTCTTTCCAGGTGTGACCCTTATCAGAATACTTATCCCTGAGAGTTTGCTTTGTAGGCTTTACTAACAAGATGCTAATGAATGGATATATACACATATATATGTGTATATATACGTATATATGTATACATATATATATATATATGCTTGGAAAGTTGTAATAGGTAGTAGACTAAAGATGTAGAAGAATAAAAATGAGAAGAAAAAAAAAGATGAAGAAGAATCTAAGAAGAATTAGAATAGGAAAAGAGAAATAGAGCTAAGAAAATATAGACAATTAGAATAAGAGAATCAGAAATAAGGACACAACAATAAATAGCACATAGAATGAAAATCATATGCTTGTGTGTATGATGTTATGAGAGAAATCTTTCACTTTTTCTTTGCTTCTGGAAGCATTTCTCGGAGGACCTTGGGTGGGGGGCGCTGAGCGTTAGTACCTCACCTCTACATTTCTGGTCCTTTTAAGATTGATTTCTCTAATGCTCTTTGGACAAAGTATGCAGTGTCTTCAGCAACAGGATCTTATCATGCAGTTGAATGACCTAGGGACCTAGGACAATGGCAATACTCTGGCTTGTTTTGAAGACCCATAGGAATCCTTAAACAATAATGCATAGAGAGGTATCCCATGCCTTGTAGTATGGTTTTCATTCACACAGAGAGGGTATACAACTATCTGTATTCCCGTGTCTGTATTATATCACTTAGCTTAATGTCCTTCAGTTCTACCCATTCATGTTGCAGATGAAATTCCCCTTCACAAAAGCTGTGCAATGTTTTGCAGTGTATATATGCCACATTTCCTTTACCAGTCCATCAGTTGATGGACACTTACTTTGCTCCCATAGCATGCTTAAATGTTCATCAACTGTAAAAATCTCCATGACAGGGTCTAGGCTGAGCCCAGGCACTCACCTCTTGTCCGGGGCAAGGTGGGAGCTAGGGGCTGGTCTCTAAGTCTTAGGAAGTGGCTGGGGTCTCGGGCAGATGGGCATGGGGGCAGGGCTTGGAGATTGCAGGGTCTGCCGGGGGTCTTGGAGAAGGGGAGCCTTCCTGGTAGGGCTAGAGGGGAACCTGACCGGTGGCCAGAAAACACAGGGATCGCCCAATGATGGAGAAATGGATGAAATCTACATGAACAACATGGACATGAGTGGGGGTAATGAAGGGTGAGGGTCGAGAGAAAGAGAGCTTGGGGGAGCTGGAGATCCCAGCTGGATCAACAACAGAGAGGGAGAACAAGGAATAGGAGACCATGATAAATGAAGACCACATGAGAATAGGAAGAAGCAAAGTGCTGGAGAGGCCCACAGAAATCCACAAAGATACCCCCACAACAGACTGCTGGCAATGGTCGAGATACAGCCCAAACTGACCTACTCTGGTGATAGGATGGCCAAACACCCTAATTGTCATGCTAGAAACCCCATCTAATGACTGAGGGAACTGGATGCGGAGATCCATGGCTAGGCCCCAGGTGGAGCTCCGGGAGTCCAATTTGCAAGAAAGAGGAGGGTTTATATGAGCAAGAAGTGTTGAGACCAAGGTTGGATAAAGCTCAGGGACAAATAGCCAAACGAATGGAAACACATGAACTATGAACCAATGGCTGAGGAGCCCCCAACTGGTTCAGGCCCTCTGAATAGGTGAGACAGTTGATTGGCTTGATCTGTTTGGGAGGCATCCAGGCAGTGGGACTGGGTCCTGTGCTCATTGCATGAGTTGGCTGTTTGAAACCTGGGGCTTATGCAGGATCGCTTGGCTCAGCCTGGGAGGAGGGGACTGGACCTGCCTGGACTGAGTCTACCAGGTTGATCTCAATCCTTGGGGGAAGCTTTGCCCTGGAGGAGGTGGGAATAGGGGGTGGGAGGGGGGAGAACAAGGGAATCCGTGGCTGATATGTAGAACTAAATTATATTGTAAAATAAAATTAAATTAAATTTAAAAAACCTTTAATTAATAAATAAAAAAAGTCTCCATGACATACTAGTTTTAATCCCCTATGATATATAACCAGTAGTAGAACTGCTACAACATAGGAGACTGTATTTAAAGGTTTAGGTGTGTTTCATACTGTTTTCTGAAATCATTGTACTAGTCTCCATTCCCATCAACAGCATGTGAGGTTTCCCTTTCTTCCACACCCTCATCATTTTTTATCATGTCTCTATAGTTACTGCCACTTTAGGGGATATGAAATCATATTTCATTGTGGCTTTATTCTCAATTCCTTGCTTCTTAAAGATGAAGCCTTCTTCATATTTCTATTCAGTAAAATTTTATGAACATTCACATGAAAAAGATTGAAACTAGGCCATCATTTCACACCCTATACAAAGTCAACTAAAAGTGAGTAAAATACTTAACAGTGAACTAGAACTAAATCTGCTACAAGGAAACATAGATGGAAGCTCTCTAGCAAGGGACTTGAAAATAATTTGTCTGATAGAGCTCAAAAGAGAAAGAAACAACAGCAAACACAGACAAATGGAACAGTATCAAAATAAAAAGCATCCAGAGCAAAAGAAACAATGGAGTGGAGACACTGCCTACAGAGAAGAAATATTTACAATAGTTTTCTAGCTGTTGAATACTTACAATCTGTATTTTGAGAAGATAAAAAGAAGTGCATGTGTATATTTATCATCAATTGCTTTCTGTTCTTTTAAATCTTTTTCAAAATGATAGTTCAAAGTTTGGTGTAGTTCTATTTCAACAAGAATTAGGAATCTTAAAGATTAGACATACTTTTTTAAATAACTTGCGATTATTTTATATTATTTCTGAGCATCTTCACATTCCCATCCCTGAACTCACCACACTGGGAGTCAAGTATCCTGCCTCAATTTTTCTACCTCAAAATGGATATATTGTACTCACTTTATATTGATATTGTACATGTTGATCTTTACAACTGAAACACTGGATTCTTCGATAGTATCTTAAATTTTTTCCCTCACAATTTTTTGGTAGATGAAAATAGTACCTTGAAAATTATTGCCTTGAAAATGTTCTAAATTTTAAGTCAGATTTCCCTGAAACTGGAGGATAAACCATTACAGATAATTCACCTATCTGTCTTAGGTATCAGTCTTGCTCTTAGTGGCTGCAACAATCTGTCTGTTCTCCTGTCTGCCTCTTGTCCATTCTTCCTTGATTTCCAAGTATCTCTGGAATCTGACCCTTTTACAGCCCTCTTGGCTAGGTATCTTCACCTTTGCTTTTTTACCACTCACAGAAAGTTTGATATGTCATCCCTCCTGTGTGTCTGGAACAGGTAGTATTGATTTACAGCAAGACGACAGGCAACGTCAAATTAAATGGAGAGAAACTGAAAGCGATTCCACTAAAATCAGGAACAAGACAAGGCTGTCCACTCTCCCCATATCTATTCAATATAGTACTCGAAGTTCTGGCTAGAGCAATAAGACAACAAAAGGAGATCAAAGGGATACAAATTGGAAAGGAAGAAGTCAAACTTTCACTATTTGCAGATGATATGATAGTATACATAAGTGACCCCAAAAGTTCTACCAAGGAACTCCTACAGCTGATAAACACCTTCAGTAACATTGCAGGATACAAGCTTAACTCAAAAACATCAGTAGTCCTCTTATATACAAATGATAAATGGGCTGAGAAAGTAATCAGAGAAACATCACCCTTTACAATAGCCACAAATAATACAGCAAAATAGTATAGCACAATTAATAGCACTATCCCATGAGCTGTTCAGAAACAAAATATATTTATCAGAAAGCTTCCTTTGATAGGATCCTGCCATTGAAAAATGAAAATAAAACCATAACTGCTAAGAATGATTTTAGCACATCACCCTTATTAGCCAGTGTAAATATTTATCAGAAAGCTTCCTTTGATAGGATCCTGCCATTGAAAAATGAAAATAAAACCATAACTGCTAAGAATGATTTTAGCACATCACCCTTATTAGCCAGTGTAAATCCTGTTAGATTCAATTTGATTTAAATTTCTTTATATTGCTTATAAAAAGAACACAATTCTATTAACTATCAAAGCACAATTTCATTTTAAGTCCTGTAATTATTGTGCTCACAATTAGAATAGACTAGTATTTTAGAATGCAGCTAATTTCTTTCAAATCTTTTTCAAACATAATTTTCTTTCCAATGGATTTTCTGAATTGCTTTTAAAGTAAATCTTAAAAAGTACATTTAGGAGATGGTACTCCGAAACACCCCAACCCATCCACATTCCAGAAGCAATGACTTCACAGTAGCCCTGCTTCCTCAGAATAGGTGGTTATCCAATGGTCCAGCAGGGGCTCAGCATCAGACTTGGCCCACAGCCTAACCATGAAGTCATAGACTGATGTAAGAGGTGACATAACTTTCAGTCCCTGTGCTAATTCTTGATCCTTCAGTGAGCAAACACACACACATCCAGTGGTAAATGGACATGCATGTATTCATGGCCCACTGACAAATGATACAAAAGAATACATAAGATGTACCACCTACCTGCACACACTCCACCTCCATACCCCTGTGAGTATGCACTTCCAATCTCTTAGGTGCTTGTAGTTATTGCTCTATTGGTACTTTGCCAATAACAAATCTATACTCCCAAGAATAGATAGTTAATCTTTCAAATATCTTTCTGTAAATGGTTCTAGGATTAAAATTTCTATTTTTCCAGTTTCCTTTTTCAATAATTTAAAAATATATTTTCTTTGCCTTGTTAAGCTTTTTTATGCATACAAATCCTTATGTGGAACTAATAGCCATTTACTTTCATTCTATATGTTTGAAGCTTGAAGCCCATAGTCCCTGCAGAGTCTTCAGTTTAGTGAAAACCGTGAACATGTGACAAAAAGAAAAGAATGGCAGATTTCAGACTATCAAGCCAATCACGGGACATCTAAGCATTGGAATCAGTATTGGAAAAACAATTTTGACTACAAACTTTGTGTTTTAAACCTCTGAGCTCTACAAATTCTTAATAATAAGCAAAAAATAGAGATTAAATATAAATTATTCTCAACACACCTGCCAAGGGATCACTCTGGCACTTTATGATCCAGTTCTCTTTATGCAGAATTAGAAAGTAGCAATAGGGAATCTTATATTCTACACAAGGCACACCCTGAGCAATATCTCATATTGATAAATAATGATATGACTCCATATTTAAAGATCACATACACATCATATTATATAGCTGTAATCATGTTTGAGAATATTTTATTTTGTAATTTATATGGCATTAAAATGTGCTGTAAGGGAAAAATTCTGCTAAATCCTCACATATTAATTATTTCTGGATAAATTACTGGGAAGGCATTGTTGAGTAAGGATATTATATATTTCAAAAATGAAAAAATGAGTATTAAACATTTCTAATAATATGGTAGAGTTTTGAGTTTTTCAGATAGCCTAAAACCTGGCTTTGATTCACTTAATCTCTGTCCACTTTCATCAGATAAACGTCAGTGCAGCAGTGAGTACAGAGGAATCTCTGATCCTAGTAGACAGAGAGGATGGTAATAAGTGGAGGTACTTATAACTTTTGTGTATAGCCAACTATCAAGAAAAACTGAATGTGCCTCTGCTTGTACACTGTATACAAGTATAAAAGACAATTTGCGATGGTTTTCCTCTTCATTTTGATTCTCTTGGGGACATACTATTTTTTAATCACCTCTTTCTCCTTTAATGTGTCTTTCACATGCTTATACACACACACACACACACACACACACACACACACACACATATTTTCTCTGACATGTGCAATGCTGAGGTAGCACTCTACACTCTTTAGGATGTTGGCATATTCAATACTAAGGTGCCATTTAATGCTAATTAGAATGCTGACATACTCAAGTTTGAACTGGAAGATGATTGGTGAATATGTAGAACATCAAAAAAAACTTCTCATCGTTGCTGATAAAATGAAAAATGAGACATCCATGTGATAGTTAATATGGACTGTTATTTCCATAGGGTTTGCAATCACCTAGGAGTTAAATATCTGCTTGGGTGTCAGAGACAGGGTAGGTGGAAAGATCCACCCTGAATGTGGATGACACTCTTCAGGACCTGGGTTCCAAAAATGAATGGAAAAAAAACTGAATGATGTATATGCCTTCATCTCTCTTCTTGCTGCTGTGAGTGTAACAGGATTAATCACCATGCCAACATTAATGCCACCATGCCAACAATATGGACTGTATCTTCAAACTTTAAGACAGAGTAAACTGTTCCTTTTGTTGCTTGTGTTAGGTATTTTTGACTCAGTAAGGAGAAAATAACAAAGGCCAAGTGGGAAGGAGATGGTAGTTTCTGAAAAGCATAAACATCATTTTACTATGTAATGTTAATTATAGGCCTAAATGTTTAGACAAGTGAATCAAACAACTTTGTATACAAAATATTTATATCAGAATTTTCCTGATTATATAAAATTGGAAGCAATAAAGATCTTTAAAGGAATGAGTAGGCAAACTTTAGTACGTGTGTTCAATTAGTTATTCTTTAGTAATTATAAGAAATGATCTCACAAACCATGAAAATTATTTTCACAATCATGTTTTAACAGACTTAAACTTGTGTTGTGATTCACCTTTCAAAACTTCTCTTTCCCTTCAATTATAACAACCAAATTAACTCCTTTCATTTTCTTCTTTAAACAGAAATACTTTCTGAAACTAGCATAAGAGCTATCATCCCTTGAGAACATAGGGAAATGTGAGGGTCAAGCTAGAACAGGAACAGAGTGGGAGGGCAGGGAGGAAGATATCATGATAGATGAGGACATCATGGGAATAGGAAGAGGCAGGGTTCTGGGGAGGCCCTAAGGAATCCACAAGATTGACCCCACCTTGGTCTGCTGGCAGTGGTCCAGAGGGTACCTGGACCAGTCTACTCTAGTGACCAGCCTAGCAAATAAACTAGCTGTCATCGTAGAGACTTTGTCCAGTGACTGATGGAGCCAGATACAGAGATCCACGGCCAGGCACCAGGCTGAGCTCCAGGAATCCAATTGATGAGAGAGAGGAGAGATACTGCAGGTGAGGGACATTGAGATCATGATGGGAGGACGTGCAGAGATGACCGGCCACACTAGCAGAAGCCTATGAACTGTGGACTGGTGGCTGTGGAGCCTCCATGGGACTGGACTAGGCCCTCTGAATACGGAAGACGGTTGTTTGGCTCAAACTGTTTGGGGGCACCCAGGCAAGGGGATCGGGATCTGTCCCTGGTCTATGGGCAGGCTTCTGGAATCTGGTGCCTGTGGTGTGGCACCTTGCACAGACTTGGTGCAGTGGGAAGGGGCTTGGACCTGCCTAGGCTCAGTGTGCTGGGCTCTGCTGACTCCCCATGGGAGACCTCGATTTGGGGGATGTGAGGATGTGGGGTGGTTTGGGAAAGAGGGCTGGGTGGTGGAAGGAGGGAGGAGGAGGGTTCTGTGGATAGTATGTGGAGTGAGTAGAAAATTTCTTGATAAAGAAAAATGAAAGAAAAAAAAGAACTGTCATCCTTAAATTTTAAGTTTACAATCCCTAGTCCCATTAGAGTTTATAAAACATGATTGGTATGGGAGTATAGATTTTATAAGGTCTTAGAAACAAACAGAGCATTGGAAGACAAATAATTGAGAGCTGGTGTGTAGTGATAGTTTATCTGTGTCCCCCAATTAAGTTTATCTGAGGATCAGAGGAAAATATTAAACATAGAAGTCAGGCAATAGTAGCACATGCCTTTAATCCTATCCGCCAGGAGACAGGGATCAGTCTGGATCTCTGTGAAAGTTCAAAGCCACACTGGGAACAGAGCCAGGCATGGTGGCACATGCCTTAAATTCCAACGCTAGTTAGCCATAAAGGTCTGGAGGTCTGTATAGACAAACAGGAAGTGACAGCTTTGTAGGAAGAGGAAGTGGTGTAGCTGGGTAGAGAGGAGATGAGATGGCAGAACAGAAAGGCATACAGGCATGAGAATACCGGATGCAGGTCTCTTTGGCTGAGGATCTCCAAGTGGTGAGAACTGGCTGGCTCCTTTCTGCTTTTCTGATCTCTCAGATTTTAACCCCAATATTTGGCTCCAGGTTTTTTATTAATAAGACCTTTTAAGATTTGTGTTACACTAATGATGTGAACTGACTTGCTCAAATAGACCTTTTAGTAATTCTGACCTAAAAATCATAAAACAAATAGAATAAGTAGAAAATATTGTGAGATACAGGCAGGCCTCAGAAACAGTGGAGGAGGAGTGGGTAGTGCAGGAGAGAGGTAGAGGGGAGAGGTTTGAGGGAACTAGGAAGAGGAGAGGGAGGGGAAACTTTGGGCTGTAAAAATAAAAAAATTATAAACAAAAAGAAACAAAAAAGAAAATATTATGAGATAAACTCTAAATTAACTTTATGTGCCACTTTCTAAATTTGAGGGTAAAGTGGGAAACTGAGGCTGGGACAGAGTAAAGGCAAATTGGCCATCATTTGGTGTTTTTTAGATGTTTTGGTGTTTTGTAATTTAAAATTATTATATCAGAAGCAATCAATAATTAAGCATGCTTTCTTCTTTATATTTCCTCATGGCAGAGATAACTTTCTTAGCAATCTCTTTTTAACTAATCTGTCTTCCTTTCATTTCATTTTCAAGTTAGCTTTAAACATCCTCCCTCTCTTTCCATTGTATATCGATTTTTCAATATATGTTATTGAGCATTTGAAGTACATGAAAAAATTAAATTGTAAAACTTAAAGAGAAAATTTTATGAATTTGATAAATGCCTAGTAAAATTGTACCAATTAGATAAGGAATAATGTGCCATTTGTACTTTTAAGACTAAGAAAAATATTGCTTGAAGGCTTGCTTTTACTTGGGTTTTCTTTCAAATTTAATCAATAATGGTCTTATAATCAAGGTTTCATAATCTATTTCAATATTAAAAATAATCCAGCTAAAAACAGAGAATTAAGTACCAAAATCAGAGTGGTGTTGATTAGCAATGAGAAATTGATTAATGTTAGGTTCAAAGATATTGGGAAGCACAGAATACCTACAGTGCAACTTAGGATCTCAAGGCAAGGTTTTTTCCTTCTAAAGGAGGATAAAATGTTTCAATGTAAGGAGAATATTTGGGTCTATTTGTCAGAAGAATCTGAAGTGGGAATTTGAATATAGATAGCACTGTTGTTGGCATTGAACTTTTCCTATCTACATCTCCTTTCCTGCCAAATATATATAAATAAATAAGAAAGAAATGCCAGAGACAAAGGACAGAAAAAATATCCAGAGACATGATGAAAAGAACTGAGCTTTCAGGTATAACTGCTATTGTATAAACTAATCATTAGGAACATAGTGTGCTTTGTTACATTGCTGAGGAGTTCAGATTTCAGTGGGGAATAAAGGACTAAATGTATGGAAGAATGAAGCACACATACCATGGACCAGCAAGATGGTTCAGCTCACTTGCTGCTGAGCCTGGGAATCTGAGTCCAAACTCTAGCACCTAGACCGTGGAAGAAGAATTGGCTTGGCAAGTGGTCCTCTGAGCTTCACACGTGCACACCTGCATTGCATGCATGCACAAAGACACACACATGCACAAATTACAAATTAAAATACGGCTTTTAAAGTTGAAAATAATATTCTGAATGAAAATAGTATTCTGAACAAGAGGACTGAGGTAAGCAATGGGTTATATGGTTGTTCTGGAATTAAGTATGGTTAAAAAATAGTCTCATAAGCAATGACATGAAATAAATTATAAAAATAATGGAATTATTTTTGTTCTTTATATTCATTTTTCAATTTAATATTTTTTAGGTTCCCAAGAATTTCTTGAAAACTGTACGTGTTTATGTTTGTGTGCCTTGTCTCCAAAAGACTTAATCTTAGAAAGAAGACAAAAATGGGGAGTAGTGATTGACCTGCTAAGACAGAGGATTCAGTGAGGATGCAATGTATATGAAAGACAGAGTTTAATTGTCTTTTTTCATAATCTCAACTTTTTGTTTTTTAAAAATACATTTATTCTTTAAAAATTTGGTACATGTATACAGTGTCTATGGTTAATGATACCAACCCCACTCCAAACTTTCCTTAGAATCCCTATCACATTTCTTTCCACCTTAATGTCCCCATTTTAAATTAATTAAGTAGTTAATTTTAACCCATTGACTCTTATTATTGTTGTCCACATGCTTATGGGTGTGCAAAAAACGATTTTCCCTCCCCCTAGCAGTAATAAACTACAAGTCATTTAACTAGAGGTGGGGTCTTATAACCCCTCTACAATCCACGCTAGAGTTTTTAATTGACTTACTCTGGTTCAGATCTTATATAGGTATGCAGAGCTACTGTGATTTTAAGTGTTCAACATTCACGTGATATCCAGAGGATAGTATAGACAGAGGCTTTTCTTTCCCACCTGGTCCTGTAGCCACTTTTAAAATAATCACTCAGAAGTTTAATATTAATTACAAACCATTTGGCCTATTGCTTAGGCTTATTACTAACTAGCTTTTGCAACTAAAATTAACCCATTTCTATTAACCTATGTTTTCCCACGTGTCTCGTGGCTTTACCTGTGTTCCAATACATCTTGCTCCTTTGGTGGCTAGCTGGTGACTCCCCCTGACTCTGTCCTTCTTCTCCCTGTATCTCTGCTTGTATTTCCCACCTGGCTCTATTCTGCCTTCCTATAGGATAAAGCAGCTTCTTTACTAACCGATAGTAGTGACATATTCATGGAATACAGAAAGACCATCCCACAGCAGGAAAGCATTTCAGGTCACTCTTCCCCATCCTGCAGCTCTTGCTTTCTGCCTCCTCTTCTGTGATACTGTCCCTACTAGGCTGAGTACTCACAATTGCTTATTGTCAACACTTTGGACAGCAACACATCTCTGCAATGATCCTTGCTCACTGCACTAAGAAGTGTCTCACCAAGGTTGGGATCAGAACAAGCCTATGGATATATCCACAAATATCTGGAAGGCTGTTTAACAACATGACCACTTAGTAAAAGAACAATATGGGTTTTCCTCTAAGGCCTATTCCTTCCTTAGCCATGAGTTTGTTTACAGGACCAGGCATGAATTCCTTACTGTGAAGCAGGACTCAAATATAGTCAAGAGAGTAATTGGTTTACCCCGTCTTACCTACTGTACAGTAGGCATATTTATCAGGCAGATTGGCATTGTACCATAAAGAACCAATGACTGGAAAAGACCATTAACTTCTAACAAAATGATTCACATAGAGTTTAAAATGCAATTATTTAATAATAACACTTAGAATTAAATTTAACATACAAAACACAAATTTGTGTGTACATCTTTCTATTAAAACCACTAATATAGTCTTATTATTCTAATGCATGTGTAAAACCAAGTGGACATTTCAATCAGTCAGTTTAAAAGTATTCAGTCCCTTCCATGGACCTGAACCTCTTAAACATAAAAATATAATCAATCAAATTTCTGCTCTCCATGACTTCATACTCTACTAAGAGTAATTGAAGTTAGGACAGAAATCACCTATAATAATAAACAGAGATCAATATTTAGTTCTAGCCAAAGAAGAAAAAGGCATCAAAAATTAGTCAATATTTTATAAATCCATTAGTTGATTATAAAGTTTAACTAATCTGTTAATTTTGGGGTACAAAATTCATAATGAACAAATCCTGTGGTAGGAAGGAGTAGGGTCAGGGTTTAGTTTTGCTACACCTTTCTGAACACAGAGAAATGGAGCCTGGAAATCAGATCACATTAAGTAGCAGCTTGGTAGCTGAGCATCCATTCTAGGAGAACAGCCAAATACACAGGACTTCCCTGATTTGGATGACTGAATTCCTTTGTCAAGGGGAATGGTGCATAGCCTCTCCTCCAGCGAATAGTGCACAAAAGTATTGGTAGCTGAAACAAGAAAAACACAAAAGTCAGAATTTAAAAGGTGATAGTTTAGCTTTAGAGGAAGTTCAAAAATAGGTACTGACTAAATGGACAGAGGGAAGTTAATGGAAATCACTCAACTGTGAAAGTACCATCCTTTGTCTTCAATGCAGTAGCCTTTGGAAGTATAAATCACTACCTACTACTGACTGAAAGACGAATGTTCTTTAATGAAAACCATTGTGTTCTTCATTAACTTTAGTTTTATCCAAATAATGAAGGACAGAAGAGATGTAAATAGTGGAAACAGAATGCATTATCCACATAAACTAAGCCAGAGAGCTGAAAATTGAACATTATGTGACAAAATAACCCTTCGCTATATTTTAAGTATTCCTCCAATTGATAAATACAGATTTAATTTTTTTCATAAAAGAGAATTTTATGAAAATTTCCTCTCTATTAAAGAGTATTTTCATTTACTTTTGGTAATGAACTAGTGTGTGTGTGTGTGTGTGTGTGTGTGTGTGTGTGTGTGTGTGTAGACTGCTTCTTTTTTATTTGACAAAGCATTCCATTTCTGGCAATGAGGTGAGAGATCTGACTGACATATACAAAATATGTATGATTTATATGAAACTTTGATATATGCAACCCTGCCTTATTTAAAGCTCTATTGTTGTGAAGAGATGCCATGACCACAGTAGCTCTTGTAAAAGAAAGCATTTAGTTAGGACTTGCTTACATTCGGATGATTGGATTAGTCCATTATCATCAAGGTGGAGAGCATGGTGCAGGCAGACCTAGTACTGGAGAGGTAGGTCAGAGTTCTACATCTCAGCAAGCAGCAGGAAGAGAAGGATACCAGGACTTCTTTGAGCATTTGAAACCCTAAAGCCTATCCCTAGTGACATACTTCTTCCAAGAAGGCCATACCGCCTAATCCCTGTCAACTAGCTCCACTCCCTTATGACCAAGCATTCAAATATATGAGCCTGGGGAAGCTTTTTAGGCTTGGATAAACTGTACCGAATGTGTGGACAACTATAGCACATGGTATGATGTGTATCAACACACTGGACTAAAATTGGCCATGATGAATAATTCAGTTTCTGAGGATATTCCAAGGACATTGTGTAAAACTTGAGACCCTAAGGGGTATTGACTGAAGGCTATGGATGGAGTAACATACAGATGGGATGACAAACTAGAAGTGTGGGAACCTAGAATAGGAGGAAAATAGTGGCCTCCACCAAGAAAGGGAGATGACAACTTTAATTCAGATATTTTTTATTCCTCCTGAAGGAGTGTGGAGATAATGTGACAATTGATGGAGTGATTGCTAAAAGTTTTATTGGGTTCCTAGATTGAAAAGAGCTGCCAAGAAAGGTGAGCTTCCTTTCATGAAGCTTTAAAAATTAGATTTGTCTTCTTTGGAATTGTTAGGATATAGAAGGACAGAAGTTGCTGACTTGCAGGGACAGATTTCTTGTCTGAGGTCATTGTGGCCCACCAGTCATGAGGCGTGGTGTTTGCAGAGGGCTGAGGAGGAATTTAGGCGGCTACAGGGGTCTTGAGGTCGGAGCAGGCTGTGTGAGAAGGAAATAACTTTCTGGTACATTGACCACTGTTCTTATTTTTACCTTTTTTTGTGAAATTGCATGCTGCTAGCCTCTGGGTCAAGTGCTCAAAAGATTGTATAATCATTAATAATAAAAATAGATTATACTTGCTTTGGTGTTAAGTTTGGGAGAGTTCCTGTGTTTAGTAAAAGATGATAAAGAATATATTGGTGATTTTCTAGGAATAGTCTTTGGAATCATGAGAACATTTTATATTGGGTGATTTCCCCTTTTCTTTCTGTTTCCTCTTTTCTTATGATAATAAAAGACTGAGGTTACCAGAAGCTAAAAGAAACTAAGAGAAGCTAAGAGAAGCTAAAAGAAGCTAGGGAAGCTAAAGAAACTGTAGCAGAGAAGCTACTTAGCAACTGCAGAAGCCTGAGCGACCTGTCAGCTTGCACGAACATTGTCTCTGAGTTGTTACTGTGCCTTCCAGGTATTCCATCCTTCAGACCCCAAAAACTGCTGAGGCTGGTCCCCAGCAAGGATCGTCTCCAACCATACACTTATCTCTTTTTCCAAACCATGGATACAATGAACCAATTTCTGGTATCTTTCATAGATTGGAAACAAATATAATCTCCATCATTTGAATGTAGTTTTAAAACAAGTAACTATCCTCTGTCATGATAGAGGATTTTGGTTTGATATAAAAGTGTATCCAATTTAAGATTAGAAGTCAAGAAAGTGATACCAAAACATGCCAGAAACATGAATACCTTTGCCTCGATAAAACTCTTTTTCTCTGTTTAAAAATGAAGAAGAAAATAATTCTAAGATAACTTCTACTTAAAATATAATTATATAAGCCGGGCGGTGGTGGCGCATGCCTTAATTCCAGCACTTGGGAGGCAGAGCCAGGTGGATCTCTGTGAGTTCAAGGCCAGCCTGGACTACCAAGTGAGTTCAAAGCTACACAGAGAAACCCTGTCTCGAAAAACCAATATATATATATATATATATATATATATATATATATATATATATATATATGATATTTAAGAATCAGGATCAATAAATTTAAGCCAATTTGTAATAAAATCAACTTGGAACTCGAGTTACAGGCTGTCTGAACTGGGAACTAGAAACTGATTTTAGGAACACTGCAAGAACAGTAAGTATTCTTAACTGTCGACCCATCTCTCTAAGCATCAACTTAATTTGATGCTGTTGTTGTTGATTTCAAGACAAGGTTTGTCTGGATAGCCCTGGCTGTACTGGAACTCACTTGGTAGACAGGCTGGTCTTCAACTCACAGAGATCCACCTGCCTCTGCCTCACAAATGCTGTGATTAAAGATTGTGCACCATCACTGTCTGGCTCTTATTTTTTTTTTTTTTGATCTTACAAATTTATTTTCCCAAATAGTCACTTTAGCCATGGTTATTGATTGCTAATGGTTTTAGGATCATGGGTTTATATCTAATGATCTCTTTCTGGCTTGTGTCGCATTCGTAGACCCTTCCATCAGATCTCCACAGTCTTGTCTCAATCATGATGGACAGATCATCTGAGGTCACACAGTTCTTTTTGCAAGTAGGTTAATGTACTCTTTCATTCTTTTACTTGTTGTCTTTCATTGTTTAAATAAAAACATCATCGATTATAAAACTATAACACAGCAATCACAGAATTAAAGATTAAATAACCCAATCCATTCTTAGAATTTAATTTTATCTGCCACACTAATAATTGCTTAAGCACTTAATGTTTAGAAAGTTTTATGGAGAAATCTCTAAGTTTCAATTTTAGAACACATTAAATGATGTGATATTCTTTACATGTAAAAATCTAGTTTCTAGGAAGCTGAGCAAGCCTCAAGGCACAAGCCAGTAAACACTATTACTCCATGGTCTGTGTTTCAGTTCCTGCCTCCAGATTCCTGCCTTGAGTTTCTTTCTTAGCTTCCCTTGATAATGGACTATAACTAGTAAGGCAAATGAAATATCCAACTAAAAAAAAGTTTCATAATTTTCAAATACTTCTTTGTTCTAGAAATGAATATTAATTAAAAGATGGATTTTGTGTATCTAAGGTGGACTTCATTATTTTTTATAAAAATCATACATTGTTTTTACTAAACTAAGAATAATTTTGAATAAGTGGTATTACAGAAATAAAATGAAGGTCAATAACACACTCAAGACTGTCTGCACACGCATTTAATTCTGACAGGAGACTAGAGAGCATCTCATAGTCCTCCATAACAGGCAAAGTTGGCATCGCAAATGGCATACATTATATATGACTTGAGGTTCCCCTACTTCACTGTGCACAATCTATCTACTTTCCAATTTATACTTATACATTTTAAATACTCTGAAATACTAGCATTCTGAGAGCTCATTTCTATCAAATATTTACTAGGAAAATACAAATGTTAATCATGAGATTTTTAAATTTGCTATAGTGTAACGAGTCATTAGTTGTTTCTATATGTGTATGAGGTTGTCTCTTTGGGTATTTATTTGGGTGGGTATGTGCATGTGCATGGGAGACAGAGGTCTACTTTAGGTGTTATCCTCAAAACCTGTCTACCATGGTTTTTAAAGAATCTTTTCCATTGGTTGATCTGGCATACACCAATAGACTAGGCTGGATATGCAGGGAGCCCCAAGAATTCTCCTTTCTTCATCTCTTCAGTTCTGAAATTTAAAGAGTATGCCATCACATCACTACTGTTATGGTTTCAAGATATAGACACACATTTGAATGAATATCAGTAGAAGATGAAAATAATCTTATAAATATATAATGGTGTTTCACTGACACTTATGGGACAGAGCCAGATATGTGGAATATTTGAGACTTAGAAATTTTTAAAATATGTATGTGTGGAGAGGAAAAATACCCACCTGATTTGTGCTGACTCCACACTGCACTGGTGTTAGTAACTTCAGAATGGGACAAGTTACCTTTAATATGTCCCAGTGGTTGAGGATAAATTATAAATGTTCAAACATGAAACAGGTATTCAATTTTCATTATAAACAAGATAGCTATGATTTTTTACTGAAAATTGTATTAAACATCACATTTTTGGCATTTGGGTCCCAGTATTTCCTGGTACTCTTAAAAATGCTAAGAAACTCTTTACTTTTCTTAGACAAATAAACAGGGTCTTTCTTTTTCCCTTAATATTCATCAAGTCAAAATTGTTACTAGGGGGAATCATGTGATGTAGGAAAACACTTGGAAAAATCTCTAGGAATCTTGACTAAGAGGTTTTTTTTAACATAAATCAAGTTCCCATGGGTCAATTTTTGGATAACTGAAGTTTTAACTATGCTAAATCTTCTAATTTATGCATAACAGAGAGCTTTTGATTTTAATTTTCTATCATTCTAATTCAACATTAGTATTTTTTTAAAAGTAAATGTCAACCTGTGTAAAATTCCCTAATTGGTAGCTTACTTCAAAATGTGCATTCAGAGATGATTTATTCAAATTATTCAAAAAATAAAAATGACAATTCTCCTATTCTCTGCACAATTTGAGCATATCACCATTACATTTCCACATTTACCAAAATTCAGCACTAAAGATCAATTTTCTACCTCCAATGTTCTCCAGCATACAGAGACATGGGGTCCCTGAGCACTACACAAAGCGTGCTACTATAGAGAATAAACTTCTTTACTGGTGTTCTATTACTTTTTGACTTAATTCATTTATTCAAAGATATACTTCAGGCTTAGCCCAGCATTACACGACCATATAAATGCCTATGCACAATGAAACATGCAGATTAAAACCATGATAACCTATCTTCAGAATCAACTATAAGCCGGGCGGTGGTGGCGCACGCCTTTAATCCCATCACTTGGGAGGCAGAGCCAGGCGGATCTCTGTGAGTTCGAGGCCAGCCTGGGCTACCAAGTGAGTTCCAGGAAAGGCGCAAAGCTACACAGAGAAACCCTGTCTCGAAAAACCAAAAAAAAAAAAAAAACAAAAAACAAAAAACAGAATCAACTATAAAAGTCAAATTTCTTTATAATCTTGACACTGTCAATTAATTAAAAATTACTATCCTATGGTCCATTATCAAGGTATAAAAATTGATATATACTTTATTAGTACATTAGTCTTTAATATACTAGACACATTAACAGTTAAGAAAGCATAGTCTCTGCCTTTGAGAATTGTCATTGCCAAGCTCCATCTGGTTAAAATCAGAGTCCAATACTCCATCGTTCAACTTTCAAGGTTGTAATATCTGAGAGTTCTTTTTATGTGAAGTGTAATTTTGGCACGTGTATGTGAATGCTGTGTATGCATGTTCTCATATGTATGTTTACACAAGTGTACATGTGTGTCTGTGTGTGCACACATATGTGAATGTACATCTGGATGCCCGAGAGGTCTTTCTCAATAGTTCACCATCATATACACAGAAACAAAGTCTCTCAGCTGAAGTTTTAGCTCATCTAGCCAGCTTTTTGGAGAATCTACTCTCTCTGCCTCCTGGATACAAGGGGTCATTCATTCTTGTATTCTTTTTCAGAATTGACTCATGGTTATCTGAACTCCACTCCTCAACTTGTAGTGTTTTGCCCACTGAGCCATGTTATCTATCCCCTAGATGTGAATATTACTGTTTTCCTCCTTTTGACTGGAACATATTTCATCACCATCATTTATAACAATGATATCACTTCTGGCTATAGTTTCTAACAATGAGAAACAACATTCCCATTGCCACAGTCAGGTATTTCTTCTTATTCCAATCATAGCTGGCTTGACTTTTACTTCCAATGTTATCACCTCCTGTTTCTCTAGTGCACCTTTCTTTTTCTGTCCATCTCTTCCAATTATACATTTTTGTTAACAACTATTAGGATTTATCTCTGGGAACTCATGAAGTAGTGGAATTGGATGCTTTGGGGAGGGCACTCTCTAAACTAAATAAGATGTGCACAGTGAACAACCCATGAGAGACATTGAAAGAAAACAGACATATCTGCTTTTCACATAGGGACTTGTTGATTGAACAGTTGATTGAACTTATTAATTAATTTATGAGATAATTTAAATTTTATCTAAGTGCTCAGTGGAGGAGTGGCTGTCTGTAGTAGATTCTGGTTTTATAAAACAGATATAGTTCCAGCATTAGAAGAAAAAAATTAGATATCAAAAATTACATTCATATTGCCTTAAAATAAGAGAGTGGGATGACTCATCCCTAGCAGGCTTGAGGGCCAATCAGCCCAAACCAGTAAAAAATACTTACCTAAGGGCCTTAGCAACAGCAGCTGAGACATGATCTGGAGATGACCTGGAGGCAGTCATGTCACACCAGCAGATGCATATTCATCAGACTTTCCCCCAGGGTGGGGTGGAGGGTATATAAGGCTTGCCTCTTCCTGAATAAACTGAGCTTATTGTTTCAACATTCTCTCAGAGTCTATGTCATTGACTCTGCGCCTACTTGGCCCCTTTCCCCAAAGGGAACAACAGCACATGACCCTGCAATATAAGAGAGCTTTTATTCTTACTTAAAAGAGATTTTTTTAAAAAGTCTCTTCAAGAATATGATTTTTAAAATGTCAAATTTGGGGGCATAATTGCACTAAAAATGGAAGAAGCAGTGAAACCTCCCTAGTCACAGAAACATTATGTACATGATACTGAAAAATATATTCAGAGTATGGATGTGAATCTGAGTGGTCAAATATCAATCACCATAAATGTTCATGTTACCTACAAATCAAAGTCTGAATTATTTCAGCTCTTTATGAAAAATTGATATATGTTTATTAGAAAAATAATTTGGCTTTATAAACAACCCAGAAGGGTTTTCAAGGTGAGAACAGAGAACAGGCCACTTCTCAGGGTATAGGATTCACCTCCAGATGATTAGAATGCCTAGTCCCAACAATGAAATCAAAGGCATACTTGCCTGTAATCCACATGGTGAGAGGATAGTGAATGCAAATTTAATTAAATCACTTGAAGTATGAGAATTCTTCAAGAGTCACTGGCTTAAAGTATCAGCATATGAGTCTCCATCCAGCCTGTAAATGAGTTTAAGTCTGGTTTGTGAGCAGGGATCCACTGAAAAGCAAATCTTCAGCAGAATTCCTATGTGAGGAAGAGTGAAAAGACAGCCTTTCTCTGTTGGGAACAAAGGCTCCAAACCTGTTTTATTAGCATCTTTTTGTGCTGCACTCTCCACACTCTCTAAGCCAATACTGTCTAATGTGATACAAGGACTAGTGCAGGTGCATACAGTGCATGTTGCTACCCTGAGATGCTGGGCAGTGCTGGGGATGTTGTGAATGTGTTGATCTGAATGACTGATAAATAAAATGCTGATTGGCCAGTAGCCAGGCAGGAAGTATAATATAGGTGGGATAAGCAGAGAAGAGAATGCTGGGAACAGGAAGGCTGAGTCAGAAGTCACCAGCCAGAGACAGAGGAAGCATGATGTGGAAGTACCGGTAAGCCACAAGCCACATGGCAACTTATAGATTGATAGAAATGGGTTAATTTAAGATATAAGAACTAGATAGCAAGGAACCTGCCACAGCCAAACAGTTTATAAGTAATATAAGTATCTTTGTATTTACTTGGGTCTGAGTGGCTGCAGGCCCAGGTGGGACTGGAAATAACTCCAGCTATAGGGCAGGAACTAAATGAGGTCAGTGAACAACAATAGCAATTTTGTGCATGTTGAATCTAGTATAAAGTATTAGGGAGTAACACTTGTGTGAATATTTGACTTTTCTTCTAATTTATCATTAATGAATTTATTTAAAGTATTAGTTCATGGCAGATTGAGAAATCAGGAGACCCCCCAAATTGCCCTGGACAAGCCCTGCAGCTGCAATTTAGAAAGAACTTGAAATACATGGCGGAGGTAAAAGTTACTGCCTTAGTAAATTATGGAATAAAAGTTGTCTACAGAAGAATGATGAAAAGACAAAAAGAACATAATTGTGTGATTAAAATAGATCTTAGATCATAATGCAGAAAGGAGAATCTCATTCTTATCTTTCTTCTATATTTCCTAAGTACTGAGTGTTTGCCTGTTCCCTTTCACTTGGCTAGAGTTTTCCCCTCTCCTATTGACACCTTCTTATTTATTTTAAATTCGTATTTATTGATTTACTGTGGTGTGTGTGTGTATATGTATGTAAGCACATGCATATGTTTGCCATAGTGGACATGTAGAAGTCCAAGGACAATTTTCAGGACTATATCTCTTACTTCTACCTCACTGAGACAGGTCTCTTTTGTTTTATCTGCTGTGCTGTGTAGTCCTGGAACTTATCAAAAATTCTGCTGTCTGAATACCTCATCTGACTGTGGAAGCATGAGGGTACAGATGTGTGCTTTCATGTCTTGCTTTTCATATGGGCTCTGGGGTTTTACCTTAGGTTGTCAGACTTACACAGCAAGCATGTTTGTCTGCAGTGGCATCTCTAAACCTCCACCTTAATTCTCACGCAGACATTTTTGTTCTAAAACTTCACAGAACTTCTTGATTATGTGGTAGTTTGCACCATCTACTTAACTGGTTTTCCACTTACCTTCAGGGCTAAATAATATCTCCTCCTAATTTAAATATCAAGTAATTAAATAAAATAAATAAAAATGAATCTGCAAATTACAAAGTATTCAAAATTCAGTAGGTACTTTCCTTTGTTAAAAAGACAAGCCAGATTTCTACAGTTTGTACTTATGGTGCAACTTCAGCAACACAGACTATCATGACTTTATATTGAGGAAACTCGTTCTGGTGCTGAAGAGATGATACAAGTAAAGAGCATTTGCTGCCCCATGCTGAGGACTGGAGTTCAGATCCCAACCCACATAAGAAGCCAAGGGTCACACAAACATCTGTAACTCCAGCTCAGAGGAATCTGACACCCTCTTCTGGTCTCTGCACACAAACATACACACACAGAAAGAAGAAAGAGGGGGCACTTATACATATATACACAGAATAAATAGAATGAATCTCTTCTAAAAACAACTTCACTTCTAAAGTTTCTAGATGGATCATTTGCTTTCAAAACACTTATGACTAAATCTGCTTCTCACATTCTTTGCAAACAGCACAGCACCAGGAACACTTACTGATGAACTGTGTGGGATGTTTGAATTTTCTTTTAAACATGTGAGAGAACATTAGGGAAGAAGCATTATAATATATCACAAAGGAAAACCCAAAGATGGTGATTATGTGTGGGTTACTAATTTAGACTGTAGTTCCCATCCCTACCTTATAGTGAGACTTTGGGGTAGAAAAATATGATTTATGGAAATACTGAAGAAGACTGTGAAAGGATACAGATAAGGAAACATAATGTGTATAGTCAACATTTCATGGAAATTTTTAATGTTTAGGAATTAGGAATCAAGCTAATATGTTAAATTAAAGCTAAAAAATGTCTTTTCCACACCAGGAAATGTGCAAATTGACCTTGAGTAGGGAATGCAACTGAATAAGGCGTCATCCTTTTAAAATAATTTTAAAATCAAACAAAACTCCATAAAATTAGTAGTAATATCAATAGTGCATTTAATGAGCTCTCATTTTTATAGATTGCTTGTGTGGGAAAAGTTAGCTTAAACAGAAGTAATTTCATAATTTGCTGCTATTTAAAAACCAGGATAGATACAGACATGTAAGAATGTGTGGAAATGTAACATAAGAACATACACTTTATACTTTGAAATAAATTTGATTAGATTTTACTAATAAATTGCAGAAATATTTTGTATTCATTTTCAAAACAGTACATTTGACTTGAGCATTCTATATTAACAAATGTTTTTTTAATTTTATATAAGAGATTTTCTAGTCATTTTATACATCAGCCATGGATTTACCTCTCCTCTTGGAACTAGAAAATATCATCCTGAGTGATGTAACCCAGACTCAGAAAGACAAACATGGTATGTACTCACTCATAAGTGGAAACTAGATGTAAAGCAAAGGATAACCAGACTGCAACTTACAACTCCAGGGAGGCTACCTAGTAAAGAAGACCCTAAGAAAGACACAGGGATCGCCCAAAGACAGAGAAATGGATGAGATCTACATGAGCAAACTGGGGGTGGGAGGGTAATGAGGGCAAGGGTTGGGGGCAAGGAGAGCTCAGGGGAGTGGGAAGTCCCAGCTGGATCAGAAACAGAGTGGGAGAAGAAGGAAAGAGATACCATGATATATTAATAAACTTTATTTTTATACAGTAACAGAAGCAGAGCCCAGAGGGAAACACAAAGAGAAGCTGGAAGGGAGAAAAGAAGAGCACTATGTAGGAGAATTCCAGTATCATGACTTTATCACTCTGTTCAAAAGTACATTTTATTCTGGTTCCTGTGAGTCCAGCTATGTCATTTTCTGTCCATAAGACTCTCCATCATTTCTGCCTAATATAGTGAATAAAAATGTGGTTAAATTCTAGAACCCAAGTTTTCAGTCCTGCTAGTCACACACTAAGAAAGTTGCAAATTTCCTATGACTCATGAACACCTGTATGAAGACTTTCCTCTATAGAAAAGTTTTTTAGAGTCAATTTGATATCATCACTGGTTATTAAGTGGAGGTGTGTGTGTGTGTGAGTCAATTTGATATCATCACTGGTTATTAAGTGGAGGTGTGTGTGTATGTGTGTGTGTGTGTGTGTAGTATTGCTTATTGATACATCAAGAGCTTTTTAAAATTTTATTTTTAAGATTACAATATAACACAATATTTCCTTCTTCCCTTTCTCCTCTCCAAACCCTTACATAGAACACTCCCCGCTCTACTTCAAACTCATGGCTTCTTTTTTCACTCTTATTGCATGCATATTGAGAAAAGGGTTAAGTTGGCTAACACCTCCAGGCCACAATGTGCTATGCATATACACACATATATTTCTAAATATAACTTTTTGCATCCATTTAACATTATTCATATGTATGTTTTCAGGGCTGACTTTTTTGCACTGACCCACCAATTGGCATGCTCAAGCTTCCCAATGTGTCATGATGATTGTAAAGGAGAGGAGAACACCTGAAAGTGCCATCCAGATCAAAATTCATTTGTGAAGTCTCTCCTCTCCACTCACTTTCTACTGAAAATCCTAACGGATCTTTTCCTATGTGGTAAACATGAGGGCTAAATCATCTCAGACTGTCATATATAATTTAAATTGTAATTTGAGTGACAATTACATAATGTTCAAAGAACTTCTTTACTGTTAAAACCAGCTGTAAATCAGCCAAATAGTAGCTATTCCTTAGAAGTCAATCTTTAATGGCTATATAATTGCAAATTATGTCACTGGAGAGCCTGAAGTCTTTAAATAAAAGGATCTTTGACCTGCTAAGATTTCATTTGTGATCCTTTTATTTAAAATACACAGCTCTTCTTTACAACTTATACTGCTATGAGTTGTGAAAAATCTGATGTTGAAATTTAATGATCTGAGAGATTTCTTTAAAAATGGGAATCTTGTGAGCTGACTAGGTTATGGTAATGTTGCCTTATTGTAGCTAGAGTTTTCCTGCCTGACCCACAGTCAGGGCAAATCTCTCTCACCTGCCAGTCCCACAGCCACTCAGACCCGACCAAGTAAAACCAGAGACTTATATTGGTTACAAACTGTATGGCCGTGGCAGGCTTCTTGCTAACTGTTCTTACAGTTTAAATTAATTCATGTCCATAAACCTATCCCTTGCCACATGGCTCGTGGCTTACCAGGATCTTCACATGCAGCTTGTCATGGTGGCGGCTGGCAGTGTCTTTCTGACTCAGCCTTCCTCTTCCCAGCTTTATTCTCCTCCTTGCCCCGCCTATACTTCCTGCCTAGCCAACGGCCAATCAGTGTTTTATTGATTAATCAGCAGCACATTTGCCATACATCCCACAGCACCTTATGACTAATATGAAGATCCTTATACAACCATGCTTCATACAGCATTTGAAAACATTGTCCCTCTGCTTTTGCTCTTTGAGGACACAGAACTCTTCCTCTTTGGAGGCCAGCAGTAAGAAGCTATGTTGCTAGCAGAGAGAAAGCCTCACCAGACAAGTGGGCCTTATATTGTAAGCTTTCTTACTTTCTTTCTCTCTCTCTCTCTCTCTTTCTTTCTTTCTTTCTTCCTTCCTTCCTTCCTTCCTTCCTTCCTTGCCTGTTGCTTGCTTGTTGGCTTTCTCTCTTTTTTAAGACATGGTTTCTCTGTGTAGCTTTGGAGCCTTTTCTGGAACTCACTCTGTAGCCCAGGCTGGCCTCGAACTCACAGAGATCCACCTGCCTCTGTCTCTTGAGTGCTGGGGTTAAAGGCATGTGCCACCACTGCCTCGCTTGTAAGCTTTCTTATTTACCAACTTCCAAGACTGTCAGGAATTAAATTTCTTTTCTCTATATATGATTATCTCAGGTATTTCACTAAAACAGAATAGACTGGTAAAGAAAACACATACTTTCCCTTTTCATGATCTTTATTTTTATTTTTTTAATTTATTTTTTAATTACACTCATGATATTCATTAATTACACTCATGGTATTAATTACATTTGTGGTATTCATTGATTACATTTGCAGTATTCATTTAATAATTATATTTATGATATTCATTACTTACATTAATTGTATTGATTTATTATATTCATGATATTATGTTCTGATACTACTGTCCATTGTGTGGTTTTTCCATCACACAAAACAGAGATTCTGTACTTAGGGAATCATTGCTCTATATTCCTTTCTTCTCTGTCTTGAGAGAACGTCTAATCTTTCTGTCTCTATGAATTTGTATATTCTATATATTTCATATAATACAATTCTATAGTATTTGTCCTTTTTTGAATGTAAAAATATTTTATGTACAACTGCAGGAGAAATAATATGCAGATAGCCTGAACATAAAAACAGGTTAAAATTGAAAAGTCCAGGGTTATTTTAAACAGTAAAATATTTTCTCTATACAAAATGGTATAAATGATAACATTTCCCAAAAAGCCCTTTTAAGCCAAATGACAGATGAATTATACATATAAATATTGATTAGATTCTGGGATACAGAAGGGACATATCTTCATGTGTTCAGAGAGCTATGTTTTACTTAAGTTGTGTAAGTGAGATTCCTATTCATCTTCCCTTTCACAGTTTAATTTACAGCAAACCTTTTGACATCATGAAATTTGCAGGCAAATGGATGGAACTAGAAAATATCATCTTGAGGGAGGTAACCCAGACTCAGAAGGACAAACATGGTATGTACTCACTCATAAGTATATACTGGATACTTGCTTGTATCAAGTTTGCATAAAACTAGCCAGCACACAATGTTTGTCAAGTCTTCATTTTCCTCTTCTATTATTCTTGAATCCTTCTTTCTTCTAACTGTCCTTATAATTCAAGTAGTTTGCATTCATTGCTAATCAGCCTCCTTGCACACAGACTGTTAAGTAAACTATAGAAGACTACAGAAATATTTTTCTGTTGTATATTTCTCTTGTATATTTTGTAGTATTTCAGGATTGGAGACACTGAATACATATTTTCTAAATAACTTCCATATAGAAATTACAAATTTTACTTGTATCTAAAATGTTGCACTGAAGGTATCAGATTCAAAGCAGCAATGAACAGATGTGAAATTTTGGGAAGGTCCTCAAATCATGAGAACTCCAACTTTCATTAGTGTATAAACATGATGGTGGAGTCATGATTTGATGACAACATCAGAAGGTAGTAGGAATGTCAGGAACTGGCTCATAGATGGCCATATAAGTCACTCAGGATACGTCCTAGAAGGGTGTAATTTGTTTCTGTCCCTTTCCTTAGTGTCTGTACTTTCTGGATGCTGTGAGATAAAGAGCTATCTTCCGTCATTCTCTTCTATTGTGATGTTATTAACCCTTACCTCTCAAGAAGCACTAGGACCAACTAACCATTGGGTGATACCTCTAAAATAGTGAGCTAAGATAAAATTTTCTTTCCTTTAAGATGATTTTCTTGTGTTAAAGAAAGATGATTACCAAGATTTTTTATCCTTAAACAGGCTACGTTAGAAAATGGGTGTAATTAGAAGGGAATCTAGAGGCAGTATCTGGACATGACAGGGAAAATGATGTCGTAGTTACTAATATAAACACAATCTTCTTTGAGAACATTTAGCAATGTGGGCCCTAATAATGGAGGAAAATAATAACCCTTGACATTTTACACATTATTGACCACAAAATGGCTTACTATTAAGATAAAACACCTCATACTTTAAATTGTGCTCTAACAACTTAAAATACTATTTGACATTATATATATGTACATATATAATTATTGCTTAGCAATGTTGATACAAAAACAAACATTAGTTATCACTGTTCATTAAACAACCATCAATATTTAATGTTAGAATAATATTTAGAGTTACCTCCTATTTCCTGAATGGAAAGTAATTTTCAAGTAATGAATTTACCAAAGGTATATGAAAACAATTTACTGAGTCACTACAATTGGCCTTAAAAATCACCTTACTTTTAATTCACTCTAACCAAGTGGCTTATATCTTGTCAATAACATTATCTCTTGCTTCTAAGAAACAGAATTTATTTGAAGGAATGCTAAGGAAGAAGAGCTTCATTTTGTTGGCCTCACACATATACCAAGTGAGTGTCAGAATATGTTTGCACTTCATAGTTTGAAGAGCTAAACTGTTCTGACAATCCTTTGCATCCTTTCCACCAGGGGACTAGAGATGGGCAGCTGTCCAGATTTCATTTAGCAACTGTGTTCTTTTCTAAAATAACTCATCTAAACTTGCTGTGCTTCAGTAAGTGAGACACAGAGTCTTTCTAGGATCTTACATTTCACAAGAGAAAACAATTGTTCCCATGCAGAAATCATACTTCAGAGCATCAGAGCAACCACTTCATATAAATTCTTAATTGGAATTATTGAATTTTTAATTGCAGGTATTTATTATTATTATTATTATTATTATTATTATTAGTTGATATTTTATTTGCACTCTAATAAATAAAGTTTGCCTAGAGATCATAGGAAAAAGCCAGCCATTATAAGTAAACACAAAGTCATGCAATGTTAGCACATGCCTTTAATCCTATCACTTGGGAGGTAGGGATCTGTCTGGATCTATGTAAGTTCAAGGCCACACTGGGAACAGAGCCAGGCATGGTGGAACACGTCTTAAATTCCAACACTAGTTAATCACGGAGGTCTGGAAGTCTGTACAGACAAACAGGAAGTGACAGAGCTAGGCAGAAAGAGGAAGTTATGTAGTTGGACAGAGAGAGAAAATCAGATGGCAGAACGGCAAGGCATATAAGCATGGGTAGACAGAAAATGTCTCACCTTTTCGAAGCTGCAGAGTTGGTGAGGTAATGTTAGCATGTGGCTGATCCTATTCCTCTGATTAATCTCAGGTTTTCACCCCTATTTCTGGCTCTGTGTTTTCTATTAATAAGACCATTTAGAAATTTGTCTAAATTATGTCATTATTATTATTACTTTGTCTTATGTATATGAGCGCTTTCCTTTCACTTATATATGTGCACCACATACTTGCCTGATACACATAGAAGCCAGTAGAAGGTGTCAGATGTCCTGGAACTAGCATGACAGATGGCTGTTATGCACATTGTAAGTGACAGAATCTGGATCCTCTTCAAATGTAGCAACTATGAGTAATCTCTCCAACCCCTATAGGCATTCTTTTCAAAGGAAGAAGCAATATTCATCCATGTTTCTACTAGTAAAGTTATGTAAACAGGATCCTACTGATTAGTAATTCCCACTTTGTAGGATATGAAGCAGTGAAAATTTGTTCTATATAGACCATAGAAAGTACATGCTGACCATAAACACTCTGAATATGAATTGTGATCCTAAAATACCATGTAGTGATCTATAGTCCTGGTGTTGAAATACATTTTTTGCAGTGAAAATTTTAATTATACAAAAGTAAATTAAAAACCCAGAAGCCTGAAACAAATTGGTCATGTTTGGTCCACAAAAGAGCAGTGCTTGGCTAACTTTATAAACAGACTAGGAATCCGTAATTTGTAGCTTCGGAAATGCAATTTTCTTCAGTATTTTGGCAAAGATTGGAGCTGTAAAATGTGTTTAGCACAGATGGAAACAAACAGGAATGTGCAGAATAAAGAAAACTGAGAATAAAATAGAAAGTTATTAATTTAGTAAGATGAAAGAAGTAACTTGAAAATAAATAGACAGAGGAAGACAATATCTAGGAAACAGGATAGATTATCACTGGCTGTGGTCTGAAGGAAAAACACAGAAGTGTACTTCTCATCCCAGATGCAGTGTTCATCTCCTTCAGCTTCATCATTTACAAAAATGTCAAATCATAGCAAAATAAGATTAGATCAGCAACTAGTGTGACATCATTTGCTCGTTTGAAAGTAGAATTTGTTCATAACATGTAAATCATAAAAATGTAAGAAATGACATTTCCAGAGCCTAAGATTTCAGGACTAACATTTACCAGTATTGAAGTACTCATACCATTTATTGGCATGCACAGTGATTTCTTTACATTTTTTTCAGAAAACATGTATGCTTTTACCTATAAGAAAATGTACTACAGTGATTTCCCTGAGGTCCAAATTCCTCTGGCGAGCCAAGTGAAAGGCAGACTCTGGTGGCAGAGACTGAGATGCCAGTGCTCAGCCACAAGTGGAAGGAATATCTAAATCATTCCAAACCCAAAGGGCTCAGGGACCACCATAAAAGAGTGGGTAGATCATAAGGGCCAGAGACTGGGAAGAATAGCAGTGAAACATTGTCTTCTAGATATGGCAGGAATCTGAATGTATGAATTCACAGTATCTGTTGTTACCTGCATAAGACATGGACAATTTGGTCCAGTCAACATTCCAGTGTGAAGGGCCGATGGAATCCTGAGCTCCCACTCCTAACTGAGAAGCTGTGGGCAGCTGATGGTGTCTGTGGGAGAGGAGTCTGTTTTCATTAAGGTTGTAACCCTTGATAGGTTGAGCAAGTTCTTCTCTATGGCCTCACAAACAGAAGTATGTGGGCAGTAAAAACTAGATTTAGTAAGTTATTTATGTGTTTAGCACAGATGGAAACAAACAGGAATGTGCAGAATAAAGAAAACTGAGAATAAAATAGAAAGTTATTAATTTAGTAAGATGAAAGAAGTAACTTGAAAATAAATAGACAGAGGAAGACAATATCTAGGAAACAGGATAGATTATTTAACGGACACAAAATTGAGAGATGTTAGAGAAATGGAGAAGGACAAGGCAGAATGGAGATGAATATTATAAACAGAGGCAATTATTACTCCAATACTTTACATAGACAGTGTGATTAGAAGTTTTCTCTTTCTACTTTAATTCTAACACAAAATGCATGGATTATAATTGTATGCAACTATATTTCTGAAATATTTATAAAGGCAATACAACGTGTGTAATATTTGGGGTAGGTGATAATGGTCTGACTAAAGGCTAGACAATTGAGTGAAGTTAAGTAACTAACTTATAAAGACTCCAGAACTATAAAGGAACTTTTGTTATTGTTCCTCGAGCACTGCCTATGTAGAGTCCTATCCCTGGGGAGGTAAAGCTACTTCCATCAAGTGTTATACATATGTTTTCCTGATTTGTTCCCAAGCATCACCTGTTAATTTACAATGAATGTTCATTGGGACAGTCCACATTGCACAAATGAAGACTTTTGCATATAGCAATAGTGTTTAGTGCTCTTAGCCTATTAATCTATTAGTCAGCACATAAATTTTACAAAACTAAAAATTATTTCTACAAATACGTAAAATATAAAAAAGAGTACCATATGGTTATAAGCCTTTGAAAATTTGTAGTTCTTTTATTAATTACTCTGAAACATACCTAGCCTTACTTACATCGATCTCCCTTGGGTGCTTGATCATAGGCTGGAATCCTAATGTACTCTGTAATCATGATTCTTTATGTCACATGATTTTACATAAAAGACATCTGGATGCATCATGGCTTCATAAAATACATGAATATGATTACATTGAATTTAAATAATTCTGCCTCAAATTTACTTAAAGATGTGAATTTTAAACTCTGTTATTAAAACTCTTTGAGTAAATGCTGAGAATTTGTTGATGTTGAGCTGGAAAGGTGGCTCAATAAGAAAGAGCCATTCTTTTTTTTTTCTCCTTTGGTTTTTTCGAGACAGGGTTTCTCTGTGTAGCTTTGGAGCCTCTCCTGGATCTCACTCTGTGGACCAGGCTGGCCTCAAACTCACAGAGATCCACCTGCCTCTGCCTCCCAAGTGCTGGGATTAAAGACGTGCACCACCACCACCTGACTAAGAAAGAGCTATTCTTGCCCAATCATTATGACCAGAGTTCTGAACCCAGCACCTGCACAACAAGCTGACCCAAATGTCTATAGCTCCAACTCTAGGTACCTGATAGGCTCTTCTTCTCATACCTGACCCATCTGTATGTACAATTTTGCACACACATACACACAAATTTGTTTATTCACTCATGTAGACATACACACACCTATACATACACTTATGCACACACACAAATTTATTAAAAGAATGCATTTCACCTTGAAAGTGAGCCTTAAACATAAGGTCTTTGACTGGGGATGTAGCTTGCAGTGGTCTACTTGCCTGGTGTGTATATAAAGTGCTAGAGGTCAGTGCCCAAAACTGAATAAAGATAAAACTAAATGAGCAAGTAAACAAATAAGAATTTGCATCCATCCTGCTGTTAAAAAATGTAACACTGCCCTTGGTAAGAATCCATGTCTGATGACATTGCTGTCACTGGAGGTGAAGCTGTGTGTGTTATTTCAGGGAAGGGATGCTTTATTTGCATATGAGCTTTGAATGTGGATTCTGTTTTGTGGAATTTGATAGCTTTCACAATTGTATTAGAACTGTAAATAATTTTTGCTTGAAAATTTAAGCTTACAAAGTAGCAATGTGGAAAAGAAGAGCAGAGTTTACTTGTTATTATTTTTGTTTGCTTGTACATATTCCTGTGAGTGCATGTTTCCAGAGGTGGGGTTTTCATGTACTTGTGCTTGTGTGTGGAGGCCAAATGTTGACCTTTAGTGTAGCATTTTCCTCAATCCTGTTTTGACCATTTTCAGATCATTTTTCTTTTTGAAATTACAGTTTGCCAATTTGGCCAGAGAAACTAGCTAGCAGGCCTCAAGGATCCTTCCTGTCTCCCCGGTGTTGGAGGTACACACCAAAATGCCTGGTTTTATATGGATGCCGTGAATTTCATTCAGAACTTCATGCCTGCATGGCAAGCCCTTACTGACCGAGCCACATGCCAAGCCCCTGTAAATGTTGTATAATTTATTCAACATAGGAAGACTGGCAATCATGTGAACATGAACTTAAGAAACAAATGTTTCAGTCATTTTATTCATGGTGATCTACTCTATCTGAAAGTTAGGCATACCTTTTCCCTTAAGATGAAAGTGGGTCTCATAGTTCACTTTCCGTTTCTGAAATGTTCTCTTTACACATTGAAATAACGGACTTTGGACAGTATTGTAATTTGGTTTCTGTGGCTGTGATAAGCATTGTGACCTAAAGCAACTTCAGAAAAAGAGGGTTATTTTATCGTATAAATATTAGCCAACATCAAGGGGAATCAGAGCAGCAACTCAGTGCAGGACTTGAAAGAGAAACCATGGAGAAATTGTTACTTTCTTGGTTCCTCTGGTTTGCTCAGGTAGTTTCCATTCTTCCTTCCTTCCTTCCTTCCTTCCTTCCTTCCTTTTTTCCTTCTTTCCTTTCACCTTATATTTAATCAGCAATATTACAAAGTATTCACATTAAGTACAATATCCTAACATCTAGGTTTATGAGCACCTGTGAAAAAAGAGAACCCACAGGTACGCAACCTGAGGGCTCATTTATATTACCTCCAATATCTGATTTTTTGCTTTACTGAGATGCACAGGACCTAGGTCACATACCCCTGTTTATAGACTTCTGGGTTTTGAGGAAGGACATGAATCTCTCAGGCTAGCCATGTACTCCCTATGGTTAAGCCTAAACTTATTGGATGGGGGGGGGGTGTTCACTGTTCAAATGGCTGCAGGCATAGCACCTTGAAAGATGTCTGATCTGGGAATTGGCACAAAGTTCAAGTGAATAGGCACTGTTCCCCATGGTACATAGAGTCAAGTCACCAACAAAAGAACTCTTCATGAGGCAGAAAATCGTTGCCCCAAGGGATAAAAGAGAAAAAATAGACTGCTCCCAGCTGAGAAGGCCACAGGCAGGGGTATCAGGAAGTACCTGGAGTAGGTGGTAAGGATCTTAAGTGGTGCCTCCTGCCATGGAGTCCTCAGAGCTGAGCACCAAGGGAACTGATCAAGCTTCACACAGATGCAGCAGCAAGGATGGGCACATCCTCTGAGCAGCCATTCCTTCCCAGAGCCCAGCTTGATGGCAGAGAAAGAACATGACTACCAGTGTGAATGTAAGTACAAACAGCTCCCTTGTGGGCCAAGTGATGCAAGGAACTCAGGAGCTACAGGATCATGCCACTGCTAGTCCTCGGATTTATTCAAGTAGCATATCTTCCATGCCCCTTAATATGATGTGGTATAGTTTATAAGAGCTTGGAGTCAGTTTCTCTGTAGGCAGAACTTTTTGTTATTAAGCCTCTGCCAAATAAACACACTGAGGCTTATTATTAATTATAAATGCTCGGTTGATGGCTCAGACTTAATGCTCGGTTGATGGCTCAGACTTATTACTAAGTAGTTCTTACAACTTAAATTAACCCATTTCTATTAATCTATGTGGTACCACATGGCTCATGGCTTTACCTGTCCTCCAGCATGTCATGCTCCCTCGGCATCTCCTGGCAACTCCAGACTCCACCTAGCATTCTCCTAGTCTGGCTCTCCTGTCTAACCTTATTCTGTTCAGCTGTTGGCCAGTCAGCTTCTTTATGAAACCAATCACAGTGACAAATATTCACACAGTATAAAGATATATTCTGCAGCATTTCTCAGTATTTGTCCTGGGTATAATTGTCATATGAAGGCAGCTCATATGCATCCAGCTGTCTGAGGCCCATGCATCAAGGATACTTCCTGGCACAAGAGCATCTGAAAATTTTTGTCTGTCTTGTCGAAGTAAGCATGCCAGTTCCAGATCCATAAGCCATCTGATTTATGTCTTCTGGCATCTATTCTGTATGCTTACATTTCAGCCATGGCATCAGGTTGGAGCAAGAATCTGGAGGATAAGATAGTGTTGTGTCTGTGAAAGCAGATGACCTCAGATATAGTGCAGCCCACCAGTGTAGGTATGGCACTGCCCACAGTGGACTAGGTCTTCCTATATCAATTAGCTATTAACACAATGCCTCAAAGACCTGACCACAGGACAATCTAAAGGGAATAAGCCCTTAATTTAAATTCCTTCTTCTAGATGTGTCAAATTGACAACCAAAGTTAGCAATCACAAGTCCAGTCCTTGCCAACTTTAACACAAAACCCAGAAACTTTCCTTTCTTATTTGTCCCCAAGATTTTGTGTTGATACTATAATATAAAAATGCACTGCAACTGTAAAAGTCACACACTCTGTAAAAATTCCAACACTTTGGAAGCTGAATGTCTCTTTAAAATCTAGTCTTAAAATAAATGAGTTACATACTCTCTTATCCCCAAAGAGATGAACCAGGGCACAATGACACACACTGGCATAGATTAGCAAAACAACTTATAATAGATGGGCATCTCAATCAAAGGCTAAAGTTCTTCCCATTCGTTACAGGCACTCTAAGTTTACCATGTGGCACATGCATCTTGGGTTTAGAAAACTGGAAGGCAAATGTTTACAAGTTGTGGTTTTTAGTGGAAAAGAGAATTAGGGAGTGGAGCCAATGACTCTATCAGTGCTTGGCATAAAAGCATTGGACCTGAGATCAAATTCACAACACTCAGGTAAAAACTCAAAACAACAACAAGCCCTGGCACAGTGGCATATGCCTATAACCCAGGGATAGAGAAAGGAAAGAGGAGGATCTCTGGAATTCACTTCCCAGCCAGCCTAGCCAAAAGGTGAACTCCAGGTTCAGAGGGACCCTATTGCCATAGCTGGAGGTATGGAGACATAGCTTTGCTGTTAAGAGGACTTGCTGCCCTTATAAAGGACCCAGTTCATATCTAAGGACACAAGTTCATTTTCGAGGACCAGGGTTCAGTTCCTAGCACATAGACAGAGGCTTACAGCAGTCTATAATTCCAGTTCCAAGATATCCAACAACCCTTTCTGGCCTCTCAGGGCAGTAGGCACATACATGTTACACAGACATACATGTAGGTAAATACTCAATGCACATGCATTTGCACAAACACACACACACACACACACACACACACACGGGAAGGCAAAATAAACAAACAAATAATACATATATAAATAAAAGTTAATCTGTAAAGTTTTATATTTCCAGAATACCTGAGAAAACCTAGCATTAAGACTACAGCAAGGTGAATGTGATAAGATGCCTGACTTTCCTTGGGTTATCTGGCCTTGGCTTCCATGAGCTTTGGAAAGAGTAGCTCAACAGAGCCCCCTACTGCTTCTAATAATATTCAGGGCAGATAAGATATGGTGTGATAAAATTAGAATCAACACTTAATGTTTTCTTCAGGTCAAATATATAGTTCTAGCTTTCTTAGCAATAGTCAGGTGCTTAAGTATCTGAGCTTTCTGTGATTTCTGCATTTTTGAGAACTAACAACAATATATATTTCTGAGTAAGAAATATGTAGAATGCTGCCATGTCTCAGATTTACATTTTAGTTTAATTAGCTCTTCTTCATTCCTTTTAGAAATTATCCTGTATCTGTATTTCTTGGAAGAACATTCAAAGCAAGTATGTGGAAGTGTGCTTCTTAAAGCAATGATTTAAAGATTGCTCTGTGCAATGAAAGTGAAAAATCAAACTTGGAATAATGACCAGTTCTAAGATTACCAATTATATCTATGTGCCTGGTACCTTGCATTTCCCAGCACTCCAAATTTCAAACTATGATTTCATATAATTTCTACAATTATTGCTTTTCCTTTTTTATATGAAATATCTGAAACATTCTCACGAACTAGTTTACTCAAGTTTCTACTGTTACTTTGTGTCAAAATATGACATGAAACATGAATCCTAGGTGTGTTAACACACTACAGTTTCCACTGGAATACTCTTAGTTAAATAGTTATCAATTGTTTTTGGTTTTTAAATTATGAATGAAGAAAGGGAACAAGAATTCAATTCAGAGAAGTATGTAACTCAAAAATGCACTGTGGAATAGAAGTAACCTCAATGCAATTAACACATAAGCCAATAACAGGTAAAGCTACGCTAAAATTCTATTTACTTGTTACATGATTTTCATCAAGAGACATAAATTTTGTGAACTATTGTTTCTTAAAATATGAAATAAAAATTTACTATGAATTCTTTACTAATATTAAGGGCAATATAAACGCATACTAGCAAACTCTTTGAAGTATATGTGCTTTCTCATATCCCTACAAAATGAATAAAATCAAATTATTATAATTTGAGGTAAACTAAATGAGAAAAAGAAAAGGCATACTTGATTTTTCTTAATTAAGCTTATGCACTCATTCAGTTATAAAAAGATGAATGATAAAATAGTTGTAAAATGTAATGATAAAATTATTAAATATTTTCTGTATGGTAACACTTAATGTCTTATGTGATTTTCTTCTGTATAGTTCTATACAGAGAGAAGTAAAGATTTGGTGGAAATTAAATTTTTTGTTCAATAATATTGAATTTGGGGTGTTAGAAACTTGAATTTATTTAATTCAACTTTTATTTTTGGGAAGTGAGGGAGTTGGTATGCATCCTATTTTATGACTATATTCCTGGTCAATGTCTGCACCTTATTTCCTGAATTTCTTTATCTTTAAAGGTACAAAAGACATCCCTTTGCTTTCAATTGCTCCATAAAAGGATGTGTTGCTGAGACTACTTCCTCTGATGTCATGCCTTTCTAAAACCTTTTCTAATTATACTCTTGTGGACAGTGTTTCATTCCACATCCTACCATGACTTTGGGGCAAGTCATTTGCGTTCTCAGATTTTCAACCCCTCTGAACTTTAACAGGGATAAATCTTTCTAGATTTGTATGATTTAACATTATATTATATATACATTAAATATACATTCTAGCATATATATATATATCTTCTAGTGAGTTTGCATACATAAATATGGGTTATTCTATTTCTCTGTTGATCTTCCTGTCTACACTTTTTCTTCTGTGCATGCTTCTTCCCTCTTTCCTTTCTTTGAGACATACATAGGACAGGACAAAAATAAAAAGAAACTTGGATGACCCTCTTACTTGATAAGAAGTCTAGTCTTTACTATACCCCAGATGCTTTACAATATTGCTTAAACACACTCTATTAAACCCCATTCACAAAATCTTGACTACACTTAAATGGCCTGCTCTTTTTCCTGCCAGTATGGCTGACCTAATCCTGATAAACACGCTGTGCTGGCTGTCAAACTGGGATTTCTGTGTTGCCATTGCAGCCCTCTTGGCCATGTGCAAGTTTTATGCCTTATCTGTCAGCAAGAGAAGAAACCCTGCAACTCCTCTCTGAAAAAATGATCTCGTACACATCCTTACTCCCGTGTTACTTTACTTAACGTGCTTTTGCAGTGAAAAAAAAAATGTTTCTTCTTGGATATCTGGAGTATTACTGAAAAGCACCCCAAAGCTAATAAACAGAAATGTGGCTTGCTAAATTGTTTGCTAGTTCCTAGATTCTTGTTACTTTCCTTGACACCCACAGAAGTTACTATAGTATCATTTCCATGTTATAAATTAATATTTAATGGCACTATAACCTTCAAATATGGGCCCGAGTATGAATTTTGAATAGGCTTAACTGCTGTGTGGTACTCAGCAAGCTTAGAGTTGGTTTGCTGTGTCATGGCTGCTCTCAGTCTTTACAGGTGCAGAAGCAAAAATGTGGATAATATCATGTACTTTGGAGAATTTTAAAATGATTTGACATTCAACATGTAAAAAGGCATAAAACACATGTCACTCTGAACAGTACATGAGTGGTAGATGAAATGATTCATCTGACAGTGAACATAATTTGTTAAACATATGCCTTAATTCAACACAGGGTGAGGCTGCACATGCATCAGGAAGGACTATGCAATGATAACCAAGAGTTTCAAACTATTAATAGACTAACATACTGAATGTCTTTTAACATTGTAAGAGTTGGCTAAAGTCTCTAGTATACACTGCGGGCACTCTGGGAACCAGAAGTTGCTGTCTGGGCATTTCCTTTTATGATAACTTTAGAAAAGATAAGGAGGAACATTGTCTTTGACCACACACATTTTGAAGTGCCAGACATTCAATTATGTTCACCTTTTATTGAGGGTCATTTGCCTTTTATGTTGGTGGGAGGAGTCTTACAATATGCCTGTAAGAATAGAACAAGAATATTTGAAAATAGCCTTATCTACCTGCCACAAATAATGAGCAGTGGAATGTGAAATCTCTGATTTCTTTAGTTCATTTTTCAGGGATTTTGGAGAAGTGAATTTAAATTAATAGAAAATCAAATATATTATTTTCAAAAATTTAACTTACAAAAATCTACTTATATGGGAAATCATTTTTCTGCTCTGACAGATCAGATTGTATGTTTTTTTAACATTTGTACATCTTTTTGTAGATACTGAACATTCCATCCAGGAAAAAGGCTAATTATTTCCCACAGATTGTTGTCAAAACATCTTTATTCTGGGATAGAGAGTGTGTGATTCTGGAGTAGAGCTTCTCAGATCCTACACCCACTTCCCATTTTTATTTGTGTCTGCTCGTTGATGCTTCTGAAGAACAAGTCTATCAATGGGAAGAGGTAAGTCTTGTGTCTGTATCTTGATATGGATCTTGAGGAAGTATAAAAGTACCCATTTTCTGTTTGCCAAGGTAAATTCATAATTAAAGTCTATTTCTTTGCAGATCATATATTGGTAGGTTTATAATACCTGGAAAAATGATCAGTGAGAACAGCTAAAAAATTAAATGCATATCAAGAATTGAATGGTTGTATATCCAAGTTAATAAATTCCAGTGACATATATTAAATTTCTAGGGTTAAGATGTTAGTCAACTTACTATGTTAGTTATTTTTTTTAAAAAAAAACTTAGCTCACAAATAGTAAGATATCTCAAAAGATTAGGAGAGTTGCTGCCAAGCCTCTTGACTTGAGTTCAATTCTCAGGACCCATATTGTGGAAGGAAATAGCTAACTCCCAAAAGTGGCAAGGGTGCCCACAAGCACACACACACACACACACACACACACACACACACACACACACACAAAATAAGCAAATAGATAAATAAATAAAATAATTCACTGACTATAACTTTCAAAAAGTAGGCTTGCGCGGATTAAATTGTGCTCTAAAGGGTGAGTAAGGTAAAAACATGGCAAACAGAGTTCCAATAAAATTAGAGTCTTGAATTGATCAATAACTAAACTATAAGGAGTTGAATTGATTTTCTGAAATTCATCATATACTGACTAATGTTACATAACTTCTCTGTGTATAACCTACTTTTTAGACACCCTCAATATATTATTCTTGTTGCAAGAAGATTTTTTTAAAAAAGAAAGAAAGAAAAAAATACTTGTATCAAGGCTCTGTGAGGCAACCCAGTAGGAGGAAAAGCGTCCCCACTCTCAATGTTAGGAGTCCCACGAAAATCTCAAGCTAAACAAACACAGAATATATGCAGAGGACCTAGCATAGACCCATTCAGGCTTCCTGATTGCTGCTTCAAGCTGCTTCAGTCTCTGTGAGCCCCTATGAGCCCTGCTTGGTATGTGTACCTAGTCTTTCTACATCGTGTTTTGCCATGTTTGGTTGACAGCCCTGGAAAGCCAGCTCTTTTCTGAAGGAAATGGAGGAGCAGTTTTTTCTGGGGGAGAAGGGATGTGATTGGATATTGAGAGGAATGGAAGGAGGAAGGGTTGGGGGGAAGTAGACTTGGAAGAGTGGAGGCTGCAGTCAGGATGTACTGTATGAGAGAAGAATAAATGAAAAAAAAGACTTATAACATTGATTTCAAAATATGAGAGTTGTCATTTCTGTAGCATTTCTAGGAAATGATTTTAAAATAATTAAAAATGATTTTTAGAAAGGTTTACACAAATTATAATCAGAGTGAGATTGTAGAACATGGACACCACTTAGCTCCCTCAGGCATATCATTGACTGGAAAAAGGAGATATAAATTAATATTTACCACAGTCAAATATATTTAATGAAATAGATGAACTGCCATGGGCTAGGAATATGGCTCAATAACTAAGGCACTGCCATATAAGCATAAGGAATGATGTTTAGATCCTCAGAAACCTATGTAAACGCTAGACTGGCATAGTTGCCTACCTATAATTCCAGCCTCAGTGACGGTATATACTTTGAACAATCTGACTGGCAAGACTAACTATATCAGTGAATTTGGCTGAGACATCCTAACTCAATGAATAAGGTAGAAGAGTTATGGAGGGTGAATCCTGACATCCACCTTGGACCACCTCCTGCAGGCGCAGCCACACACACAATTGTGCCCACACAAACATATACCACACAAACCCACATGAAAAATGGAAAAAGGTGAGTGGACTGTTGGGAAGTTTTGATAGTATGAAAATTAGAAGATACAGCCTTTTAAAATTTAATGAGAAATGTTTTATTTCTAGCCATTACTAAATGGAATGAGTAAGCTTACAGTTACATATGCCTCTTGGGGATGTCTGTAAAGAGAGCAAGCTGCTGCTGCTGATAAAACAGGAGAACTTATTTTGGAGTACTATGTCAAAAACCTTTGTACATAGTACATCCTCCTGAATCCTCATTTACACAGCAGCAACCACACAGCTTGTCTGCAAAGTTCTATAAAAATCTGTATTAAACAGATAAAGAAATAAAAAAATCTCAAAGTTTGTTTGCAAGTTTACTAAAGATATTAATTGATTTCAGTATTTGACACCTGGTACTCTGGATTTTATAGCTCACATTTTTTTGACCCCTATGTTGTTACCCAATTAACTTCAAATGACCTTCAAAATCCAGTTTAGCACTAATCAGAAAATGACCTGGTATAGCTAGTAATGGAAGATGTTTTCAGGCTGTTTCACAGGCAACACTAAATAAATGTGCACTTTATTTAGTGCAATGTTATTTCATGTCCCAACTTAAAATGTATTTCCTTTTGCTTAATTAACATTAGTTAATATCTTAGTACTAATATTTTCATGAGGCAAAAGTCTGCACCTGTTAGCAACCTGTCATGTTTGGGGAGAGTTCATCTTTCCCCATCACTTCCTGGGCATCTTGAAGCAGTGAACAGCTGCTGAGGGAGGATTTTCTCAGTGGTGTAGCTAGTAAAAGGATGCTCATGATCCCCAGTATAAGCTCTTACCCATCTTCCCTTAAGCAACTCTAATAAAATGCACTAGGTCACAAAAAGAAAACATTACAAGAAAAGAAAGAAGATGAGTTGGAAAGAGGAAGGTGCTGTGGGATAATGTTTTTGTACACTGGTTTAAAAAATGCTGATTGGTCAGTAGCCAGGCAGGAAGCATAGGCAAGATAAATAGACAAGGAGAATTCTGGGAAAAGGAAGGCTGAGTCAGGATTCACCAGCCAAACACAGAGGAAGCAAGATGTGAAGGCAGAACTGGGAAAAGGTACCAAGCCACGTGGCTAAACATAAATAAGAATTATGGGTTAATTTAAATGTGAGAGCTAGTCAGTAATAAGCCTGAGCTAATGGCCATACAGTTTATAAGTAATATAAGCCTCTATGTGTTTACTTGAGTCTGAGTGGCTGCAGGACCAACCAGGACACAGGAAAACTTTAGCTACAAATGGTGCCAAAACATGGGGCAATAATTTCTACCAAAAACCAGAGAACGCTTTAAAAAAGTGTTCTAAAATGGAATCAAGAGCAGCTTTCTCGTTGAGTCTCTCAGGAAAGCTGTGATACAGAGACACCATAGCCTGTAGGCTTGAGCTGCTGTATGGTGGGTTCATGGCATGTGGTCTTGAACTGCAGCATGGCAGATTCCTCCTATGGTACACAGAGGCGTCTCCAAGCCACACATTATGCTGAGTGGTGGATTTAGCTTTTGCTAGTACAAACAAACAAACAAAAAAGGAAAGAAAGAAAAGGTTTTTGGGCTACACATCGCTGGATGGAAGCATAGACCCACTGCTTCACAGAGTCAGAGATGAGCATAGTTCCCCTAGACCTGGTGCTAAACATAGTTCCACCATGTTAAGCTGAGGTAGGTGGAGCCAGCAGCCAAAGCTGCCATTTCAGTCCTAATCATACTGCAGTTTAAAGCAATAGATTCACAATAAGACAGGTTCAGATGGGATAAACCCTGAACAGTTTACAATGTGTGTAAAAATGCATGTAGGCTTGGAAGAGAGAAGAAAAGAAATATAGATAGATACATAAAGAAATAAATAAATTTTAAAAACTAAGACATCTACAGGACTGGCTGGGGCACAGGAAAATTTCAGCTATAAGAAGGTGATTACTGGGGTGGGAGGGTGATAAAAGAGGATCATAGGGGTATATTCAAAATACAGTACATACATAAAGCATTATAGGGCTGTAATCAAGTATTAAGTATTATTAATATTTGCTGATGAATACTTTTTAAACAAATAGATTATGGATGGCTTATATGTCTGCTGTGGGATATCTTTCTGTATGCTATGAATATGTGTTGCTCTGATTGATTGATAAATAAAATGCTGATTGGCCAGTAGCCAGGCAGGAAGTATACGTGGGAAAAGCAACCTAGGAGAATGCTGGGAAGAGAAAAGGAGTCAGGAGTTACCAGCCAGACATAGAGGAAGCAAAATGACAAGGCAAAACTGAGAAAAGGTACCAAGCCACATGGCTAAACATAAATAAAAATTACAGGTTAATTTAAGTGTAAGAGCTAGTCACTAATAACCCTGAGCTAATGGCCAAGCAGTTATAATTAATATAAGCTTCTTAGTGCTTATATTATAAGTGGGCCACAAGACTGAGGGGGCCCTGGTGGGACTTGAGAAAGTTTCCAACTACATATATCAGTAACTATTGAAAAGATAAAGCACTCAAATTGAAAGACAACGCTCATTCCATTTTGTCATTATGAATAAATTTCTTTGAATCTTTGCAAGCCAAAAAGCAATGAACACATAATTTTATGAAAGAAACTATAATTTTGTAGGTGAGGAGTGCCATATGTGAATCATATTGAGCACTGCAGGACAGTTTTAATTGCTTGATAAAAGTCCTTGATTCAGATTGTTATTAAGGTCATGTAATATATATAACTGAAAACAAGCACATTTGTAGCAGTTTTATTATTTTTCAATAAAATTTAGGATTTGTAATTAGGCTTTCCTTAATTTAATCCATTGTGGAGTTGGCATTCAATTCTATTAGGACTTTGTAAACCATGGAATGACCACCTTGGGTGTTGCCACTCAGAGTCATCAGAGAGTAATGTCATTTTACAAAGTCATAGACCTATCATTCTGCAAATTTCATCTTTCCAGAAATGTCTGATTAAAACTGAAGATGAAAATGCTTTCTGAACGTTATCAATGTGGTAAATTGTCTTCCTGCCAATGTTTGTCATTTAAAATATGATTTCATCAACACTGAAAGTCAATTTTCCTAAGAACCGTGGACCAAGCAAGATTACCAAGTGCCTTCATACTAATTCTAGGAGGGAAAGGATGCAATTCCCAGGCATTTTTTGAGAGCTTTAATTTTGTGTTTTTCTTTTTGAATTTATGGATCAGTTGGCAATCATATCATAGAAAACAGAACTAATTTTCTTTAAAAATGCAAATATCTGCATACTTCAGGATTTGGAGAGGTTAATCCTACTTAAAATGCATGTAAACTTCCAGCACATTATTACTAGAACCTTGATGGAATTTAATATAATTTTATAAAACTATGCACAGAGAGAAATGACGACAGATTTGGGATCAGGAGACAGATTTCCAAACACTGTTCATTACAAGCCAATTTTGTTCTCTTCTGCAAGATAATTAATCCACCTGGGAATCAAATCTATTATCATAAAATGAGAAATTAATATATTGTCTATCTCACAGAGCTGTACATAGATTACATGGATATATATATATATATATATATATATATATATATATATATATATATATGAACAACTTTTTAGTATAAAACAAATCTGTATAGCCATTAATCACAATTAAGTCCTTGTTTCTGATATTGCTTGATATCCTGGGAAATCAGTGAAAACAGTCCAATAGAAGAAGTTATTTGCTCATACCCGAGATAAAGTTGCTTTAAGTCTTAGATCTTTATGTCTTGAAATTTGGATATCAGAGATTATTTCAATTAACCACTCTTTTCCATTACTTTCCAGCCATTGTTGGCCTTTTACCTGGACCATCCAGAATAAATGAATTCTACTCACACTAGTGACAATTCTAGGCATTACTGAAGAAAGGAGAGAAAATAATACAAAGATTCTTGGTAGTCAAATTTTTGCATTTATTTGCAAATTCTCATTGTGTGACTGAAAATATGTAGTCTAGTCAACCTAGCACATTGTCTGGTGCAGGCTAAAGAAGACAAGCAAAGTCAAGCATCAGGAGATAGGAATCCCTTATAGAGTTCTTTAGACGTAGCTAGTGAGCATGCAGAAGGAACAAATCAGGAGAACGAAGAAGAAAAAGAGGACACACAAAACAGATGATACATATTCATCTCTGGGAATGTTTCTGTGGTGAAGCAGTGAGCTGTCGCACTGGAAGCCAGAGATTCTATTTTGGAAACACTGGCAGACATCTGGTGGGAGCATGTGAGGGATGTGGTGGGGAGACAGGGTGTTCTGTGATTTTTTTTTTATCTTGGCAACGATGCTTTGTCTGCAAGCACTACTTTGGGACATTGCTCTCTGTTCTTGTGTTACGTCTATATCTTTGTCATTAGAATCTTCCACCGCAGTTGGTGTTTGTATCATTTGTGGCCCATCTTTATAACCTAATCTGGTACATGTTGCCTTAAGTCTCCTATTCTCCTATTTGAAGAGTGCCTTTGCATGGTCTCAGAATTTGTGGGAGGAATATAGAACAACGTAAAGTTGAAGTAATTCTAAGAGATACAGCCCTAAATAAAGCCTCAAGGTCCTTTTGTTGCTTCAACCATTTGACTGCTTTATGCTGGTTTCAGAAGCATACATACATAAAAATCCCTCCAAAATATAGAATCATACATTTTCAATGCTAAACTAACCAACATATAAGTAAAGTCCCATCATAAAAGGCATTCCTTCAAAGGAGAATCTATGTAGCTTAATGTTAGAGGAAATAAAAACAAACAAACCAGAATAGAATAAAACAAGCAAACAAGCAAGGAAAAAGATCAAATCTGAAGACTCAGAGGCACACTTACTCCCTCACGCAGAAATCCCATAAAAACGTAAAGCCCAAAACCATGATGTATACACAAAGGACTTGTAATGAAAAAAAAAATCCATAAAGTATTATGTAAAAAACAACTTTCAAAATTTTGACTGAGTTCATTTTCTGTTGGCCATCTACTTAAGGACTGGCCTTAAGACTAGTTTGTATACTCAATGAGACTCTGTTGAAGAAAAATATTGTTTTCATTTGCAAGTGATTATCAATTGGATACTGCTCCTGGTTTAGGGATTCTGTGATGGTTCTTGAGGGATTGTCTCCAGTGTTAGGCTATTGAGAAAGATAATTCTTGTCTTCTCTGTTAGATGGGTATAAAACTGGAACTCTCAGTTATCTGAGCAGATGACTTAGCAGTCAATCATTTCAAATATTTCCATCCAAGATACCCTATACCCAATCTTGAGTCTGTTAGGGTCCACTGACATATGTATTATCTCTGCCAAAACATGCATTACTTGGAAAACTTCCTGCTTTATTTTTCTGCCCAGTTATTACTCTTCTCTCCATTTTAGGATTAAAGGATATTGTCTACTTTCACTACAAAACACAACTCTGTGGTAAAGTTTTATTGTTTCTAATAGTCTTTCCAAATTCTTACTAATTCTTCTGTTTTGACATTGAAGTCTATGGGTGTGGCACCCTGGTATTACTAAACCACAGACACTTCAAATTTCTGCTCTTTTCTTGTACCTATGACAGCAATCATTCCTTTATTAAATTCACTTAAGTGTTTCCACCTGAAGGTAATTTATGGTTCTGATGAAACCTTAAGTGAATAACCAAGTACTTAATTTGGGACACAAGGAACCAAGCTGTTACAATCTATTATGATTGTCTAAGTCAATGTTCCTTTGTTATGAAGATACAGCATGACCATGGCAACTCTTACAAAGGAAAGCATTTACATGGGGCTTGCTTATAGTTCAGAGGTTTAATCCATTATTGTGATGGCAGGGATTATGGTGGGAAGCAGATACACATGGTGCTGGAGAGGTCGAGAGTTCTCCATCCTGATCCACAGACATGAGGAAGAGAGAGAGCTACTGGGCTTGGCTTGGTCTTCTGAAATCCCAAACCCCACCTCCGGTGACACACTTCCTCTCACAAGACCACACATCCTAATATCACTTAAGTAGCTCCACTCCCTAATGACCAAGCATTCAAATATTTGTGTCTGTGGGGGCCATTCCTATTCAAACCTGGTAGTGATTTACCTGGATGTTTGAAGCAAAGTGACTTGTATGACAGCTACTTAAAAGATTACAAATATTTATAATATGTTTTGTGTAGTGGGTACCATGATAGACAACTTTTGAGAATGTTCAAAAGTTAATTGCTATTTTGTTATTTACAATACTGTTAATGATCAGTGTTTCTAATAGTCATAGTTACACTTCAACCTTCCTTCAAAAGATAACCAAAAATTAAAATTAGTATGTCAGTGCTTGCTTTTCTACAATAATCCTACAATTTGTTATAGATTTTTTTTTTTTTTTTTTTTTTTTTTTTTTTTGGTTTTTTGAGACAGGGTTTCTCTGTGTAGCTTTGCGCCTTTCCTGGAACTTTCTTTGGAGACCAGGCTGGCCTCGAACTCACAGAGATCCGCCTGGCTCTGCCTCCCGAGTGCTGGGATTAAAGGCGTGCGCCACCACCGCCCGGCTTTGTTATAGATTTTGAAAGAGAATTACCAGTTAAGATGACCATGATAGACAACTTTTGAGAATGTTCAAAGTTAATTGCTATTTTGTTATTTACAATACTGTTAATTATCAGTGTTTCTAATAGTCATAGTTACACTTCAACCTTCCTTCAAAAGATAACCAAAAATTAAAATTAGTATGTCAGTGCTTGCTTTTCTACAATAATCCTACAATTTGTTATAGATTTTGAAAGAGAATTACCAGTTAAGATGTTTTAAGTTCACTGTTTTCTTCAATTCTTTATTATTTTCATATGTACCCAACTCCATACCCTTTCTTTTTCTCCTTCTTTATAAAACAAACGGGTAAACAAGAAAATCAAACAAAATCTAAACAAAACCCAAGAAGCACACACACACACACACACAGAGAGAGAGAGAGAGAGAGAGAGAGAGAGAGAGAGAGAGAGAGAGAGAGAGAGAACAACCCCCACAAAACTACAAAGATAAATTTAAATTCTTGGTTAAGGGTAATAGCTCATGTCTACTTATCCATCTCAGTGCCGGGCCCCTGACTGGATTGAATTGTGCAGGCTATGTGTATGCTGTTACAGATTCTGTGAGTTATTATATGTTGATACATATGTGAACAGTCCTGTTTTTTCTTGAAGACACTATTTCTTTGGAGTCATCCAGCCCCCTGATCTTTATGGTTTTTCTGCTTCTTCTTTTGAATATTGCCAAGGCTATCAGTTGTTCTACACAAACTGATGGTAAGGCCCTATTATTGAAGACAACACTGCATATTTCATTGAACACAGAGAAGCTCAGTGAGATGTGTAACATGTGGTGCATAACCAGAGGCTTCACCCCTGCTGACTAGTGTTCATGGTACTAAAAGATATTCTGCATGCCAATAGAGGAGAAAACTAACCATCCACCAAGCTTCAAACCCCAGAATCTACAAAGGTCACTTGCCTACAAGATCTACTGCTGCAATAGTGGCACAGATCTCATAGGAGTTAACAACCACTCTGATTGGATTTAAGACACATTCCATGAGATTGAACTCTGAAACTCCTCATTTAGCCAAGAATCTGAGGCTGGCTTTTATATAAATCCTATTTTATACTTTGACTGTAACCACCATTACCCTCAACTATCTCCTTCCTCCTCTCTTCTTCACAAATATGATCATGATATATATTATTCATGTACTGTGATGTATATGTTTATAAAATTTTCAAAGAATAAGCTAAAAATAATGTCTTAAGAGAGTATAAAGGTGAACTATTGAGTCATTTGAGGCAAAGCATTTAATGTTTACAGTTGAATATGATGTGTTTTTATCAATTCTAGCAGGAGTTATAGCTATGCACAGCCTAGTCCTTCCCAGGTTCTCATGAAGAGTCATGGGATGATGTGGTTGGCTTTTTATGTTTTAATCTAAAATAGAGTAAATTAGTGTGATTTTCTAGCTATTTTACTAGTCTGTTATTTCTAAATAATCTGCATTGATTGAGGTGAGTCTGGAAAATAAAGCCTACTGTCCCGGAAATATAAATTCTAAAATATTAATTTTAAAGGCTCAAATTGAGAAAAGTTAAACTGAAAAGAAGAAAAGCCATGGATTTCTTCTGAATTTCACTCCTAACTAGATGTGTGACTTGGATTCAATTTTACTATTAGTTTTTAATTGAAATAGAAATACACCAATCTCCCCTTTCCTTCCTCCAACTGCTTCCAGCTACCCTCCCTCAAATCTATGCCATGTCTCCCTCACTGTCAGATTCTAAGCCTCTTTTTCTTTGATTATAAACCTGCACAATTCCTTAACTACATGCATAACCTTATCCTGATATCCACAGATAAGTGTAGTTATCACCTTTTTCAAACAAGTTTCTGTTTATAGCAAATAGAGATCACTGCAGAACACCACAATTGGATATAATACAGATATCAGTGTACCACAGGGAACCCAGCTCCAAAAGGTAAATTTACTGCTATTTTCATACCTTGCTTCCCACATTCTTCTGAGAAGGGTGATTAGACATATATTTAAAAGAATCAACCATGGGTTGCTTTATCATACATGAGTCTTTATCGTACATGCTTCAAGAACAGAAATAGTTAACAATATTCTCCACAGTTGAACATCTTCATGGCTTTCTCTAGACTCTATAAGTTTTCAACAAAGTTCATTCAGTGTATATTAAGACATTTTCTTCTGATCCTGTGTTAGATATCCATGGTATGCAATTTCCTTGTAAATACTTGAATATTTCTCATTAATTATGAACTAACTATATATGACATTATAATGGGAAGAATCATTTCAGAAAATATCTTTTTTCAACATGGGCTTAATGCACACAAATCCTGAGCTCAATCTCTAGCACCACAAAGGAAAAAAAACAATGATTAAATAACTGAAATAATACTTCTTTTTACAAAATGAGATAGGTATATACATACCATGAAGAAAAAGTTCTGATATTACTATGGTAAAATTTATGAGACATTTCTACCATACTCATGTCTGGATCTTATCCTTTTTGTTAACTTTTGAAATTGGTAAACTGTGAAAACATTCTAAAAATAAGAATTATTCATTAATATGGTGGATATAAAAGAACAAAACTCACTTGATTATGGAAATTAATGACAAGAGAACACAAGGACAGTATTAGCAAAATACATGGTGAATAACACTAAGCCTGTGAATATTGACCACTGTTAGTACTGGCTTTGTACCAACATAGAGCATTATTAATACAAATATATTTGTATACTAGTAAAGATTATCAACTTTAGGATTAGGTAATTCTGGATTAAAAGTGAGTTATAATGGTAATTGTTACATAAACACATTACTTAAACATTATGACTAAGTATCTTCATTCAATAAAAGGTGTATAAATATCTTACACAGAATTTTTATGAGGAGCCATGACTATGGCTCCATGTGATTCACAACAGTGCCTGGAGCATTTCAACAATATAGCACATATTACTTTTAAGGGAATTTTATAGAATGAGTGAATGGGTTTTCCATTGAGAACATGGCTTCAGAAGGAGGAAAAAAATAGAGGCAGGAGAATTTCGATTTTCTGTAGTGAGACAATCCCAAAGGAGGAATGAGTAAAATGGACCAGATCTGAGAGGGCAAGAACCTCTATTGTGGATGTTATCAGAAATGTTCAATATGTGTGAGTTCTCTGCAACTATTGTTAAACTCAGAATTAAAAACAGCTTCTGAAACCAAGAAGTACTACATCAAAAGGGATCATTATTTGCAAAGTGGAAAAAAGTCAAGCACTGTAGTATTGTTGAGCAAGTGAGTGAATTTACCTAGAGGTGCATATAATTGCCAATCCTTTATCAATTACTTCAGATAATGGGGTATTAATTATATACTGATTTGAATTTATGAAAAGTTCTCAGGAAAAGAAAAATTTCCCATTGAAACTCCAATTTTCTTAAGTTTTAGAATTCCACTGATTTTTCTCCTCAAAAGGAAGAATGTTTTCTAAATAAACAAATATTTTTGTGTGTGGTAGCCTCAGGACACCTTCATGTCATAATAATATTGCAGTGTAATAAAAAGAGGAGAAAATAAGTACTGATAAATTGGTGCTCTAGTTATTTGTCCTAATACTACCAATTTGATATGCTTATATTGTATTGGTACACAAAGGACATTTTTGGTTCTAATTTGTATATCCAAGAAGTAAAACCAAATCAAACAAAACAGTTTTTATCAACCACAATTCTGAAGGGGCGTCCCATGAATAAAAGACCTAATTAGACTCCTAAAGACCCATGAGTAGACCATGGTGAAAGCAATTTCAAAGGCTGAGTGTACTTTGCATTCATTTTTCAGGCACCCTCGTGGCAGGGACAGATGCATGCTTGTAACCACCAGCTAGACTCCATCTCTGCTCACCCATTCCAAACTTCTAAGTATAAGGTTACAGTGTGGGATGCAGGAAATTTTACAGTTGGTATATTCAGACCTATAAAACCATTTTTTATTTGCCTTTGCAATGCAATAAAGATTGAATAAAACTTCGAAACTCCTTTTGATGGGATCTTTTGAGCGTTTTCCTTGCAAGTGAAGGATTTATACAAGGGGATATTTTGTCTCCTGATGCTTGCCAAAGCATTTATGCAGAGGCACAGTCTTTGGCTTATGTTAAAAAGAGATTTCAGAGAAACAGAAATATAAAGTGTGTCATCTATAGGAAGATTTGTAGACCAATTTTGATTTAATAGTTTGGAAAAGTATTCTAGAAACTTTAGGTGTGTGAAAAGCTTTAAGGTCATATATACTTTAGTCTAAACTAAAAATTCTATATAAAAGGGAATACTTAGATATGCCTATAGCCCTTATTCTCAGTGATTCTTAAGAATACCACACATAGCTATTAATTGCAGCCACCATGCTATATTAAATATCTGTTAAATTTTAAAAATCAGAAATTTTTGAAATAGTCACTTAGCTCTTTTAAGTAAAATATCTTTTTAATTAAAATACTTAAATTAAAATGTGCTAAAATACTTGGTAGCCTCAAAAGGATTTGTTAAATAGAACATAGCTTCATGGCTTTATTTTGACATTGCAATCTTCAAATATTTCAGGCAGGCTTGATGTCATCATGGGCATGCATGAACTACTTTTATTATTAAAATTTCTTAAATATATTTATTCTTTGGGACAGTTTGTTTGTTTATTATTTTGTTAGTTTTTTGCAATGGTTCTTCTTATTGGAATATTGAAAGAAGTCTACTCCTGAATTATCTCAAGTACAATTATCAGAATTCAACACTATCGCACACATTTGCCATTTTCAATATTTGTTATTTTGTACTTTTTTGTATAATGCTATTTTTTAATTCTCTATGAACCTCATACAATGTATTTTGATCATATTTATCCTTCTATTTCCAACTTCTCTCATACACCCAACTTTAGCTACTCAACTTTATGTTCTTCCTCCCCATCTCTTTTCTTCTTCTCTCCCTCCCTCCCACTTCCTTCTTCTTACTCTCTCCCTGTATCCTCCTCCTTTCTCTCCCTCACCCATGGGGTCCAGTCTGTGTCACCTGACTACTTCCAATCATGGGCTCTGTAGTGAAGTATGGTCAACATACCAAGTGCCACACTGCTGAAGAGAGCTAACTTTGTCTCTTCCAGTAGCTATCCAATTCCAGTAGCTCTTTAGCAAGGGGTGAGGATTCCTACTCTCTTCCATGCTTTGATTATGTCTGGTTTGAGTTTATGCAAACTTATGCAATTGCAACGAGTTCATATATGAACCCTTCCTGCTGTGTCAGGAAAGCACTGTTTCCTTGAAATCATCTATCTGTTCTGGCATTTACAATCTTTCTGCCCCCTTTTTCCATAGGTTACTGAGCCTTGAGAGTAGGGCTTTGATGTAGATATCCCATTTAGAACAGAGCACTTTGAAGTCTCCTGTTCTCTAAACGTTGGCCAGTTGCAGGTCATCTGAAGGAAGCTTCTCTGATGTTTAAACAGAGAGAATGAGATGTCAATATACAGGAGAGAACATGAAGAGGAGTAAATAACACTAGAGATCTTTTGAAAAATTCATAGAGAATCCTATTACTGTAGAAACCATATACATCCATCTTCAACCTACAGGCCTAGAATATCTGACAGACTTTTCCATGAAGCAAGAATTGTGCAGAACTGTCCTACTTTGTCTTGGCAAAGTTTGGCCAAGTCACATTCTTTTGTGTCCTGCTTGTCCAGTTTGGACAGCATACTGTCAACAGTCAAGCTCAGGGCAATTTCTTGCCCAATGTCTAACTTTGTCATAAACAAAAGGAAACTCCATATGGAGGCTCTTCTATGCCCATCAACCTTCTGTAAAGTAAATTGGTGCTGCCAGAGCAGACCAGTCTCACTGTCATGATAAGCCTTTTGTTATTAAAACATCTTAAATGTCATGTTCTGCAGATCTCTGAAGTGTTTGAAGACGATAAATTTATTTAAAATGTATCTGTTTGTTCTTGAAAATGTACCTAACAGGGCCACAAATTTTATTGTTATAGATGACTAACTATTAACTTACATTTTTAACTATCCTAAATAGTTTGTAAAAATAACTTCTGAAGACTAGAACTTAACATTACTTTGTTAAATGAGCTACATAGGTACACTACCTTAAACAACAGTAGAAAGATATACACAATATAACAAAAATAACATTAAATTTGAATCAATATACAAAAATACCTTAAGCAAGATTATAATATATATATATTTATATACAATATATTCTAACAAAAATAATCTTAAATTAGTATCAATACACAAAAATCCATATCAATTTAAAATATTTGAGAGTAGTGGGGTTTTTTTTAGTTTAAAAGTATATTCAATAATCTACCCCTTTTTCTATCATTCCTATATCCTCCCTTTTTTTTCAGAAGGATATCCCTTAAATCTTTTGCATAGTTTCCTTTGCATAGTTTCTTTACTGTCCATGGCCAATAATAACTTGCAACCAACTCCCCTAAATAATGATAGACATCCGTGATCCACCAAATGCCCTAAAACCACCCACTCTACCTCTTCAGAATGTGGCCATTGTGGTGTTAAAATTACTTCCTGCTGTCTAGGGGCAATGATATCTTTAGGGAACCATGAGAAAATTGAAATAATGGTCAAATTCTGGGAGAGTTTAGTGTTCTTCAGTCTTGGTGAGTTGAAAAAGTGCAAGGTTTATTTGAAGTCCTGACTGGAGTAGTTTACAAGGCTGGGTCATCTTAACTAACGATTTTTAAGTTGTTCTAAGCAGTTTGTAGTCCAAAGCTGATCTTTGGGTGGCTTTGTCAGTTTAGTGGCATTACCACAATCCAGGTGGATTCATCAATCATTGTGGGGCCCTATCATCTTCTTAAATATCTCAAAGATCACTTAAAGAAATGGTTACAGATGACTGAAGAAAAGTTAAACATTTTATTTTATTATTTATTTATTTATTTATTTATTTATTTATTTATTTATTTATTTATTTAATGTAGGAGCGATCTATCTGTATGTATGCCTTTATGCCAAAAGAGAGCATCAGATCTCACTAGAGATGGTTGTAAGCCACTTTGTGGTTGCTGAGAATTGAACTCAGGACCTCTGGAAGAGCAGCCAGTACTCTTAACCATGAGCCACTTCTTCAACCCCAACTTAATCATTTTAAATGTTATATGCAGCATATCTCTGATAGGTTAAAGAATAACAATTTGTTAAGTTCATCCTGGGTCATACACTTAATTCCTATCTACCTACTTCAGTCTCAACCCCCAAATCACAGCAAGCTACATGAAGCCTGTTTCTAGAAATAATGTTCTATATGATCATTAATATCACAACATATATATATATCTTACAAAATTTGATATAATAGTTATACTTTAAGAAAAATTAAAGAGTCAAACAAATAAACAGACAAAAGATTATGAGATTAGTGGCAATAGAATAGTCTCTTAATTTTAGTTTTCTTCTGTACCATACCAGGTGTCTCTTTGACATGAGACAAAGATTTTGGACTTTCCTTTAACAAGCATGTTTGGGTGTTGAGAAGGAGAAAGCCTCACTCTAGCTCCAAAGACAGCTTTAATTTTTAATTGAATTTGGACAACAAAAAGACCATTAACCTTATATGTCTGTAGAGAAGAGCAGAAACAGACATTTGAGAAGATTTACTAGATTTTACCCTGTTGGAAATATGCTGTACCATTTTTTCTCTATCCTCTTCTTATAAAGGTATAGTGAAAAAAAAAGCAGCATTTTAAATCAATTACTGTAATAGAACATCCTTTAGGTAATAAAGAAGGCAAGGGTATTCCAGGCTGTAAAGAGTCTATTGACTGAATCACCCTATTTATGGCTCCTAAATCTGTTAACATTCTCCATTTTCCAGATTTTATTTAAATAGCAAATATAGGAGAATTCCAAGGACTGGTTGATTTTTCAATATGCTGAGCATTTAGCTGCTCTTGTACCAGCTGTTCTAGGGCCTGTGATTTTACTGCTGTCAATGGCCATTGTTCCACCCAGACAGGTTTGTCAGTTAACCATTTTAAAGGTAGGGCTGTTGATACCTTTGAAAGATCAACAATTATTGTGCCCTGCTTATATACAACCTAAATGGACTGTGACTGTTCTTGATAATACTTTTTAATATTTCTTTCTGAAGCATTCTTTATATTATGGTTTGTTTCTGAGATTGGAGGAATGTTAATCTTGATTTTTCCATTGTTTTAAGAAACCATGTCCCCCATAAAGTCATTGCTATGTTAGCCACATTGGCTTTAATTTCCCTACCTGTCCTTCTGACCCTATACATTTGACCTACCTTGTACATTGTTTTACCTGAGATAAAGTTCCAGTCCCTAGAAGCTGAATATTTATCTCCTGAAGAGGCCAATCTAGATGCCAAGATGTGGGTGAAATTATTGTTACATCCACATCTGTGTCTAGTAAACATTTATTTATAATTCTGTTTATTTGTATTTTAGCTTTGGTCTTTGATCATTTATAGAAGTTTGCCAAAATACTTGTTTTATAGTCTCTCCTGAAAATTTTGTTTTGTCTGCTGAAGCTGTTTTGTCATCCAGAGCAGTATGGATTTTAATAACAGGCATTAAGTCTTTTAATTGCTCTGTTGATGAATTTCCCCAATTCTAACAGAGGATGATTGAACCAAATTTGATAATGGGGCCTGAGAGAGGCCCCCTAAGGCATTTCCCAAAGGCAAAGAGTTGTCTTGGCTGTCCCTTGTTGATCTGCATTCATTAGTCCAATGCCAGCCTTTGTCAAACCTTCTACATATTCCAGAAGGCTGGGCCTTCTCTTTAGATTATCTCTAGAAAATACATTGTTTCTAGGAACCAATTGCCTACAATCCCTTTTCAGATGATCTTGTTTACCACAGTAAAAATATCTGACCTTTTGATTTTTCTTAAAAACTTTAGAAATCACTTCTCCTATCCAAGTATCATCATAAATGTTAGATCCAATATCAGCTGTATATAAGATTTATTTATATATGGATATTGATCTTGTTTTAAAGGCCTAATCACCCCTTTGTGTTCTGAATTAGGATTTTCAAAAGCCAAAGATTCAGTTGATATTTATGTATCATCTGGTTCTGTTATCATTCTATTTAAAGCTAAAATCAATCTTTGTAAAAAAAAAATCAGTAAAGCCTTCCTTTCGACTTGTATAAATGTAGTAGATGACTCAGTCCTCTTTCCTGATTCATCAACCCTGTCCCAAGCATTCAAAGCTGCTATATGGCATAGAGCCAAGACATGATCATCAAATCTAAACTGTCTTTACAAATCAGCATATTAGCCTTTGCTGAGGAACTGGTCTTAGAAAATCTACATATCTCTAGCCCTATTTTGTTTTTCTATAACCCTAGCTTCCTCTCTCAACCATGTTTTCCATTGTAACTGAGAACCAGCATCCAATACGGCTGCAGCTAAATCTTTAGTCTTGTGGATTAATTCTGTTCTGAGTTGCCCATGATTTAACATCTACTTCACAAAAGGTGAATGCATAAGATATGATAATACTTCTTCCTAAATCTCTTCAAATTTAGCATTTTTACAGGATACCAGTTAACTTCTGCATAGCCTTGGGGTTGCTGATCATCTGGTGGTCATTCTTATTTGACAACTGGATAAACTAAGGTTTTAAAAACCTTAAACAAACCTGCTTTACTTTCATATTGCAATGGTGAAGTAGGTTCTGCTCTAAATTTATCTGTCTGTGTGTGAATATTTTTCTTAGTTTCATTAGTAGGTCTTTCTAAGGATTGTATCCATTTTTCCTTCCTTGCACTTGTGTCAACCCACTTTTTAAAGAATAAATCATGAATTACTAAACTGATAATAATTATAATTAGCCTTATGTCAATCCCAGTTGATTATTCCTTCATAGAATTTTTCCATTTTCAAACCATCCATTGTGGATCCATACGGAGACCTAACTCCCTGCATCATAATATTGTTCCCCATTCAATGTGGGAAAGTTTTTTTTTAAACAAAAAACCCCTAATTCCATGCATAAAAATTCCTTGATGTCTCACCAGATGTTCTAACAACAATCAAGGCAGAGCTATGCAAGGTAGCCAGTGAACATGGAGCTCTGCAAGGGTAGTCAGCTCCAGCAATAGCAAGGCTCAGAAGTGGGAGGGCACTCAGCTGTAAGCAGGGGCGTGGCTGGGGTATGAGGCTGGCTTGCCATACAGCTGCGCAGAGAACACAGTCAGTGCATGGCTATGCTGAAGGCAGCTGCAGCTGCTTGCATGTAGATGGAGAGTGTGCGGTGGTGGCGGCAACAGTAAAAGCCCTAGCAGTGTGGAGGTGGTCCATCTGGTTTTATGCAGCCCCAGGGAGGGGTCCAGGGAAAGCTTTCAACCCATGAGGAGAGAGAGCAAGATGCCTGAATAGCAGAATTAACAGGATGATGGGAATGTGCAGGAGAAGCCTGCACAGCTAGAAACAAGGATATGGGGATGAGGGTGCCTGAATGACAGAGCTAGGAGGCAGTGGGTGGCTAACTCTGGCCTGTGATTGGAGTTCAGCCATCTGTGGTGTTTGGGGCCAGGGCCAGGTAGTAGCTGGAGGCTGCTGTAGAGGGGATGTAACAGGAAAACCCCAGACTCACATGGACAGCCTAGGGGGACGGAGGGAAAGCCACCTGCAGCAGTGACTCCTCAGATGCAAAGCTGGTGGTGAACAACTGCTTCATAATCTTTTGACCTGAATTGGGCACCAGAAAAAAGCCTTTATCTAATTTGTTCTTCTATCAATAAAAACTCGAAAGTTGGATATCAGGGTAAAAATCTGATTGATCAAAGAAGCAGAAGTGACCAATGATGTCTTCTCTCTCCCTTTCTTGATCCAAAGGGGCCCGCCTATCTTTCTAAGCCCCTCCCTACTACTTTCTGTGTCTGTCTATAGGTCCTGGGTCCTCCAAAACCTCTATGGCTAATTCTCATCAGCTGGTAGTTAGCTCTGCCATTTGGTTCAAGGTAAACGTTTTTCCCAGTCTCAGGAATGTCAAACTGTGATCAAAATATCCCACCTCACATGTACACCAAATATAACCCTCGGTACCAGGAATGCGTTACTTCTTTTTGAGTGGCTGACCAATGGAATCCCATGGATCTCCAAACATTGCATGGTATTGCCAACGCTATTGCTTATATCCCAGAAGTTGATGATAAGACCGTATTACTGACAGCATCACACACTTGAGTCACGGAGCATGAGGAAATCTAGCTGGAACTCCACTAGAAACTTCATTCCTGCTGGCTAGTGTTCATAGCACTTGAAGATGCTATGCACATTACTAGAGGAAAAAAATATTCATCAGTCTCACCTAACTGTGAGCTTCAGGAGATAAAATAACAGCTTTCCTGGCAAGATATACTGACCAGTGCAGTAGTAGAGCAAATGTTTTGGGAGTAACCAACTAAATTTTAATTTGATTTAAGACCCCTTTAAGACAATGTCTATGAGGCAAAGAACCTCTGGCTAGATAGCATGGCCCTAGAAGGAAACCTACTACTATTATTCTGCTGAGGGGGCACAGTAATACAATGACTCCTAATGAGTTGTTACTGTTTTTTTTTTCTTTCTATTTTAGCTTACTTTTGAGTAGAAAATAATTTCAAAATCTTTCTGATGCCAATGTTTACTTTCCAACATACCAAAAGTGTTTTTAAGCAGAATTATAATACCTTTGAAGTAAGTTAAAGTTAGACATTTAAAATAGTGTGGAGAGAGGACAAATTATTTGCAATGACATGCAAAGTAATTACCCAATAGTACAAACATTTCTCAATTCTGATTCATAGTGGGCAGGCAGAATGTGTATATATATATATACTATTTAGCTGAATACATTTTCCATATTCAGCATAAATTTCATCACAAAATGTTGCAATGAATTACCCAGTGTACTTATATACAAGATATTTGCCAAGAACTGCGTTCAATTACAGGTTTTTTTTTTAATTTAAAGTGTTGCCATTCATTTACATGCATGATGTATTATGTGAAATGAAACCATCTCCAAGTATATTTAAATTTCACACTTTCTTAATTCATTGAAAATAGGTTCTATCAAAGTTTATATTGCTAGCATCACTGGAAAGTAATTCAATGATAAACTTTTCATCTTGCCTTATACTCATCACAATAACATATTTCACCCTCAGTGAAATACATTTTAAATTACTTTCTTTGGTTCATGAATTGATTAAAATAATCTCAGACTCTGCAAAATCCAACTTCTGCTAATGGAACTAAAGTAGTAAGGTTGATAAATTTATTTTGCATTTTTTGCGAAATTAATCATAAAATAATGAGTAATGTTTATTCAGAAACATTAATTTAATGTATTAGTGATGAGTCTTGCTTCCAGAATAATGTATAAGTTCACTTTCTGAATCCTAATGAAATACATTGATAGCTTTGATGTGATCTTAAATGGTCAATAACTAAGAAAAATATTGTAGAATGTATTCTATTAATTAGTATCTGGTAAGTAGTACTCTGGCTTTCTTGATGGGTGGAAATTTTTAAAATGTAAAACATAACTTACATAAGCCTTCAAGTACTGTTTAATTCTTTAATTGTATGTATTTGAGGAATATAACCTGATATTTTCATATATATAGAAGAAATGATAGCTAGTAAAGTAAGTTAACAATCATAATTGATAGTGAAATTATTTGTGAATACGTAAGAGCAGCTAAAAATCTATTCTTAGCAAATTTTGACAGTGAAAAATGATAATAATAACTAGAGTCTTCATTTACTATTAGTTCTATAGTGCTAATGACTAGTACTAAGCTATTCATTATACATACGAATAACATTAATTTTTAAAATTGAATTAACAGTGTTTGTGTGTGTGTGAGTGTGTTTACATGACACAGTGTATTTATAGAGTTAGTATACAAACAGAGATGTCACTTCTTTCCTTCTACCATTGGGCCTCAGGGATGAAACTCAATAGTCTGGCATTCTGGCAAATATTTTTGCCTTTTGCAACAGCCTTACTTTGTGCCTGTAACAAATATCTCCCCACTTACTCTAACCCCCCATTAGTGAAACAGTCTTCCTACATGCTTTTGTATATTACTTTTAAAATGGTCTATATACAAGAAAAATGTGCACCTTCTATGTTTAGCTTATTTCACTTGAGCTACAGTCTTTCAGGCTCATCTGTATTGTCCCAAGTGGCAGAATTGCCTTTTTAATTTAAGTGTGGTTCACACACATATACACAGAAATATGTAAGTATCATCATTTCTTTATCCATTCATATATTGATGACATTTTGATTGTTTCCATATCTTGACTATTGTGAATAATGCTGAAATCTTGTGGGAAAGTGTTGATTTAATTCATTTGCACTTATACTTAGAAAAGTGATTACTGAGTCATAAGATAGTTTTATTTATGTAATTTAGGAGAATCCACAATGTTATTCATAATGGCTGTATTAATTACATTCTCACCAAATGTAAGGATTCCCTCTTCTCTACATTATGGGAAACCCACACCATAAAATCTCTTGTTAATAATAGCCATTCTGTCAGCTACAAACCCACAGTCTTGATTTGTATTTGTATAGTGATTAATGATTTGAGAGCCTTTTCATGGACCTATAGACATTTGTCTTTAGAAAAACATCAGTTCAATTCCTTTGTCCATTTTCATTTTTAATATTTTAGATATTATAATCACATCATATCCTCAATCATCTTTCCTCCCTCCAAGGTCTCCCATGAATCGCCTTGCTCTGTCTAAAAATGTATGTTTTGTGGTGTGTGTGTGTGTGTGTGTGTGTGTGTGTGTGTGTGTGTGTGTAAAACAATAATTTTAAAAAAGATGCCACCGCACACTTGTAATCAAAGATTTTCTTGTTTTAAAATTTCTTTTGTTCTGGTTTTTGCTTTTGAACTGCATGAGTGTCTCATATGCTTTGGGTGTTATCATTTATAAAAGCTATATTTTATTAACTCTTTCTTTTATAAGTTGCCTTATGTTTTGTTGCACATGTCTTTTGTTGTGTGGAAGGCTAATAGTTTGATGTACTCTTATTTATTTTGTTTTAAATTCATTGTTTCTATAGAATTTGCTTACTTGGATTTTTTTCATATTCAATATTCTTGACCATAAACACAACATTAATTTTTGTTAACATAAACTTTTCTATATTATTCATAGCTCATATTTTTCAAACTGGAATATTCAATCTATTAGATGTATATGTTTTTCTGTAACTACCATATCATTTCCTGCCATTTTTCATTCTTTCAAAATGTTGTCCGCAAGGAAACCAGGCATTTTGAAATCTACAGCCATATTGATGCACAGTTGCGTATAATATGTCACATTCTTGGCACAAGCTAAAACATTGCTTCCACAACTACAGAAGGTAAGAATTATTTGGTTATTTCTACTTCTCCCTGAAGGCGTCTTTGGTTTCTGCAAGTCCTACATATTACCTTCCATTTTAAAGCAGATGTTATTTAAAACTTGTTGAGAAGGGTCTTCAAAATGATTCACAGTTGTCAATCAATTTTGACACAATTTAATGGGTAAGGTTGTTCATGGCACATCATCTTGAAAAACATATTAATAAGCTTATAATAATAATGAATTGAAATTGAAAATTTCAAGGGGAAATCCAAAATTTGATAGTATGTTGAGACAGTAAACCAAACTCAGATACCTATCATATTTGCTTATACACCAGATGATAGCAGATAGGAGTTGAAAAGGGAAAGAAAATATCAAATACTCTGACATTCGTGGGTTCAGGTGATTGAAAATATGTAAAAAGTAAACTTGAAAATAGGAGTGATATTCTTTTCAAGCAAGACTATCTCTTCTGGAAGACAGTTAAGTGAATGGGTTCCCAAGACAATGTAAAATATTTCGCTTGTTGTCCAACTATCTGTGTTAGTTCACATGAATCTTCTCACAGATTAAGCCATGTACCTCCTGGGCTCTTATTTATTCAACTGGAGTATGAACATAACATTTATGTGTTCTTGTAGTCAAACCCAGGGGCTCAGATACATGAAGCACTTGTTCTACCCTGAAGCTATATCTTCAGCTCTAAATACAATCACTTATAAACATGAGAAGCTGTAGTCACCTTCAGGAAAAGATTCAAGCTCACAAGCTTTGTATGTAAATATAAAAATACGTTCATGAGGTAGCATGAAGAACAAAGTATTAGCTAAGTCAGTCAGTATTGATGAAATTGCTAAAAAATATGAAGTAGAAGTCAGTATTTTTAGGAACAGGCAGTGAGTGTGGATGGGATGGGAATATGGTTCACTAGGAGAGGACTTGCCTAATTAGTCTGTGGCTGAGTGTCCTAGTTAGGGTTTCTGTTGCTGAGAAGAGACAGTGACCACTGCAACTCTTATAAAGAATAACATTTAATTGGGTCTGGCCTACAGTCTCAGAGGTTTAGTCCATTATCATCATTGCAGGAAGCACGGTGGCATGCAGGCAGACATGGTGCTGGAGAAGGAACTGAGCTACATGTCGATTCACAGGCAGCAGAAAGAGAATGCAACACTGGACATGGCTGGAGTATCTGTGACCTCAAAGCCTGCCCCTGGTGATACACTTCATCCAACAAGTCCACACCTACTCCAACAAGGCCACATCTCCTAATAGTGACACACCCTATGGGCCTATAGGGGGGCATTTTTATTCAAACCACCAACCACAGCTATGATTCAAATCACAGCTTCAAACATACATACATACATACATACATACATACATACATACAAACACACACACACACACACACACACACACACACACAGAGCTGTGGTAATTCTTTGTCATCATGCTTGTAATCCCCAAACCCAGTTATGAGAATCTTTTCAAGTTCAAGACCAACCTGTTCTGCATAGTGAATTCCATGCCAGCCATGATTACATAGATCTTGTCTAAATATATATGTATGTGTGTGTGTGAGTGTGTGTGTGTGTGTATTTTTTTAGCCTCAGAAGTTATTATATGTAAGTTACTATTCAGCATCATACAATAAATGCAATCAAATGAGTGTTGTGTTGTTATACTTATTTGATTAGACAAGGTTATCTGTGCTGTATTCCATGATGCAATGATGTGAGGAAAATTCAGATTCACCTAGCAGTAACAATCTCAGCTCTACAAAAAGAGTTGTGACCCAAGGTGTTTATCATGGTTACTGCCTTGAGATATGTTAGAGAATAATTCACACTTGTCTGTTCGATGATTAGCCTGTCATGGATGACACACATGCACAGGGAGGGAGAGAGAAAGAGAGAGAAAGAGAGAGAGAGAGAGAGAGAGAGAGAGAGAGAGAGAGAGAGAGAGAGAGCAGTGCATCCAGATTCCACTGTCTGAGGAGAAGGAGACAGAGTATGGGAAAACAAAACAAGCAATGGTGCCATCACAATTATTAATATGATATCAGGACAGGAACCAACTTGTGTACATGGTGCCTTCTTGTCTCATAGCTTTGCCTTCACATTGTAATCAGTATTATCTTCCAAATACAGTTACATGTAGAAACAGCACGTCATCATTAATCATGAGGAAATGGCTGTGGATGTGAAGAAAGTGACCAGGATGAACAATTGCCCAAGATGCTCCTTGCTTTTGCATATTTCTAGCTTTGTCCACAGTAAGAGAATGAAAGGGAAGTCTGTTGTGACTATCTATCACTGATACTAGATGAGCAGTTGTGCCTCTTTCTTGGGTCTTTTACCTGAAGCAGAAGTACTTCTAGCTGCTTTCATTTAGTTAGTATTCATAACCATTCACTGATATCACAAGTCAGTATATCACTGTACAAATAGTTGTGTGAGAATAAAGGTTGTTAGCCTAGCAGTCTCTAATCAAGTAGATGGACAAAAGGACGAGTGGATGGCTAGATGACACTATAGATATCTAGAAAGATAGAGATAAAGACTGAAATAGAGGAGAGTATGGAAAAATACATGGATATATAGAGATAATGATATATGTTTACATTTAATATATATTTACAGTTTTTGTACATCATGACAGGTTTAGTTTGTATACCCGTAAAGCACATAGGCAATTATTCTAGAAAATATTCTACTTGGAAGTTTTCATAAATTTCCACTGACTACATAATATTGAAGTAAGCTGCTTTCTGCTTTCATTAAACCAAACCTTTAAGTTTATCTCTCTGTGGCTTAGAGCCTGCCAAGAAGATGTTAGTCCCTACATGACACCTCAATTCCATTCCAGTAAAACAGCACCATGATCCTTCCATCTGTCAGTGTGAGAACATGGGACCATTCTCCGTCTTCCCCAACAGAGATGCTTGTTTTATTATTACTTCTTTTATTTTAGGGATTATAATACAATTACATCATTCCCCCTTCCCTTTCCTCCTTCTTAACACTCCCATAAATTCCTCCTTGCTGTGTTTCAAATTCATGGCCTCTTTTTCCATTAGTTGTTGTTATATGCATATATGACTATACATATAGATGCCTAAATGTAACATGCTCAGTGTATATAATGTTATTTGTATGTATGGTTCAGGGTCACCCATAACAAACAATCTAAATACAGAGTTGTGGAACCCAGTCCCAACGGATATATCTTCAAAACAGCTACCCCACCTAAGGATCAGGAAACATGATAGAAGAGAGAGCAGAAAGACTGTAAGAGCCAGAGGATCAGGGAGTTTCTTGTGAGACTGTGTCTCCCAGTAATGTCAGGAAGTACACCCATAAAGTTGTAACTATCTATAAACATGAAGTGAACAAGAGCAATAATAGACATGATACAGCATACTGTGGAAAGTCCATGAAGCCTCAACTCTACACAGAGAACTACAGGTAACTCAGGAACGCTGAGAGAAGGAGAAATAATCTTTCTTACCCAAGGAAGACTGATAACTCTCCATTATCTTTTGGGTCTGCAGCATTCATTTGCAAGGCAGCTGAGAAAAAATCTCTCAACTTAATGAAGTGAATGAGCTCTGTCTTTTCTGCTTCATTTGCCGTCTATTTCCCACGCTCAAAAATACACTAAGCTTGTGATAAATAAGAAATCTATAAACTGCACTCTGTATCTCCTAAGAAATCTGGGGGAAAAAAACTTATGAAAATGTATGCTGTTCTCATCTGTTTTACTGTTGCCCTTCCCATCTGTCTTAGCTTCTCTGCCTTTGTGATAAAATACTCTGACAGAAGCAACATACAGGAGAAAGAGTTTATTTCATCTCACAGTTCAAGGTGACAGTCAATCTTGCTTTGGAAATCAAGGCACCAAGAACTTAGCTGCTGGTTGCTTGGCATCCACAATGAAGAGCCAGAGAGGCACAAGAACAAACTAGGGTTCAGCTTACTTCATTCCGTTTACATAGTCCATGATCCCATGTTCTGGGAATGATCCCTTCTACTATTATGATCGATAGTCCCATGCTATTTAACACAGTTATAATAATTCCCATTTCCAGAGGCCCATCTGCAGTGATTTGTGGTTCTGTTTCATTGACAATTAATGCTTAACTAGAAAATTATCTCAGTAAGTGGAAAAAGGTAGGAAGAAATTTTAATATCCCCCTTTTAAAATATTTTCACCATGCACTGATTTTGTTTACATAGACTTTTCTTTTGTAGATATTCCCTCGGACTCACACATTTCTTTTGTTTCAAGTAATATATTTCATTTTTTAATATTATAAACGATTGCCCCATTTTGGAAGTTGTCTCCATTCATATGTAAATGACAGTTTCAACTAATTTTTCAAAAGAAGTCGATGACTTCATACTTTATAATTTTATATTTCCACATATATGATCTAAGTGCCATCAAATATGAACAGGGTTATTGTTCATACTACATGTAAGGTCCATATGTACTGCATAAACACTATGAAGTACAAAAAAGGAGGAATGAGTTTAGTGAGGAAAGAAAGAAAGACATCAACTAAGAAAGGGATAACTAGATCTTTTTGTTAATAAAAAAGCTTCTAAATAAAAGAACATATGTAGGCTTATAAACTAAGATGAATAAAATAGATGAACAAAAGAAAATCTTCACTCTTCTTTGAAATCTAGTTTGGGGAAAGCTTCGAAGATGATAATAAATTAATTACAGATTGTCAAAAGAGCAGTGCTGTTTGAAATTAAGCATTTAAAAAATCAAGTGATATCTTAATATTAATATAATTAATAATGACCAAATGGACAACATTGACACATTTCTTATTATGTATAAATATTTTATCTAAATTTAAGCAATATGAAAACTAATTTTATTTTTCTTGAATAAAGATGTTTATAAAGAACAAACTTAACTACTGTTGAAAAATAGTGTATCACTTTATATTTATAGGTATGGTAAAGGAACCGCAAATCAGAACGGACAATGAAAATACAAAAATGGTGCTGTGCTGCCTAGGAATAACCATTTAGATTTTTAAAGCATAATTAACTGACAAACCAGTCATGTAATTTGTCAGTATTAAAATCATCTTTGAATATCTAAAATTAGAAGATATTTTCAAGTAATATATGCCCCCAACTCATATGTAGGGTATACCATTATCTTGACAAAACAAAAATCAAACTGCCAAACAAACTAAGCAATAAATACAGAAGTGTCTTGCTAGGAAGGTCTTATTAGAAATGCTAAGAAAGACAGTATGTTTATTACAAGTTGTTCAGTGTTAAACATTCAAGATGGCAACTGTCAGATAAAGACATACTGTGGCAAAAGCCATTCATAGTGACTAAAACTCCAGGGAATACAGAACTCAGCAAAGAGCAGCAATCCATGAGATGATTATGTAGTTCTCAAATTTGAAAGATATTCATGTCTTACAAATTAAAAATAATATTTTTGCTGTTGTTTTGATGTTCTGTTTGTTCATGTCTGTCTGAGACTAGTTCTCTCATTCTGTAGCTCATGATGACCCTCTAATCACTATGTAGTCCAGGATGGTTTTAAAATCCAGGAAATCACTGGACATCGGCCTCCCAAGTGCTTGAATTACAGGTGCGATCCTCCAGACTCATTTAATCTCATACTCAGAAGACAGAGACAGGAGAATCATTGTACCTTTTAGGCAAGTCTGGTTAAATAACAAATTCCAAGCCAGACAGGAATACATTGTGTGACTTTGCAGACAAGAATACATTGTATGACTTTACCTCAACACACACACACACACACACACACACACACACACACACACACACGAAAAGAAAAGAGAGAAAAAAAGAAAACAAAATAAGTCAGCTAAAGACGTAACTTTAAGTATTGAGAAAAGTGACCACCAGTATTTGTCATAAATATGAAGAGGAAAATAATATTGAATTTCTGTTTAAAAGTCATTTGTGGCTGTATTCCAAATGGATGTTTTCTAACAAAATATCCTGAAAATATTAATTTTAACTTAATGACTTAATTCTTGATGGTAGTGTAATTGATATCATTATGAAAACATCTTTATAAGGTTCTCTAAACAAATATATTATGGTTCTTGACATCTCTTTTATACAAAATGATAAAATTTTAGACAATATTGAATAACTGAACTTAAATGATGCACAATTGTGAGCCAGGCAGTGGTGGCACACGCCTTTAATCTTAGCATTCGGGACACAGAGTCAGGCAGATCTCTGTGAGTTCAAGGCCAGCCTGTGCTACAGAGTGAGTTCCAGGACAAGCACCAAGGCTACACAGAGAAACCCAGTCTCGTAAAATCAAAAAAAAAAAAAAAAAAAAAGAAAGATGCACAATTGTTTACAATCTGAATGGATTAATGCACTAATGTTCTCCAAAAGCTCCAAATCTCATGTTATTTCTTGAAAATGATCAAAATGTATTTTCAAAGTATTACATAGATGATACAATAGTAATCATAAGAAAAAGCACAGTACCAAGTGAGCTATTTTAAGGCTATTTGACAATATCTAGAATATGTGTGTGTGTGTGTGTGTGTGTGTGTGTGTGTTTGCGTGCGCGCGTGCTTTCCAATACTAACAATTTGGGATGTAATAAATACATTTATAAGATAATTTATATGCTGTGAGTTGAGATAGGAAGTATCAACTATATAATATTAAAAAATAATCAAGAAGAAAATAATAAAATGTATTAAATTTAGAAACTCTCTAAAAATAAACAAAATGTAAAAATTCCCTATAAAAATGTTTGCAAATACTAAAAGTAAAATAAGATGGTAGAAACATAAATTAGTTAATATAACATACATAACACTTAACAACTTAATTCCACACACAAAATAGGTTGTATCATGGGTCAATAGAAAACCACTATAAATAATACATTTTAGGAAATTATAAAAATTAAAATAGAGATTAATTTGTTTGATTAATTAATATTATAATTAATATCATAATTAAGTAATTATAGTATTTTCATAAGAAATTTGTCAAATGAGATAACTTAAGGTTTTGTGGAAAATATCCTTAGTGTTAGAAACTCTATGTTGAATTTTTTACAGTAATGTCTAATGACACTTGTTATTTAAATACTAAGTAGTTCCATAAAACATACTTTAACCTATTCCTATCAATATCACCTGTTGCTCTTTCATCATCTACTTGTCTGTCCAAACATCCATCTCTGTGTCTATGATATGTTTATATCATCTATGTCCAGAGAATAAAACGTAATTATGATAAAATGCTAATTGGTGAATCTAAGCAAACAGTAGAGTGCCCATTTTCTAAGCTATTCCTTAAAAGTTATTGTGAGAAACTTTCAAAGCAAAACTCAGAGGAAAAGAAGCACACTGAATAAAGAGGAATTTAAAACAAGCAATCAGCCTCCAAGAGTGACTATATTCCCTACAGATGAATTTTAACTAGGCTTTAATTTCCTACCAAGACAAGAATAATGCTAGTCCTTGAAAGGGTTAATGTACCACAACTTTCCACACAGAGAGATTGGAATTACAAAATCTTTATTTTCTCTTTGGAAACAGTCATTGCTCTCAGAATAGCCAAGGCAAGTTGGCTTAATCGTTCAATTAGGCATGCCTTTCAGACTCAGGCAGCGTACCACACCTCCTCTTATTGAAATGATTCTATTTTAAATTATTGCACAGAAGTATTCTGGAAGACCTTATTGGCTGTTCATTGATTCAATTCAAAGTTGTTCAGAGGCAGTAAAACTTCAATGGAACTTTTTGGGGTTTGATAATTGTAATTAAAAAAACAGATGATAAGCATTTCTATACAGCAATTTTTGCTTTGTTTGACGGGATCTATTCTTCCCACACATTACATACTGGACCTATCACTATTCTTTATTTCTCTAGAGTCCTTGAGGATGGTTAATTTTATAGGCACTGAGACTTATAGGCAAGAAAAGAAATGACAGACTTGGAGGTAATGAATATAAGATAATGTTTCAGTACAGACTGAAATGTATTTATAAGAGTCTTGAACTCTTAGTAGCAATTTAATGCTTTATTGTCATTCTCTTAATCTTTTAGGTATTTTTAGAGGTCCTGCACAACCCCTATTTTCCCCTGCTTAGGATCAAGAGCCTTCCTGATGCCCTTAGAACAGCAGATTTTCAGAGAAATTATCATTCTAACTATCAAGTTATTTTTTGGGTTCCACCAGCAGAGTATTTTTTGTCTTCTTGCTTTAGTGAGAGTGGCATGTGCCTGTATTTTGCAGGGCTTATTGATACCACTTGTCTTCCCATCTTAGTTAAGACGTGTCACAAATTCAGTTGGTATATGATGTAGTTTGCTGTAATTTTATCAAATTATTGTTTGGAAACTATTTTGTCCACAAAAAAGATCTAAGTTTCCCCCAAATGAGTTATTTAAGTATATACTTCAATGCCCCCAAGTTGCACTGAAGTTTTATTGCCAAATAGCATATTAATTTACATAGCACTCTAATTAGTTAATCCAACAAAATTTTAGGAAGATGTTTAGGAAGCCCTAAACAACAGAATTAAAAGTGTTTGTCCACAAGGGAATGCTAGGGGATGTCTTTCTGTACACTGTGAATCTATGTTGTTCCCATTGGTTAATAAATAAGCTACTTTGGCCTACAGCAAGGCGGCTTAAAGGCAGGTGGGAAATCCAAAGAGAGAGGCAGGAAAGAGAAAGGCAGAGTCTGGAAAGAAGCCAGCCTGCCACCCAAGGAGCAACATGCCAGGAGACGGGTAAAGCTACAGAACATGTGGCAAAACATAGATTAATAGAAATAGGTTAATTTAAGTTATAAGAGCTAGCTGGCAAGAGGCCTGCTATAGGGCCATACAGTTTGTAAATAATATTAAACCTTTGAATGATTTTTTTTTTCGAGACAGGGTTTCTCTGTGTAGTTTTGGTGCTTGTCCTGAATCTCGCTCTATAGACCAGGCTGGCCTCAAACTCACAGAGATCTGCCTGTCTCTGCCTCTGGAGGGCTGGGATTAAAGGTGTGAGCCACCATCACCCTGCTGAATGAGTATTTTATAAGCAGGAGATATATGGAGAGAAGAAAGGAGAGGAGAGAAAGATGCTAGCCACCGCCCAAGGAGAAGCAAGATGCCAGCAGACTGGTAACACCATGGCCACTTGGCAATTTATAGATTAATAGAAATGGGTTAAGTTACAATAGCTAGCTATCAAGAAGCCTGCCATAAGCCATGCAATTGGTAATTAATATTAAGCCTCTGAATGATTTTTTTTTATTTTGAAGAGACTTCATGGTCTACATTTATTAAATTGCTAATCAGTTTCAGTGGTGAAGACACAGATATGAGTAAGATGTGGTATTTGACTTTGAAGAGCTCACAGATAATCAGGGAGCACGTACATAAAAATGTTAGTATGATATGAGGATTCTGCGGCTTGAGTCACAGGCATGGTAGAGGAGTGTTACTATAGGCAAATAGAATGTGAGATGAAATTAATCAAGCAGAGTTGGGTCAGGCATGATGGTTTTAGGTTCAAGTTTTGATTTGAGGGCAGGTGAAGAAATTTTCCCTGTAAGAGAGAGGGTTGTTTTGGCTAATTGCTTGAAGGGACTAGATCATCATGATGGGGAAGGCAAGGCAGTGAGAGCGTGAGGAGGCTGGTCACCGTGTATCCACAGTCAGGAAGCAGAGAGAGATGAATGCTGGCTGGTCATCAGGTTTTCTCACTCCTCCCCCTTTTATTCAGTCTGGACTCCAAGCTCATGGGATGACATCATCCATGTTTGAGCGGGTCTTCCATCCTCAGTTCAACTTCTCTGTATCTTCATCTCATAATAGAAAATGCACTCAGTCTTTTAAGGGTCTCCAAAGCCTTCATAGTCAATACTATTTAAGGCTTGGTTTCTTCTGAGACTCAGTTACTCATAACTGTGAGCCTCTTCTTCTTTTTTTTTTTTTTTTGAGTTCTTTTTTTTATTTTGCAATACAATTCACTTCTACATATCAGCCACGGATTCCCTTGTTCTCCCCCCTCCCGCCCCCCTCACCTTCCGCCCAGCCCACCCCCCATTCCCACCTCCTCATACCACCCTGAACGTGCCCGATCTCATCTGAATGATTATTTTATAAGCAGCTGAGAACCGTGGGGTGGGGGGCAGAGGAACATGGGACTGTGGGGCCTGACAAGACCAGAGAAACCTTGGGAATGACTTCAGTTTAGATTACTTGGGTTGAGTTATTCAATGGAAGGGGGATGAACTGTTTATGAAACAGCAGGATCACTCATATTTACTACAAGGCAGAAACAACCTCAGGGTTCACAAACTAATAAGCAGAACAAGAGAGACACATAAAACAGAATAGTATTCATAAGTTAAAAATAATTAAGTACTGATAATTCCATAACAAGAATAAAATGATGATAATGACAAAGTAATAATAGTCCTTAGCAGCATTTTGCCGATTTGACACAAGCTAGACTTATTTCAGAAGAGGAATCTAAGTTGAGAAAATACCTCCATACAGATTGTCTGTTGGCAAGTCTATGGGACATTTTCCTGATTACTGACAATTGTGAGAGATCTCAACTCACTGTAGGTGGACCTACGTCCACCCAGGTGATCCTGGATGGTATAAGAAAGCAAGATGACCAAACTATGGGAATCAAGTCAGTAAGCAGCAGTCCTCCATAGCCTCTTCATCAGTTTCTGATTCCAGTTCCAACCTGGAGTTCCTGCCCTGACATCCTGTGATGGAGTGTGAGCCGAAAGCTGTAAGAGAAAAACAAACAAAAAATGTTCCTCCTCAAGTTGCTTTTGGTCAGTGTTTTACCACAGGGAAGGAACCCTAACTAAGACAACCCTGAAAGATGACACTAATAGAATTCAGTTATACCTGTCCAATACCAGGACAGGTGAGACTATCAAGACAGTATGTAGACGGATGGACTCCTCAGGCCAGAGGAATATGGGGACTAACCGATGATGGTTATAGGGTTTTGTTCCCGTGGTTCTCAACCTCCCTAACATTGCAACCCTCTAATATGGTTCCTTCCATTGCGATGACAATCATAAGATTATTTTGGTGCTACTCTGTAACTGTAATTTTGGTACTGTTGTGAATCATAATGTAAATATCTGATATACAGGATATCTGAAATTTGGCCCCTATGGAAACTAGGACACACAGGTTGATGCATATGTTCATTATAGTGATGTTTTATTATAAAACATTAAAATCCAGCTAACTGTACCATCAACATTGGTGAATAATCTCAAAAATATAATTAAACTTATAAAAACATACCAGCTAGCTTGGAGTTAGAGTGATGCTTCAGAGAATTTGCTGCTCTTGTAGAGGTTCCCAGCACCCAAGTTGCATGTCTCACAGCCACCTGTAACTCCAGCTCCACAGACCCCAACATTTTCTTCTGGCTTCCATAGCCATCCACACCTTTGTATACACTCACACACATATACAAACACACACACACACACACACACACACACACACACACACACATACACACACATACACATACACACACACATACACACAAAGTAAAATCTTTAATTAAAATATCTAATTGTATCCTGGACATCAGTAAATTATGGACATATAAGTTATCTTTTAATGAAGCAGTTGTTTAAAAAATAATTTCCTCGAAAGCAACTATAACAAAATTAGGCCTGATACTGTATATATTCAAAGAAAATAAAATATCAGACTGCATTTAAATAAATGAATATTTAAATAAATTATGAAATAAATGTCCAAAATATGCACTATGGGGGATTTTGAAAAACTCTCTTTTATGGCTTGCATATATAAATAGTGACTCTATAGTTATTTAAGCTCTTAAATAAAGCACATTCAAGAAAGGGCTTTGGAATACTTAGCAAACATCATCCTGAATATAGCTAAATAGTTTCATTACCATATGCTATACTGATGTTGTGATGCCCAAACACAATACCAGCAAATCTTATGGCAGCCTTAAATTAAACTTTTTTTTTCTGAAAGCAAATTTTCAGTATCTTCCCTATAATATGAGATGTAAAATATTATTTCTTTTACAGAGGGGACTTCACAGGACTTCTGAGATTTTCCCAAATTAAGGATTTCTGTGAAAGATTCATCTCATTTATTCTGGTTTTTAATTTTCAGAATAGAATGATGGGCTCCAGTTTGACCCTTACTATTCCTAAGCATAGTGTTTGAGCTCTAATATATAACTAGGAAGAATTGCTTCATGCAGCTCAACATTTAAGGATGATTCACAGATGTGAAGAAAGAGGAAACTTTGTTCACTACTGGTAGATTGCAAATCACTACATCAATTATGGAAATCAGTTTGGAGGTTCCACTAAAATTTAAAATAGAACTACCATGTGACTAAGCTATTTCACTCCTGGGAATATACCCAGAAAACTCAGTATCTAATACAGAAAGATCTGTTCACCCTCTTGTTTATTGATGCCTTACTTAATCTCTATAGCAAGAAAATAAAAAGAGCCTAGAAATCAATCAGCAAATGAATTGGTAATGAAAGTCTGGAACATACATAAAATGAAATGTTATTAAGCTCTAAAGGAAAATAAAATCACTAATTTACAGGAAAATCGATAGATGTACAATATTTGATATCAACTGAGGTCACACAATCTCAGAAAGAAAAAGCCACATGTTCTTCCTCATATGGAAATCCTAGCCTACAATTTATGCTTATATGTGTGTGTACACATCAGTAGAGGTGGGTACAGTATAATATGTAGAAAAGAGAGCAAGAAAGAATAAATATTGCATGATGAGGAAGAAGAGAATGCAGACGATAGACACAAAAATGATATAAAACTATTTTTCTGGTTATAGTTCTGTAATGAACTTTTCATTTTGCAGGTCAAGTAGATAAGTGCAAAACTTGTAATTGATAGTTATAGTGTAAAATCCAGTGTGAAATGCAATAGCTTCAGAAAGGTTCTTCTAACTATATAGACAGTCATGCATTGAGATGTGTAGACTTTAGGTTTTACTAATCTTATTGAGTGACTTTTTTATTTAAAAATTCTTTGCAATATAATAACAAAAAATATGATTCAGAAACCCTTCTTCCCAGGGGCTACCTTTCCTAGTATTTGAAGGTGCAATACCTACATACTTCCAAGGAGAAAAGTAATTAGTGTACTACTCAGTTATTAAGCTTGTGAATCAGCTCAGCTAGATATCTCAATGTTGCTGTAGTTGCTGTGGAATAAGCCTCTGGTCCACTGTAAAGATTAGTCACTCAAATTGGTGTAATCAAACATTGATTGGCCAGTAGCCAGGCAGGAAGTGTAGGCAGGGCAACCAAACTTAGGTTAATGGGAAGAAGGGCAGAGTCGGGAGTCACCAGCCAGATGCAGAGGGAGCAGGAGATGAACCTGCCATACTGAAGAAGGTACTGCCACATGGCAGAGCATAAATAGAAATATGGGTGAAATTAAATGCAAGAGTTAGATAATAGCAAATCTGAGCTATTGGCTGAGCATTTATAACTTACCTCAAGCCTCTGAGTGATTATTTGAGAGTGGCTACAGGACACAGGAAAACTTCCATTTACAAGTAGTGGCACTTATATCATGATCACAACCAACATTGTTTAATTGGACTTGAAGCCCACTTTATACTGCAGAATTTGTTCCTAGTGCTGTTAACCTAACTATCCATGACTTGAGGTTATAGATTTTAGGGGAGATCCTATGACTACCATTTTCCTAAATTGATGTAGCATCTCACTACATTCTAAACACTTATCCTTATCTCACAGAACCTTATTTTTGGAGCAACTAGAGTTCACTCCTGAGATCACAACTGGTCAGTCTTCAGAGAATAAAGAATTGTGAAATTCACAGCCCCAATTGGTACATCTACAACACAACCTTTACACTAATGGCTCATGGAACAAACAAAGGGGCAGAAAACTGTAAAAGGCAGAAAAACATGATCCTGCTAAAAGATAATATCTTCTAGACATGACAGGTAATCTGCACTCATGAAATTTCAGCAATATCTGAATAAGGATAACACCAGCCAACATGCCAGCAGGCTTGGGAGAAATTTCACAAGGCCCCATCATTAAATGAAAAACCACAGGTAGTCAGTGGCTGCTAAGGGAAATATAGCAAATTTTCTTCAGGAACAAGTCCCCTGATAAGTTATCTCATCACAAGTGTTTAGCCTTAAATCTCTGTACATGTAAGCAATATTAAATGGAGTCAGGACACACACACACACACACACACACACACACACACACACACACACAGACGAGAAAACAGAAAAATATTGGTTTAGTAACTTTATTTTTCCCACAGTTGTAGTTGGAAGATTTCCTGAGTCCTGGCTGGCCGGCAGTCGGGACAAATATCTCCCACTTGTATCGTCCCCCAAGTAAATACACAGAGACTTCTATTTATAACTGCTCGGCCATTAGCTCAGGCTTATTGCTGACTAGTTCTTACACTTAAATTAACCCATAATTCTTATTTATGTTTAGCCACATGGCTTGGTACCTTTTCTCAGTTTTGCCTTGTCATCTTGCCTCCTCTGTGTCTGACTGGTGACTCCTGGCTCAGTCTTGTCTTCCCAGAATTCTCCTTGTCTGCTTATCCCACCTATACTTCCTGCCTGGCTACTGGCCAATCAGCATTTTATTTATCAAGGAATCAGAGCGACATACAATCACAGCATACACAATGACATTCCACAGCACACAGGTTTTCACTGTTTAGGACTAAGTTCCACCTAAGAAATTCCTACCTTTCCCACTGTACACAGAATAGTACACAAATAGCTTGCACTCTGCCGTATCCTATGCTTTAGAAAGCAACTATTCTGTCCCTTATATTACTTCTTCCCAAGAGCAATATACCAAAGTAAATCAGGAACATAAAAAGTAAGGAAATGGAATTTCAAATTGATTGTCAAATTCAAAGGTTTTCAGAATTTCTTTCACTGGAGTTGCTCTCTAAAACACACTTAAATCAGAGACAAGTTAATAAATTTGTTATTGAGTAGATATCTCCCAGCACTGTGGTGTATCTTAAGCCAAATTTAATCACATTGCTTCTGTAAATGATTTTTTTAATTATCGCTGGTTTTTTGCGTTTAAGATAATTAGAAAATAACAATGCATTTACTTTTCTTCTGCAGATTATATGTAATATTAAGAGCAATAATGACAGACCCTAACAGCATATGAAAGTTATAGGTGAAGTAGATATGGACCATGTTTTTAATTTTCATTGTGATCTTTGTAGTAAAGTCACTTGAAACATTTATCCCACAAATATTTATTTACTATTCTTTTTTACATACACTTAATATTGCACTTAGTCCTATATAGAAAATAAGATGAGTAACTGAGTTGCAAGGAAACTATTTTAATAAAATAATATAATAAGATAATATAAACAAAATGTTTCCTCTTGGACTTGATGCTTGAGGCTCCCCAGACACTCTTGAACCAGTAACAACTACAGTAAGTAATTGCCTTACACAAGGAAATGTGGTGATATTTTATTTGTGCTTTGATAAATAAAGCTTTTCTGGAGATCAGGGGGAAAAGGCCAGCCATATTAAGTAAACAAAGTCAGGCAGCACACGCCTTTAATCCGATCACTTATCAGGCAGGGTCTCTGTGTGTTCAAGGCCCTACTACAGAACAGGCAAGCATGGTGACACAGGCCTTTAATCCCAGTACCAACCATGGAGACCTGGAGGTCTATACAGACAGGCAGTGACAAGGAAGTGAGGTAGCTAGGCTAAGAGCCAATCAGAAGGCAGAAAAGCAAGGCACATAAAGGCATGAGTAGACAGGAAGTAGCTCGCATTTGGAAGCTGCAGAGTTGGTGAGGTAAGGTTGGCTGGTGGCTCTCCCTATTTCCCTTATCTCTCTAAGGCTCTCATTCTTGTATTTGGCTCTGTGTTTTTTATTTAATAGGACCATTTAGAAATTCGTCTACAGGGAAGTAGATGCAACTGAAAACAAACGACATTTTCTTCAGCTTCTGTTATATGTGTTGTCATTGCCAAGTTAATGTCTCCATAGAAAATGACTTCTGAATACTTCTCTAGTGTGAGTGATATAAGTCTGGTAGCTGTGTGTTTCCCTCTAGCCAGAGGTCTCTGACCAACAATTTCTTTGCTTGTTTGAAACACTTGAGTTAAGTATTAAGGCAATGTGTTATGATGAACAAATGAAACCAACAGCTTAAAACTAGAGAGAATGTCATTCTTCCCCTATGTGTTCAAGAAGCTCAGAGATCCCTCCCATCATCTTCAAGGCTGGGGATCAGAAGGAGATAGTGCACACTTTACAAAATAAAATGCAAACCCACAAAAAGTGATCTCACTGGAAGTCAGAAACTAGGCCTTTAAAAAACAATTTGTTGCTGTTATAAAGCTTTCTTTTTCTTTAAGTAGAACTTTTGTGTGGCGTTATTTTGTGACAGATGGTGGGCCACATGCCATGCAGGACAAGCAATTGCCTTTGCTTCCAAGAGTATAGGAGAGTCCGGGGCCAGAGGGCATGCATTTACCTTCTGTTCCAGATGGCTTAAGGGGTTTTTCTTTAATTCTACATGTCTTGTGTTAAAGTTTTGAAAATAAAGCTTTCCTCAAATTGAAAATTATTTTTACAACTCATTCATCAAAAACGAAACAACTTACAACAGCCTTAGCAAGAACGGAGTATTTGGTACCGCATAACTATTTTGTATAAGGAAATATTTTAGATAGCATAAAATTTTGTCCAACATAAATTTTGTGATATTGAAATATATTCTATGCTTTTTTTTTGCTTTTGCTGACTGTCTCTTTGAGAATATAAAGTATCCTGCCTGTGTTTTTGTAATAAAGTTAGCCCTGGTGAACCAGTATTATCATCAATCTCTTTATGGTTAAGATAGAGGGAGATAATTTCATTTGATCTTCAAAATGAGATTAGCAGTTATTTTTGAGGACAAGATAGAGGATGAATTGAATTCTATTTTATGATAATTACTCTAATACATATTCTATATATATGCATATATAATATCTATAGTATATATATATATATATATATATATATATATATATATATATATGGAGAAAGAGCTGTGTATGGATGTGTATGTGTTTGTGATACTAAATATGTGTCTTAGTTAAGAGTTTTGGTACTATGGTAAACATTATGACCAGAAGAAAACTTGGGGAGGAAAGGTTTTGTTTCATGCTGATATAACTTCATCACTGTCCATCATGGATGGAAGTCGAGACAGAAAATCAGGGCAAGAAACTATAGGCAGAATGAAAAAAGGCATGAAAGGCTTGGAGAAAACTGCTTAATGGATTGTTCTTCATGGTTTGCTCAGCCTGATTTCTTATACCATCCAGGACCACCTGCCAAGGGGTGGCACTGCTCACAGTGAACTGGACCCTCCTATATCCAGCATCAATCATAGGATTTTCTGAAGACCAATTTTGTGGGAGCAATATTTCAATTAGCATTTCATCTTTCCAAATGACTCTGGCTGTGTCACACTGACATAAAACTAGCCAGAACAAATGAATTGGTATATGTTAGATATTAAATAAGTGAAGACACTAGAATAGCATCAAGAATGGGGTAAATCAAGGTTGAATTAGCTACATATTTTATTTGGTACATAGATGTTTATGAAACGCTTCCTTGGCTCACTAATTTGAAAGAACATAGTCAATGAATGCATAACTTTTCTCTGTGAAATCTTGCAAGAAAAGGTCGGCTGTAATTCCTCTTAAGCAATGATTGACATGGATTCCAGAATTTTCTCTTGTTCAGGGAAGACAAAAGACAGATATTGAAGAGTTCTCATTAGAACTTCTGCCAGAAACTAAATAAAATAGAAAATTTAAACAATAATAAAAATAATAAACACAGCTAATGAATCTACATTTTTTTCTTGTCTACATGGTCATTTATCATATGTAAGTAATTGGCTATCTGGTTTCCAGTGTATAAATTGTTTGAGTTCAATTCACCTGTCCTTTCAGCAATAACAAATTTCATATAATTCAATGATCCAATAAAAAATTTATTACTCTCCCCAAAAAGAAACATCAAAGGATGTAATTCATAGAGCTATGAGTGACTCAATGATATGAACTTCCTTGCTAAGCCAATTAACATTGATCCAAATACATTTAATCGGAGTTCAGTAATGCCAACAATTCAATTAAGCTCAAGATTCAATAAAAGCTATATTTTGTTATCAAATGACGTGAACTGATGCTTTATTTTGTCCCTTACTTTCTTTTTAAAGGAAGAACAGATTGTAAGCTTGGAGGTATTCTAGTTATTGAAAATATCTAATGTCAGATAAGTTGCTATCCATTGATGTAAAAAATAAGAGTGAACATATTATATAACATTTTAGACATATTCTGAGGTAAATAAACAATGTACGTAACTGGTTCTGAAGAACCGTTGGAAATTTGAGGAATAAAATATGGTAATTCTATTTAAGGTTATACTTTAAATTTAAAAAATAATGCTCAATAATTTCATTTACATTTAAATGAGTAATAACATAATGTCTCTTAGAAAAAAATCAAATTTTCTATTTTGACAAGCAGTTTCGAAGTTTTAAAAATCAGTATACCAGAGCCATATTGTAAAAGTTATCAGTAAACAGTTATCAGTAAATAAACAACCCCAAGAAAATAGGAATATAGTTACTCTGTTGTCAAGGTCCTTAAGAAAATGAGTACTTCTACACATAGAAAACTACCAGAATCCCAATGTAATATTTAGGGAGAATTTTGAAGCTTGCTTTTCAGCAAGTTGGCTTCTTCAAAATGCTTTTTCTCTATTTTATTTGATTTTCCTCAATCAAATAGTAAAGTTTAATAAAAATTTTCAGCAGCTGTTACATGCCATGATTGGATCCCATGGACAGAATTCCCTTGACCACAGCCTGTAACTGTTTCTATATGCCACTAGATAACAAAGAACAATTAATGTTCTTGGAAGTGAT